>NC_140590.1:285707365-286307365 GCF_964204655.1 Triturus cristatus
GAGTGCCACCCAGCCTCTACGCTACACAGTATCCATTCCGAGGGCCGGGCTCGGTCCGAGGCCTTAAACAAATGGGCAGTTGTTCGGTCGGGCCCTCTGCCGACTCTAAGCACTGCCTACATACATATGTTCATTCTATAGGGTCGTGGTGGGCCATAGATAGCAGCATGCTTGAGGCCTAACTGGCCCGCTACAAACAGGAACACGCTTCCAGGCGCGGCTTGTATGGAAATGACATTTCTGAAATCGGACGTCATTTCCTCTAGTTTCCCTTCGGTCCGAGGAGCACCACTGTAAACATGGGAGCCCCAGAAATAATGTTTACGGCGGACGCCCGTCCGCAAAGCGTGCATAACCCAGCCGAGGGTCCGGGACAAACAGAACTCACAGAGGAGGTGAGTGGGGAGGACTGAAAATGCCCGCTTGCCATTCAAGGACAAGCGTGAGTGCTTTACATTTAAACCAAAGGGCCGGGGCACACTTTTCCGCCAATGCCACGAGGGCATAACCTTTCACCCAATTACCGCAGGAGCCACATTTTGAAAGGACCAATGGGGCCACAGGCGGCACGATATAAACAGCCTCCATACGCGCCCCGCCCCCTTAGACACTGGGAAGCGGTGAGGGAGGGGCACCAGGCTCTGCCCCAGAGGACAATTTAGTGCACCCGGCTAAACACAGGCACAGATCATTCTGAAAGCAGCGCAGCGTAGTGAAAAAAGAGCTCTCATCCCACACATTTCTCAAATATGATCTCTCGCTGTATTCAATTTTTATGGTTGCCATTTTAAAAAAAAACCCTACCTGAAAAGAGCGGCTTGAATTTTTAGATCTATCCAGAGCTGTCCTATTTCTTTTGAGGTACATTCTTTTAGTCTTGGAATTTTAGCCAATAACACATTGCATTTTCGGACTTGCAATTTAAAATTGTAAAGGTGGTATTAAAAATGTCAGCATGAAAAGTGCTTTTGGCTACAATATAAAAAAAAAAAAAAAAAAAAGAGCGAGGATTAACTGGAGGTGTGACACGATATGGGACCAACTGCCAGCTAAGTATGTATGATACGGTGACAAAATTGAACACAAGAATGAACATCAATTTTTTGTCAAGATTTCTTTATCACCCTTTAGAGTTCCTTACAGTAATTTTGATTTCACAGATGGGATTTACTCTAAGAAAAGGGCGGTAAGGAAAATGTTACTTACCCAGTAAGCATCTGTTCTTGGCTTGTAGAGCTGTAGATTCACATGCTTTGCATACTCCTGTCATCTAGTGTTGGGTCTGAAGGTTTGCAAGTTGTTTTTCTTCAAAGAAGTCTTTCCAGTCACGAGGTAAGGGGACTCCTCCTTTCGGTGATAGTGCGCATGGACATCGACTCCATTGGTAGATTGTTTTCCCGCAGAGGGTGAGAATGGAGTTAGTGAGTGTAGAATAGAGATGTCCATGCGTATGAATATAAATTGAGAACTACAACCATTACAGGAGACCGGGGAGGCAAGTGGGCGCATGTGAATCTACAGTTCTACATGCCAAGAACAGATGCTTACTGGGTAACTTTTTCCGTTCGAGGCATGTGAGCTGTAGATCACATGTTTGCATAGACTATATAGCAGTATACTCCCAAAGCGGTGGCTAACCTGTAGTGGTTGTAGTTGTTTAAAACAGTGTTTTAAGTACTGCTTGGCCTACATGTGCTTATCGTCTCGCAAACACATCTACACAATAGTATTTGGTGAATCTGTGCCGTGTAGACCATTTTGCTGCCTTTCAGATGTTGGCTATGGGAATATTCCCTAAGAAGGTCATAGTAGCCCCTAGTTTACGAGTGGAATGTGCTCTAGGGGGTATCTTCAAAGTTGTCTTTGCTTTGGCATATCATGTTTGGATACATTTTACAATCCATCTTCCAATACCTGATTTCGATATGGGATTGCCTTTATGTGGTAGAGAAAAAGCAACAAATAGTGTTTTTGTTTTTCGAAATTCTTTGGTTCCCTCTACATAATATAGTATAGCTCGTCTAACATCAAGTGTGTGTAGAGCTCGCTCTGCTACAGAATCAGGTTGAGGTAAGAACAGAGGTAACTCAACGGATTGATTTATGTGAAAGGCAGAAACTACTTAAGGGAGAAATTTAGGATTGGTTTGAAGAACCACCCTATCTTTGGGAAGTTATAAGAAAGGCTCTTGTATAGTTAATGCCTGAAGTTCACCAACTCTTCTTAGCTGTGTATTGCTATGAGGAAAGCAACCTCCCATGAGAGGAATCATAACTGACATTTGTGCATTGGTTCAAAAGGTGGACCCATTAGCCTTATAAGGACTACGTTTAAGTTCCACTCTGGTTCAGGGGTAACTCTTGGTGGCATCTCCCTTTTTAATCCGTCCATGAAGGCTTTGATTACTGGTACTCTAAATAGAGAGAAGTGTTATCTATTTTGCAAGTATGCGACTACTGCTGCTAGGTGTAAACAAAATGGACGTGTAAGCCAATCCAGATTGCTCTAAATGCAACAGATAACAAATGATGTTTTGTACAGAAGCATAACATGGATTAATGTTGTTGTTGTTACAAGAGATAACAAACCATTTCCATTTTGCTGCATAACATGCTCTAGTAGTAGGCTTTCTAGCCTCTGAGAATATTCATACAGTCAGGTGGTAGTTGTAGATACCCAAACCATGACTTCAAGAGCCAAATCGCTAGGGATTCTTTGGGATTTGGATGTCTGATTTCTCCATGGCTCTGAGTGAGGAGACTGGGTGTGAGATGTAGCACCACTAACAGTTTTAACAGGGTGGTCTACCAAGGTTGACAAGCCCATGTGGGGGCTACTAAGATCAATGTGAGGAATGTTTGCCTGAGCTTCCAAACCAGTAACGGAATTAGTGGGAAGAGGCAGAAAATATGAGGTGGCAAATATCCCTGACCAATTCATCCATAGGGCATTGCCTTTGGTTAGATGGTGTGGGAACCTGGATGCGACGTTTGGACATTTTGCGTTGTGTACTGTGGCAAACAGCTCTATCTGTGGAAATCCCCATTGTTGAAAGTAGGGAAGAAGAACTTGGGGATGAAGTTCCCACTCGTGAACTTGCTGCCTGTGTCTGTTGAGCAGATCAGCAATTTGATTATCTATCCCTGGAAGGTGTTCTGCCAGGAGATACATTTTGTAATGAATTGCCCAATTCCAACTGCTTTGTGCTAGACGCAACAGCTGGAGAGTGTCCCCCTCCCGGTTTCTGCAGAGAATACATTGCTTTCATGTGGTCTTTGCAGGCTAGGACAGCTTTGCCCAGAAGGTGAATGTGGAAAACTGAGTGCTATGAACACCACTAGAAGTTCCAGGTAGTTGATGTGGAGACATTTGCGATTGTGACACCACAGCCCTTGTACTGTGTGATGTTGGAGCTGAGCACACCAACCGGTTAAAGATGCGTCTGCTGTCAGTACAGTCTGGAATCTGGTCTTATGAAGGGTCGCCCTTTTGATAAGTTTTGAGGGTTCCACCACTGCAGAGAACGATGGGTGCGGCCATCTACCAACACTGGATCGGTTATTGACCCTCTAATTCCACTGACGCACTAGACATTCCTTGTGAGGACGCATGTGACGCCTTGCATGAGGTACGATTGCAGTGCAGGATGCCATCATTCCCAGCAGTTGCATAAAGACTCCGGCTGGTAACGTTTGATTGGGTTGAAACTGTAGTATTGTGGACTGAATATTGTGAATCCTGGCTATATTGGGAGAAGCTGGAGCTTTGTGTGTGTGTTGAGAGAAACTCCTAGATAAGACTGCACTTGTGCAGGGCACAAATGAGATTATTGTGCATTGATTGTGAAACCGAACTGATAAAGTAGGTGTACTGTTGCCCGAGTGTGTATCATACAGTTTTGGTAAGTACCCGCTTTGATAAGCCACTCATCTAGATAAGGGAAGACATGGATACACTGTCTTCTGAGATCAGCAGCTATTACTGTAAGATATTTGGTAAACACTCCAGTGGCTGTTGTGACACCAAATGGAAGTACCTTGCACTGGTAATGTTTGCCTGCTATCACAAATCTGAGGTATTTGTGATGAAATGGATGAATTGGAATGTGAAAGTAGGCGTCTTCTAGATCTAGAGTAGACAAAGTCGCCTTGCTGTAAAAGAGGAAGTACCTGCTGAGGAGTCACCATGTGCAAGTGCTCTGACAGTATGTATTTGTTTAACTCTCTGAGATCTAGAATAGATCTTAATGAGCCATCCTTTTTGGGAAATAGAAAGTAAAGGGAATAAACCCTTGGTACTGAAGTGGGACTGGTTCTATGTCCCCTTTGAGTAATCGAGATTGCACTTCTTGTTGAAGCAAGTGTTGGTGGTCTGTTGACAATTTGTGATATTGAGGTGGAATGTTTGGAGGGTTGTTGGTAAGCTCCAGGCAATAAACATGTTGGATAATTCCAATCACCCATTTGTCCGATGTTATTGATTTCCAAATGGGCAAAAAATCTTGAAGTCTTCTTCCGACAGGTGTGAAATAGTCGGAGGGAATGGTGGTGAACTAACTTTATTTGGGGAGAGGAAATTGCAGGTGTGGTGTTTTTACCTCTACCCCTGAAACTATTTCCTCTAAAGCCTCCTCTGAAAAACCCTCTTGTAAAAGAGGATTGGGAATTATTTTTGTAAGAGGAAGTATTTTGGTCTGTCCCTGTGGATTTGGACCCTCCCCTGCAAAAGTAGTGTTGAAAGGAAACCCTGTTAGAGGGAGATTGAAGCATGCCCATAGATTTGTCTACATCTGTATTTTTTGCTGGACTTCAGGTTTAAACACTGAAATACGTAACCAGCATGTCTCCGAAGTAGGATGCTAGTATTTACCCCTCTAGCTGCAGTATCGGCCGAATCGAATGGAAGTGTTAGAAATTAGTTTTCCTTCTTGAACTAAATCCAGTGCTTTGGCCTTATGCTCATCTGGGAGAAACTGTAGTAATTGCTCAATTTCGTCCCAGTGGGCCCTATCCTATCTTGCTAGACCTTGAGTGTTAGCAATACGCCTGCGATTAGTTGTTTGCGCAGCAACACGTTTGCCAGAAGTAATCACTTTTGACTCTTTATCTGGAGGAGCATCTCCCGAGGCTTGAGAATTAGCTCGCTTTCGAGCATTGAATACTACTACAGGAGCAAGAGGTAACTGACCCTTAATAAAATTAGGGTCTGTTGGGGAAGGTTTATATTTCTTATCTACTCTAGGAGCGAGGATCCTAGCACGGGCAGGATCTTTAAAGATGTCGTCTGGGTGCCTTACCATACCCGTAAGCATAGGCAGTGACTGGACTTATGTGTTCATAGAGTTTAAAAAAAAAATATCCTCTTCCAAGGACTCTTTATGGAGCTCCACCCCATGGTACTGTGCAGCTCTAGCAATGAGCTCCTGATATGACAGATTGTCATCAGGTGGAGATGGTCTGGTAGGGTAAAGATCTGGGTCTGTATCCTGTGGAGGCTCAATGGTATAATCCGTCCAAGGATCTATTGGCAACTGTGTATCATCAGTATCATCTGCATCAGGGTGAGGTAGAGGAAACTGACAAGGTGTAATGTGTAAAGGATCAAGTTGCGGTGGAGAGAGAGGAGGAAGAGATGGAAGTGTGTGGAAAGGACTAGTGCCCACATCCTTCTTCGATGGAATTTTTTTAAGAGCGGTCGTCATCCGGAAGCTTTAGTTTGGATGTCGGTTTAGTGTGAATATGCCCAGTATCAGGATGAATATAGAGTTTTTTTCTGTTTCAGATCCATTTTAGGTGGTACAACGTCCATGTTTACATCCGGTTGTGATATAGGCAGTTCTTTAGTACGGAAGCTTTCCGTACTCCAATGTCCTTTCGGTGCTGAAGATTTTGGTTGAGAGGAATGTTTTTTAGGTTTCGGTGTCAAAGGTTTCGTCTCCAAGCCCATTTTGTGTTTCGAGCCTGAAGGATTCGGTTCGGAAGTGGTTTTTGGCAGACCTAGTCACGAGCCGGAAGGCTTGTCAGAGTGTTCTGATACCGAGCTGGAAGGCGGAGCGTTGGAAACCTCTTCTCCGTGCCGACCTTGGCCTAAAGGCAGAGGTGTGCCGAAGCCTTCAATTTTCTAGGGACGGTGGTTGAGGGAGGGCGGAATGGAATCATCTGTACTCACGTCCCCTTGTTCCAGCGGCACATCGTCGTCCTCGAGGGCAATCTGTAACTTTGTTTCAGAGTAAGACGCTGCTGAAGCCTGATCTTCGGCCGCTGAGACCTCCTCTTGTTCAGAGTCTTCACCGGAGAGATCCAGTGTGTCGACGATCTGCGGCATCTCTCGACGTCGAGTCAGACGATTACAGAGAGTGTTCTTAGATCTGAAGGATCGTCACGCATCGCAGTCCTGTTATTTGTGCTCTGGGGACAAGCACAAGTTACACACCTGATGCAAGTCCGTACGTGGGTACTTCGCATGGCACATAGGGCTGAATTTAAATGGAGTCCGTTCAATCGACAAGGAGCCGGACCAGCGTGGATAGTTCAGAAGGCCTCCCGTGAAATTCCAATAGAAATGGAGATTTCTTGATGGTCGAGTCAAACCGGGGAGAAAAGGAACCTCGTTTGAAATTAATACCGTTGAGGGTAGAGTGGATTGGGGAATCAAAGGACCGATTCCGAAACGGAGCGCCGCAATACACGCCCGAACCCGATGGCGGAAAAAAAAAAAAAATCTACCAATGGAGTCGATGCCCATGCACACTATCACCAAAAGGAGGAGTAACCTTACCTCGTGACTGGAAAGACTTCTTCGAAGAAAAACAACCTGCAAACATCCGGACCCAACACTAGATGACAGGAGTATGAAAAACATGTGATCTACAGCTCACATGCCTCGAACACATTGTTTTGGGCAATTGTTTTAATATGCCGCTTAGCATGAACTTTGGATCCCTTTATACCCTCTTCCCTCCACCCCAACGTCGGCAGACATGTAGTTGGCCACTGTCCTGGAAAAATACCCCATGTAGTCTAAATCCCCAGATGACAGACCACCAATTAGCAGAAGAGCTCACTGGTTGGGCTGCAGCTCTAGGAAAGGGAGAGGATCAAATAACTACAAGTCTCAACTAGAGCCATGTGCAGACTCAGCAAGAGGGTTGGATGCTTGCTCTAGAATACCAACTCTAGGTAGGCGATTAAAATTCAAACACGATCCTGCCTTATCCCTGTAACAGCTATTGCCATAGACTGTGATCCACAGAGATGCAGACCTTCCTGTCAAAACTTTTGGCAGCAGGAGGATCAGGAGAGAGATTCTGCTGTGCCTGCAAGGTCTGGCTAAACACCACCTGCAGCTTCCCAGATGATCACTCAAAGAGCTTACCCACCAGGGAGGCCAGCTTCTCAATGAGCTTGGAATCAGAATACCATGGATTCCCCTCTCCATCCTGCCACCTGCTGACACTGTGCCATCTCAGCAGAGACCTCTTGCTGTATCTCACCAGGCAGCCCCTCTCTTGTTCTATCATGTGTGCTTCCCTCTGTCCCATGTCGTCTCCCCAGTGACTGCCAAGTGGAAGGGGCTTTCTTTCTTCTACTTCAGTCTCCCACTTTCTGGAGGCTACACACTAAACAATTCCTTAATCTTTCTTCAGATCTTGCCTGACTGGCCATTCCAAATTCTCGTCCCCTATCCACCGTAGCTGTGACATCTCAAAATTTTGTCCACCAATTCTCTCCGCCCTTCCTTCCACTCCCGTTTCCCCCCACCAAATTCATATCTGGTCATCAATAGGCATTATATGCACTACTCAATTCTAATGAGACACATAGATGATAAAAGTTGTGATGTGCGATGTTCAGCTGTACTAAATGTAATCTGCTTCTAGGAAAGAATTAATGTGGATGGTTCTCTTTCAAATAGGTTGCTCAGGCAGCCACAGAGACAGCCATTGTGCAAAGTGATCTTTTTCACAGCAAGAAGTAGTGGGGCTAACGAAGCTGGGCACCCACAACATGAGCACAATTAAGTTGGAGATCTCCCTGAAACAGTAATTGGGGACAAGGATCAGGGCTGGCAAAGGACGGTCCTTTTCTTGAATAACAGAATTTGTAATTCCATCACTTACCCTTGCCATCCACTAAATTAGTGCTCTGGAGAACGAATCTGCATCTCCTTGTTAAGCAAAAGGGCTCATGGATTCTGTAAATGTAGCCCAAAATACCCCCCCCCCCCTTCACTTCAATAGCTGGGCCTCCATTCTACAGAAATTCAGGCAACACACTGCCACTGTCTGGGAGGGCAGGGTTTTCTATCCTAACACTTATCCTATACTATGCTAAACCAGGGGCATTCCAATGGATACCACTTTGCCTTGCTATTAATACTCAGGCAAACCTTAATGGTAAACATCAAAAGACAGTCAAGCCAGCATTTGCAGAATCTCCATTTTGCTGCTTGCATTTAATCTTTGCATTACTTACCCTCTATATTCTCTCATGTTACTTTGATCATGAGGTCATACGTTATTCAAGCACAACCTAAAGCTCTTAATATGTCCCTATATATGCCTCCAACCATTAATGTATGCTTAAAACCCCTGGGGTGTTCAGCTGTGTTTGCTAAAGCTTTGGCCTAGAAGGAGTCAGGCAGTGGACAGACTGTTTGCCTGGTTCTAGGGCTGATCAAAATGTAGCCAAAATAGCAAATGTTTCCTTCTACAGTTTTGAATCCTCAAAGTGCATGCTATCACAAAAGTTTACTTTAAGTTCCAAAAATTCTGTATGAAAATGTTGGCCATGCCTCCTCTCTCCTAGCACAACCTACTCTAAATCATGTTCACAGTTGTCTTATCTCTATTATGGTATTTCAGCAAATTACCAACACCTAATCTCTAGGATCAAAACCTGTAATTCTTTAAAAGTCATACCCTGCAACCTAGCAATACCCAATCTCTTCTAGCTGATCAAATACAACCAACCATCGGCAAGAACTTGCATACCCACACCAACCCCCCGCACAAACCATCATACCTAAATTCTACTAACTTAATCCACCACAAAAACACTGGAGCATATGCATGAATCGGTCTCTTTCAAAGCACGATTAAACCCAATAATTAATCACCAACCAATAACTACTGAACATATCATTAACCATGTGTTTCGGAGCAGTGTGCTCCATGGAGTAAATCGATTTGATGCCTTGTCAGCGGTAGAAAAAGCTATATAGATGCAATTACAGTTATAATGTTCTTTATCCCCATACCTAGCTCCCACTTATTGGGCAATTCCAAGTGGGGTGACTTTATGGGAGCATGAGTTGAGGGCCAGGAGTTAACATGGTCACTGTGTTGTGGGAACATGAAACCGGTATAAAAATAGGTTTGCGTCTTGGAAAAGAATATATAGTTATGTTCATATGTCAGTACTTTAATGGGCACACACAAATTACACCGTCCTTAGCACCACAGTTTTATTACACGTTTGAATTTCAGGTCCATTAAGGTCAAACAATATAAAGAGCTTCTGAACTGTATGGAAAATTTCATAGTTAAAAAACTAGTCTCCAGGGCTTTCTAGGCAGAGCCTCTGGTCCCAGCATGGCTTCTGTGTTGCACACCGGTATCCAGACCCCCAGTGGTCTGAATCCTGTGGTCCTCTACTGTGTCAGATCCTCAAGAACTCCATTCTGGGAGTGGTACCTCCAGCAGTTACAATGGACATGGCTCAGCTTAGGGTGTGCTTGTCGAAGAGGTATTCTGCCATGCCCGCCTGGCTGCTGGTGCCCAGCTTACGCAAGCTAGTGATGTGGTCGCCCAGGGTCTTCATGGTGTCCACGCTGTTGGTCAGGAATGGCGAGTCCAAGAAATCACACATCTGTAGAGATAAGAGCAGGTGGAGCGGGAAATGAGCGATGGACGGAAGGTTACATATGATCGCTGTGACTAGCTGCAAACCCACATTTCACCCACTACTGCCTTCAACACAGAGCTTCGCCTAGCTGTGCACATGCCTAACCGCTAAGAGTCTCAGCTTGCTGTACGTACATGCTTTCTAGCTCTGAATAGTTACTATTCAGTCACCAGCCCCATTCCTTCCAAGCCTTCTTACTGGGTAATGGAGTTTACCTATTAACTCCTAAATGTTCATTAGATGTACAAAAACACATATGCCCCTAAAAGCAGTAGAACCAATTTACAATTGGTCAATAAGCATTTCCATCAGAACTCCACTGATCACACACGTCTTGTTAACAACCCAAACTGATTTCCAACCTCCTCCTCCAGTCTTATTTTATTTTAAATAAATAGAAGTTGGGCCCAAAAATGTTTTCTATGGGGCAGCCATTGGGACATCTATTAATCCTGTTGGATGTGAGCACCCCTTGTTGCTGACTATTTGTACACGGATGGAGTCTCTTAGCTGTGGCCATACACTACTCAAACTAAATCACCCTGTGCACTGTATTGGGCCAAATGTGGCCAAGAACGCATGCAACAACTTTGGGGGCTTTTTAATTGGAAATGGCTGGTCAAAGCGTCAGCCTTGCACTGCACTCCAGCCAATTAAAACAAAGAAACTGTGTCCACGCTTTTCAGTTTATTCATTTGCCAGCAAAGGATATGGGACTGACTGGGTATGGGAAGCGTGGGTAGCCATAGAGTGGAAATAAACTTGAGGTGGTCCTCTGTATAGCAAGTGTTTTACATTGAACCTTCAGGTTACACACACCGACAGTGATACCTGCAGCAGACTCTCCAGCTAACACACTGCAACTGGAGCTTATAACCTGCAGCAGGAAGTTAACATAGCACATCCAAAACTACAACTATTTACTCTCTCACTCCTTATGCAACTAAGATCCTAATGCTAAGGAAGATTTAAAATGCTTCAATTTCAATCTACCCAACTGGTAAAACATAACGAAACTAAATTTTTCTGCAGGATCCGGGACCCCACCTGCGGGCAAGCCAGCGATTGCTTGAAGAACATACAGTCATCTTCAGAGGAGGGAGGTCAGGGTACCCTGGACATTCCCACAGGTGGTGAAAAGAGCGATCAGAGTACTTTAATATTCTCCATCCTGTCTCTCACCATTGTCAGAGCTCTTGGTGAAGGGCATGAAAGGCAGACAGAACACTGCCATCCAGGAAGCGTAACTATGTGGTGGAGTGATTGTTAGTATAATACCAATAGGTGCTACGTGCCAGAGCGGAGCACTGGTAAACACAGGCACAAATTAAGCACTGCCCCCATCTCAGATTAATAATTAGCTGAAAACTGCCATACCAAGCATAGCCTTGCCTGAATGCACATGCTCAGCAGTTCTTCAGGGTTTAAATGTGTGTACCACCAGGCCTGCTTTATGCTAAACAGCTACCATACATTTTAACCCGCTTTGCTATAAGGATTATCTGAACCCAAGGCAAAATTACAATTAGCCTTTTTATTATAATCTGCAGTCCTTTTGGGGCAGGTCCATAAGGCAGCTGCGTACACTGGCCGTGATGGGTTTGGTGGCTTAGTGGACTAATAGTCCACCGTGGGGGCCTGCGTTCGTACTCATGGTCACAGTTCAAATCCTGAGGGGTCCACTAAGCCTTTCCTTCTGAGGTCAATAAAATGAGTACCAATGAGTTGGGTAACTATTCTTTTATTCAGCACCAAGGTACACTTGGGTGAACGTGCGCTTTACAAATAGACATGTTGTGTTGTTTACAAAAGTCTGCTCTGTATCTGGACATGCCTGGGCCCATATTAGGGTGACCAGGCGCCACAAATTTGCCGGGACAGTCCCAGGTTCTCTTTTTAACCAGCTCTTCCAGCAAATTGCTCTTATGTACCGCTTTTTAGGTCTCGGCCGGCCCAGCGCATGCGCTGGTCTGGCGAGACTTATTGAGAGGGCTCCAAAAAGTGCTACCAGGCCAGCCTAGAGCTACAGTGCATGTGCGCGGGCGCGCGTGCCGCACTTTACCGCGATTACTTTCACTTTTGCGGCCGCACAGCCGCTTTGCATAGCCAATAGGTCTCGCTTTTGGGACCTTATAAGTATTTAGTTATGCAACTATTGCATGGCTAAACACTTATAAGGTCCCAAAGGCGAGACCTATTGGCTATGCCAATGCTTGTTAGAGGATGTTGACTGAAAACCGTGGGAGCAACGTTTGAGTGTCCTAAAGCAGGACTAATGAGGAGCGGTTATCAGAAAGCAATTTAATTAATAGGTATCATACTGGGTTTAAAAATTACACTTAATCTGTTCACTTAATGCCCCGCTCTCTGTTTCTCTTATGTTGATGAGTGCTGTCATTTAAGTCATGCTGTGCCCCTCGGCTTATGTAAAATTATAGCCCTTCCATTTTTGCAAAAGGTCCCAGTTTGTTTTTTTAAATCTAGTCAGCCTAGTCACATACTGCTCCAGGCATGGATATAATCAGGGCCACTGGAATTATGAGATTGTGCATCACCTGCGATTTTTGCGTAATTTATACATTTGCCACATAATCTATCATCTGCTGCATAACCGGCAGATTTTAATGAAAAAAACATTTGCTTCTAGCTTAAACGGTTCAAAAGTTACTTAAAATGTAGCGACTGGTTTAACCGCCCAGTGGAAGACCCTTTGCAAAAGTTTACTGGTCACCTTTCTGTAGCTTATTGCTATGTGTGGGTATTAAACTGGTACTAATGAATTGCAAATAATGCCCAGGTAGTCTTAACAAGTTTTTTAAAAAAGTAATAGTATGCCAAAATATGCCACATAATTTGCCTTTTCTTTCCGCATAATTTACAGAACCCTGCCACATAATTTGGCTTTCTCCTGCCGCATAATTCCAATGGCCATGGATATAATAAAGTGTCTTAGACGGAGCCAGTCATCTCAAAACTGGAAGTATCACCGCAGGTTACAAATAAGGAAAAGCAGTGTACTCACATGGGGGTCATTCTTATCCCCAGCCAGTCTATGCAGGTCCAGCACTGCCTGGTTCACCGTCTTCTCCAGTTGCAGAGCCACCTCCATGGCCTCCAGACCGCTGCCCCACTCATCCTGGGCCGGCTTCTGTGAGGGAGACAGAAAGAAGAAAGCTAGGACAGCAGGCCTGGAACATACTTCCTCAGCTCCTAAAGACAGATGTCAAACCACTTCTTGGAGACCACAGAGCAGATCCATCATCCTGTAAGGTAGGAGAGGCTCACACATGCATCTTAAGAGGTTCACGCTCATAAAATACAAACAGTGTGCATACACAAGACCAACTGTGCAAACACAGGAGATGGCAGCACCCGCATGTCAACACAAAAGCTCTGGTAGACACAAGCACATCATAATGTGAGGCCTCTTAGGTGCATACATACACAAACCACCAGACCTGGAAGAGGGCACGCGTCAGCACGCGCAGTTTAGTAGACAGAAAATACCCAATGTGCGTTTGTGTCTAACGGGAACACATCAGATGTTAAGAGCACCGGGAAAAGCTAAACACAAAGAAAAAGTACGGTATGGAAAAGTGGTTAGTTTTCACCTCCTCCCATATTCCTATTTACATGCTGGTTTAGAGCGCCTTTGCTGCATTGGATCACATGCCTCATTAGGGTCAATGAAGATAAACATGGCTTAAAACCGCCTTGTGAATTGCATTTATGTTGAGGTGCTAGTACATCCCCCACTACAGTCAAAATGTTCTGGCCCATCATAGGTAGATCAACACAACTTATCTGAGCTGCGCTTACGTTCAGTGAGTGTACAGGGTGGTGCTAGGGACATGCTCTCATTAAATGGACAAAATTGCTTGACTACACTCCCCTTAAAATATCACTCCGTGTTACACGTATGGCAATCAAATCTCAATCATAAACAATGAACACACAAATGTCACACTCCGAGAATCAGAAAAATTAGCAGCTAGGCCATGCTAATATTACGTGTCAGGACATTATGCAGTTTGTGAGAAAATGTCACTCACAGTCGTTGAATGTCACTCATAACACTGAAATTATGAAAATGTCACATGAGCAATCTGAAACCTTGCCAGCTATGCTGGTTATTTTAGTGAACAGAGGCCACCCCCCCCCCCCCCTCCCCCTCTGAAAAGTGTTTCAGCTCCAGTGCAGTTCACCATCTGCCACTTTTATGGGCAGATCAGTATCTTGGCCACAGTCCAATATAAACATAGTGAAGAGCATGGTCAGCGTAGTGACATTTACAAACAATTTATGTTAGAAAGGAATGTATTTTGGTAATCACAGTATTTTGAAAGCAGGTCTACTATGGTCGTTAAAGCTAGGTGGGTTGCAAAAATTTGTTGTTATTAAAACTGGGCCATGGTTCAAAAACGTTTGGGAAGAACTGGCATAGGTTGCAAGACCTCTATCCAAGAAATTGCAAGCAAGAGAACGCCATGGATAGGATATTAACTACCATCTTGTAATTAAATCAGTTTAGTTTATCTCGGAAATGTGAAAGCCAAGACCTGATTCACAAACCCAGGGCACACAGGATATGTGCAAGCAAAGAGGTAGCTTTCCTATGTGACTCTTGAGCCTGTATGAAGACACTCGGCTCTTACAAGAGGAAATGTGTATGATTTGGGTGTGCAAAGTGGTAGCTCTGTTCTCTAATGTCAGACATTATGACATTTATGTAAAATCACAACTAATGCCAAGTCCTCGGATCCTTTCTATGTCCGTATCACTTTCAACAAATGTATAAAGAGAAATTGGGATCATTAAATCCGTGGCACAGAGTGGGAGGCTAAAGTGAAACCCCAACTTGCAATGTCCAAGATTTGTGAATGGCTTTGTGACTTGCACAAACACTCTGTATGTGATGGACAGCCAGAATAAGGAATATGCTACTTACCAGTATGCATCTGTTCTTGGCATGTAGAGCTGCAGATCTACACACTATGCATAGATCGCCATCTGGTGTTGGGCCCGGATGTTTGCAGATTGTTTTTCCTCTTGGAAAGTCTTTGGAAGTCACAAGGTCGGTGACTCCTCCTTTGGATCGTATTGCGCATGGGCTTCAGCTCCATCCTCCGATTGTTTTTCGCCAGCAGGAAAAGATGGAGTGTAGTAGTAACAGTGAAGATGCCCATGTGTGTGCTATCTAAATAAGATAAACTGGAACAGGTTAAGGTAGCCGGGGAGGCGGGTGGGCGTGTGTAGATCTGCAGCTCTACATGCCAAGAACAGATGCATACTGGTAAGTAGCATATTCCGTTCGAGGCATACGAGCTGCAGATTACACACTTGTGCATAGATTATATAGCAGTACCCACTGTTAGCGGCGACCACCCGTATCTGTTGCAGTGATTTGAAATAATGTTTTGAGTACAGCCTGGCCCACACTAGCTTGTTGCTTAGTTTGCACATCTACACAATAGTGTTTGGTGAAAGTGTGTGGTGTTGACCATGTAGCTGCTTTGCAGATATCATCTAATGGGATGTTCCCTAAGAATGCCATGGAAGCCCCTATGTTTCGTGTAGAATGGGCTTTCGGGGGAATGGATAGCGTTCGCTTTGCTTTATGGTACCAGATTTGAATGCATTTTACAATCCACCTAGCTATCCCCGATTTTGAGATGAGGTTACCTTTGTGTGGTGGAGAGAAAGAAACAAACAGTTGTTTGGTCTTACGGAAAGATTGTGTTCTCTGAATGTAGTAGAGTAAGACTCGTTTCACATCCAGTGTGTGAAGAGCCCTTTCTGCAACGGTCTGTGGTTGCGAGAAAAATACTGGTAGTTCTACTGTTTGGTTTAGGTGAAAGGGAGAAATGACTTTAGGGAGGAATTTTGGGTTGGTACGGAGAACAACTTTGTTATGGTGCATTTGGAGAAAGGGTTCTTGGATGGTAAGTGCTTGTATCTCACTGACCCTTCTAAGGGAAGTGATGGCTACAAGAAAAGCGGTTTTCCGTGTTAGGAACTGTAGTTCGCATTTATGGAGAGGTTCGAAGGGAGGCCCCATTAGCCTTGTAAGAACGATATTTAAGTTCCATACAGGTGAGGGTGGCACTCTGGGGGGAATTATTCTTTTAAGGCCTTCCATGAAGGCTTTAATGGCAGGTACTCTGAAGAATGAGAGATGTTGCCCGTTTTGTAGGTAAGCTGCAATAGCTGCGAGGTGTAGTCTACTGGACGTATAGGCTAGATTGCACCTTTGTAGGTGGAGTAAGTAGCCTATTATGTGTTGAATGGACACGTCCAGTGGATTGATGGTGTTATGGCAATAAACAACAAAACGTTTCCACTTGGCGGCGTAGCACGCTCTAGTGGTAGGTCTTCTAGCTTCTCTGATGACGTTCATACAGTCAGGGGGAAGATTTAGGTACCCGAATTCTAAGATTTCGGGAGCCAGATTGCAAGATTGAGCTGCGCTGGGTCCGGGTGTTTGATCTCTCCATGGTTCTGGGTTAAGAGGTGTGGAGAGAGGTGTAGTTTTTGGTGTGGCACTACAGATAGTTCCAGCAGTGTGGTATAGCATGGTTGTCTGGCCCACATTGGAGCTACTAAGATTAGTGTGAGGGAGTGTTGTTGTAGTTTGCGCACCACTAGTGGAATGAGTGGGAGAGGCGGAAAAGCGTACGCAAATTTGCCTGACCAGTTCATCCATATCGCATTTCCTTTGGACAATGGGTGTGGGTATCTGGCCGCGAAGCTTGGGCATTTGGCGTTTGTGGGTGGCGAAGAGGTCTATCTGTGGATGCCCCCACATTTGAAAGTATGGGTGAAGAACTTGCGGGTGAAGCTCCCACTCGTGGATCTGCTGCGTCTGTCTGCTGAGCAGATCTGCCACTGTGTTTTGGACTCCTGGGACATGCTGAGCTAGGAGAAAGATTTTCTGGGGGTATCGCCCATCTCCATATGCTCTGTGCTAGGTGAGAGAGCTGTGGAGAGTGTGTGCCGCCTTGTTTTTGGATATAATACATGGCTGTCATGTTGTCTGTTCGGATCAGGACTGCCTTGCCTGAAATTTGAGTTTGGAAAGATTTTAGGGCTAAGAAGATTGCTAGTAACTCCAGATGGTTGATATGGAGTAACTTTTGTTGAGGTGTCCACTTGCCCTGTGTGGTGAGATGTAACAGATGAGCTCCCCAGCCAGAGAGCGATGCGTCTGTTGTCAGTACTATTTGAGGAACCGGGTCCAGGAACGGTCGACCTTTGGAAAGGTTTGTGGTGTTCCACCACTGCAGAGAGCGATGGGTGCGACCGTCTACCCACACCAGATCTGTTAATTGACCCTGGGCCTGGTTCCATTGGCGCACTAAGCACTCGGAGAGGACGCATCTGGAGTCTTGCGTGAGGCACTATGAAAATGCAAGAGGCCATCATCCCTATTAGTTGCATAAACACTCGAGCTGGAAGGGAGTGTTGTAGTGCGAATTTTGCGCGTAGAGCTTGAATGCTTGCAATCCTGGCCGGATTGGGGTTGGCTAGTGCTCTTGAGGTGTCTATGGTGGCACCGAGGTATTGTTTTATTTGGGATGGTTGGAGATGGGACTTCTGGTGGTTTACTGTGAAGCCCAGCTGGTGGAGTAATTGAATAGTGGTAGATGTGTGTTGAACACACTGATTGTACGACCCGGCTTTTATTAGCTAGTCATCTAAGTATGGGAAGACGTGGATGTGTTGTCTTCGTAAATGTGCTGCTACCACTGCTAGGCACTTGGTGAATACCCTTGGCGCTGTTGTAACTCCGAACGGGAGCACCTTGAATTGGAAGTGTTGTCCGTCCACTAAAATCTGGAGGTACTTGCGATGAGCTTTGTGCACCGGAATGTGAAAATACGCGTCTTTTAGATCTAGGGTGGTCAAAAAGTCGTTTTGGGAGAGGAGCGGAAGTACCTGCTGAAGCGTTACCATATGAAAATGGTCGGAGTGTATGTATGTGTTTGGGGGCCGGAGATCTAGGATGGGCCGCAGAGTCTCGTCCCTTTTTGGTATGAGAAAATATAGGGATGTTTTGTTGGTTGGTAGGAACGGGTTCTATTGCCTGTTTTTGTAGGAGGGAGACTACCTCCTGCTTTAGGAGTATTAAATGTTCTTGTGACATTGGGCGCTGCCTGGGTGGAAAGTTGGGGGGGGGGGGGGGGTAGATATTAGTTCTATGCAGTAGCCTGATTGAATTATTTGTGTCACCCATTTGTCTGAGGTGATGGTCGCCCAGACGGAAAGGAAATGTTGGAGTCTGCCCCCGACCGGAGTGGAATGGTCTGGGGGGAGTGGGGGGAAGTCACTGGGTAGGCGTTGTGGCAGAGCGGGCGTTGTTTGTTTTGACTCGGCCTTTATTATTGTTACCCCTATAGCCGCCTCTTTGATAACCCCTCGTGAAGGTGGACTGAGTGGGGGATTTGTACGAGGTGGACGCGGTATCTGAGGAGTAGCCTCTAGATGTACTGCGAAAGGAAGAGCGGCGAAAGGAGTGTCTAGGAGGGTGTGACTGTAAGGCTCCCATGGACTTCGCCGTATCTGTATCTTTCTAGGGCCTCATCTACCTTTGGGCCAAATAGATGTTCCTGGTCAAAGGGATGGTTAAGGATGGAGGCTTGTACCTCCGGTTTAAACCCCGATATTCTCAGCCAAGCATGGCGACGGGAGGACGCTTGTATTGATGGCCCTGGAAGCTGTGTCTGCTGCATCTAAGGCACAGCGTATAGAGGTGTTTGTGACAGTCTTACTCTCTTGAAGTAGTTCGTTGGCCCTAGCTTTATATTTCTCAGGGAGGTGGTGCATTATGCTCTCTAACTCGTCATAATGTGCCCGGTCATATCTGGCCAATAGGGCTTGAGTATTGGCGTTATGCCACATATTGGCTGCTTGTGGCGCAGTACGTTTCCCTGATGCATCCAGTAGCTTTGACTCTTTGTCAGGTGGTGGTGCTTCGCCTGACGCCTGGGAATTTGCCCTTTTACGTGCAGTGGATACAACTAGAGAGTCTAGTGGCGCTGGCCCTCTGATGTAGGAGGGATCTGTAGGGGCAGCTTTGTATTTTTTCCTCGATGCGCTGGTTATGACCCTAGCTCTAACTGGGTCCTTAAAAACCTCTGGCGCATGCTTTACCACTCCTTTAAGCATAGGTAATATGGAGGTAGACCTATGTGTGGTGTCGAACGCGTCGAGGAGGAAATCTTCCTCCACGGGGTCGGTATGCAAGTCTACCCCGTGATAGTGTGCCGCCCTTTGTAGTAGGTGGTGGAACCCCAATGAGTCCTCTGGTGGAGATGGCCTGGAGGGTTAAAGGTCATCTTGTGGGACGTTGGGGATATCAGGTATATTGTAGTCGTCCCATTAGTCTGGGGATCCTGTAAGAGTGGGGTCCCCTGCGGGTAGGTCCTGGGGAACATCCCCTATGTCATCATATGGGTCCCCGTGATCATTATCTTGTGGAGAAGGGGTGGGAGAACGATGAGGTTGGGGGTGGAGAAGGCGGGGTTGGGGGGGGTGGAGGTGGGGAAGGTATTCTGAACGGGGAGGTAGCAGAGCCCTTCCTTTTTGGAGGCGGAGGTGGAGCAGGCTTCTCCAAATGTCTCTTTTTGGAAGAAAGTGTCAAATGTCCAGTTTTTGGATCCTTGGTGAGTGTTTTCTGCAAGGGATCCGGTGTAAATAAGTCCGGTGAGGCTGGTCTGTCCGTCGGCGCCGAAGGAATCGGGGCCGTTGGCTTTTTAGGCTTTTCCGGGCCGGTTCTTTGTTTGGAACCTGGTTTGGGAACCTCCGGACGCTTGGTCGGCACCGAGATGGATTTCGGCCTCGAAGTGTCGGTGCCGGTGGCCTTGTGTGCTTTGGTCGGCACCGAAGGTGTTGTCGGTGCCGAAGAGCTGGGTTTCGACTCAGAGTGCTTCGGTGCGGAGCTCGGTGTCAATATGGGGATCGGCTTCTTTTTCGGCACCGAAGTGCATTTATCGGTGCCGGGAGTAGGCTGGCTCGAGCCCGAGCCGCCGGAAGGCCTGCTTGGCTTCTTCACCGGGCCCGAAGGTGGGGTGTTGGAAGCAGTGTCCTTGGTCTTGCCTAGGCCCGGAGGCAAAGGCGTGACCGGAGCCTTTTTCGGTGCCGGCAGGGGTGTGGGGGGGGGGAATCAGTACTCCCGACCCTCTGCGCTGGGGTGATGTCCTCCACATCTGAGTCGTCGGCCTCGGAAGCGCTGATGAGGCCCTCTTCGGTGTACTGCTCTGGAGCGTCGATGCCTTCTCAAAAGATGTCGTCCGGAATAGTCGTCGAGGAGTGCGCCATAGTTCTTCTGGCTCTTCGGTCCCGAATAGTCTTTTTGGACCGGAAGGACTTACACGCCGGACAGTCTCGAGTCTCGTGTTCAGGGGAGAGGCAGAGATTGCATACCTCGTGGAGATCGGTGTGGGGGAATTTGGACCCACATCGAGGGCACTTTTTAAATGGAGTCCTTTCCATTAGCCAGGACCGAAGCTTGGAGAGGCCTGAAGGCCGCCGTCGACGACAGGAACTGAAGGTCCGTGCCGATGAGAAGGCGTGTCGAGTGGGGGAGATCGCGATCGAAACAATACCGCGGTTTAAGGTGAGGATTGCGCGTCGACCGTCGAACTGGAAGCTGTTCGGAACCAGAGCGCGAAGATCACATCCGAGCCCGATGGCGGAAAAAAACAATCTGAGGATGGAGCCGCAGCCCATGCGTAATACGATCCAAAGGAGGAGTCACCGACCTCGTGACTGCCAAAGACTTTCCAAGAGGAATAACAAACTGCAAACATCCGGGCAGCGCCTGCCTCAGCCTCTCTCCAGAGGCGCAGCTTGCCCGGTGCTTCAGCAGGACGGGCAGATGCTGTACTCCTAGTCAGTCCGAATCCTAATTTACTTTTGTAGTGTGCACTGCAGCCTCAGCCTCCCGATGGTCTACACCACATGGCAGTGAAAACAGCTGAGGGGGGTGGCAAAGTGGTGACCGGGCCCTGCGCCCCGTCCCAGGTGTGAGCTCTGTGACAAGGCCAGGGCTGCAGCAGTGCAGTAGGCAAATTATAACTGCTGAAACACATATGGCCAAAGCCATGTGCTGCTCCCTTGCTAATATCATTTACGTGTTTCACTGCGCTACACTTACATGCTTGACCTCCTGCTGCTCACGTTTCATTGTGTGTCTTGCATGTTTCAATCCGTGTGGTGTGCCATTCATGTTTGACTGCCTACCATTCAGAAGTTTCAATGCATGGCATTCACGTTTCAATACATGGGGCATTTGCGTTCCAGTTCATACATTTCGTAGGTTCAGTTGAATGGCAATCACCTATTTCATTTATTCTGTCATTCACGCTCCCCCGTATGTCAACCATGTATCTGGTGCATGTCAGAAACATGAATCAAGTGGATGTCAGGTTCACGGTTCAGTGCAGCAAATCTTGAAAGTCAAATCCGCCTGCATGTCTGAAGTATGTCTATTACTGAGCTTATTTATTTATTTTTAAAGTTGCATGACATGTTTACCTTACAGTGCATTGCATCTAAACGTTTTGGTTTTCATAGCTCTGTCACAATGTCAAAACACGAGATTATTATATACATTTCTGAAGCACTGAATTGGCATGGCGTCAGCCTGGTATGAGAATGAGAAGGACTCAATGGACTAACGCTTTGTCCTCGAGGCGTCTGTGAATGACTATCCTAGTTTATTGGAAGTCGGAGGCAGCGGTCATCCGCGCTGGGGCCGCTCACATTCTGTTTGTTTGGTTAGTCAGTAGAGTCCCAGTGGAGAGCCTGGATAGACTGGGCCCAAATGAATACAGCATCATACAGTCAGTGCAGGCTGGCTAAGGCAGGATCTGTTTATTGGTTACTTATTAAACAGTATGATCAGGTTACAAGGGCACTAGGTGAGCGGCCTTTCATTTCTGGTGCTTTGCAGCAGTTTTAAGATCTTGATAGAGTTTCTCGTTGCTCAAATGGTTGTATTTTCTGATATTTATATATTTTCCTCATCTTCATTGCTTGATTTTTGCTCGCGACAAAGTGCCACTCAGTCTTTGAATGTCACTCATAATTACACTAAAATTATGAAAATGTCACACATAAGCAATCTGAAACATTGGCAGCTGTGGGCTTATAAGCAACCCCCATATTAAATTCAAACTAAAAAGGGAATGTCTTCAAGCAGATTGCGTTTTACTGGATTTATCCCTTCCCTTCCTTTGTCGCTGCAGTTACTTGCTGACAGACACATAAAACAGGTCAACCACAGGTGGCATTTAAACATTTTCACGTGCTAGCAGTCTTTTACACTACAAAAAAGTGTTTGATCGCTACTACAATGCAATTGAAGTACATCGCAGAATCATACCCATGCAGCGTTTTATGAACACTCACGGACCTAAACTGGTGTGCAAGCTTCAGTACACCATGTTCGGCCTGCAGCCTCTACCCAACAGTTGTACAGCTCCGGATAGGAGGGGGGGTGGGGTCTGGGAGGCTGGCTGACCCACCCCAACCTGTGACTAGCAATGAAAGGGTGGGGTGTAACAGCGCCAGGGTCCGATTGATGCTTAGCCCCTGGTGCAACAGGGCTTCAGACTGAAGTACCCGCGACTATTTATGTCCTTTTAGGTAGGGAGTGGTCCGTAGGGTTGCACAATATGGCTTAGTAGGCTGGTGACCTTATTGGCATCAGGCCTTTGAAATCATCAGCCTTGTAAATGTTTACATGAAACCTGGCTGCACATGCAAATTTGTGGATTATAGTCTGTAGAAAGATAGGAACTGCTCTCAGCTAGCTATGACCATCAGTATGAGCACATCCCCTTCTTTATCAACAAAAGAGCTATTTGGAGGAGGAATTAAGGTGGGGCGAGGCCCTGACACAAGGAGCCACAGCTGTTCAATTACACAACTATGTGCCTTGATAGGTCTGGCTGGCTCTGTCGGGATATTTCCGGTTCTCTGAAATCTCTTAAATTGGGGAAGGGCCATTCTGCGCAGGTGCTCTGCGTTAATGCCCTGATTACTTACCGGTAATCTTCATTACTCCGAGTATAGTCTTCCTCGACACATGACTAACAAAGTGAGCTTCAGCTCCCACACCAGAACCCTCCAAAGCAAAAAAAAAAGTCAGCCTGCCATGCCTCCCATCCCTTCCCAATATGGCCGACCCATTACACCCCTGACCTCTATAAGAGGCGGGCCAGCCCAACCCTTCAGCCTGAAACTATCAAGCACAAACATGAAGCCGATAGCCAGACAGGGAGGATGGGATGGGAACTCATGTGGTGAGAAAGACTATACTTGGAGACTATACTTGGAGTAATGAAGATTACCGGTAAGTAATCGGGCCATTACCTCCTCGTTAGTCTTCCTCACAAAGTGAGCACATACCAAAGCCAAGCGGCTTCATGGAAACTCACAAGAAACTAACGGACCGGAAAGGGACGCCCAAGGAGGAGGGCAAACCCATCGGGCTAGATGAGTGGAAGGACCACCCAATAGAGGCAACCACGAGCAGGAAGAACCAGCCCGGGACAGAAAGACACTGTAAGGGCCGAAAACCCAGACGTCCCGAGACACGAAGAGTCGCCAAAAAATCCGCCTGAACCAAAAGCCGAAGGAGGACAGAGAAGGTACGGAACCTGACCGTACGGTGCCAAAAGCAACAGCTAACAGGCCCCCGAACAGCAAGCAGGGCCAATTACACCAAGACCGATGCAACCCGGCAACGTCCCACAAGAAGAAACCGAAGTCAGCACCCAGGCGGGCAACAACTAGACCCGGCCCAGCTGAACAAAAGACCCGACAGGACCAGGAGCGCACCTGGAGGTGCACAATTTGAAATGTTACCACCCCAGGATACGGCGAGAGCATTGGCAGGTTTTGAACACCTGTCCTGCGAAAACCTTTGCCACCAAAGGCACAAGACTCGCCACTGAGCAATAGCTCCCTGGTACACACCCAAGACGAGAAGGACAGAAGAGCTGGGCGAACGAGCCAAGTCAACACTCCCAGGGAGCCACCCGAGCCAGGAGGCCCAGGACCCCAAAACCAGGGACAAAGAGGAATGGGACTCAAAGTCCACACCGGAAGAGCAGGGCCCCGCCTGGGAGAGGAGAACCGGGAGTTCACGGGAAAGCAAGAAACAGGGGCAGGACAAAAACCCACGCCCACAGAGGCAAAACACGGACCACTGAGCAACCGCCCGCAAGTCCACCCACAGCAGCAGCAGCAGACGCCACTGGCGAAGCCCTCAGGTGAGCACCACCAACAGGACAAATGCCCTGGCCAGGCCAAACAAGCCCGGAACCCATGGAATAAAAGGGACCCCAGGAAAGCGCAAAGCCGGTAGCCCAGATGAAAAGTCTGAACAGGCAACACCAGGGGGCACAAACCAGAACAAAAGTGAGCCAGGCAAGGAAAGCACCAACGTGACAAAAAAAAGGCAACAGTGGGGAACCCTGCAAACCCCCTGGGGCACGAAGCAGGGGAGAAAACGCCCTGGAGAGCAACAAGAACGCCCCGCAGGGCCGGGGCAAAACTGGGGCAAAGCCCAGACCAGCCAAGGAACGGGTGACAGAAGGCCGAGCACCGGACCAGACATGGGCCCCACAGGAGAACCAGCCCACAGCACCAGGCAGTCCCAGGCAGACACCAACCAAAATCGGGAACTTGAGCCCCTGCCCCAGCCCCAGAGTCCAGAAAAAGACGACCGCAGGACCCACCTGCCGACAGGGAGGGATGGGAACCGAGCGCCCGGCCCGCAACCCAGAAGAAGGGGAAAGAAGCGGGCACCACCAACTACTAACCCAGACAGGACCAACTCCGCCGGGCACAACAAACGGTCGAAAGGAAACCGAGGTACCAGGAGACCACCGTGACAACCAAAGGCACCCACAAGGAAACATAGGATGACAGAGGCCGTATACCAACCCTAGTCCAGTGTGAGCCTGCCCCAAGGAGGCACAGGACCTGGCAGCCCAGCGGAGCCACAGGCAGAAGCTGAAAGCCCAACCACGGGCCCCCGACAGGACCCGAAACCAGCGGGGCAGAGGACAAACCAAGGGGAAGCGCCCGGAACCAGAGCAGCATGCCTCCACCCTGAAACAGGCCGAGACCACGAGAGGAAGGGGGACAGGATCCAGCCAAACACAGCAAGCACTGGCCAACGACCAACCGCAAGAAAGGTGAGAGCCGAAACCCCGACCCGACCCAGCAAACGCCCTCAAAGGCAGCAGCCCACTCAAAGATCAACCGACCCTGGGCACGAACAGGCGAGTCTCAGAACCAAAAACAGGGGACAGCAGGGCAGCAAGGCAGGAGAAAGGGTCCATGATCCCAAAACAGAGGCCACCCAGGACGCGAGGAGAGGCAAAAGATGGACCCACAACAGCGCCCCCAAAAGCACTGCAGAAACCAAAACCACCATTTGACACCATGAAAGCACACGTGGGAAACGAGAGCAGCCAGGTCAGGGAGAGCCCGTGCTAACGGAGGCACAAGACCAGAGAGCCAACAGGAACGGGACGAGAAGCCAAGCTCAAGAAGAGCCTGAAAAAACAGTCAACTGGGCCACACAAGCATGCGGGGCAGAAGACAGGAGCAAGGAACTGCGCACCCTAGTTTACAGCATTTGAACTCATAACCTTCTCAGTGAGAGTCAGAGACCTTAATTACTAGGCCACAATGACTCATCCGACGGAACACCAAACACCCCGCCACCCGGAACTCCTAGGGCGCCGGGAACCCATGGGGAGAACCACAGGGACCCACTGGCATGCACCCTGGATGGAGGAACAGGCTCCGGTTGCTGCACGCACTGTCGGGAGTGATGGTCAGCCACTGGGGGGCAACAGTGCAGCAGAGGGGCAGTCAACAGGAGAGAGGCCCAAGTGGAAAACAAGAGCCAAGAACAGGCCCCACCAAAACATCCCGAGACACCGGGAAGGCAAACTAAGGGGGTGGGGGCGCGGATGCAGACCCAGCGCCACCACTGAGACTAGAAGGAAAGACCCTAAGGAGCCTAAACACTACCGTATGTGAAACGGTTTATGAAAAAGCACTCAGCTGCTCCAGGTGAGGCACAAACTCACAACCACAGCATGGCGCAGTGCAAGTACTGCTGTACAAGTACCGTGCGCTAGGGCAATACATGAACATATACCCAAGGGAAACAAAGAGGGCAATGGCAGGAACCGAACCCATGCGCCAGAACTGACCGGAGAAAATAGTGGCACCTCAAGTCAACCACAACACGACAATATAAAGACAACACACATAAGTACACTATGTCACAGCAAACAGTGACATTGAAAGACCAGGGATTGAACACCTAATCTTCAGAGGAAGAATCTAAGACCTTACCGAAGGCGGTACATACGTCCCCATAAGAAATAGAAGCCACGCCGTTCATTCAGGTCCAAGACAGGAGTGGAAAAAAAAACACCGCTCACAGATCACAGACAGACCTTGGAACCGCAGGAGCGAGAGGGAGTGTTCACCGACAGCGGGACCGGCTGCACCAGAGAGGGAGAAACAGCCACGCCCCTCAGAGGCAGAGACAGAAAACGCGATGGCAAGCGGCACCCCGTCCCCTAGAAGACCCGGCCAGGAATTCCAGCAGGAGAGCGCCAGACATGAGCGCCATGGGAGATGCAAGCCGCGCCGGGGAATGCACCCGCCCAAGCTGGTAAGACACGAGTACAAAGAGAGAAGCCCCGCCGCCGACCGCCAGGCCATCGGAACTGAGAACGTAGGCGAGGCCCCAGCAGGACACGCACAGAAGGAAAAGACTGTGTCTCGTCCGGACTCCAACACACGTGCGAGGCAAATGGATGATCGTGAATATAATCTGTGCAAGAAGTGAAAACACCCACATGACACGCAGGAGCTAAGTGAGTCGTCAGTCATCATCGCCACACAGAATTCAGATAAACATTGACAACTGAACTAAAACCGCATCAGAGACACAGAATGCACCGGCGAAGGGCACTGTACACCAGCCCAGGTGCAGGCTAAGTATGAGCAATGACGCGCAGTGCAAACTGCCGCGAAAATGGCGGATGCAATGCAAACACAGCAATGGGGGCACGTCCACGGCTCGTAGAACGTCCTGCCGGGCCCCCAGCACAACCCTGCCAACAGCCAGTCCCAAGCAGGGGGACAGGAGATGCGGGAAAAAGCTACCCCACATCAATCCCCGTGATGGAAGGGCAGGGCACAGACGAAGGTACCAAAACATTGTCAACACGGAGAGGGGGTCAAAAAGAGCCGCAAGGCATGGCCCCAAACCACCCCAGCCGTCCCCCCTGTAAACCCAGGCTTGCTAAGGCAGAGCCTAACCGGCTAGAAACCGGGGAAGGTGGGGGAAGAGTCCTAGGTCCCACAGGTCTGCAAGAGCAGGACCACCGACCAGGTACCTGCTAAAGCAAAAACCACTTACCTGAACACGCATCTGGAGCGTAATCGTGCGCAGAACAAAAAAAAACAGGCTGAAGGGTTGGGCTGGCCCGCCTCTTATAGAGGTCAGGGGTGTAATGGGTCGGCCATATTGGGAAGGGATGGGAGGCTGACTTTTTTTTTGCTTTGGGGGGGTTCTGGTGTGGAGCTGAAGCTCACTTTGTTAGTCATGTGGCGAGGAAGACTAACGAGGAGGTAATCTATTTTGCAGGGCCTTAAGTAGAATTTCCTGGGCTTGCTTTCACACAAGGCACCGAGGTGACCTATATATTGATAGGATAAGGAATTTAGCGCCGGGCTGCAGCACCAAGAGCAGCGCATGTGTGTGCCAAGGCACGTGCTTGCACGTGAGCAGATGACATTTGATTGAACTAAGCTTGTGTGCAGTTGGGTTTCAATAGCCATGAATATAACCATCACACTCAACTTATCTATGCTGCTAATTAACTAACTCTGAAGTATGTTTTACGAGGGAAAATGTAAAAAAATCCTCTGGGATCGCATGCTTGTAAGTACATGTATTCCTAGATGTACGATTATGAATAACTCCTTCATTCATTTGTTCATTATTAAAGGCACCAGGTGTGTTAGAAGGGACACACACATCCTGAACATTATTACATCACCTACCCAGGGACATGTACCTTGATTATTATTTCTTGGAGCTCAGCTCCAGGGAGTCCGTTCCTCATTACTTTGCTGAGCAGAACAGGGTGTGGTGTCTAGCGTGAACCTACCCATAGCTTCGAATTTCCAAAGTGAGGAACACCAGCCTGCAGATCTCAGGTTGGAGAATTTTGGTCTCGGAAAGATTCAGAAAGGTAATAAAAAGATTTCCAGGAAAAGCTAATGGCATACCAAATTGAGCTTGAATCTCTTCCCAACTATATGTATATACACACACCCAAAAAAATTATAGGACTTGAGAGCAGAAACATTTTCAAATATAGTAGATATTTTGGTACTTTCATTACACATGAATACAGTGGTATAAAAATCCACATGTCACAGTGAACTGTAAAATATTTAGCAGTTGCTTGTGAAATTCGGATTTCATTATCACAATGACAGCTCCCAAACCACACAGCATATCTTTGAGATAGAAACTACATTTTGGTGAAATCGGCATAGATTGCATATTATGTGGAAAATAGAGTATGCATGCAGTAAAGCACCAAAAATCGACTGACTCACTATTTCCCTTTGTTTTTATTAACAATTGATTAAACCAAGGTAAATAAAGCTTAAACGTTCTAATCCCAGGGTCCATGGTTTGCTGCAATTAAAAGATAACAGCCCATTCAAACTAACTACCCCAAAATGAGCAGTATAAAACTAAATTCTGGGCAGCATTATGGTCCTATATTGCCACCTGAGTTCCGGCGACATTTAAAAACCACTTGATTTATGGTGTCACCAGAGTACGACTATACTTAACAACCCCCTGATGTCAATATTGAGCCACATTACACAATTACTCATCATGTAGGTGTAGGTACATCTGATTTTTAAAAATAAATACTTACCAGATTTGTAGGCTACCCAAAACCCTGATAGGAAGGAGATGCACAGGATGTGTAGGACGAAGTGTTCATAAAAAATTAGGAAAAGTGAAGTAAAAAAAAAAAAAAAAAAAAAAAAAAACCACACACACACACACACACACAACAGTATCAGGGTGATGAGAAAAGAGGTAGTGAGTGGCTTCAGGGATGCC
Source organism: Triturus cristatus (assembly GCF_964204655.1). Taxonomy (NCBI): domain Eukaryota; kingdom Metazoa; phylum Chordata; class Amphibia; order Caudata; family Salamandridae; genus Triturus; species Triturus cristatus. The sequence goes on from NC_140590.1 coordinate 285,736,469, forward strand.
AGATAGTATGGGAGAGGGAGTGAGCTTTGACAGCCAACTGTTTTTTGTAAAACGGAGGGAAAAAAAACTGAATCATTAATGTGGGTCTTGGAAATAAAGTATAATCAGTAAATGCCAGGCTTCAGTGTCTCCATAAGTGTTCAACTTCTTACCATGAAGCAGGGCGTGTTGGGAAGATTTTCTTACAAGCCCTCTCTACTCCATACAAGACCTCAAAAGCCACAGCTCCTGTAAGCACTGAGCAGGGCTGACATGAAGAGCTGTCCTGCATCCAATACTAAGTTTTTTGGTCTCGCTAGCGTAGGCTGCGCACATGCGCAGTCTCGCTGGCGAAATTTAATGTTTTGGGGATTTTTCAGTAAAGGGCTTTAAGCCCCGCCCCTCTTTCCCATTGGCCGGCGTCACCGTTTCTGCTAAACGGCAGCCAGCCATTGGGAAAGAGCTGTTGGTGACCTTTTTGCTCTGCTTTTCTGCCATCCCACTTGGACGGCCTCGCCTGCTTTCCTTCTGAAGTAAAAGGTTTCCTATCTTTATGGGGCCAAACACATGGCCCCATAAAGATAAGAAACCTTTTAGCAGGCGAGGCCGTCCAAGTGGTACGGCAGAAAAAGGCAAACAAAAACGTCAGGGTTGGAGAGGCGGTTGTGCAAGATTGTGAGTGTTAAACGTACAGGGCATGCCCCCCCTGTGAAGGCCACCCCATTCCCTGGTGGCAAATTGACACACACACAGTAAATTAATTTAGGAGTGGAAAAACAAAGTTTATGAAACAGATTTTAGACTGAATATTCTCTGCGAATAACAGCGTACTCAATTTATCCTGGTCTATGCACGAGTAAATGATCTAGTTCAGGTTGTTCTCTTTGCATTCTGGGACTTGAAGTTATGGGTCTCCCACTCTAAAATCGGGATCTGATAAACTCTAGAGCTGGGAACAGGCTCTGCAGGTAAACTTTTCAAGGCTTACTTTTCATCAACACTTGCTTACCTTGCAGCCAGAGTAGGAGGCTCAGGCAGCCCAGACTCCACGGGAAACGCTCCATTCTGATCCTTAGCAACGCGGGGGGGAGGGTGCGCAAAGAATGTCACCAAGAGAGGAAGGTGGTCTCTGGGCAGCCAGCCATCCGCGGCCAAACACAGAGGTAACGAAACAAACGATCCGAGGCGCACAGGAGCCCCTCGGAGTCTCGGGGGCCGGGGACTGGTCGGAAGAGATGCCGCTTGCTACTTTACACCCGACATTTCCAGTCAGAGCGGAGCAGAGATGGATGGAGAAGCCGCTGAGTGTGCGCCCGAGAGCGGCTCGTGAAAGAGGATGCGGGGAGGCTGGCAGGGCATTCAGGAAGGGGGACCAGCGCGCCGAGCAGAGCAGCTGCAGCCAGTTGGAGGCTGCGGAGAGGGAATGCTAATGGCCGGTGGGCTGGCTGGGTGAGGGAGGGAGCGGGGGTTAGGGCATGGTGGTAGAGAGGGACCGTGAGGAGGGGCCGAGCCCCCCTCCCTCCTGGCCCCGCTGTGCATGGACCCATTGATACTTGAAAACGAGGCATGTGTCTAGCTTTTGCAGTAAACGCTTTGTTTGTTCTGACCAAGTGACTCCTTCTGGACTGATCCCGTTTTTGGCAACTTGGCAAGCCTCATCCGAATCGCAGATTTACACAGCGGCGTTGATTTCTACCGCTGGATGCTCCGAACAATCCCAGACTTGAGTTCCAGATTTACATATCGTTCCTGATTGCTGATCACAGTACAGCAACTAATATCCTTCAAGGCGGATTTTTTCGTGTGCCTTCGTTCTTCCTTTGTTCTTTATAGACACCTTAAGATACCCCCCTAGATTGACGGACCTTCATTGTGGCTTCAATATACATTTGTCCTAATTGGTATTTTTAAATACTTTGATAACCATAGTCCTGATGATGACCTCAACGCAAGGAGGTTAAAACGTCGTCGACCGGACAGCATTATTTGTGGCTAGTTAAAGGGCCCTTTGTGATTTAAAGATAACTTGCAAACTGTTCATTGTATATATTCTTCCTCGACCCTGAATTTACTCAAATTATCTTGCCACACCATGTTGTCATCTTAACACTTATGTCACTGCGTCGTTCACTTGTTCACTTCACTGTCAGTGCACATATGTTTGTTATGGTTATTCCAACTTGTATATACCAATTGTGTATTTAATCATAAAATTTGTCTCTTTTTTTCATTTCCTTGGTCTCTCTTGTCCCTCCTTGGTTTTTCGATTAAATTGTGTATTTATTGGTCCCTAGACTTATTTTCCCTGTTGAGACATTGTTTTTGTTATTACATTTACCCGGTCTCAGCTGGGGTAACGGGCTTGCTCCTGTTTTTCTTGTTTATAGCTTTTGCAGTAAAACACGCATGTTGCTGCAGGTTCTCTCCAGCCCAGCCAAGTTTCCTAGGTCCATTTGTGACTAGATGCTCCAGTCTATTCTGGGAATTGCAGTCGAGTTTATTCCATATTAAGGCCAGACTACAAGTCCCAGAATTCAACGAGAAGACCCTGGACTGGGCAGCTCATTACGCACGAGCCTGAGAAGCTTGGTAGCCATGTCTCTCCGAGTTGTAGCAATGGCTCAAACTACAGCTGGGTGACTTCATGCAAACAGTTCAATAGCAGTGACATCAAGTTGTTCCAGGCCAGGCACTGCTGTCAACAAGCTTCAAGCATGACTGAGCTGTACTTTAATTGGGAGAAAAAAGAACTGCATGCACTCACCCAACTTAGTGAAGATGTGGGTGGGCTAAGGCGCAGGGGGGTGCTTAGTATCAGGGCCTGTCATCAGGAAGGTCCCTTGTTAAAAAGGCCGTCACTCACACATGCACCCAACACCCGGGTCGCGAGGTCAAGTGACTGGGTTAAATATAAAAGGAAGGTTGGTGCTCGTGTGGTCTCCAGTATCTAAATAACTTTTGCCATATTTCAGAAAGTGCCTCGGATGCGCAACAGGCATTTGCAACCGTCTATTGCAATGAACGAACATCTATGACCCTGCACTTGTGCAGAATTACAGATGGCGCACGGTCTGTCGAGAGCTGCGCTGATTGTGCCTATGAAGTGCCACACAGTCTGCACCCTTAGGGGTGGGTGCATGGGGAGGATCAGGACCTCCTCGTGCGTCCCACCTTGGGGTGGGTGCAATGACATACTGCACCAGCCTGTGAAAGGATCCTTACCCCTACCTCAACATTCTGACTGTCCCTGTCTTAAAACACAGACCAGCAGATCCAAGCCTTTCATTGCTATGGTGGTCCCAACGCAGGCACAAGTTAGTGCCTGCCTGGTGGATACTGCACTTTTTAGGTTGAGCCTACCAGACAGAAAAAGCTGTCACCTATGAGTTTACAGTGGGCTTAGAGCCTGACCATTGCTTACTGTTGGTTGGCTTTAATGTTATTTTTCTTTGCTTTCCTTTCCAGTGGCGGCTGGCATGTGAGAAGGCTGGTAGGGTGGGGTGGAAGGGAAAAAAATAAAATAAATACATTAAAAAAACATTTGCTTTAATCCTGGGGTGACGTCCTCCTCACTCAGGTCTTCTGTTCTCCAGGCAGGCTCCAATGCGGGACTAGGGAGCAGCAGTAACCAATCCTGGTGCTGCTTTCATGCACCATAAAAGCAGCGCCAGGATTAGAGGGAGTGGCCTCTCTCGAGGACACTGGAGCCCTAAGCTGTCTCTAACCCGGCTGTCAAAGACATCTGAGTTAGAGAGGTTTAAACTGCGCATGTCTGGCTGGCTATCGCAAGACGGCTGGCCAAAAAGACATGCACACTTTAAACCTAAGTGCCCTGCCTGCCCATCACTGCTTTCTGCTGCTGGGGTTTTGAAAAATAAAATGGTAATTTATTACAATTTTATTTTTAGGTCTCGTAGACCTAGCGCTGGAGCGCGCATGCGCGCTCCTCGCTCTGCAAGGACTTTTTGTAATCAATACGATTTCCGAAGGGGACTTTAAGGCCCGCCCCTTCTTTCCATTGGCTTGCGTCATAGCTTATGCTAAACGCTGCCTTTCTATTGCGAAGGAGGCTTTTTAATCCCTCCTTGTTACTGCTCGGTCCACTTTTAGCCCGCCCACCTGGGCTGGCTGCTTTACTGGCGGCATGACACTCTCCCCTTCATTACTCGGTGTATACACTTTTTTTGGGACAAAACGCGATGTTAACAAGCGTCTGCTGTTCCGCAATGGCGACAGATTGTTATTTTCAGGTAGTGCACGGAAAGTTACCACAAGCTTGAGCGTTAATCTGTAGAAATGCACTGAGGCGCGCATCGGCCATTTAGATCACGGCTCCCCAAGGCTCTGCGGCAGCCGGATGGGGGCCACCCCCTCTTTATCCAGACAGCTCGATTCCCGCGCGCGCTCCAGCCCCTAAACTCTGCAACCAGTTAAAACAGAGACCACGCGACACACGGCTGAGTGTGCACACCACACAGAGTGCACCTTGGAATCTGACAGATACCACAGGACACTCCATTAAACTCTGCAGCATAATAAGCCACAGACCACGCTGTACACGAGGAGTAAACTTTCCAGTCGATAAGTGACCATGGCATACGCAGTACCACCCAAACTCTGCAGCCAGCGCCCCGGGTCCTCAGCCGAGTGTGCACGGTCACCCCAGACAACGTGCACTGCGCAGTCAGAGAGTCCAGGGCACACGCCGTGCCCCCTAACTCTGTAGCCAGCGACCTGGGTCCACAGCTGAGTGCACACTGAGTACTCCGTGCGGTCAGACAGACCACAACACACTGGATCCAGCATGCAATGCAGACAGCTGATCCAGCGGCCAGAGTCCAAGCTGTGTACAATGAGGGCGCACAGCCTGGCAGTCCAGTCCGAGAGAGAACGGCCTCTCACTCCGTACACCCAGTTGGGCCGTGTGCACAGCACTCCCAGACAGTGCACACAGGAGATTGTATGCGATCAATGGGCTACGAGACGTCACAGCTCACTGCGCATCCAAGGCTGTGCACAGAGGAGGCGGGCGACTCAAGCTTGTATCCTTTACGATGCACAGTGACAGGTCACCACAAGCTGTGTGTAGCGGAGAGAGCACACTGCAGGCTCCTCTATACCATGCCGGAGACCATCACCATGCACACGTGGTGTACCGTGCACAGAGTCACAACACACTCTGCAGTGGACCACCCAGTGCAGACTCCAGCTGGAGCGAGTGCAGTGATCACACGGTGAGCCCTCAGTGAAATGCGTACAGACCACTCTGCACAGCTTAGGAAGAGGCGAGTGCAGTGTCCACAGAGCACACAGTGCAGATCTGGAAGAGACAAGTACAGTTTGTTCAGACCACACTGCAGCTCAGAAGAGGCCAGTGCAGTGTTCACAGACCACAAAGTGCACAGATGCCACAGTGCAGCTGAGGAAGAGGCCAGTACAGTGTACACAGACCACACCTTAGCTCAGGAAGAGGCAAGTGCAATGTGCATAAACCACAAGGCGTGCCTCAGTGTGGAGCGTGGTGAGTGCGCCGGGAATCACACTCCGGGTTATGTCAAGAAGTCCTGCACCCCATCTCTCGTGTCAAGCCCAGACAGATGCCCCCCTTTGGAAGGTACAGTGCGCCGCGCCACTTTTACACCCTCTTTATTTTCATTCTTAAAATGAGCGGACTCGGTTTCGCCCCCCCAGCCAGTTCCCCGGATGGCCAGCCGGCCAGCTGCACGGCTCCGGATAAATACCAGCCTTGCAGAAGCTGCTGAATGTGCACTGTCGGGATGTTGCCCATTTTAGCCGTCCATTTAATGTAACATTGTTGGCGACTGACGGTGCCCCAACACTCAGGCCGCCAGGGACTCCAAGCTGTCAGAGCGCTCCCCATCTCTCTGCGGGTCAGCCAGGCTCAGCTCAGGCTTTTTGGCAGGCACTGAAGCGCCCGTTGCCTATCAGGCCACGCAGAGCGCAGCTCCCCAAGGCTCAGCGGCAGCCTGAACCTTTTTAATAACCATGGTGGAAGTAGGCGCGTCACGTGTGACTCCCTCAGCTAGTCCCAGCTCCTTAGACGACATTCTCTGCCCGCTGGGATTTTCGAGCCTTTACTTGCGTTGTTAGCCACTAAAGTGCTATATAATGTAATGATTGGGGTGGAGTTCACATTGTTGTTATGCATGGCTTTGTAGTCCTGTTGATGTTAAGCATGTGCACTGTCGGGATGTTGCTCATTTTAGCCTGCGGAGTGTTTTTGTGCTGTCCGTTTAATGCAGGGGTCTTCAAACTGTGGGGCGCGACCCCCAGGGGGGCCGTGGTGTGATGCAAAGGGGGTCGCGCCTTCCCAGTCACACTTCTGCCCAGGCCCAAGGGCTTCAGCCCCCCCCCCCCCCCCCTCCCCCGTCCTGTGTCTCAGCCCGGGCTGCTGCAGTGAAACTTGAGCTGCTGGGGGCTCAGCTGGGCAGTGTCTGGATTCCTATCTCCGGCACCCCCGTGTTTTTTCACAGGTCTTTAAAGACCATTTAACATGCCTTTGTAAACTGGTTACAGAGGCTTAGGTTTTTTTGCTGGTTCCAGTACCCCCTGGGTCCCCACTGTGCCTATTCCTTACATTTGGATTTTACATTCACTGCCGTAGTGTGAGAATGCATTTCATGGAAAGGAATACAAAGTTGGCTTCCTGGGGGCGCCGTTTTTGAAAGTTTATTGTGCTTTTGAAGCACGTTTCTTTCCCCGGCAATTACCAGGCCTCACATAAATGTCAAGATAACTGGTGTGATTAATTATCTTCCTGGAGAGAGATCAGAATGTTGTATAGTTGAGGTTTTGACTTGGTGAAGTTAGTGCAGAGGGTTAATATGCCCGCTGCAAAGAACGTGTGCCAAGTAGATTACAGAGTGTGTATGATGTGAAGAGATCAGCAGGTTACTGCTTTCAAAAGGGACATCCTTTTGTTACTTGCAATTTATAACTTAAAGTCCTAATAGAGAATAGTGAGCTATTAACTTTCATCCTAGAACAGCATGCACACTACAAAGAATACATTATTAGACCATTGATTAATGTTGCAAAAAGGGTTAATTTGGCTAGAAATCAATTCTTATTATTAAAGGAAACTCCCATCTATGCTGTTTCTTTTTTGACTCTGAGTTTGTGCTTCTCCACACCAAGCACTCTTGAACTATACTGCCTACCAGTATGGATGACATGTGACTCCTATACTTTTAGTCCTTTGGCTTATGTAACATTTCCTATACACTGATTTACACACTTATGATTGTCTCTGAGTAATGTGTGTGTGATGCAAAGTGCTCGGACACCCTACACTGGTATGAGTGGCACTATATAACTAATTCAATGCATCTGAGAGTGTGGGGTTATGGAGACTTGGTCACTGTTAAAGGGTGCTAGTGAGAGAATCCGTGGTGGGGGTGGTCATTGTGGGGGGCACCAACAAACATGGTCGCACAGGGCACCACCAGCACTAAAGCCGGCCCTGGGAAGTATGCACAGATAAGCGCTGAAAATACCGCTTTAGGTGATTGTTTTTTTTTGTAGCGACTGGGCCACCAAAATAATCTGCTGGCAACCCTAACCATAGGACTGGAAGTTTGTTGCAGGATCAGCACATTATTTATTTCCTTCACCCTCGATCCCCGATTAATGCCGCAATAGTTTAACTTAGATCTTAAAGTCTACGCCCCGTCAATAACATGCTGAGTTACTTCATGGGTCTGGGAATGCACCCTGCATTCAGACAACTCATTCCTCATTCTCGCCCTTCATTGTCACGCTCACCCTGCACTCACAGTGATCACAATGCACTCACACTGATCACCATGCACTTGCACCATTCACCCGCTCACCTTGCACTCACAGCGATCACAATGCACTCACACTGATCACCATGCACTTGCACCATTCACCCGCTCACCTTGCACTCACAGTGATCACAATGCACTCACACTGATCACCATGCACTTGCACCATTCACCCGCTCACCCTGCACTCACAGTGATCACTCTGCTCTCAAAATGCACTTGTCCTGCTCACACTATACCTCAACCTGCAGTCACACGAGTACACTACTCATCCTGCACTCATGTGACACTTCACTCACCTGTCCCCCTCACTACTCAATATGCAACTCACTCAAACAAGCCCATCAGTAATCATACATTCATTCATCCCATTCTGAACTTGCATCCGCACCCAAAATGAGAGAGGACAGCAAGGGAGTGAGAGAATTTGATTGAAGAGGTCAGGGATGAGGAGAAATGTGAATTGCCGAAGAGAAGTGTGGACACGCAAGAAGTGAGTGTGATCCAAAGGTGAGGGCTTCTGTTAGAACAAAGGGGAGATGTGAAAGAGGAATGGGGGGACTGGAGAGGTGTAAGATACAAATAGACAAAAATTTGAATGAAGAGACGAGGTGAATGAGAAGTGCTGAGGAGCACGGGAGGTGACAGGGCCAGAGAGGCCATGAGATAAATGTGAGAGACTGTTAGAGATGAGGGCAGTGAAAGGACAGAATGGCAAGAGGTGATTAAAGGTGAAGTGAGAGGTTGAATGGGGAGAGTTCAGAAAATGTAAAAAGGGGTGAAAGAAAATGACCTGCAAAGTGAGAGAGGGATCCGGGGTTAGGAGAGGAGAGAGGGATGGAAGGGAGGGGGTGAGAGGAAAGCTGCATGGGTAAAAGGCTTAACTCTACACAAAACCGCCAGGGTTTTAAGGGACCCCTGCTTCTTCCGGTCAGGGCCAGGTGAGCTTCTAATGTGGCAGCACGTAATGCTGCAGAGTGGAAGGCCCTTCACAAAGGTTGACTTGAAATCTTTCTGATGATAATTGCTGTATTTTGGTTATAAATGGGTACTGATTGGGTGAAATCTTTCCTCAGCGTTACTATGTGTAACAAATATCAAAATAATGAAGCAATGCTATCCCAAAATACGCGGCATCACATAACCTTATTTACATTTTCATCCCACGCAATTTAGTCAACAGGTTTAGACATTTTTGTCACGAGGGGGTCCTTACGCCTCAAAATGTTGACAGGGGGGTCTCGGCATCCAAAAGTTTGAAGACCTCTGGTTTAATGTAACATTTTTCGCGACTGACGTGGCCCAGCCCTCAGGCCGCCAGGGGCTCCAACCTGTCAGAGCGCTCCCCATCTTGTGTTGCAGATGAACGAGAAAGCATGCAGACAGATACATATGTGGTTACTTGAGTAACGTGCAGACCGATACACAAGTGGCTGCTGAGTGGTTCAATACCGTTATGAAAAGAAGGAAAATGGATTGATGCATAATAATGTGGATTGGAGACCCGAATGGTGTTCTACTATTTTATGTTGCTGTGGTGGTACATGGAAGGGTGGTTGGGTATACAGCTGAATAGATGTATGGCTGGAAGGATACAGGATCAAGCGTTTGGATAAGTGGATGAGTAGCTATGTGAATGATGAGTGACTGAACTGATGGATGAGGCGGACACTGGACAGTCTGCATTGTCATACTGTTTTGTAGTTTGTGTTCTGCGCATTGCCTAGAGTTGCGTTTGGTCCTTTGTATGACCTGGCTGTGTTCTAGTCATTCCCCGGTGTTGTTCTTGGTCCATTGTATGATGTGGTTGAAACAAAAATCAAAAGTAAAAACATTGTAATCTACACCTCCAATAGCTCCAATTTTCACAAATGCGAGACCTTTGCATTGCAAATGCTTGTTCAAGATGGCGTCTAGCATCACTCCACCAAAACCTTGCAAGCAGGATTATGATGGAGAGCGGGGGAATCAGACCGGAAGGACCACGGTGCTACTAGCCTTTCAGAGAGCCCAGGAAGCCAGTATAGGCCGGTCAGACTCCGGGGCCGGTGTGTAAGAGGGGTTGGGGCAGGGGAGAACAGTACCTCTATGCTCTGCAAGAAGACTCGTCCACCTCGCTCGTTCTGGTACTTGACTAGCTTCTCTGCCAGTTCCCTCTCGCATGCTGAGCGCTCGCGGAAGAAGCGGGAGAAGTTTTGCAGAGCCACGTCATCACGGTCGAAGTAGTTAGACTTGTGCGGGGAAAAAAACAGAAAGGGTGTTAGACAGTAAGGCGTGAACATATCTAGAACGGTAAGTTCTGCTGTGGGGTCCCATCGCCAAATGCAAAACATTACACTAAAGACGAACTATAAATGGATGACTATCACACTTTTCCTCTTCCCTTAAGCACAGCACTGTGAAGCAGCACTCAGAGAAACTGAAACATGCAGTTACTCTCCCTTTCAAATTAAAGAGCAGGTATTCAGGGCTTATTAGAACCTGTACCCTCAACTGATGGTGTAAATATTGGTTCCAATTTGCGTTGGACTCCTTAATATCTTTTGATATCGGAATTGTGCAAGAAGACTATGCACACACCTTCATAGTGGCATGCTTTATTTAGAAGCATGTCTTTTTAACTACGGGTAGGGTACCCATAGAATAAGAGATTCATTTCTTGGTCAAACCCGAAGGTATTTTTAAACTAACTGGATACCTGTTCCTGTGCAGTATAACATTTGTATAACAAACTCCCTGCAAAGGTTGAACCCACCTGGGTGGTATTATTCTGCTGGGTGGTATTATTCTTTTCAACTGCGCAGGATAATACCACCCAGGTGGGTTCAACCTTTGCAGGGAGTTTGTTATAAAGATGGTATACTGGCCAGGGACATAGTTAGTTTAAAAATACATCAGGGTATGCCCAATAAATGGATCTTTTATTCTGATGGTATCCTACCCATAGTTAAAAAGACAGGCTTCTTGATATTTGCTGAACGTAAGTGGGTGGCATACGGACTGGCAAAAGTGCTTTAAATGTTATGCATTAGAACAAAAAACAAGAGCAACCCATATGTCCCTGTGAACTGGGTATAGCTAGTCAGCCAATTAACAATGTTCAGAAGGAACTCATTTAAACATTAGATATGGAAGATATGATAAGGAGTATTACTTCCTTTTAACAAACTTCAGTTTTGTAATTAGAATGGGAGGTTAAACCTGTCTAACTACGTTATTATATAAGACAAACAAGGAATCCATCCAGATTTCAAGAATTCAAGCCTACAGACCATGAATTTCTCTCAAGCCCACTTCAGCCAAAAATGGGCGTAACTTTTGTTTTGTAAATAAAAATCATAAGAAAAAGGGTTAATCTATCACTGTGTATTCACACTATATACACACACATGAGATAAAAGGTGATCCAAGTGACGCTCGTGCCCCAGGATAGTGGCCAAAACCAACAATGACATATTATTCAGTGACTAATAAAAAGCGGAACGGTTGGTTAATGGAATATACTGGGAGGTCTCTTGTGGAATCAATTTGTCAATTCAATCAATTAGAATTTTGCTGGTATCCTAGGACTCTCCCTTTTTAAAAGTCGACGACGTTACGACCCTCTCGCGTTACGGGGTCTCTTTAGGACGAAGAATTTCTGGGGACCCAGGCAATGATAATGGCCTAAGGATTTAAATTTAGAACATCTTAATGTGAATGGTCAAGGAAGTCAGGCAGACTCCGGCACGGAATAGCACGAGGAGGAGGGGGCACTGTAGGTAAAGGCATGTACGCTCAAGTAACACAGCGGTAACAGCACAAAAAGCAGTCAGCCCCCTCACACTGGTGTGCACTAGAAACGCAAACGTTCGCGAACGCCATTTATACAAAGGACAGAGGAACATAGCCACGAGAAACGCACAATGAAAACGAGTATGCAGGCGAGCAGTGGCATTGTTACTCCTCCCCCAGGCACGCGCGTGCACTCCAACAAAGCCACAACCCGCGCCCCCAGCCGCTGCTCACCAGGGACAAGTACACATAGGAGGCGTGGTATTTGAGGTTGATGGTGCGGTTGAGGCCGGCTTCACACTCCTGGTGGAAGTTCTGTCTGACTTGTGACTCCATCTTAGTTGGTTCTGCATGTGGAGCGGTGGTTGAACGAGAGGCTGGTTTCTACCCCTCCCCTTGCCAGACGGACCCCGCAGGATCCCACAAGCTCCGCCCACTCTGCGAGCAGCAGTCACTGAGGCCTCTCTAATCACACTCTCACAGACACAGCCAGCCCAACGACCACACCCACACCAACGGTACTTCGAAGATCTCCCGCTCGTACAGACACCCACGTCACTCACACACAACACACCCGTATTACACACATAGCAAGCAGAACATACCTCAAACGCCCCAACTGTCAGCAGTAAATAACACTAGGTCTATGCGTGAGGTGCTGCTTTTTTTCCTTTGAATACTGGGACTTGTAGTCCTGTGTAATGGATTAAATTAGACTACATGTCACAGAATTCACAGACAAAACCCGGCCTGGAGCAGCACATCACGTCTGGACCTAAGAATCTTGGGAGGGCAGCATCTCACCAGCCCTTTGGCTTTTTTGGTGCAGTTTTATATAACGCGAACTCCGACCATGGGCATTGCATCGATGTACACGAGCACCGGATTGCACAGGCCATGTTTCCACTGACAGACACAGCAAGCAATCTCTCTCACACACACAAACGCAACAAGTCTCTCATTTGTTTAATTTAGAGTTTTTGGCTTTGCCAATGGTGTATTTTAGCAATGTGTTATTGAGTGTATGTATGTGATGTGTTCTGGCAGTATGTGGTTTAGATTGTAATTGTTAGCTGTGTAGCAGTATGAAGCATAGAGTTAGGAGAAGACGAGCAGTGTTTACGAATTGGGAAGGAGAGTGAGGAGGAGAAGAACAGCATGAGGGACAATCAAAGAATATGAGGAGGAGAGTAGCATGAGGCAGAAGAAAGGCGAGTGAGGAGAGCAGTATGAGGGAGAAGGAGGAGAGTGAGGAGGAGATTAGCGTGAGCTAGAAGGAAGGAGAGTGAGGGGAGCAGTATGAGGCATAAGGAAGGAGAGAGGAGGATAAGAGTAGGATGAGGGACATGAAAGGAGAGTGATGAGGAGAAGAGTAGTGTGATGCAGAAGGAAGGAGAGTGAAGAGAGCAGCATTAGGCATAAGGAAGTAGAGAGGTGTAGAAGAGCAGTGTGAGGGAGATGGTAGGAGAGTGAGAAGGGGAAGAGCATTGTGAGGTAGAAGGATGGAGAGTGAGGGGTAGAAGAGCAGTGTGAGGCACAAGGACGGAGAGCGAGGAGGAGAAGAGCAGTGTGAGACAGAAGGATGGTGAGTGTGAAGGAGAGCAGTATGAGGCATATGGATGGAGTGAGTAAGGAGGAGAAAAGCACTGTGAGATATAAAAAAGGAGTGTGAGAAGATCAGCATAAGGCACAAGGAAGCTGGTAGTGGGACTGGTTGTGGTAGTTTGTGTGGTGATCCTAGTGGTGGTGGTGGTGGTGGATGATCAAATCAGATACAGGCTCTCTCTCCTTTCAACCACGAAATGGGCTAAAGTGTGCAGTTTCCCCTACAATTTGCACTAACTTCTGTGCAGTGCACCTTTCTCTGCTTGTCACCTTTGCCGCCAGGTTCTTAAATGCTAATTTTTGCTTCTTGTGCAAGTGGCTGCCAGGGTTATGTGTTCACGCATGTGTGCACAATTTGTCCATGAAACACCCGTTTACTCCTGCACACACACAATTTCACACATGCATGAATGCTTCACAGCATTTGTGCAACATTCTCCACTGATCTGCACTCTTCTTTGCTTCTGTGCACAAATCATATGTGTGCACTGGCATTTCGGCTGTGCACAAAGTTATCCTCGCACACAGCCCACAGTGCTACCCCGCTGGTTTTCACTACGGGGTAAGCACCAATAAAAAGACAGGGTAAGGGGGCAGGTCCATGTGCAAGCAAGGACCGAGTGGTGGGGGGAAAGAGGGGTCAATAACATGAAGAGTTGGTGGGTGAGAGGGCAAAGAAGCGACAAGGGCAAACAAGTTTTAACAAGAATGTGCCAGCGAAGGGGTCATGTTTGATATGTGAAAATAAAACGCCATGGGTAATAATCATGTTTATGATGTTGGAGGCTCAGTTTAATAGAAGTTGTATGATGAGGCAATGCTACAAAGTATGGAGATGGGAGCAACATTTTATGACAGTTTTTAAAGAAGAGCCCAAATTCTGGATGCATGGAAAATTCACAGCAACAAGCAAGCAGGTTTACAAAAGGGGTAGAAAATTGCATTTTGCCCAACTAAAAGCCAACATATGGAGTGTGGGGTATATAGGAAACAAAAAAAATGCAGACAGCAATACTAAATTGCAATCATGGCCCAGAAGCTTGTATGTGATGGCCTGTATAGGTCACAAGGCAATGCAAAGGAAAGGTGCAAATTGTCTGGCACACTATTTAATTATTTCAGGAGGTTTCTGCTCACTCTGAAGTGCAGACTCCCTCTGTCTGGAAATCTCATCCTTCAAAAAGGCATGAAACCGGGGACTACTACTCTCTGGGAGTCCTCCCAAAATACACAACTCTATACTTTTGGATATAAATAGGCACCCCTGTTATGACAATTTCAAAGAAGAACTTGAGGATCTACTTTCCCAATGTCACTTATTAAAAATGTGCTGCAGCAGGAGTGATTCTTCGGTGGTGGGTGGGGAACATTATAGCAATGCTTCTCGTCTGCAGGTCCATACACTGCAACTGAAGCACTCCTTTGGCGGACTAACACAAATGTGGCTCAATCACACAATGAGATGCTCTAAAGAAGCTGTTACTGTTCACCACTCAAACCTCTTAATGCAATCTTTTTTCTTTAACTTTCTAATTTTTTTTGCTAAGAAATCAGCTCTGAAGTGTATCTAAAACTCTGTGTCAAGTCCTAAAAATAGCAAAATGTTCCAAGTAAATTTGGCACAAAAGACATTTTGGCACATTATACCCCACACAGAGGGAGCAAAAGAACCCTGGTTACCCAGCACACTTTCTTGCCCTACTATTTTTTCAAAAGCAGTTTATACAGAGGATTAAATTACTTTGGGATGGATTTATAGTTTGGCAGACATGGTAGTCTGTCGCAAACGTGGCATAATACAGTGTCTACCAAACTGATGTTCTGCCCATTTAGGGTTGGGAGGACCACCAGCTGTCGGACCTAGCCTCTGTTGGATCTGTTGGCGAAAAGCTTTAGTCGATGGCCCAACAGAGTTTGGACAGATGGAGGAAAGACATTAGCCCGCCCACCCTAGCTAGAGTGGAGTTTGTGTGGTTCAGTTTTCTTTGAATCTGTCACCACAATGAGGGACAGACAAAAAACAAATAATGACCCTTAGTCCTAGGTGAAAATATTCTGTTGGTGTGAAGGCCATACATTTTTTAATTTTTTCATAACAAACTCCTAATTAGGGAACTTGTTTTAAAAAAACAAAAAACATTGTGTACCTTGGCTGGAACTGCCATGATGGTGTTTCCTTTCAAGGTACAGAGATCACAGCTGGTCCAGCGGTGAACTGTAAATTTGCCAGACATTAAGTGGATGTAAAGTCCTCCGCCACCCTGAGGGACAGAGTATTGTTAGCCAAATTATAGATCAGCTTCTTGGCTTTTGTCGCCAACTGTTTTGTGCCGTATACATTTACCGTTTTGGAAAGGCATTGCCATGATTAGAATTATAAAATGTCTCTTGCCACATCTATCAAACAGAAAACATTATACTAATGCTCTGAGTTACAATTACAAGATCCTCAACAGTGCTGTTGTTTACAAATAACATCCTACTTAAAACCAAAACGCGCATTTAAAGGTTTTTCGCTACAAAAATGAAACCGGACTCTGGCTCTGTAAGTGGTGGTCTTGACATGGAGTGGAATGATGCTCTGGGGTTGATGATGAAGCCACCGTTTTCACCTGAGTGATGTTTTTGTGGAGTTAACAGAAGAATCTGTGTTCCGTAAGTAGCGCCATGATGTCGGCATAGCATGCCTCAGTATCCACTGACTGAAATTTTACTTTGAATCACATTGACAGAGCCAGTAGTGCAACATCTCAAGAACACAACCAGTAGCCTTTGCGTGCAGGGCATAATTTGTGCCGTGGTTGCAGGTGTGGGTTAAATAAAATATATACCCATTTGTGTATTTTTGATGAATGTTTGTTCCTATATTTCTTGATATTGTTTGAGGTTCAAATCATTGAAATTGCTTAGACTGGGGTCCCTGTCTTACATCAATGACTGAGTGGGGGTGCCTGGATTCCAGTAATGATTCAGCGGGGGTCCCCGGATTTCAGTATTGATTCAGTGGGGGTGCCTGGATTCCAGTAATGTTTCAGTGGGGGTCCCAGGATTCCAGTAATGATTCAGCGGGGGGTGCCCAGATTCCAGTAATGATTCAGTGAGGGTGCCTGGATTCCAGTGATGATTCAGTGAGGGTGCCTGGATTCCAGTGATGATTCAGTGGGGGTCCCAGGATTCCAGTAATGATTCAGCGGGGGGTGCCCAGATTCCAGTAATGATTCAGTGAGGGTGCCTGGATTCCAGTGATGATTCAGTGAGGGTGCCTGGATTCCAGTGATGATTCAGTGAGGGTCCCCGGATTCCAGTAATAATTCAGTGAGGGTCCCCAGATTCCAGTAATGATTCAGCAGGGTTCCCTGGATTCCAGTAATAATTCAGTGGTGGTCCCTGGATTCCAGTAATGATTCAGTGAGGGTCCCCGGATTCCAGTAATGATTCAGCAGGGGCCCCGGATTTCCGTAATGATTCAGTGGGGGTGCCTGGATTCCAGTAATGATTCAGTGAGGGTCCCTGGATTCCAGTAATGATTCAGAGGGGGTCCCCGGATTCCAGTAATGATTCAGTGGGGGTCCCTGGATTCCAGTAATGATTCAGAGAGCGTCCCCGGATTCCAGTAATGATTCAGCGGGGGCCCCGGATTTCAGTAATAATTCAGTGGGGTTGCCTGGATTCCAGTAATGATTCAGAGGGGGTGCCTGGATTCCAGTAATGATTAAGTGCGGATCCCCAGAAGTCAAAAGGTTAAGAATCGCTGGTGTGCAACCAGGGCCAGCTTTAGTGCTGGTGGCGCCCTGTGCGACAATCTTTTTTGACACCCTCCAATATGACCTCCACTCTGGATTCCCTCATTATCACCCTGTAAAAGTGCCCCTCATCTCTCCGTAGCCCCTCTCTTACATACATGTAATTTGTTTTAAAGCCCTGGTAAAGGCTGGCTTTACTAAGCCCCTAAGCTACCCACATAAAATACAGATCTGTTCTTTGCAGCAGGCATATTAACCCTCTTCACTACTTTACGGTGAGTCAAAACTGCCTCTAGACACAACTCTGATCTCTCTCTCTAGCAGGAACATTAATCGCATTAGTTATCATGGCATTTTAATTTCTGCCTGAAACCTGTACGCACAAGGATATCTGCAGCAGGTGCTTTTAAATCCTAAATTATTGCTAAACACAGCCCCCCCTGAGGTTAGTCCCCCCCCAGGTCAGCGCCCAATGTGGTCACACTGGTCGCACAGCCCTGTGTGGAACATGGCAGACAGGTCTAGGACAGAGCACCATTGGCACTATTTTGCCAGTCACTATGGTTAGTGCTCCATCATCAGGTGTGTAGGGGGTTCCTGCGGCTGATAGGCTGGCCCGGGCACAGCAGGGCTCACCAAGATACCTTGCTGCACAGGAGCGTGGGGTGCAGCCAGCAATGGAGGGTAAATGCCCTGGTGCTCTTTGGGACGGGTAGGCTGAGCACCCTGTGGACACTGAAAGGAGGAGTTGTTGAGGACAAAGATGTAAAACCAAATGATGTTTTCATGGGTACTTTAGGTGACTGACAGATTGCAACATCGCTTTGCATTGGGTTTTGTGGGCTCTCCTCCATGGAAAACCTGTGCCATATGATGGTAAAATTTGAGGCATACCTACAATTAGAAGAACTCTTTGCCTGGGTCTGCAGTTCTCCCCAAGGAACTTTTTAATAGAAAATCTAATTCACTAATGAGGGCCACTTTTATTTTGCTCCCCTGACCTGTGCTCTGTCTCGGCCTGGGCAGAATTTCAACTACCCCGAAGTAATAGGAGTAATTTAGGTAATTCAGCGTTACTCTTTGACGCGGTATTGCAGACAATTACGTGATTACCCTCTGCGTAACTAAAGTAATTTGGGGGGAAAACTCCTAATGCGAGCGCATATTTAATGAGTGCGAGCGTCCACTCACGCTCGCTATTTGTGTTCTGCTGCACTCAGTGCTGTTTCTTATCGCAAAATGCATCCTCGCTTCCATTTTGGATGCAAGGGTGTATTTTGCGCTAAGGGAATAACGTTAAATGTCGACAGTAAGTTGGGGAAAGAGCACATTTAGCGAGTGGCTGCTCACACTTGCTACTTGTGTTTGTTGCATTTAGCGCTACTTCTCATCCTGGCATCCATTTTAGATGCAGGGGAACATTTTTGCGCTAAATGCAGTATTACTCTTCATGCGTAGTTCAAGCTGAATCTCGCTGAATTTTGGGGTAAGTCTGCGTGATTATACTACACTGAATCACGCAAGTTACGTCCACCCCTAGTTCTGTCCCGTCCTACTCTGCTCTCTGCATTCCTTTTGCAGGTCCAGGCTCTGTATGCGGGGGCTGTCATGGAAGTCAGGGAGGGGGGCGGGGTGTGGTAGCGCCAGGCTTTGATAATGGCCTTAAAAAGCGCTCTTATCCGTGCAAACACCAGTACAAATAACCCGACTGCCCTGCCTCCCTGGGCGCTGCCCCTGCGAGTTACAGATATACAAGCTTGCCGATATGTCGTTTCTGTACAACAAGAGTTACCGCTCTCTAGGGTTTCATTTATTCACTTATACTTCCAAACAACAGGATTCGATCAGAAACATTCCACAGGGGTGGCGGTATGTAGATCATCAAAGACAGAATGACTATCACTGGTAGATAAAAATAACATTATGGGTTCATTGTCCCTGTTCCCTGGCTGTGACGTGCGAAAACCAGGATTCCAAAGCTAGCACGTCACAAGTCCAATCAAATAATGGGTGGGAGTTTGTTGGGCAGTGCACAGGGATGTAATGTGACAGGAAGTGATGTCACAGTTCTATCATATCCTGCACTTCAACGAGAATGGACTGAGATATAATGTTTGCCATACAGGATATATGAAATTAAATAGATGTAATCAATGTATGTATTCATACCTAAAGCACACATACAAGGCCCTCTGTTTAAGAGGCTTCGCGGCACGAGTGAGGAAGAATTGCTAATAACACCAAAATAAAGCATAGAAAGGTGGGTATGTGCATGACCCTGCATGACCCTGTCGAAGAACATCACTGGACACCGACTTGCTAAGAATCCTGCCTAGATGCGGCAGTGTTTGCCACATCCTTTAACAAGCATTGGCATAGCCAATAGGTCTCGCCTTTGGGTCCTTATAAGTGTTCAGCCAGAGCCAGCAGCTTTGCCAATGTTTCTAAGCTATGCTATAGTGGAGCATGGTGGCTGCTGTGCAGCATGTTGAAAAGTTATAATAAAAAAGTATTAGAAGTAGTTTTGTTACTTTGTATATAACCAAGAAGATATTATGTACAACTGAATGACCCAATTAAAAAAAGAATTAACATAACAAATTGCGCTTTTTTTGTCCTTGCAATGCTAACGACTGCTTCCTGGCTGCTCTAAAGTTAAGGTGGTGCTTAATGATGAGGTGGTGATGAGTGATGTTGTGGTGGTGCTGAGTGATGCCATAGTGGTGCTTGGTGGTAGAAAGGCATGGTGAGGTGGTGCTGTTGCGGTTGTGTTAGCTGGTGCTTAGTTGGTGTTACGGTGGTGCTGAGTTCTGTTTAGCTGGAGTTGTTTTGAGGTGATGCCATAGTGGTGATTGGTGATGCTGCGGTGGTAGAAAGGCATGGTGAGGTGGTGCTGTTGCGGTTGTGTTAGGTGGTGCTTAGTTGGTGTTACGGTGGTGCTGAGTTCTGTGTAGCTGGAGTTGTTCTGAGGTGATGCTTTTGCAATCTGCAGGTCCCTCTCCGTTAGAGCGGGGCAGACGGTACTCCGCATTCCACGGTTTGTATCGCACATCCAAGTAACATTCAGGTCTCCGATATTGGTTTCACCTTCGCACCCCCCTTCCCCGGAAACACCTAAAACAGCCTTCTCTCCACGGAGTGTTCCCAGAAAGGGCGGCTCCATTGAAAGAGAGGGTTCATTTAATGCATTGTATGTAAATGTCTTGAAGATGCGGTTGGAATCCGGCTCTCCTGGTTCTGTGTTGGACACCTGATCTAGACAATTATTGTCTATTTATGGACAAAGCCTCCCTGTTTTACATTCCACTTGAACCCCGCCGGCTTCTTGACTAACAGCACAAATATTTTACTAATAATAAGGTTGGTGATCGCCCAGGAAGCAGAGATTGCTCCCAGGTTGCAAGGAAACTTGTTAGACGGGATTACATCTTCTCCGTTTATGGATCGCAAAGGGGAGGTTGCCCAAGACCAGAATTTACAAGGGGGCGGGGGACACGTCCGCTTACTCCCATTATATTATTTTATCAATTTTTGTGACCACCGCCACACCACACATGCCTGGTCTAAGAGCACGCAATGGCGTCACAGGCATGGATCACGGACGGGTGAATGTTGTGAAAGGGGCTGGGGAAGGGGTGTTAAAGCAGTAATTAACCTCAGAGACAATCCTTTCTCTTCAGTCCGATTGTCTCATTTTCCTTCCTGAATCCTAAATCTCTATCGATTACATTTCTGGTAAACAAGCCAACCCCCACGACCCCACATTTCTTGTTCACGTTCTGCACCCCAGTAATAACCCTGTCATGCAAGATCTACCCGTGGCCCGCGTAATCACCCGACGGGGTTTGTTTACGCATTAAAAACAAGCATTGGCAAAGCCAATAGATAAGGCCTTTGCACGCAGGCACTTTTATTATTGTATCGCACATGTTAAAATGGGGAATTAACAGTAAAATACTAAAACAATTGACTAAAAAGTACAATTGTTTAAAATGTGTAAAGATGACATGCGCGTGTGCAAAGGAAAAAGCAAAAAAGGCCCACCTCAAAAACAAAATAAAACATGACAAGAACGCAGAAAGGAAAGCACAGACTGTGGCACGAAGCTAGGCAATAAAGTGTACTACTTTCTAAGTGGATATTCGCATGTGCAAGAGCAAAATGCCAAACTCACAGTGGAAGGAGCCACTGCTGGAGGAGGGCTGACCCACTGCTCCATGCTGTTAGGCAGAACAAAACACGAGTGACAAGGGAACTGACCAATAAAGAAAGAGGATGACCCTTTTACGCATATAGGTTTTTATTATGATGTTTTGGAAAACATTATGCTGGCAAGGCAAGTGGTCTCAAGGACAGACCTAAAATCTGCACACGGTCCTCGCTATTACCATGCGGTTTGATTTTACATGGGAGTTGAGCAGTTAGAAAAGCTGTACTGCAATGCAATACAATATTAATATTCGGGCGCTCTACCTCACACGTTGGAAGGAGAAAGGCTATATAAAACAAGCATTTTCAATGCAATAGGTTTCGCATTATTAAAGTTTGAGCTGTTGGCATTGCTCATAATAATGCAACACCAATAGCAGCTCAAAGATTCAGTAATTTGAGATCTATTGCATTGCAATTGTTTATTTTTTATTTTTTATATAGCACAAACTTGAGTGAAAGGTGTTTATTTATGTTGCATTCAGTACAGTGTAATTATGTGTTGTGTTATTATGTGGCACAGAGTGGTATTGTGTGGAGTGTATTTATCTTGCATTAAATAGAGAGTAATTATGTGACAGTCAATTATGTAGTACTGAGTGGTATGTGGAGTGTATTTATGTTGTATTGAATACAGTAAATTATGTGATGTATAACCACACACACACAACCACACCCACAACCACACATACAACCACACACACAACCACACACACAACCACAAACACAACACACACACAACCATACACACAACAACAACCACACACACAACCACCACAACCACACACACAACCACACACACACAACCACACACACAACCACCACAACCACACACAAAACCACCACAACCACACACACAACCACACACACAATCACACACACACAACCACACACACACACACACAACCACACACACACAACCACACACAACCACAAACACAACACACACACACCCACAACACACACACAACCACAACCACACACAACCACCACAACCACACACACACAACCAGCACAACCACACACAAAACCACCACAACCACACACACAACCACACACACAACCACACATACAACCACACACACACTCAACCACACATACACACACACACACACACAACCACACACACACAAAACCACACACATACTCAACCACACACACACAACCAAACACACACAACCACACACACACACAACCACACACACAACCACACACACAATCACACACACACAACCACACACACACAACCACACACACAACCATGAACACACACACAACCACAAACACAACACAAACACAACACACTCACAACCAGACACACACACAACCACGCACACACAACCACACACAACCACACAACCACAAACACACACACACAACCACACACAGCCACACACCCACACACATGACCACACACACACAACCACAAACAACCACAAACACAACACACACAACCACACCCAACCACCCAACCACACTCACACACAACCACACACACAACCACACACACAACCACAACCACACACACAACCACAACCACACACATTACCACACACAGCCACACACACAACCCCACACACAACCACACACACACAGCCACCCACACAACCACACACACACACACACAACCACACACAACTTAAGGGTAACGGAAAGAGAAAGAACTCTATCCAAAATCACACGTTTTCAATCCAGTCAGAAAGTATGACTTAGCCCCAACGAGTCCTTGTTTTGTAGCTAATCAGATACAGTCAATTATTTCAGTGAGCCTGATGCAACATCAGAAAAAGAGAAGTATAGTGCAATTATTAGGCACGCATTGTTTACCTTGTAACTGCGTAAATATTTGCCGCGCATATTCATTTTTTTTACCTTGTAACCGCCTTAATTTATTTTACCTTGTAATGAAGTAAATATTTGCAGCGCATTTTCATTTACTTTGCCTTGTAACCGCTATTTTACCTTGTAACCGCGTAAAGATTAGCCACGCATTCCTCCCAATTAAGCAACAAACTGTATTGCAGCCGCAAAGCTACAAGTAAAGTGATCGCAAAACTGAAAGCAAAGCCACAAGATGTATTTGTTTTACTGTCTGTTTCTTCTCTCATAGTGTATTCATCTTTCTCTTAGTTTGTGCGTTTCTATCTCTCTCTCAGTCTATCTGTGTGTCTCTGTCTTTGTATATGCTCCTCTGTGCCCGTCATGCTCCGCTATATGTGTCTACCTATGTGTACACTGTATTTGCGTGTATGTATCAAACTCTATATGTACCTTTTAGTGTTTATAAGTTTCTGTCTTTATCTCTGCCTCTGTTCCTCTTTGTCTATCTGTCTCAGTTTCTAGCTTTGTGTATGTGCCTCTGTTTCTGTATATCTCTTTGCTTGTTAATCTACTTTTCTATATGGGTGTACGTCTGTTTTCCTGTACCTAGGTCTAGCTCTGTGTATTTCTGTCTATATGTCTATAACTCTATTTGCAAGCAAGTGCCATTTTAGATTAAGGGAATCGGGTAACGGAAAGAGAAAGAACTCTATCCAAAATCACATGTTTTCAGTCCAGTCAGAAAGAATGACTTAGCCCCAACGAGTCCTTGTTTTGTAGCTAAGCAGATACAGTCAATTATTTCAGTAAGCCTGTCGCGACATTAGAAAAAGAGAAGTATAGTGCAATTATTAGGCCCGCATTGTTTACCTTGTAACCGCGTAAATATTTGCCGCGCATTTTTCATTTTTTTTACCTTGTAACCGCCTTCATTTATTTTACCTTGTAACCGCGTAAAGATTAGCCACGCATTCCTCCCAATTAAGCAACAAACTGTATTGCAGCTGCAAAGCCACAAGTAAAGTGATCGCAAAACTGAAAGCTAAGCCACAAGTAAAGCGATCGCGAAACCGAAAGCAATCGCTTTTGGAAGCAAAAACAGCCACCAATGGTGCGCGCGCGTGCGCCACAGACAGCCATATGCTTTCAATTATCGCGCCCGTGTCTGGGCACGATAATTGAAACCAGATAGGCTTTAGTGCGCGTAACAGACACCAATAGGCGTGGGCAGAGCGATGCGCCCGCCTCTGGCCTATTGCGTGCTCTGTCTAAAAAATACAGCCACTAAAAGCCCAATAATAGAAGACAAAACAAAAAACACACGCACGATCGTGTACGATTCCAGGGTCCATTTCTGAAACCCGGACAAAAGGACTCTCGTTGTGCAGTGCAACACTAGGCGCGAGACCTAAAAAAGAATGCCGAATTTTGGATGTAATGTGTAGCCAAATTTGTTTAGAGAGAAAGGTAGACACAATACCAAATACACATTGGTGAACCAAGATAACGACCGGGGGGTCCAATTTCCATAGGACTCTATGCACCAATTGTAAAGCAGTTGCCCTTACTTTAGAGTGTTGTATTTTCAAGGGCATGAAAATCTTGCAGTTTTCCACTTGGAGCCACAACCTGAGGTTGCCATGTTTTTGCTCGGTTCACACCTTGCTTTAGCAATGGGCTGTGGCGGCAGAGTGGACACGCCTTAGAAGGCAAGATGCACAGATGCCACATTATACTGCAAAACCTTGCCACAAATGCAGAGCAAAAGTGGAGTTTAATATATAAGACTTCAATAGATTTCAAACTTAAAGCCTGACACCGCAAAGGAGGGGAGAATCTAATCAGGTGATATAGAGCAAACCTGCTGGACACCCCAGCACAGGAGTAAGGTTTACGGTGAGATTTTAAAAAAGCACTGTAATACAGAGCACACTGTTGGAACACACCCCCATACACTTCATAAAACATGAAGAAACCTTCCTATGTGCTTTCTGGGTGTAGGCACGAGCAAATGGGCTAAGGAAAAATGCTTGACGTACATTGTTCTCCCACTGAGTCACTGTGCCACCATCAAATAGTAGGTACAAAACCCATACCTATTAGCATTTTCTCTCCATTTGCAAACCCCTAACATAATAGGTGCACTTTTGCGCTCTGATGAGAGTAGCTCGGTAACCTACAGTCTTCCTACAAGTTCTCTGAGCAACCAGCAGGTCACTGACTGGGATCCAGGCCTGGCGGCCTAAGGCGCTCACGCTGATCACGGCATACATTGGCTGTGGGTGCCTACGGATAGATTCGGTATTCTTGCCGCTTTGGCTCAGCACTGTTGCAATGTATTTTATGGTGTGTTTTCGCCTGACATAATGAGCATGAACGTATGTGAATGAAGCCACATATAGTAATCTTATTTTGGCATTAAAATGTATGTGTACATCACCGATCTCATCATCATTTTCCCGTACGGCCATAAAATGCAGACATTTGTGCCTTTCAAGAGATCGGATGACAAATCTTTCCTAATGTTTTCATCACACTCCAATACGTTTTTGGATTCAGCCGATGCAAGTTCAAAATAGAACCTTCGGCATATCAAACACACGCACCTATGGTGTTATGGTGTATGTTTGCTCTCTCATCCTGCTCTGTCCATCGCCAGCAGCTTCAGGCACCTGTACTGCCAACCACATGGACTTCTCTGCACCTGGTGGGCACCACTCTCCCGAGCTAATAGGATATCAGGGAGAATAATGCAGCTGCGGCTGCCATATTGGGGGAATGACCTGTCCAGTGTACATATAGCCTCTGATAACGCAGGCATGCACTTGAACACACTTCCTATCACGTTCAACCGATTTACAACTGCAGTCAGACAAGCTAAATATTTTCGTTAAGAATATACCACTTGAATATGTATGGTATGTGCATTTGATGTATAGCAGGGTGTGCATATACCCCTATAATCGGCGTTATGCTCGTCCACTCCCCATGGAATTACATGTCGCGCGCACTGTCAGATGCCTCCTCTCATCCTCCTCTGCCAGGGGCTCATTTCTATTTAGCCTTGCAAAAAAAGGTCATGTCCACCACCACCGCCCAACAAGATACACAAACACACACTGACATACATGGTGCAGTCACCTCACACATAGTGCACAACCACATATGAAGAAACCCACAGGTACAGACAGCCCTCACATACTTATATAAACATTGACACACAGGCACACGCCTCTTGCCAGCTGAGTAAATGTCTAATTTCTGGAGGGCAAGAAGTTGTTTCAATAAACAGCTCACATAAAAAAGCAATGATTAATTTACAGAAAACACCCCCTTCTAGCTTCCGCTTCTGTTTCCAGGAACGCCCAGCCTTTACACACCTCCTGCCTGACTGCTTATTACCGTAAAGGTACTTCCTCGTCGGTCATCAGCGTGCAGTAGAAGCACTGAGACCCCCCTGAAGGGGGGTTAGTGGGGGGAGTGGGGGCTGCATTTAAGGTGCTGTCATCTGGTCTGTCCCATGGTAGCTGTATCTAAACCAACCACAGCAGGCAGGCCGGAAAGACACGAAGGGCACAACTAGCCTAAAAGTGAGAAAATGCTGACCGACCAGGAGATAGAACTATAACAGATTTATCGAATAACATTTTTTTAAAGTTATTGTATGAACATGTAAAGACTATGGATGTTAGAGATGGTTATGTTTGCGTGCAATTATCTGCATCGGTGTCAGAAGGTGTTACCTATCACCACCTTCCTATGACATATGGAATAACATGTAGTGTATTAGCAAGTTTGTTTTATAAAACAGGGAAATTAGACTATTATTACTCTGATGTAGATAATATTTTCTCACAAGTACCTGTGGTTCCTGAACTAAATAAGATAAAACCTGGTATAGTTTTGGGTGAATATTTCTTAGAAACTAGAGAATTAACTTTAGAGGAAGTGTTTAAGAATAATCTTACTTGTAGTTTGATAAAAGAAGAGAAGACTTTCTTGGACATGGTTGAAGAGAGGAGAATTAAGATGCAAAGAAAGATACCTGAGGGAAAAGGAGAGATGACAGTTTGGGACGTTGAAAGGGAAAAACATTTGAAGGGGGAAACCAGTCCGGCTATGGCTTTAGATTGGCCTCAGAGAGGATAATTGTGTATCAGAAGAAATGAAACTGTGTATGATAATTATTTTATAGGTGCGAGTGAATGCCATGATACATATAGAATCAGGGGAGGATGGGGATTTAAAGGAGGAAACAATCCGGTATTCCCTGGATTATATTTCATCTGTGGGAACAAAGTTTATTATCGATTGCCGGACAATTGGTATGGCACATGTTACCTAGGCCTGGTCTTCCCAAAGATATTTCATGTGGGAAGGGGAAAAGATGGTGTGCATGAAATAGGTAGACAACTAACACGTAGAAGGAGAGAAAGTTGGTCAGAAATTGTTCTTTGGAGCACTGATACCAGCAGTTGGAATATCTCTGAATATGCACGAAATTAGAAAATTGTCTACAGTAGTGGATTGCTTATCGACAAGCACTGCTGGAGGATTCTTACTGGTAAATACCAAAATGGTTGCCATGAGAGCCATGGTGATGCAAAATCGACTTGCCCTTGATATTATTTTGGCAAAAGAGGGAGGAGTCTGCGGAATGATGAAGATGCAGCATTGTTGTACTTACATTCCTGACAAGAGTCAAGATTTGAAGAAATACATGAAGAATATAACATACTTGCATGAGGAAATTGTTCCACTGGAGGTTGAAAGTGTTTGGGAAAAGATTGGTAAAGGGTTTTCTACTATAAAAAGGTAGTTAATTTGTAGGTAAGATTTTAATGCCAGTGACTTGTGTGGTAATACTAATATTAATTTTGAGACTAGGATGTGTATGTATAAAAAGAAGAAAATTGCTAAATAAAATAAAAAGAGAAGTTGCCAAGAAAAGAGAGAAAGAAACAAGGGAAAGAGAAATGGGAGATATAGAATTGGAAGAATGGAAAGAAAATATGTATAAGAAAACAAGAGAGGATGAGATGGGGGAAACAATGATGTGACGTAACAAAATGTAAGAGAACTGAGAATTAATTTCCATACATTTTAACTGAAATTTAGTGGGATTTGTGGTGATATTAAAAATCACCAAAGGGGGGATTGGTGGAGCAGGTAAAACGACATTTTGTATACCTTCTCTATTTTGCATGAAAATACTAATTACATAATCATTCTAAATACTAACCTGTATTAATTGTTTGGAGTGTTACTACTAATCAACTTTACACCTTGATAAACACAAGATACACGGGGACTAAATACAAATTGCATGGCTAATAATTCTAATGACTAACTGTGGTACGCATATTAACGGTAGAATGTGTTGGTATAGCTAATTACATGATTTATGTTGCTTTTGTGATGGTTTGTGCTCCTGGCATTGCGGAATGGTGAGTATTATTGCTGTAAATGTTGCTATAAGCTAGGAAAATACTAATATATATTGGGATTAGTGTGGGTTTAAACATTAGAATCTTCATTTCCGTATATATTAATAATTTTTTATGTTTGTTTTGCTTAAGTTGGCATTCAGGCCTACTAGGCCGCAATATTCAAAATGGAGTTCGGAAGTGGCCACCGTTGTGTAAGCGCAATGCCTACTGCGCAGACTCGGATGGCTCTCAAGATCTCCAGGCGACCTCCAAAATGGCCACCGTGTTCCTAGTCAAGGATAGGAACGTGGAGGATTGCCAGAACTCTGCTAATGTGAATGAAAAGGACAACGAAGACCTGTATCCAGAGGTCTACATGTTGTTACTTCGGAACTTTTCGCATGAGAACTGGACAAACTAAAAGATGACATATTCAATTCCCTGAGAACCAAGAAAACCTGGGAACCAAGTCCAATATTTCAATTTTCAGGGGTTTAGCCAATCAGGAGTCTTCTACTCCTGGAGATGTTGCGGATTATCTTAGAATTTCCTATATAAAGGGAACTTTAGTAGAAGTGTAGAAGGGCGTTCCGAGTTTCCGTTGGTGATTGCTGGTGAGGAGAGTCGATTTGCTTGCACGATTGCCTGGTCCTTGTGATACCTTTGGGACTGTGTCGTGCTGAGTGAAAGAACTTTTCCCAGACTTATTGGGTCTTGGCCTGCACTTTGGTTGGACGATTTCACCAGAAGGGATTGATTTATGCAGGGCTGACAGGTTTCGGGAAATGGTCACCGGTATCTGAATTTAGGTAAATATAATTGCTATGCAAAATTGTGACAAAATATTCATCGAACTCTGATTTGATTAAATGCTGATTATGCCAACGAAAGAGAATTAATTAGATAAACTAAACAGTGATTAACAAAAATGAGTTTGTGATTCTTTTAATAAGATATTGATTAATCAAAGGTTCTGAAGCTTTAATGTGTTTTAGCTGGTTCTAAATCCCTATAAACCAGTCCAACTAATTGGTTCATCGACCAAGTGGTGGAGTGCCTTGATGTTTAAAGTTAGGATTCTATAGGTGCAGATATATATAATGTAAAGAATTTTCTTCCAATTTTCGTCCAGCGCTTCTTTCCTTCTGTGCGCAGATTCGGAGTGAGATGTATGAGTGTTGGTGTTATGGGCCCCACCAATGGATGTGTGTTTGAATGAGTTAGTGTGATGACAGGCCTGTGACGCAGGGAGGATATGTAAATTTACCCTTTTCCGCTGGAGCATTACCTTTATACAAACCAAGATGACATTCTATACAACTGAATAACCTGATTAAAAAAAGATTTTAACATAAAAAATGTCTTCAAGTTTTTTTGTACTTGCGCTGCTGGCAACTTCTTCCTGCCTCTTCTCATGCTTGTTTGTTCTAATTGTTTTTGTTATGGGGGAGCGGGACATAAAACGGGGAAGTGGAGGTTGGAAAACAGTAATTTAATTAGAACACGAGCAGCTATGGGAGAAGCAACAGATGCCAGATTCCGAGGGCAGACTAACGTGATGTTTAGGTGATGTTTAGGTGATGCTTATGTGATTCTTAGGTGGTGCGCTGTTGCAAAATGGTGGTGGTGAGTGATGTTTGGTGCTCAGGTGGTGCCACTATATGGTGTGGATTGGAGGCACGCTGTGGATTGTGCAGTTGTGGAGTTGAAATAGGTTTGGTGTGTAATTATGTGGTGTGTATTGGAAATGTGTAGAGTTGAATTCTGTGTCCTGGAACTGTGGTGTTGAGTGAAATTATGCTTAGTGAAATTGTGTCATGTTGTGGAGTGCATTTATGTTGATTGGTGGTATGTGGCACAGAGTGCATTTATGTGGAGTGTATTTATGTTGCATTGAGTAGAGTGCAATTATGTGGCGTGTAATTATGTGGCACTGACTGGTATTATGTGGAGTGTATTTATGTTGCATTGAGTAGAGTGTAGTTATGTAGCGTGTAACTATATCACACTGAGTGGTATTATGTGGAGTGTGCAGTGTGATAAGAGCTGATATCAGGGACAGGGCCGGCTCTAGGGAGGTGGGAACCGTGCCATGGGAGCTGACTTCCGGTGGGGGCGCCTAACAACATGGTTATAAAAGCAACTGCTGCTGCATTCTTTGCCTCCAGCAATTTTCAGCCAACAATAAAAACAGAATAACTGGTGATTAACTGTCATGAAAGAGCTGCATGAAAACTGCAAGGTATAGGCTGAAGCGTTATGCTTTTTCACAAGCCTTTCATTATCCTAATGTTGCAAATGGGTTTATTTGGGTAGAAATCAATTCTTATAGTTAAAGTGAACCTCCAACCCTGGTGTTCCATTTTCATTTCTGAGTTTCTCCAGACCAAGCGCTTAAACTACACTGCCTATCAGTATGGATGACATGTGACTCCAACACATTGAAGTCCTGTCTTATGTAACGTTTCCTATACACTGATTTACACATGTATGAGTGATTGTCTCTGTGTAATGTGTGTGATGTAAAGTGCTCTGATACTCTACACTGGTATGTGATGCGCTATAAAACTAATAAATGCATCTGAGAGAGAGTAGTTATGGAGACTTGAGGGGCACCTTAAAGGGTGGTGTTGAGGGAATCCATGACAGAGGTGGTCATTGGGGGAAGCACCATAAAACATTGGTTGTTGCACCGGGCACCACCAGCGCTAAAGCCGGCCCTGATCATGGATCACACCACCATGTGAGTGAGTTAGCAGGTCTGAATCCTGTCAGAGCGGGGGGGGGGGACGACTTCGGAAAGGACAGCGAGGGGGGCATATTTTTATTGAGGGGGGAGAGAGGGGTGTCGCTGTATCTGGTTTTTTTTCTATTGGCCTCTATATGTCAGGGACATGCACTGCCGAACCAAACACAATGGGCTCACTTCCTGGTTATCGCGGTAGATCGCTCAGAGACTACATGTCCCATGAGCATTAGCGAGTACGGCATGCGCGCGCAGACGCGGAAGGCTTCATAGAGCACTTCCGCGCTGGCGGCATTGCCGATTATCCTGTGAGCTGAGAGGGTGCAGCGCGTCTTGGTTGCGGTCCTCGTTCTTTCGGCTGAGATTTGCTCAGCGATTTCAAGGGCTTTTGTGGTGGTGCAGAGCGGAGAAAGTCCTCTAGGAGAGATCTTCGGTCTGGGTCCTCGCTATGCAGTTGCGTTATCAGGGGACGAACGCTCTGAAGGAGTTTTCAATACTCTTTGTCCGTTTTGGTGATACTGTTGGCAGACGCGGTAAGGGTGCTGTGCACCACCTCGCTTTCTACTTCGTCTGCAGCTTGGCTAAGGGATTCCATTTAACGCTACCAGGTTACGCATGGATGTACTCATTGAAAGCAGGGCACTGCCTGGATAATCCCCACCTGGTGTTCCTCCTCATTGGAGAGCCACACGTTTGTAGGCTCATGCGAGTAGTAGGAATACCTGTGTCGAAGAGATATCCATCCCATGGGCATTTATGCATATGATAGACTTACAGTAAGACCGTGTGGAGTATAACACGGAACATTGGTTTATAACCGTCCACACACGTGTGTGTGGTATGGGGGATTTGTTTTGGTTCCTATATTGCTTGTGGCACGCGAAGAAAGTTATTCGCGTATAAACTGTCATGATTATGTTTCCCTAGCAGGGGATTGTGGTTGAGTCACGAAGAGCTCATACTCCCTCTGCGATGCAATAACCAATAACAGATGGGTACGTGTTGGATTAGAAAAGAAATACTTGATTAGTGAGAATAACCTGAGTGTAGTGGTGGCATGTGACTAATCTTGTCATCTTTCTTATAGTGGTACACATAGGTCCTTTTTTTAAACAAGCCTTGTCCACAGGACCCTCGAGCTGGGGGTGAAACGCCAACGGTTACACTTGATGAAATTCACACCTCGTTATTTTCCTTTACAGGTAGTTATGGGTTATTAGAGAGTCACACTCACATACAACCTAGGAGGGTAGAGTGGTGGGAGGAGGAATAGTGTTTATAACATGCTGTTCTTATCTCATTTCAGGTCTCCTTCCCTGCTGTCCCCTCCCTTTCCTTCCCTCGCTCGATCACTTCAATAATCTGCATTATAATAGCCATCAGACTTGAAGCTATCCAGAGGTGGACCATAACGAGCATCGTTCCGATCCTGAGGAGCTGAGGAACCCGACACTGTATTTCTAGTATCTGGCCACCCGGAGTTGTCGGTGCTGCATCGATAATTTGCAAGAGGAAGAGGAGGAGAGCAGCACAGTGGGATATTACAGGGGTCGCTAATGTATGCAACTGCCAAAGAAGAAACACTGTCCTCCCTAGGAAATGCCGGGCTATGCAACAGCTCCCCAGGCCATATCAAATCGAGAGAAACAACGCCCCCAACCCGGCAGAGCAGCATGTAATACGAAGAGCAGTTGCCAGGAATGGCGCGCGGCGGATATCCCCGGTCCGCAGCGCGCACCCATCAGCAACACGGGAGTTGATGTACCTCAGTGGCCACATCTGCTAATCTTATATCGTAGGGGCACGGGTTCAAATCCTGGCAAAACTCCCTGTGCTGAAAAATGGACCGTGATCTGTGTCTTTTGTGAAGCGCCGTTATGCCCTTTGCCAAGATCCCGTTATGTAAAACTGCCCACAATAAAACACGGAGTCTGCCTGTTACCCACACTCTACACCTCGTCCTCAAATAAAGAATAAGAAAGCATTACCCTTTTATGCCAGAAAGAGACAGCCAACTAGTGGTTAAATTGCAGAGTGTGAAACTGGATAATTCGGTATCAATCCCAGATTGATCAAACTGTGTGATAGTAGGCAAATGCTTTATTTCCCCAAGCCTCCCTTCTGCTCATTATCAGATAAGACAGAACCTTCAAATACGTGAGCTTAGGATAGTGCTGTACAAAAAACGTCTTGTGTTTAATAGCATGTATATAATATTGCCCCTTCTATAATAAGAAGTTAAGCAACATCTAAGGCACGCGTGACAACTGACTCGCCTGTTACCTCGCTAGTAGCATTTTTATGTCGGCAGGGACAGTGTTTAAAAGCACTGGGGGGGGGGGGGTGAAGTGATTTGCCCACAATCACCGGATGTTGAACTGACTCTGGGATTCAAACCTAGTTCCCCCGTTCAAAAGTCGGCGGCTGAGGCCGTTAGGCAACACCAATTTAGAAATTTGAACCCATGGCATGCACATGGCACACAGATTATTGCAGCAGATCCGTGAACACACAGCAGCATATTAAAGTGAGGATGCGCAACAAACTGTCTGCTCTCTGCCTCTTGCTGTTCACATGTCCCCACCCTTGTGAGCAGAGAGATCCCTGGAACTCCCACAAATCCCAAAACATAAACACTGTGTGATAAGCACCACGCCCGTCGCGTCGAGCAGGTCTGGCAGCCAGGCATCGCTCTGACCCAGCCCTAATCCGTGGCCCACACCTTGCTTTATAGTCCGGCGTCACCTCTCTGTGAAACTAATTTAGAGTTTCAGCAGTTCGTCTGATGCAGTCACAGCTTTCATTCTGCAATGAACTCCTGCAAACTCTGCTCTGAGAAATGAAACATCACATTCAATCCATCTGACACAAACCAAGTGTGACTCTGCCTACATCAATCGTGTTGACAGAGATTAAGAATGTATCCACTGAGAAAGTATGAAAGCTAAAAAGGTGTAGGCAGGCTTGTTATTCCCAAACACGTGCACGCTGCAGAGGTGAGAGCAGCTGGGGGGGGGGGGGAGTAAGTTAATACAGAGCAAAGGATGAAAAGCCCCACCATGTTTGTTACCTAGCACTTCATGAAATGCTCAGTGCGTCTCAGCACTTCTCTTCACAGATAACTGAACCAGGTACACGGCAATCAGTGCAGCCCCACGGTGCAGCTCTTTATCCTCCACATGATAGCCCGAGGGTGACGCCTGGCCAACAACAGTTTAGTTTCATTTTTGGTGCAATGATCTTTATTCGCAGATCACGGTTAATGGAAGTAAACTCAGTAAGGAGAGGTGGGCAGGTATTTCCTTTACACAGATGACAGGTTAGAAAGCATGCGAGAGGTGCTCGGGGAATTTGCCGTGGGGGCAGGTCTGAAGAAGCAATCACACAAGGACTGCTGCCAGTTTGAAGACACAGAAGCTGCCCGACTGGTTTCATGCGATTAGAAACACAAGCCCGGGAGTGGTGTGCGAGCGTGTGCTAAAAGGAATTTGCACCACGGCCAGCGCGACCACCATCTGTTTCCAATTAAGATAATTGAAAACAGATGGCACTCTCCTCGCTCCCGAGCTGCCTAGGCCAAGGCAGAGGAAAGGCAGGCCATGCACCCGCCTTTGGCCAAAAGGCCAAAAGGTGAGAAGAAAAAAAAAGCACACGCACGAGCGTGTGTTGCGAGTTGAAAAGCCCTTACTAGATTAGAAGCCTCGCCTGGCAGCGCATGCGCGCTGGCTCAGGCGAGACCTAAAAAGGACTAACACAAAACATTTCTTCTATTTCTTTTTCCTTGCAATGCTGGCAACTTTTCCCTGCCTCTTCTAATGCCTGTTATAGCTTTTTTGAGATGGGGGAGAGGCATTAACAATGAGAGGCTAGAGATTGGGAAACATGTTGTTCTTTGTTCACATTCAGACACTGTTCCACCGCCCTAAGTTTGATGATCTGATTGCTTTCTATTTGTCTTAATCTGAGCATTCTGTGTCCCCCCCCTCCCTTGCTGATGGACCTGCCACATCTATACCATGGAAATTGATGTTTATAACTACATTTGTTTTATGTACCATGATGAAATGTGTGGCAATTGGATGGTTGGCAGTGTTATTTCTAATCGCCCTCACATGTTCCTGTATTATTTCTTTCAGCGGCTTTCTCGTTCTGCCTATATATATCTGATCACAAATGCATTTGATGCAG
Source organism: Triturus cristatus (assembly GCF_964204655.1). Taxonomy (NCBI): domain Eukaryota; kingdom Metazoa; phylum Chordata; class Amphibia; order Caudata; family Salamandridae; genus Triturus; species Triturus cristatus. The sequence continues at coordinate 285,771,771 of NC_140590.1, forward strand.
AACACTACAAATTTAGGGTGACCATTAATGAAACTTTGAACGGTGTACATGTTGCATGTGTTGTATCTGAATGTCAAGGATTTATCTGCCACAAAGCAACAGATATTTCATGAACCACATTTATAGAAGCCTTTTGGAGGAGAAGGTAGCCATGTGTCCCTTTTCTGTGGTGGTATAAAGTTTGGACATAAATATTGTCTCAGTGTCTTGCCTCTTCCATGTGTCATCATAGGTTTTGCCCCTATCACTTCATTTAGAGTCCCATCATCAATTAGCAGATGGCAATGTTTTCTTGGAATTCTGTACACTTCTGTACTCAATGAGGAGTATGGTGTAATAAATGCAATCTTTCTATTCTTTGTCTTCTTTTTCCTTGTTGATGTTAATAGTAAGTTCCCCCTATTTCTGATCCAGTTTTTCTCATCACTACAATTTCTTTTGATTCTTAGTATTTCTCCATAAGGGATTGCCCTTGTTTGTGATGGCGGGTGAGCACTCATGGCATGTAATACTGAATTGCATGCTGTGGGTTTCCTATGTGGTAATGTCATTATTTATTCCATCCACTTTAATGCTGACATCCAGAAAATGTATTGTGAATGCACTCTGTTCCTTTGTGAACCTGATGTTGAATGTGTTGTCATTTAAGTACATGAAGAAATTCTCCAGTGCTTCATTGGTGCCAAACCAAAATAAAATGAGATTATCAATAAAGCGTCCCCAATATAGTATATTTTCCAACAAATCTCGGCGACCTTTTCTCCATATGTGTGTAGGTGTTCAAAGAAAATGACCATAGGATGTGATCACTGTAACGCACTCCTTTGTTTAATCAAAGGTGATGTCTGCTGGTTAAACAGGTGGATGGTGCAGTTCGGTTAATCCTCCTGAGTACGAGGATTGAAAATAGAGTATAAATAGGTGCTGGCCTCTGTCCCAGAGGTAAAATTCCCTTGTGCACTCGATGAACATGTATACAGTATAAATGATCTTTCAATCAGTTAGTTCAGAAAGCTTTTATTTTCATTCAATCTTGCTTGATTAAGTTCTTTCATCCATTACATTTGTTCATATGTTACTATTTTCATAACAATAATTCATGATGAATATACGTTCAGCTAAGCCCAATGCATTTCGGGCAAGTAGCCCTTCTTCAGGGGCTCTGTAACTGTAAAGTAGAGGAAATTTCAGGTTCAGAACGGGAAAATGTAACATGTAATAATTGTTAGTTTGTGAAACTGAAACATCTGTGTGTGGTTGATATTTCATTACCGTGGTGATCAAAGGGTGTCGGGTTTCAGCTACACTGAGTATTATTTATAAAAGACATGAGGAAATCAAAGTCAGGCGCTCTTGCGAAAAAATCGTTTTCTACATGTTATCGAAGTGATGCAATCGTGCGTGTAACTCGGTAAATTTAGTGAATAAACGAATACATGCATTTTAATTTCAGAGTGAATTCGTGCCTCATTCGAGAATTGAAAAGTTGTGGTAAGTGCCGTTCCAATATGAACTCGACGCGAGTTCGTTAGTGAAAAAGATCGTGATTTATGTGACACCTGTTTCAGTAAGGCGCTGGGTGAAAACATGCTTTAAACTTACTTTAAACTTACGTTAACTCTTTGATTCAAAAGCGAAAAACGTCATGAACTCGCGCTGCAAATAATGTAAAGTTTCAAGTTACCCTTGTGCGATGCATTTTGGTGGAGTGACAAGACTAGGTCAATAAAGCCTCAATTTTAAATAACTTACCCGCGTGTCAACGAAAAGTCGCGTGTTTGTTCCTTCCATTTAATTCAAAAGCGTGAATGGTTTCAAACCCGACTGTGTTTGATTAAAACGGGTGCACATCCCGTAAGTGAACCAAGGTTACCATGATCATAGAGATAGACAACAGACCCATGGTCCGATTTGTCAAAACGGGTGAACGATGTTCAAAAGTGCCTGTGAGAGTAAAAGACAGACTTCAAGGTGCATTCCCAAATTACTCTTAAAGAAGAGGAACGTAAAGGAAATAATGTATAGTGTTATCGACGCTGAATGGGGAGTTATTCAACTTTCAAAGAGTTTGTGGAAATGATAATACTCTTAAAAAAGGACGTAGAGCAGATAATATGTTTTGTTATCAGCGCTAAATGAATACATATTCAACTTGCAAAAAATTTGTGAAAATAATGGTTCTCAATTACTACAACTTGAAATAAGTTTCACCAAATGCGTCTCATATCTTAAGTGCGTACTGTTATACATAGATGGATAACCACAGTTATCTACGTTATATTCAAATTGTGCCTAAAAACGAGTTGTCCAATCGATTCAAATGGTGAGCTCAGTCTCTTGTTACTGAAATATGTAACCCCGACTGCAACATGCTCCATTGGTACTGTATATAACCTGGTATGGTAAACTAAAAATTAAAGAAAACAATTAAGATTACAGCGTTCATTTAACCCCTTAGGGCTGACTGAGTCCATGAGATTAATCCAGTAAATTTCCAGTCGTAGTAAAAATTGTGTATTGTTACGTCCCTGTAGGATTGGGACTTTTTCAAGGACCAGGAAATTCAGTTGGCTGATGTTGTGCTGCATAGTGTTGAAATAGCTGGCAATCGTGGATTTTTGGTTCCGTGTTCAAATGTTACTTTTGTGTTCATTGAGTCTGATTCGGAGTTTTTGCTCTGTTTTCCCACATGGGCATTTAAGCATATAAATAACGTTTTGACTGTTACAAGTAGCAGTAACTCTGAGTTTGATTGGGGTTCCTCGGTTCGAGTGTCTGATGAGGTTTCCTTTGATTATGGAATTGCAATTCCCCCAGTTTAAACAAGGAATTGTGCCTTTGTAGTCTGCTTCTTTTGTAACTGTCTGTTTGTTCAATATTTGTTTTATGTTCTTTGATCTCGTATAGGCGACTCTTGGTTGTGCGCTGAATATTCCCTTGAAGTTAGCTTCAGTGCTTAGCATGGGCCAAAATTTGATGATGGTTTTCTTAATTTGATAACTCCTGGACGAGAATCTTGTAATGAATACACTACGGTTATCATCTGTGTTCTGACGCGTTTTTTGAGAAATTCTTCTTGTGATTTAGTTTCTGCTTTGTGAATTGCCAACGTTAAAATTTCTTCTGGGTAACCACGGTCTTTAAATTTCTTGATGCATGTTTCTATGCTGGTTTTGTACGATTCTTCATTGGATGATATCCTTTTAAGTCGGAGTAATTGCGAGTAAGGTAAGTGTTTTTAGTGATGGTTGATGGAGCTCTGAAAGTGTAATAAATTATTCCTGTCGGTAGATTTGGTGTAAACTGTGGCTATCAATTGCTCCTTATTATTGACGATGCAAGTGTCCAAAGAGGTGATTAGTTGTGCACTGATGGTAGAAGTGAACTCAATGCGTTCGTCAACTTGGTTCAATGAATCAATGACATCAGTTAGTTCCCTCTGTGTACCTCGCCATAAGATGAAAATGTCATCTATACACCTTTTGTATACGATGAGATGAAGTATCCATGCGTCTTGGTTCAAGATGTGGTCTATCTCAAAGCGGTACATAAACAGGTTTGCAGATGTTGGGGCGGCCCAATTGCCCATAGATGTTCTGGAGCATTGAACATAATAATTATCGCACCATTTAAAGTAGCTGTGGTATAAAGTAAAGTGGATCAATACCATGAGAAAGATCTTTTGAGCTTCATTTTTATCACTGGAGATGAGAAAAGATTCCACAGCCTGGATTCCTTTATCATGTGGGATTGAGGTATACAATGCCTTAACATCAATTGTACAAAGAATTGTGTCAGGTGTGACCAAGGGTTTTATTGACTCCAATATATTCAGGAAATCAGTTGTGTCCTTTATGTAGGTACTCATCCCTTGTACCAGTGGCTGAAGGTGTTATCAAGATATTTACCTATTAGTTCGTGTATAGAATTGGTGGTCGAAACGATTGGTCTGAATGGTGGTGCTGTTGCGTGTTTATGTATTTTAGGTATCATGTAGATATATGGTATAGATGGATCCGTTTTGATGAGGTATCTTTTGTCATCATTGGTGATTGTACCGTTAGATATAGCATTGTCAATGATTACCGTTAAGATCTTTATAAACTCCTTTGTTGGAACAAAAGGCATAGGCATGTATGTGCTGGTGTCTTGCACATGTTCATTGACTTTCTTCACATAGAATTTTGTGTCCAAGATGACAATGGCGCCCCCTTTATCAGCCTGTCGGATGGTAACTTCTGGTATCGTCGCTATTTCTGTTAGAACTTGATTCTCTTTAGGTGCGATGTTTGATCTTCTTGATTGTGTTTGTTTAAATATCATTCGTAATTCCTTTTGAACAATGGTTTCAAATGCATCCATTACTTTATGGCTCACAAGGGCTATGAATGTGCTCTTGTTGAGCAAGCCTGGTAGTGTGTTCTCTTGTGGACGTTGATTGGGTTCAACAATGTTACTGAAAAAATGTTTGAGTCTTTATATCCGCATGAATTTGTATAGGCTGATCTCAGCTTCAAGAATGTTGGATTGGTATGTCGGTACAAAAGAGGATCTTTTTGTAAAGTCCTTAGTTGAAAGTCTGAGAATTGGTGATTCAAGATGTTAATTACAAGGGTCTCTGACTCCTTGTCCCCTTTGCCACGGGTTAGTTTGCTTGAGTGCCTCCTCCTACATCGTTGGGTGGTCTTTGGCCTCTTCCTAAAAAAGGCTGATTAACATTTGTATTTGTAGATGTTGTTGGACACTCCTTGTCTGATCTTTCATATGCTTGTCCTCGGGATGGTGAAATTCTTTGAGTATCATCAGAAGATAATGCATCAGTATCAGAAAACATTCCTCTGTTGCCTCTTTGCGATCTTTTCTGGGTATATACCTCAGTCCAAGTTTAGACTTCTCTGAATTTGTAATCATACGTGTTCCTTTTTAACTTCCTTATCATTCTTTCGTTGATCTCTTTAGTATATATTTCCAGTTTTTCATTGAGGTCTGCTAGTGTTTTGTCCCAATCTTCCTTTGGCATAATATCCGTAAGTTCCTGCTTGAGTTGGATGACCTCCTTATTTAAGTCTTCTAGAAGTTTGGATAATTCTTCGATGATTAGTAAGTTAAGGTCCAAGGAACACTTGTTTAGGATCGCTTGCCATTTTTCCATAAACCTGGTATTGTTTTTGCACAGTGTGCCACCATTTGAATCAATTAGACAAGTTGTTTTTAGGCACAATTTGAATATAACATAGATAACTGTGGTTATCCATCTATGTATAACAGAACGAACTTAAGATTTCAGGCGCATTTGGTGAGACTTATTTCAAGTTGTAGTAATTGAGCACCATTATTTTCATGAATTTTTTGCAAGTTGAATATGTATTCATTTAGCGCTGATAACACAACATATTATCTGCTCTTCGTCCTTTTTTAAGAATATTATCATTTCCCCTAACTCTTTGAAAGTTGAATAACTACCCATCCAGCGTTGATAACACTATATATTATTTTCTTTACGTTCCTCTTCTTTAAGAGTAATTTGGAAACGCACCTTGAAGGCTGTCTTTTACTCTCACCGGCACTTTTGCACATCGTTCACCCGTTTTGACAAATCGGACCATGAGTCTGTCTTCTATCTCCATGATCACAGTAACCTTGGTTCACTTCCGGGACGTGCACCCGTTTTAATCAAACACAGTCGGGTTTGAAACCATTCATGCTTTTGAATTATAGGGAAGGAACAAACACGCAACATTTCGTTGCCACGCGGGTAAGCTATTTAAAATTGAGGCTTTATTGACCTAGTCTTGTCACTCCACCAGAATACATCGCACAAGGGTAACTTGAAACTTTACATTATTCGCAGCTCGAGGTCATGACGTTTTTCGCTTTTGAATTAAAGAGTTGACGTAAGTTTAAAGTAAGTTTAAAGCATGTTTTCACCCAGCACCTTACCGAAACCGGTGTCACATAAATCACAATGTTTTTCACTATTGAACTTGCGTCGAATTCATATTGGAACGGCACTTGCTACAACTTTTCAATTCTCGAATGAGGCCAGTATTCACTCTGAGATTAAAATGCATGTATTTGTTTATTCACTAAATTTACCGAGTTACATGCACGATCGCCTCTCTTTGATTACCATGTAGAAAACGATATTTTCGCCACACGCCTGACTTGATTTCCTCATGTCTTTTATAAATAATACTCAGTCTAGCTGAAACCCGAAACCCTTTGATCACCACGGTAATGAAATATCATCCACACACAGATGTTTCACTTTCACAAACTAACAATTATTACAGGTTGCATTTTCCCGTTCTGAACCTGAAATTTCCTCTACTTTACAGTTACAGATCCCCTGAAGAAGGGCTACTTGCCCGAAATGCATTGAGCTTAGATGAACGTATATTCATCATGAATTATTGTTATGAGGAAAATAACATATGAGCAAATTTTATGGATGAAAGAACTTAATCAAGCAAGATTGAATGAAAATAAAAGCTTTCTGAACTAACTGATTGAAAGATAATTTATACGGTATACATTTTCATCGAGTGCACAAGGGAATTGTACCTCTGGGACAGAGGTGTTGAAAGAGGCCCATATACAGGTTTGCATATGATGGTGAAAGATTTGCCCCCATTGCTACGGCTTGTATTTGACTAAACCATTCTCCATTGTGTATGAATACATTATTTTCAAGGATTAGCTGGAATAGGTCGAGTAGCATGTTCGGATGTTCATAGAATGTGGCCGATCCTTTGTCTAAAAAATGTTGCAAGGCCCTTAAACCTCGGTCCATTGGTATGCATGTATATAGTGAGCATACATCCAGTGTTACAAGCTGGTGTACCTCAACCCATTCCACATCTGAAATTTTACTTAAAAGTTACTTGTGACTTGTTAAGTATGAGGGTAAGTTTTTTTACCAGTGGTTGTAGGTACAAGTCGACATATTCTGACAGTCTTTCCGTAGGGGATCCTATTCCTGCAATGATTGGCCTGCCTGCTGGGAAGTCCTGTCCCTTATGAAATTTGGGCAAAGTATAAATGCATGGGTATGTGGGGTTACTATTGTATAAATATCTGAATTACAAGTCTGTAATCAGACAAAGATCCCTCCAGTGCTTCAGTTTGTCTTCCACCTTTCAATTGGTTTCTCTCAAAGGATTACCCTCCAATTTAGCGAAGCGGCTGTGTCTGCTAGTTGTCTGTCAATTTTGCATCCATACCCTGTAGCTCACACTGGCTCACTTACATACAAGCACTGGGCACTCAGACATGCACAAGCTTTCTTCCCATATCCATCCTAATGAACGTCCTATGAGTGGGCGTGCAGGCCCACTCTCATGATACAGTTCAGAAGGGCGGGCCATATTATTTGATTACTTACTATAAATGTGGTATGCTGCTACCACTGCGCTCATGCTACCCAGCTTCTGGTAAGGGGGTTCACCTACACCACTATAAGGGCAGCTCGTGGTGCACCCATCCTGGTCTAACAAGACGGCAATCCGTGAGATAAGTAGCTGTAAGCTGCTTCAGTTAAATTTATCTGCTTTACTTTTGAAGAATTTGGCTCTACAATTTTGCTACCACTTTGTGCCTAAGGGGTGGTAGTTAAGGTGCTGTTATTTTACATTAAAGGAGTTGTTGACGGACTTCATTTTGATTTCACTTCGAGAAAATATGACTGGCGGCTTCAATGTATTTACAGCAGTGGTTCTTACCCTGTGGTCCGAAGACGGGGGTCCGCGAGGTCTGCTCAGGGGGTCTCTGACTGCGTTTCCAAATTAAATGATAATAAAATTCATGCATCAAAATGAATTAAATATTTGCAAATAAAGAAGCAAAATTGAAAATGTGAAAACATTTTCTATATTTGATTATTAATTAAACAAATATTTCAATATTTGCACATTTGTTTACTGTATACTTATTTTTATATTTTGTATAATGTTTTGAATTTAAAAAATGCTTTGGGCCAAGGATCCTCAGCTTCCAATAATGACTTAGTGGGGGCCGCCAGATTCCAGTAATGATTCAGTCGGGATCTACACAAGTCAAAGGGTTAAGAACCGGTGTGTTACAGGGTTGCATGCTCATTCTTTAAAAAACAACGATCAGGGCTTTAAGTGGGCCGGGTCTCACTGGTGCTGAGCACCGGTAGTTTCTTAAAGGGGGCCTCAAAACGGGTCTCTATCGGGCTCTGTTTTGTGCACTGTCACAGGCGGTCCGTTTTTCCCGGAATGCAGTGACAGCAGGCACATCGATGTGCGTATGCTCACACTGCTCACTTCTCACTAGTTGAGAAGTTACAGCATGACATCATGCCAGGTGAGCGCTGTAGGGGAAGGGAAATCCTTTAAAGAGAGTCAGTCAGTCAGTCAATTAATCTTTATTCGGGTATAAAAATATCCACAAAAGAACATGACATTTAACAAAATCAAACATTTCATCATCAAAACAAATTATACATAGATAAAACATTTAAAATATTTCATATCATCAGAAATTGGCCAAAGCAACAGCATTAAGACATAAAAAACGTGGGTCGCCTTGATAGCAAGTACCTCTAAAGTAGCAGCAAGATATGATATTATAAAGTGCGGGATTTTAACCAATTTAAAACGGGGAGCTCCAACATGGACCAAGTCTTTGTAAACATCATGACACGTCCTAAAAACAATATACCAGACCATACAGAAATTGGCCAAAGCAGCAACATTAAAACATGAAAAACGTGGATTGCTTTGTTGACAAATACCCCTCAGATAGCAGCAAAATATGATGTTATAAAGTGCAGGATTATAGCCAATTTAAAACAGGGTGCTACGACATGAACCAAGTCGTTGTAAACATCATGACACACCCTAAAAACAATGTACCAGTCCATACATAATTTGGTTAAATCCTTGGCTAGGTCAATGTTAAGGAGAAAAGAAACATGGAAACTTCATAAAAACAACTACATTTATGAGGCCCGACCATCCCTATCCTCTAAGACAAAGGTGTCTACACCTCATTTCTGGTCTACCTTAATTTTGCGGCTAATCTTAAAAAATTCACCGTACAGAACAACGTGAGAGGGTCAGAAGAAAGTTTCAAATACAAGAGTGCCACCCTAACCTGGGTAAATTTATTCTTTCTTAAAATGGTTTTTGAAAATAATACCCTCGGGTACTCATAAAAGGGGCAAAAAAAGACAAAATGTAGGGTATCCTGCGGAGATCCCAGATCGCAGCCGCAAGGACCCTTTGTTTCAACACCTCTTGTGAACCCTGCGGGAACAGATAAAATATGGTGCAAAAGATCCAGTCTGAATCTAGTCATTAAAAATCTATCATTTTTGTTATAGATGTACGCCAGGTAGGGTTCTAAGCCTGATGATGACTTCGGTAATATGTGGGCTCTCACTAAAACTTTCAATAATTCACTGTCTTCCCTTGCTCAAGCTAAGCGCCGGAGGCATTCGGACTTTATGACCCCCTTAACTCGGGGCGTCAGTGTCATGGGCTCATCAAAATAGTTTGCGAATCCCAACCATTTCAGGGTGTCCTTTACATATTTAATCCAGGGTATCCGATAACCTTTGTCTCTATTAATACAGTCCTCGAGTATTTGTCTACTTAGGCTAGCCTCGTGGTTGGTCCAAATTTTGATCCAACACATTATTGGTTTAATACTTAACTTATCACTAATATAAGGAAGGCCTAACTCCTCGTGGACGATATAAGCAGGCGTGCTTTGAGGTACTTGCAGAATCCTTCTGAGGAACTTGTTTTCCTCCATTTGTATCAAAGAGGTGTTTCTGAAGCCCCATACCTCGCTCCCATACAGGGTTTTAGCACAGCATATCGAATTATACAAATGCAGTATTTCGTTTGGTGACCAACAACCTAATCTCGTAGCGCGATTCATTATTGAACCCATCGTGCTCGTTTGTTGACTGCATTTGTCTGAGATTAGTGTTTTAAAATTGAGGTGTTTATCGAATATTATCCCTAAATAATTAAAAACCTCAACCTTTTCTAATTTGTGACCTCCAATTTTAAAAATAAAGTTCTTTGTCGGTCTTTTACCTGTTTCCATTATATATGATTTGGTAAGATTGGGAGATAAATCTAGATCCGCCATGAACCTGCCAAAACCATCGATGAGAGACTGGAGTCCCCTTCCTGTACGGGACAAAAGGACCGCATCGTCCGTATATAGGAGAACAGATATACTTCTCTTACCTACTCGTGGGCAGTCTACCCCCAGCTCTATAAGTGCTTTGTCTAAACCATTTATATATAACGTAAATAAAAATGGCGCCAAAATGCAACCTTGTCTTACACCCCTGGTACACGAAAAATGTTCGGTAAGATTCCCCTCGTTGCTACATCTAACCTGTGCGGTTGTGTTCAGGTGTAACATTTTTAGGATATATATCAGACCTGAATCAACCCCAAGGAGCCCTAAAATTTCCCACAGCTTCTCGCGGTTTACCCGGTCAAAAGCCGCAGTCAGGTCCATAAAGGCCAGGAAGACCGTCCCCTCGCCTGCCAAGGTGTACTTTGCCACCAGATGGTAGAGATTAAGGCACTGGTCTGTTGTAGAACGGCCATTTCTAAAACTGTACTGAGAGGCAGTAATAATCTCATTTTCCTCAGCCCAAGCCATCAGACGGTTTAGAATGACCTTACCTAGTACTTTCACTGTCACATCTATTAACGAAATCGGGCGATAACATTGGGGGTCGCTCCTGTTACCCTTTTTAAACAAAGGTACAATACTAGCCGTTGACCATGACCTGGGCATTCCTATCTCCGCTGCAGTATTAAAAACTCTAGTGAGTATAGGAGCCCATAGATCAACCTGGGATTTAAATAGATCTAGTGGAATCCCGTCCGGACCTGGCGCCTTGTTTCGTGTTCCTTGATCTCACCCACCGCAAAACGCATCCATGTACTAGGTAAAATACCAACATCTGGTGTTTATCGAAGTCACTCTCACCCGTAAACTTGTTACAGGGTTATATACACATATTCAAAACACAGCACCCTTGACACAGCCGAGGGCACTCCAGGCGTGGAACAACGACCTCCAAGAACCGCTTACTGATGAACAGTGGTCGTACTGTTGCCGCCTACTTCCTGAGCTTTCCCCGAACTTCAAACTATGTTTAATTTACTTTAAGTTCCTTCACCGCTATTACAGAACCCCTGTGAGTCTTCATCGCATGGGACTTCGGGATGACGAGAGCTGTTGGCGCTGTCTTTTTAGTCCTGTCGACTTTTTCCATATGGCCTGGGACTGCCCGCAGCTGTCGACATTCTGGTTCACGATTTTTGCATTGATACATCAGATAACTGGCGTACCTGCCACTCCATCTCCCCAACTAGGGCTGTTGAGTTACGTAAAGGACACTCCTGTTAAAATTCGTTAATTGCATGCGTTACTTCTCCTTTTCGCTAAACGACTAGTGGGCCCGAGAGGCACAGGCTGCTGAAGAGAACACATAGGCTGCCCAGGGGATGGTGGGGTTGGATGGTTGGGAGGGTTGCGGTTCTCCTTTTTCTAAAGATTTTATAGCTGGACCGTTGGCATTAGTTCCTTCACTGGACTACACACTTTGCACATCACAAGCCCCGCTCTCAGTTGGTCATAACACTGGTTGCTCGTGTGATTACTTATGACTCCATTTGCATGCTGCTAAAGTACTTGGTGATTTTTATGTCGTGTTGGGGGTGGCGGGTCGTGGGCGAAATGTAATCTGTACATGACTAATGATGCTGATACTGCTTTGTTTTTACAAGATGGGACTACTGGCTGTTTGTGGCTGATGTTACTGGGTTTTTGTTGAAAATGCAAATAAAAATAAATTAATAAAAAGAAGTGTGATGTCATAGAGGAAATTCTTCTGCGCAGCCACATTGTGCAATCACTATGTGTAAACATGTTTCTTATTACCATAGTGCATATTTCATCCAACAATTTGTGGCCTTTTCACATGCATCAGAGTATTGAATGCACACTTTTTCACAGAGCGTATTGTGTTCATACCACAGACTGCTTTCCCCATGCATGTAGAAGTAAGGCATGTGTTTTCCATTCGTGAAATCCATATATATGTATGTATGTGTATATGTATGTTGTGGAGTAACAGGTGTGGTGTGAGTTGCCCAAATTATAAGTCTATAACACATTCTCAGGCAATAAATCAGCCTAGATTATTTATGGAGAATCCTGAAAAACCAAACCTAAAATGGAAGCAATGGATCTTTCGAGAACTATCCTATAGCAAGTCAAATTCAGCTAAGAGCTAGAAAGCTTTGCTGTGTGAGTTGCTAGGATATGCAGGTCAATACATTTTGATAATCTCCCAGAAGTAGAGGAACCACAAAGACAATTTATTTCTTGGGACGATTATAAGGAGGCACTTGCTAGATTAGAAAAACCTTTTATGGAAAAATCCCAACATAATGTTGAAAAGACATGGATTCTACAAAAGAAAACAATATGGTCAGGAAAGCTTTCAGGAATACACTACTGCATTGAGGGTTCTGGCAGTGAATTGTGAATTTGGAGAACAAATACATACATATATTGGAAACCAATGTATTTGTAATTGTGCATTGAAAGGAATTCAAGAGCACCTTTTGGCATGCAGGAATACAAAATGAACTGAAGTTTTAGGCATTGCCAAAAGTACCAAGATGACGCGGAACGCTTTGGCAATGGATGATTCTAGTACTGTACAATCAGTGTGTGCTGTACATGAAAAAGAAAAGGTTAAACACAGTGGTAAAAAAAAATTCTGCTTGCTGTGGGTGTGGATCAACATAGCATATGGGCCATAGCTCAAACTGTCCAGCTATAAGCAAACGTTGCAATGGTGGTAAGAAAATAGCCCATTTACAAAGTGTTTGTAGAGCTAATGGACAACAAAAAGTTGGTAATGTGAATTTAGTCAATGCTATAGTTTAAATTAAACAACAATTGGTAAAAAATGTATTACATACAGTTGATGTAAGGGAACATATTCAGAGTACGCATTTAAAGGACCATTAGCCTGGGCAAATGTAAGTGAAGTAGCTATACAAACTATTGCAGATTCAGGTTCGCCAATAACTATATCACCTGATACCAACTTTAATAAATATTGGAAAGATCTGGATTTAAAAAAAATCTGATGTGAACCCCAAAGCATTTTGGGAATTTGACATAACAACGCTTGGTTATTTTTATGGCTGATTAGGGCTGTTAGGTTGTTCTACAGAAACCAAAATATACGTGGTAGAAAAAGGTAAGGACATTATAGGATGGCAAGAAATGCATAAAATGGGTATTTTAGAAAAACCTAAAGCTGCTTTTGGATCTCCCATCGAGTGAACCAAAACTTCTGAGCACAAGATAAAACTCTAAAAAGGGGCTGTTCCTGTTGTGGATAAGGTACGACCAGTGCCTTTCAGCATCAGTGAGTCTTAACAAACACTGAGATAAATTGTCTGAAAACTGAATAACTTAGGCCACTGATTCATCAGCGTGGGTCTGAGCAGTTGTTATCGTACTCTATAAATAAGGTGAGATTTGCCTTTGTGCTGACCTATGCTCCTTAAATAAGAATTAAATGGTTGACTGCCATCCATTGCCTAAAATAGAGGAATTATTGGCAGCAATGAGGGGAGCAAACATTTTCTATAGAATATGTCTTAAGTCTGCTTACCATCAGGTTGCTGTATAATTGGAATCTCCGAGCACTCGGAGATTCCAATTAAGCATCGAGGAGAAGTTTTCTTTTCCAAATGAGGAAGATTCAGTGGCTCTCCCTCCTCCTTAGCACCGACTAAAGTATATGGAAATTAAGATATTTAGCAAAATTACTCTGTACCAGTATTGTGTGTGCGCTGATTTTCCCAGCCACCACCCTATTTTGTATCAGATTGCTGTATCTGAGGATTCATCTGATATAACAACTTTTGTTATGCCATTTGGGGCATATAGATATTTGAAGTTACCTTTTGAGTTGGTCTCCGCTGCCAGCGAGTTTTCAAAAACTAATGGATAACCTTTTTAAAAGTATTCAAGGAATACAAGCATTTCACTCCCAGTGAAAGCCAGTTTAAGACTCATTTGAAGACCTTTCTGTTTCTGGAATTGTAGATTCTGTTCTTACTCATATGTTCCTTTAGACCCAGGACGCTTCTCCTGAAGCAGCGACATATGCAAAAGAAACAATTGATGGACGGAATGCTGGATAATTCAAGCATTCACCCCCAGTCACAAGGATCTGGGTTAAATCCATCATTCTTTTTCTCACCACACCACCCCAGTTTGGACCCAGCCATATGCAAATCAGTCTTGACCCTGTTCCTTGTGGGAACAGTCCAGCCCGAACTGCCAAGGCAGATTCTCCCTGAACCAGAAACAAGCATCCTGGGACCGGTTTCAGGGCATCACCCTTCATCAGCCAGGCTAGCTAGAATCCAGTGGTGTAGTGAGGACGGGACCCACGTCTGAGCATACCCTTCCCACTTAGGGCGACATATGCAAAATAAACAATTGATTAACAGAGTGCTGGACAATTCAAACATTCACCCCTAGTCACGAGGATCTGGGTTAAATCTATCATTCTTTTGCTCACCACACCACCAAAGCCATATGCAAATCAGTCTTGACTCTGTTCCTTGTGGGAACAGTCCAACCCGAACTGCCAAGCCAGGTTCTCCCTGGACCGGAAACAAGCATCGTGGGACAGCAGCGATATTTCGATATGTGCAAAAACAATAGAAGAACAAAAGTTGTTGGACATGGTTTTACAAATAGTTGAGGATCATCACATGACTGTGTCTAAGAAAAAATACAAATTTAATAGCAAGCAAGTTGTATATTTGGATCATAAAACTGAACAAGGTATAGTTCCAAAAGATGATCTGGTAGATGCTATAAACAAAAGACTGAGAAACCACATGATATAGAGGCCCTAGGGTATTTTCTGGGTTTAGGAGAGTATTACACAAGATTTATTCAAAGCCATGAAGTGCACGTAGAACTTTTAAAAAGCTCGTTGAAGAAAGGTGAAAGTTTTATAAGGTCCATTAACCACCTCCATGCTCAGGACGGCTCCCGGCCGTCATGAGTCACGGTAGTCGTGGGCTCACGACGGCCGGGAGCTGTCCGACCGTTGCCGCTCCGCCCACGCGCGGCTAATTCCCTGCCTGTGCGGGCGAATGAATTAGTGGGCGGAGTTCGGACGGCTCCCGGCTGTCATGAGCACACGCCCACCGTGACTCATGACGGCCGGGAGCAGTCCTGGGTACCTGGGCGCCACGCCCAGCCCAGCCCGCCCCCCCTCACATCGCGGCGGAATTTGCCGCGCGTGGAAGGGGTTAAGCAACAAACTGCATTTGAGGCTGTGAAGAATATGATTGTGAATGCACCTGGACTTAAGCCTTTTGATTGCAACGGAAAATGCATTGTCACTGTAAATGCAAGTTCAATAGGTGTGGGAGCTGTTTTTAACCAAATTGTAAGGCAGGAAGAACACACTATTGCATTCATTTGAATGAACTGTGGGGGTGCCGTCACGGAACTTTAACAAAATGAGGCTTGTTATAAACACACAAATGGAACGTGTCATAAAAATAATAGTGGATGGTTGGCAGTCACATACCGATCTAGAGGTTAGTATGAGGAGTGTTGCTCCAGATCAGTGTAGCGCAGTGTCGAAGGGTGTAATCTTATTTAGTGACAAAGGGGGTAATAATTTATTTGTAATGCTGCAAGCTTTGAAAGAAAGGTTAGCACTCAGAGGGCAACCAGGATCCACTGCTACAATATAATGATTTAAACAACATTACTTGTGGCCTTTCATCGAGAGTAATGTGGATGCATTTGTTAATAATTGAAAGTATTGTTTATGTTAAAAAATTTAAGAAATTTAAAGAATCAATGCGTGTAAGTGAAACCCCAAGTGGTCCGTGGAAGGTTTCTATTGATTTTGCCGGTCTGTAAAATGTATTGCGGGATGGTATGAGATTTTTAGTAGTTCTTACTATTTTTTAAATTGGGTCATTATGCTTTTTTTTTTTTTTAAACAAAATCCTACTATGGATGCTGTTGAGTTTTTAGACCAAATATTAATTATTGAGGGTATGCCTAAACCACTTGAATCTGATAACGTTCCTCAATTCGAATATGATAAAATGGTGGATTTTTTGAAGTAGCATGATGTTAAAGAAGAAAAAGTTGCCTCTATGTTCTCCTTCTGTGAATGGCCTTGTAGAGTGCATGAATAGGTTTTGAGAAGAAGGAATAGACTGCACATGCAAGCAACATGGATGTGGTCACATTTCTTCAGGAAAAAAGTATGGACTTATCACAATACTCCACATACGGTTTCAGGGGTATCTCTGTTTAAGATGTTAATGGAGAGAAATTCTAACCATGAATTGACACAAACATTGAACTAAGGGAGCAAATATGCTCTATGTGAAGAAGTGAGAAGGCATAGTTTATTTTTATTTGTTTATTTGAAAAGTTTTATATAGCGCTGGCTAGACTCGGAGGTATCGAGCGCTTTACATGAGTTTCAGACCATAGTTACAAGTTACATAGTTACAAAGTTACACGGTTTCAGAGCATAGTTACGTAGTTACATGCGATTAAAAAAACATATACGTAAGGAAAAAAGCAGGCAAGGGTAGAGATTCAGGTGAGAGGGATTAGGAGCAGGGGGGTAGACAAAGAATGAAAGAGGGAAAGAGGTAGGGGGGGTGAAAGAAAAACTACCGGGAGCCGAGGAAGAACAGTGACCAACGTCTGGTGTGCTGTGATCCCAGTGGAAATGGTGTCAATCCCACACCTCCGTTGAGTGGGGCTCCCTTTACGCTGTGGACTCTCTCAGAGGGGTCTCTGAGACTCCAGGGCATACATACTGGATCCTTCCCTAACAAGGGGAGAGGGAGTGCTTTGGCAAGGAGCGCCATACCTACACCTCCGATGTGTGTGGCTCCCTTGATGCTGTGGACACTCTCAGAGGGGTCTCTGAGACTCCACGGTATAAATGTTGGATCCCTCCCCAACAAGGGGAGAAGGAGTGCTTTGTTAAAGGGCACAAGGTTACAGTAGTTACCTTTGCAAAGTCCAATAAAGAAGAAACAAGTCCCCAGGAGAGGAAGGAGGGGGGAGTTACAAGTTACATTAGTTACAGGGTTACATATTAAACCAGTAGTAGACCAGTTCTCTGGTGCGTAGGGAGTAGGGGGAATAGAAAGGGGGTAGGGAAGCAGATTTAGGTCTGGCCGACGGGCCATGGAGGGTAGTACGTCAGGGGAAAACACCACAGAGTCAGAGTAGGCAGGTCACCAAGACGGCAAGGGTCCAGAAGATCCGTAACATCCAGGGCCAGACTCCCTCACTGCGTTGGGTCGCATTAGAAAAGGAATAAGACCAAAGGAGGGGGCGAAAGGGTGCCTCACAGTGACGATACCTGAAAAGAGGGGTGGAGGAGATTCCAAGAGGGGATTGATCAAGGCGATGGACAGAATGGAGAGTACAAGGCCCTGGCCAGCAGTAGGAGATGATCAGGGAGTCTGTTGAGACCGCAAGATGGAGGATCCAGGACATGGACCTCGATAAATTACACATGATGCGGGTTGAGTGTCTTCTGCTGGGCGGACGCCATTCCACAAGTCGGTATAGCTGAGTATGAGGTCTGGACCGTTGCTGTTGTCAACATGCCCCGGGGACTTGTGCCCCACTGATATGACGCTATTTGAGTGCAAGCGCCACTTGAGCGGTCTCCATCTTAGGGCCAGGCAGAGCCGAGAACCGGAGCGTGCCTCCAAACTTATAGGGCTCAAAGGAACCGAAATTAATGAGAACCCTGTATGGTGGTTACCTTGTTAAGACTTGTGTTGCACTCTGTCCGCAATCCGTGCACGAGGAGGAAAAATGGAGCTCGGCTATGCAGCAAGCGCCGCCGAAGGGCACTCCGCCATCTTGCGCCCAACTAGAGCGCATCCGACCCAGTGAACTAAGGGCTGCTTTGCTGGAGCGGGTAATGCAAAAATGTTGTATACCCTCCCCATTTTGCATGTTTATTAATTAGATTAATTAATTAATTATAATCGAACTAATGGATTGAAGTGGAAATTATTAATCAACCTTATTAATGACTGAAATACACGTGGGATTGCTTTGCATGACTTTATTAAATTGTAAACTAAAATATGTACGCATACTAATGATAGACAATTAGAATATTGCATGATATTTGTCGCTTTTGTCATGTATTTGGGATTTGTGCTTTATTTTGTAAGTATAAAACCGCTTGAGTGTTGCTTATTGCTAGATAAATACACACACATATGGGTATTAGTGAGGGAATAACATTTATTTAGTCATTTCTATGTATTAATTACGTTTTGTGTTTCTTCTGCTTAAGTTGACCATTTGGGCCTGCAACAAAATGGCTGCCTCTGGTACCTAACCCGACTGTCGGTGCTGTATGAGGCTTGGGTGAAGTGCGCCTGCGCTAACGCCAGCTACAGGGGCCTCGTCATGACCCTAACCAGACTGTACCCATCAAGGTTATCCTGGGAAGCAAGCCAGCTTTTCAGAAAGAACAATAATGTGCTTCTAAAACCCGGAACAAGCAAGATTGATGACATCAGAGACATTATTTGGTGTGAACCCTGTCAGACGATTTCGATTAACCAATCAGAGGAACTGAAGATCCGTTTTTGTTACAATTTGTCAATGATTTTTACTATAAATTATGGTAGAATAGAGAGGTTGGTGCGGGTTCGTTTCTGGCCTTTCTCGATTTCTTGACGTTATGCTGACGGAGAGGACGGTGACACTGCAGGACAGCTGTTTCCCTGAATCTTTGACGGACTGAATTAATGCCCAAACTCCTGATGAACTGAATTTACTAAAATTGATGGGCATAGATTTGCGAGACTGCCAGATTTGACATAGAGGACGACAATTAGCCAGAATAGGTAAATATGAATGGCGACTTGATTAAATGAATGATTTAATTTGCATTAATTAGATAAAGATTGAATTGAATAACTACAGAAATGAGTTGGGTTGTTTATTCATTGAAAATGTGTTAACGAAAAGGTTAATTAGAGAATTGGAAATCAACCTAAACCTGCAACTAACTGATCCATCCCGATTTATGAGAGGAATACTAAAGGTGAAGTTCAGGGCCTAATGAATATCAGAAGGTTGTGTAGATTTGGCACTCATTAGGGTAAAAAGTGGTATTTCCTTTCATGCCAGCGTTTGGAAGATAATCGCCTCCTAAGAAACACTGATTGATGGTAAGTGAATGTTGGTTTTATGGGCCCCACCAGCGAATGTATGGATAGTGTGTGTCTGTGAGATCTGTGGTCTGTGACGGAGGGAGGGATTTTGCACTCCACGCTGGAGTAGTTTTTCTGGTAGCAAGATGATGGTTGTTATTGTTTTGGTTTGGTGATTATTGCTTGTACATTGCTTATTGATTATTGGTTATTGATTGGTATTGATTTATGTACTAACACTCTATGTTGAGTTGCGTTGAGTTTTATGTCGTTAGCTCGGCGTCTGGGATGTAGGAAGTCGGAAGTTTGTAACGGTTCCGTAGTAGAGCAGAGGTAAGCGCTGCTCTCGGGAAAGACGGAATTGTTGTTGCCCTGTAGATACACAGGGGAAACGTGTGACAATTGAAGTTGCACGACGCATTGTCTGGGTTCGATTCGGTAGCATCGTCGTGTGTTGCCATTAGAGACATTTATAGTGCGAGAGAAGAGTGTATGATAGCGAAGGTTACCTGTGAAGTTCTGGTCTTAGGTACCAGGGATCCAACTGGCATTCCGATAACGCTTATCACTGGAAAGGTAATAGCTACTCTCTGAGCTTGTTAAAAGGACAAAGGAGAGGTAAGCGCTGCTTTGTTAACGTATGTCATAATTCTGTAGTAGACCAGACTGTTCGCTGTTCTCGGGAAAGACAGGATTCTGTGTGAATGTACTACATTTTTCTTGTGTGAACGTGCGTGAATGTAAAGGCATTCGGGTTTATTGCGAAACTCTGGGTTTATTTCTCAGGAGCATTGGGTCTCCAACTATGTGTCTTAAATACTAGAGAAACAATTAGCTAATGCTTGTTAGAAGGGTGAAGTAGAGGGATGTGCTACTTTATCAACGGATGTAACGATTCCGTAGTAGGGCAGAGGTAAGCGCTGCTCTCTGGTGAAAGACGGAATTCTCGTGATAAAGGTCTTTTGCTATTCTTTGGTTAGCGAAGCGGACAATGGAGATGTTTCTATGTTGTTACTAACAGAAGTGTAGAAATTGAAACAAAAACTTACGGAGCAGATTTGTAAAGGAGGGGTAGACAGGGAATAGGAGCAAGAGTTGCTGCAGCGGCTGCTGACGTCAGAACGACCGTGCTGGGATTGGACAGTCGGTCAGAACTGTGAAACGCTCCGGATTGGTGCGTTAGTGTACGCCGCGCTTGGAGTGGAGAAATACAGGGTGACGTAGACGCTCCTTATTGGTGCGTTAGTGTGAGTCGCGCTGGGATTTGAGGATTGTGACAGTGACGTAGACGCTCCTTATTGGTGCGTTAGTGTGAGTCGCGTTGTGATTGGATAGAATAACGGTACTGTTGTAAAGAGAGACTAGCGACACACGGAAGACAAGAAAATGTATTACGATCCACCAGAAAAAGAGAAAAAGTCATGGTTAGGAAGAATCAAGAAGTGGTTTAAGAAAGACAAACCGGTCAAAATTAGGGAAGGACAGTTACTTCCTCCACCGAAAACCCCCGCACCCTTTATGATTGCGAAATATGGGTATCATACTTGTATTTGGTTAGACAATTGGGTGAGATATATGAAAGGAGACGGAGTATTAGCTTTTCCAGAACATGGTTCATTTAATTTGGCTGTTTTGAGAAATTTGAGAGAGAAAATTATGAATTTAGAACCAAGACCTAGACCGACACAGTTTGAGGCTTTAACGGAATGGGAAGACGAAATGCATGAACGAGAGAGACAAAGAAATGGTAGAGGAAATAGGTACCTGTTTGGAAGACCATACGGACATGAAACGCATAATGATCGAATGAGAAGATGGCGGGATGCGAGTATGACTGAGGGTGTGTTCCCTGTAAGAACTATAGGAGAGAATGAAGGACAAAAGTGTGTAGGAAAGAGACATAATGTGGAATCGAGAGGGTATGGAGTGAATGAGTCCGAGGATGATGTTCTTGATGATATGTTCTATAAGAATCCACCACCGTATCGACCAGAACCAGAAATATTAACTCCAGGTGCCCCAATGAGAGAAACAATGCGAATCATAAAATCGGAACCGAATGTTATGTTATGTTATGTTATGTTATGTTAGGAGCTTTTATATTGCGCACAGCTGCCCCAGCTAAGGGGCGTCCTGGCGCATGACCGGTAAAACACAACTAACACTGAAATTGGAAGTAAAAGA
Organism: Triturus cristatus; assembly: GCF_964204655.1. Taxonomy (NCBI): domain Eukaryota; kingdom Metazoa; phylum Chordata; class Amphibia; order Caudata; family Salamandridae; genus Triturus; species Triturus cristatus. The sequence continues at coordinate 285,793,247 of NC_140590.1, forward strand.
GGGGGCCGCAAAAGGAGGGAACAAAATTTAAACAAGAGGGTTTTTATAGCTTTCCGAAACAGAAGAAGGTCTTCCATCGCGCGAATCTCAAACGGAAGCGAGTTCCAGAGCGCTGCTGCTTTTACCCGAAAAGCTCGACCACCAACTCGACTGAGCTTAAACCTCGGAACTACAGCGAGCGCTTGGCCCATTGATCTTAAAGAACGGGTCGGAATGTAGCAGGTCAAAAGACTCGAAAGGATCTGGGGAGCTAATCCCCTCATAATCTTGAAAGCCAGGCATAAGACTTTAAAATGAATTCTAGACTTAACCGGCAGCCAGTGTAACGATCGGAGAGTACTTGAAACAGAGCAAGACCTAGGCAAGCCAACTATGGCTCTAGCTGCAGCATTTTGAACACGTTGAAGGCGGATGATTTCTGCCTGGTTTGTCCCTATCAGGAGCGAGCTGGCATAGTCCAGACGAGATATTACTGTTGCCTGAACCACCAGCTGCCTGGTAGGGGGGTCAAAAAACTTCAGGATAGGTCTTAGGCCCCGAAGGACCCCAAAACAGCAAGCTGCGGTTTTCTTGGTGTGCCCAACAAAGCTCAGAGAGGAGTCCATCCACACTCCCAAATTTCTCAACTCCGTAACCGGAGTTGGAGACGGCCCAAGTTCCGGAGGCCACCATCTATCCCCCCAAAGTTCCTTACCCCTCCCGACCACCATAACCTCAGTCTTCTTAGCGTTGAGCTGGAGACAGCTGGCATTCATCCAGCTCGCCACCGCTCTCAGACCATTCTGGAACCTAGGGGCATCCAAGTCAGCATCCCCGCTGATAGTAACCGCCAGCTGTGTGTCGTCCGCATATGACACCATATTCATGCCCCACTGCTTGACGACATCAGCCAGCGGTCTCACTTAAAGATTGAATAACGCGGGACTCAGCGAGGAACCCTGCGGCACCCCCAGGTCCAGGGGATGGAATTTGGACTGATACGGTGGTATAGCAACGCAGAAGGACCGGTCGTCAAGAAAGGAACGGAACCACTGTAGGGCTAACCCACCAATGCCAATCTCCTCCAGGCGATGTAAAAGGATGCGGTGAGAAACAGTATAGAAGGCGGCGCTCAGATCTAATAATACTAGCGCCGCCGTCTGTCCCCCATCCAGCACCGAACGCAAATGTTCAACCATGGCGAGGAGGGCTGTCTCCGTGCTGTGCCCAGCCCGGAACCCATTCTGGGTAGCATCCAGAATGTTAGCACGGATGAGATGGTCGGCGAGAGCCTGGTTGACGTGAGCCTCCACCAATTTTGCTGGCCAAGGAAGCAGAGAGATGGGCCGGTAGCTCTCCAACCTTAAAGGATCCAAAGATGGTTTCTTCAGGATAGGAGAGACTACTGCACGCTTCCATTTAGCTGGAACGATGCCCGTAGCCAGCGAGATGTTGATCAAAGAACAGATCGTGGAGCGACCCACAAAAGACTGATCCCTGAAAAGGGCAGATCTTACCGGGTCCAAAGGAGATCCAGATTTGATCTTCTGGGCCAGTTTATCAAAAACCTCAGGAAGGAGCAGGGGAAAACAATCCATAGTATGAGGAGCGGGAATAATATCCAAAGCCTCCGAGGGTGACCCCGTGCAACGAAAGGCCCGGTAAATGCCCTGCACTTTCTCCAAGAAGAAAGATGCTAAAGCCTCACAATGAGAGATAGAAGCCATTGCCGGAGAGGAAATTCTATTTGACAGAAGATCTTTAAGGGCCTTGAATATGGTTTTAGACGGGTTCTTGCTGTTGCGGAATTCTAGAGAGTAGAACGCCGCACAAGCTCTGCAAATGGCACGGTGATAAATCTTAATGGAGGCCAGATACACCGCTTTCTTAGCCGTCTCATAAGACCTCCGCCATTCTCTCTCGGCCCGCCTACAATTCCCTTTCAAAGCACGTAAAGCGCTGTCGTACCAGGGATTCGACCTTCTGGGGCTCAATTTACTTATAGTAATCGGAATCAAAGAGTCAAGCGCCCTGGTAATCCATTGACAGAACAGGTCATAACCCGTTTCAACGTCATCCAGGGGTCCTAGCGGATCGATAGCCAAAAAATGATGCAGGTCCTCTAACCTAAGTTTACTCCAATGCCTTCTAGGGACTGATCTGACCAAAGGAGTAGGAGGAATATCAGACAAGGAGGCCCGAATATCCACTAGGAAATGATCGGTCCATCCTACGGGTGAGATGGAAGAGACTGTGGCTTCAGTTAGATTCGTAAAAAAGGGGTCCAGTATATGCCCCCCTATATGGGTGGGTTGCGCTACTTTTTGAACCAACTGAAGGGCCTCGAGATCCGCTAGGAAATTCAAGACAGCCGGGGTGCTCTGACTATCAAAGTGGAGATTGAGATCTCCCAGAATAGAAAAATTGGCACAACCAAATGCCAGGGAACTTACGGCGTCAGGGAAAGCATCTCTAAACTCAACGTCGCAGCCTGGAGGTCGATATACCACCATCCCTGAAATCGAAAATTGTGGGCTGATCCAGATCTTGAAGGAGGCGCTTTCGCACCCAGCGATACTTAAGACATTCCAGCTGCAGGGGAAACTAGATTTAACAGCAAGGGCAATACCCCCTCCTCTAGTAGGATGATTAAGAGTGAAGATTGAATATTCAGGGGGGAAGGCCAGATTAATAATAGCTGCATCGTCCTCCTGCTGCCAGGTTTCCGTGATGGCGAATACATCAGGGGTCTTATCCTGCAAGAGGTCCAAGATGTCTTGGTGGTGTTGCACCAAGGACCTAACATTCAGGCTGAATATTCGAAGAGCACGCACCGAACCTTTACTTCGGGCGACGAAAGATGAAGGCTTCTGACGGGTATGAGCCGGAGAGGCAAGAGCCCATCTTTTGCAGGCACACCAGTATGGGCCGCTTAGAGGGTGGATATTTACCTGATCGCATTTAGGAATGGACAGTCCAATGGTCCACAGCGTCTCGTTGGAATATGCGATCATCGCGGCACATGAACTGAGAGTGCAAATAGAGCAACCCGCTATGCCCCGCGTGTCCTTAGCGCGGACGGGCGCAGACGGGCAGGACTCTGGCACGACTCCGGCTAAGCGACGGCGTCCCACAGCGCGATCCCGCTGCGCGGGAGAAAGCGACTTTAAGTAGGCGTCCCGCGAGGCTAACCGAGCGTAGTCACGCTCAAAATGGCGCCCGCCGGAGGATGCAGTGCCCAAGCCAAGATGGCGCCCAACCAGAACAACCCCCGAGACCCGGACCCACCAAAACGGCGGTGGATTTGCTCAATTATATGCGGTAAGAGGGAGGGAAAATGCCTAACCTGATCCCAGTTAAAACCAGGGACAAATAAATAAAAATGAAAGAAAATACAAAACAGGAATATATTAAAATATTAAAGCGCTAGCAGCAACGCGAGCGTAGGTAAGCTGTGCAGGTACCTTGTCTGGCAATCGGCGAAGGAGAAACCGCCTTAAGTAGGCGTCCCGCGAGGCTAACCGAGCGTAGTCACGCTCAAAATGGCGCCCGCCGGAGGATGCAGTGCCCAAGCCAAGATGGCGCCCAACCCGAACAACCCCCGAGACCCGGACCCACCAAAACGGCGGTGAATTTGCTCAATTATATGCGGTAAGAGGGAGGGAAAATGCCTAACCTGATCCCAGTTAAAACCAGGGACAAATAAATAAAAATGAAAGAAAATACAAAACGGGAATATATTAAAATATTAAAGCGCTAGCAGCAACACAAGCGTAGGTAAGCTGTGCAGGTACCTTGTCTGGCGAATCCCTAAGTTTGGGTAAAAACAATGCTACTAGAGAAGTAGAAAAGAGGTCGGAAGAAAAAACAGATGGAGAAAATTCTGTAGAATTAGCGAAAACGACCCTAGAATTAACTGAGAAAATAAGAGAATTGACTAAGAATCTAGAAGCGGTAACTGTTCCAGTAACGATAGGTCCAGTAATGCCTATTTTTGACAAACAGAAGGACAGTGAGCATTGTTTGACAGTCCCTTACAGAAGTAATAAACCGGTAGAACAACCAAGAGTGAGTCAGAATGAGAATCCATTGAGGCAGACTATGAGTGTAATTGAACCGAATTTTTCAAATAATCCGTTTGTAGGTCAGAATTGGGCAGAGAGACGTATGACAATGATAGAGACAGTGTCAGAAACACAAAAAGATTTTGGACAAGGAGATGTAGAAAAACCAGTAGGACCATCGACAGAGGAGTTAAGTGAATGGTTAAGAAGCTTGCAGAGGAAAGACAAAGAATCCCAATCAATTGATGTGGCCAAGTTACGAATGGTATTGAAAGAATTAATAGTAGGGACTATCCCAACAGAAAAATTGAAAACCTATCAGGATGAAGAATTATTATTTTTGTGCAAAAGTGTGACCTGGAGAGCAAAAAACTTACATGAAAGGTTAGAAGAAGTGGCAAATGAGATGGGCATTGATATTGAAAAGGTAAAAAACTTACAGAAACCATATCGAGTAGATTTCACTGAAAAAGATATTGAAAATATGAACACCACAGGACAAATAGATCAAAATAAGGACATAATCATTTTGCTGAGAAAATGGGGAGATGTGGATAAATGGAGAAGCAGGTGGTATAGAAAACGCGATGATGCCTCAGATAAAACGTTTTCAGCATTTCCTGTAAGAGAAAAGGAGAAGGTAGTGACAGAATGCCCCATGAGAGAGATTCCAGGAAGAGGATATGTACATGTCCCATGGACAAGACAGGATATTTTGTCTTTTACGAATGATTTCCCTCGACTGCGTGAGAAGCCCGTCGAGTGGTACAGGCAGGTAGACAGATTTGTGAAATTGTCTAAAGTATTATGGATTGATTTGAATAGTCTGTTTGACATAATTGTACCAGCAGATCTATGGACAGAGTGCAAGCTCATGATTAATTGGCCAACCCAGGAATATCCTAGGGATCCTAAAACAGGAGCTCCAGATCCCGAGGTAATGAAGAAATATGAGCAGGTTATGGTATTTTTGAAAAATAAAGTGCCCCCTAAAGAGACAGATTGGGTAAAAATTGATCGAACACACCAAGAAAGTAAGGAGTCAGTACATGCATACTACGAGAGGCTAATACTAGCTTTTAAGCAGTTTAGCGGAGATGAGAATCTGAGTGAAAAGGATTTGAGTCATTTTGTATACAGATTCGTATATGGTTTACGTCCAGAAATTGGTGAAATGATTAAACAGCATACGGTAGATTGGCAAAACAAGAAAATAGATGAAGTATTGAGGCATGCTAAATATTTCAGTGATGAAATTGAAGCAAAACAGCGGAAACTAAAAGAGAAGGCAATGTGGGCACAAGTAAAGGTAGCAGAGAGACAAGAAGCACAATTAGTGGAACAAGCAGGGTCAAAACCGAAATGTAATCCTGGGAAGTATAAAGGGAATATTGAAGAAGCTAAAAAGAAATTTCCGTGTCATAATTGCGGTAGGATAGGGCATTGGAAATCCAAGTGTAAGTTTCCCCCGAGTATTAACAATGAAAATCCATCATTGAACCCACAGGTGCAGCATGAGGTGAGTGGTCAACTGCAGCAACAGCAGCAAGTTGTTCCCCCACAGAATCAGGTGCCAAAATCGCCTTTTCCACAGAGCAGAAACTCACAGAAGTATAGTAGTGAATCGGGATTCTACAATGAAAAACAGGTAAATAAGCTGCCACGCGCTAGCGCTGTCTCGCAGTATTGGCTGTAACGCGATGAGAGGGACTCAGAAGAGAGCTATTGACAGTGCCGAAGGGAGGAAGGAGAGTGCGTACTTGGCGCAACTCTAGAAGTAGACCAGACAGGACCTTTTGTAGATGGGAAGGTTAATGATGAAAATATTACTTTCCTAGTGGATACTGGTGCTACTCGATCAACTGTTAGATCAGCTGATGTTAAGAATCTTCCTCTCTCGGATGAAACGATCCAAGTAGTTGATGTGTCCAACAGACAGATTAAAACATACCTTACAGAACCATTGAAAGTTAGCATAGGGAAATTTTCAGAAATGCACCGCTTAGTGGTGTGTGACACCAGTCCTGTGAATTTATTAGGTAGGGACCTGTTGTGCAAAATGAATTGCACTATATTTTGTACTCCGGATGGAATAGCTTTTGAAACACCGGATGATGATGTACTGTATAAGATGGCCATAGCTAACAGAGAACATGAAGTTACTGAAACATATGCTGTATTCAACCCTGATGAATTACCTAAAGAATTGAGACAATCTGTAAAAGCAGAAGTTTGGGATTTCACTGGAGGAGATGTAGGGCTAATGAGAAATGTAGATCCAATAATAATAACAGTAAAGGAAGGAGTAACATATCCAAATGTTCCACAATACAAATTGACACCTGAAATAATTGAAGGAGTAACTCCTGTAATAGAGAAAATGATCAGGCAAGGAATTTTGAGAGAAATAATGAGTAGTCCATGTAATTCACCGATAATGGGACTGAAAAAGCCTAATGGGAAATTCAGGATAGTGAGAAAGGTGAATAAAATTGTGGTATCATGTTGCCCTATAGTACCAAATCCATCAGTGATTTTATATCAGATTCCCCATGATGCAGAATGGTATACAGTAATTGATCTGTGTCATGCATTCTTTTCCATCCCATTGCACCACGACAGCCAGCAAATGTTTGCATTTCGTTTTGGTGACCGTATTTTGGCATGGTGCCGAATCCCACAGGGGTATACAGAAAGCCCCTCAATATTTAATCAGCTATTGAAGAAGTCTTTGGAGAGTCTAGAAATGCCCGAAATTTCTGTACTAGTCCAGTACATCGACGACCTTTTGGTGGCGTCGAAAACACGTGAAGCTTGTGAGGTAGACACAATAGCTTTGCTGAATCATTTGGCCGATGGAGGACTTAAAGTGTCACCATCGAAATTACAGTTTTGTAAGAAGGAAGTACAGTATTTGGGACATAACATTGAGAAAGGACTAAGGAAAATAACCATAGACAGAATCAGAATAATAAAAGGAATGAGAGCTCCCATGACTCAAAGAGAGGTGAGAATGTTTTTGGGAATGGTTGGATACTGTCGTCAGTGGATCAGCAACTTCTCCTTGATCGCAAAACCTTTGGTGCGATTGACGAGAAATGATGTGAAAGATCCCATCGAATTGAACAAAGAGGAATTGGCAGTGTTTAGAAAATTGAGAGATGGTTTGTGTGAAGCACCTGCATTAGGTATGCCTGACTATTAGAAAGAATTTGAGTTGTATTGCAGTGAGAGAAATGGATGTTCACTTTCTGTGTTGATCCAGAAACATGGAAAACTGAGGAGACCAATTGCATATTTTTCATCAATGCTTGATCCAGTAGCTGTAGCTTTACCTGGATGTTTGAAAGCGGTGGCTGCAACATATCGAAGTTTGGAGTAGAGTGAAGGAATTGTGATGGGCTATCCATTGAAAGTGTTTGTACCTCATGATGTAGCGATCCTGTTAACGAGGAGTCGTACTCAGTATATGACACACAGTCAGATGTTTGAATGTGAATCCTGCAACATTGTTGCCTGATGCTGAGATTGTGGAAGTAAGAGATGAAGTAGATCATGATTGTTTGGATGTACTTGATTTTTGTACAAAACCACGACCAGATATAAAAGATGTAACTTTGCCAGAAAGTGATTTTGTGATGTTCGTTAATGGGTCATGTTTGAGAACAGATGAAGGAGTGCTGAGTGCAGCGTATGCAGTATGCACAGTCGCAGCAGTAATAGAAGCATCCTATTTGAAAGGAGTGAAATCGGCCCAAGTAGCAGAGCTCATGGCTTTGACTAGAGCATCAGTGGCGGCTCACCCATTGGGGCGAGGGGGCGTCGCCCACTGCTTTCTCGCAGTGCGAGAAGGCAGAAACATAAATGGTAAAAACTACCATTTTATGCTTCTGCTTCTCGCACTGCGAGAGAGCAGAAGAGCCTGGCTGGGGTCGGGAGGGTGGGCGGTCCTGCTCGACGGCAGGGGGGAGTGGCTTACCCACTGTTGCCACTCCCCCCTGCCGTCGAGCAGGACTGCCCACTCTCCGTTTTGAGCTATGTGGAGAAAATGGCCCGCCTGTGGGGCGCTCTCCGCTGCGCCTCACCTATTGTGATTGGAGGAGGAGAGGAAGGGAGGCTGCCTTTCCTGATGACAAGAGCTTCTGGAATTCTAAAACGCAGGACGGCGGGAGTCGAAGCATCCAGAAGAAGCGGTGGCGCGGGAGTCGGACGGTAAGTTATATTATTTTTTTTTTAATTAAACCTCTCCCGCCTCCCCCCCCATTTCCCCCCACGATAACCCCATTCCCCCCCACCCGTCATGCCGGCCGCGACTGCTCACGCGATGCCGGGGAGCAGCCGGTGAGAAGTTGAGCTCCGAGCCGGCAGCGGCGGAGGACTCTCACTCTCTACCAGGGGTCGCTCTGGTGAGATACGGAGGACAGGGACCCGCAGAGAGGAGATCCGGGCGCGCACTGCAGCCGAAGACCCGAGGGAACCAGCTGCGTGTCCGCGTGAGACCCAGGGGAGGGAGAGGGAGAGGGTGCCCGGTGCCCGGGCATGGATGGGTGTGAGCGGCGTCTGGAAACAGGGTAAACTGCACCGCGACATGTGAATACAACGAAGGGGCATGCAGATCACATTTCAAATGCATCACGGTGTGGATGTGTATAAATGTGTCAATACAGCATGAGCTGCACTTTATTAACACTCACAGCACCCAGCACGCACAGCTACATTTGCAAAAATATATTATAATAAATAATATTAATACAGCGCAACGCGCATGCATCTAAAACTCGTGCAACACATTAGTAACGCAGCGGAGAGCGCGGGTACAGCGATATAATGATAGAGCTCAGAGGACATGCATAGCGCTATACAGATAAAGCTCAGAGTGCATGTACAGCACTACATCTATAAAGCTCAGAGTGCATATACATCCAGACCATAAAGCTCAGAGTGCATGTACAGCGCTATGATAGAACTCAGGGTGCATGGACAGCGCTACATCAATAGGCTAAGAGTGCCTGCACAGCGCTACATGGACAAAGCTCAGTGTGCATGTAAAGCACTGAATGCACAATAGACAGTCGTTAAGCGGGGGTGTAGGAATGACTTGCTTTTGACATAAGCAACAATTCCGTCGGTCCAGCCGAGCCTGGAAAATACAGCTTTTGTGTGGCGCTGCAGCTCGCACCTCGCACCCGGGGCTATTTTTCCACCCTGTCTGGGTGTTTTCCGCATGTGGCTCCCCGGGAGCCTGGTCTGGTTTAAGTGTGGTCTGGTTTAAGTGCGGTGGTGGCGGGAGACCAGGTGTCCTGACGTGCTGCTGTTGCAGAGATTTTGTAGAGTGACAACAGGTTTTTTTGCAGCGCTTCGGAGCTTGCTGCAGCTGTGTCCTTGCAAACGCGCAGGACTTCAAGAAGTACAGTAGTGCAGTGACAGTAGAAAACCATTGTGCAGTTCTAAGTTTAATGATTCTGTGTTAAAACTTAAAATATCTTCACAATCAAAAGGGTGGGTCACTCAAAATTAGAGTTCGTCATCCAAGTAACAACATCTCTCATAAATGTTCAACAATCAAAGACCACTTTCGCCCTAGTTGCTGGTCGGTGTTGAGTGTTTGACGTGTTTTGATAGTAGTGGACGTTCTGGTGTGGCTAGTAATGACACCATGCAGCAGTAAAAGACATACTCTACAGAGATAACGGAGGCAGCTACGGTCTGACAGCAAGATGCAGGTTATCAATTTTGATACCATATCTAGCGTTACTATGTCTATTTATTTTCCTGCTCTTTTGTTCCTCTTACAGTAGCATTGCTATCTTTTATCTATAAAAGTCAATTTGGATTTAGATACTTATTTTGGCACAAGAAGTTCTGCAAGTTGACATCCGCCTTCCCTTTATTCACGTTCCATGACAATACACATCACTTCTGCAACTACGATTCACCCAACTTGCACTGTACAGGCATCTTCCCACGGAAGTAGGCTGGCATACTCTAGTGTACTGCATTTATGTGTATCTCCTTTTTATAAAACACCAATCAACCTAGTAGGTGCCAACAGAACAATAGGCAGGCTTGGGTAATGCGAGAACGGAGAGGAAAAGAGAAGCGGGGTGCGCTTTTTGCAAGGCGGTCCTCTGTTCAATTCCTCTGCCAATAGGTGTGCATTGAAACATTTTATGAGATGGGCCCGTTGTGATCACCGTTAGAACCCCTCCCAGCCCAGATTCCTTTTATCGCTGTCTGGCATGGCGTCCCTCTTTCAAAAGCAACGTCTTCCAGGGTCACTCTCAGGACGCGTCGATGCCTGCAAACGGGATACTGGGCCAGCACTAAGTTTGTTCGAATTAGTTACAGACTGTTTTGCACTATCCTAGCCTTCCTTCCTAGTGGCAAGATATCGGGTGACACTCAGTTCGAGATCTAGAATCGTTTACGGCTACTACCAAAAGAAGTGCACGCTTTACAAATCTTTTCAGATTTGTGTTAGAAAAGTTCATATAAATCTTTTATATCACAAATGTGAAAAGATTTGTAAAACGTGATTGAGTGCAACTGCGTGCAATTCTTTTGGAAGTAGCAGTAAACGCTTCTAGAACTTCCCAACAGCTATGGTCAAAAATAGACGGTGGCGTGACAAGGCTCGGCAGACTGATAAAGCGCTGCAAATAATTTTGCTAGGGTGCCTATGGTCGCCTTTTCAGTGTAAAGAGGAGCAAGGCTGATAGAAGTGGGAGGTAGCGTGGTGAGGATTGGTGAATTGGAAGTGGCTGATGAGACCCGTGACCCTGGGCAGGGAGGGCAGCAAAGCATGAGTTGGTGGAATCAAATGTATGTTTGTAAAGGCAGAGATGTGTGTGTGTGTCTCTTTGGATTCATTTATTTCTCGGACATCTGTGGCCACCTCTAGGTGTGAACGGGTGTGAGGGCTGGGGTAGAATCAGCCACAGCCTGGCCTGCAAACTTCAGTCCTTTGTTGTTCTCAGTGATCTTTTCCCACACACAGTGTCCCATATCAAGCACTGGAGAAGCCCCATATAGATGTGTGCTTGCACTAAAACACTATATAATTGTTTTCCAATATAATGAAGTGGTCCTGGGTTTTTAGTTCCCTGCTTTTCTGGTCTTTGACACTATAGGTATTTGGCATGATAGGCACAGGCTAAGATGAATTATAATATAGTGTAAGGAAGTATAAGTAATACATTAAAAACTGCTGGGGTTCGAAGGAAGTTGAGTATAGTGTTTGTTATAGATGCCTTTGCAGAAGAGATGCAGAAGAGATGCTGTCTGCCCTGGTTTATCTCATACCGATCAGAGGGTTTTTAGGGATGCAGAGGAGATAGTGGAGGTGCTGGCGCAATTTTCAGAATGGAGGTAATGTCATCAATGTTGCGTGACTGACTGAAGTCATAGGGAGTGTGAAAACCTTCTTGCTTTCTCAAATTTGATTGAAAATGCACCCTTTGTCCATTCTTTTTTCCAAATATTCTCTAGGGAGAGGAGGACCCCGCCCCCCCTTATTATGCCGGTTGGGCTTGCTCGTTAACCACAAGGCACTCATCGCAAACGTTTACGCCTCACCACTTTCAAATGCCACCAGCCGCCACTGTAGAGCATGCAAGATTGGGAAGAGTGTGAGAATGACTGTGATAACCGACAGCCAGTATGGCTTTGGAGTGGTCCACGACTTTGGCCAATTATGGCTACAAAGAGGTTTCCTGACCTTGAGTGGAACTCCTATTAAGAATGCTGAAGTGGTTGGAAAATTGCTTGAGGCGATACAGCTGCCTAGACAATTGGCTGTTGTAAAATGTGCTGCTCATAGTCAAGGTGGTGATAATATCGCCACAGGAAATCGATACGCCAATGACATGGCACAGTATTGTGCACGTAATCAGAATTCGGTCAATCGGGCTAAGGAAAAAGAAATGTCTTCTTGCTCATTGATGTTTACTAACTTTGTAGGAACTTGGGAAGAGGTAAGACAGTTGCAAGAAGAGGCAGGAGATGCGGAAATGAGACAGTGGGTAAAAGCAGGATGTGCCCCAAGGGAAAGGATCATGTGTGGGTCTATCGAGAGGGAAGACCAGTTATGCCTGATAGCATGATGTCTACCATGGCACGGATGTATCATGGCCAGGGACATATAGGGAGAGATGCCATGATCAGGTCCTGGTACAATGCAAAATTCAGACTTGTAGCAGAAATTATTTGTCAAAGATGCCTGATATGTCAGCAATACAATCGTGGGAGGAAGACAGTAGTGAGTCTGGGAACAATAGGTCGAGAAGGAGGGCCTTTCACCAGAATGCAAGTAGATTTCATTGAAATGCCTCCCTGTAACAGACTGAGGTATGTTTTGGTTGTGGTCTGCCTATTCTCTAGGTGGGTGGAAGCATTCCCAACAAGGAGAAATGATGGGATGACAGTAGCCAAGCTACTGCTGAGAGAGTTCATCCCTAGGTTCGGGTTCCCAGTGACAATTGAATTAGACCGAGGAGGACATTTCCATAATGATAATGTAGGATTAATTTGTGAACCATTGAATGTACAACAAAAACTACATTGTGCCTACCGACCAGAAGCTTCTGGTGTGGTCGAACAGATGAATGGTACTATCAAAAATAGAATAGGGAAAATGTGTTTGGCCACAGGTATGAAATGGCCTGATGTCTTGCCTGTGGTACTCATGACTATTAGATCAATTCCAGACAGAACTACAGGATTGAGTCCTCATGAAATAATTATGGGACGAGCAATGAGACACGTGTTTATACCAGTCAACAGGCTGATGACTATAACTGATGACATGGTGTTGGAATACTATAAAGGCCTGGCTGACGCAGTTTATTCTGTGTTTCATCAGGTTGGAGCGGATGGCACCACCCTTGAAAAGAAGCCAGCCCATGATCTGAGCCCAGGTGACTGGGTAAGGATAAAGGTCCACAGAAGAAGAAATTGTTTGGTTCCATAGCGGGGAAAACCAAGACAAGTCATTCTGACCACGACAACAGCTGTGAAGTGTGCTGGACTGAAAAACTGGATCCATGCAAGTCACACATTGAGAATTCCGAATCCAGTGGACAGCACAGGAAAATAATGTTTTGATGAATCAGAATCAAGTACTGAGTCAGATGACGAAGAGTCGAAGACACGAGAAAACTCTGAAAGGGGGGAAACAGAAGCAAGTCTAGCTTTGGTCCCCAGAAGTAGCTCTCTGAGAAGAAGATTGCAGATTTCTGAATCCAGCGATTCCGGAAACGAACAAGAAGCACAGGGTTCTAGAAAAGAACACAGAAAGAAAAGAGGGAAAAGCACTGAAGAAACGATAAAAGAAATTCGTGAAAGGGAAGTTCCAGATGAGAGACTGAGAGAAATTCCACCGGAAATAACAAAGTTAAGTGAACAAGGGACAGGTACAGAGAGAAAGGGACAGATTTCTGCGGAAGACCCCGAGGAGGTGTAGGGAACTGCAAAATTCCAGTTAGGTGAAGGGACAAGTAGCCAGCAGGAAGATTGCGTGTCGGAGATCCGAGGAGGGACAGAAGTAGGGAAAACAAAACAAGTGGTGGAAGAAGAAATTATTGAAAAGACAAAGCAAGTTGAGACAGAGTCTGAAGAGAGTGAAAATGAAATACCTGAAGGTCGAGTTCTAAGAAAGAGAGCTTGGAGGAATGAAAAGAACGACAAAGGAAGTAAAATAAAAAGAGTTGCAAAATATGACGTTTGGCCCAATAAAATAAGGAAATTGAGGTATCGATTGACACGAGTGAATTCACCAAGCGCTGAACAGGTGAATGAAGTAACAAGTCAAGAAAAGTCCAAAGAAGATGAAATGACTGAGAATAAAGAGAATAAAAGAACAAGGAAACCTAGCCAGAAGTATAAGTCACCGGAATGGACGTACGTGGCTCTCCCTGAAAAGGGAGAAGAGGCAGATAGTCAAGGAAATCCAGAGGAGGCTGTACTGAAAGTGGTTGAAGAAGAAGTAGAATCGGAAATTCTGAGAGTTCTCTTGTCTGACATTGGAGAAGAAGAAACGGAAATTCAAGAAATTCTGTATTTGGATGATGAGAGGAAAGTGAAGAATGATGAGATGCCAAACTGAATAAATCAAGAAAGCTGTTGATGAAGAAAACAAGAAATCAAGTCAAAAGATAGATACTGGTAGAACCAAATAGGTGTCAGAGCCTTAAGTTAGAAAACTAGTTGTGAAATGAAAGAGGCTAAGTCAAAAGACACGGTCCATTTTAACAAAGATGGCTAACATAGATAGTAGCAAAGGTAGATGTACATTCATGAAAAGATGGGGTAAAATGTGTTGTTGTTGTGCAGGATTATTAATGCTTTTATGGAGCATCCTTGCTCTTGTTATTTCTTTTAAGGTCACTATAGATACATTAGAAGGACATAAGGAGAACAAAACTAATATAGAGAAGAGTCCAAAGGTAGTTCCAACTAGAATAGATAACAATTATTTGCATAAAGACAGGTCAATAACAGATTTTTCTAATAATGTGTTTTCAAAATTATTGTATGAATATGTAAAGACAATGGACGTACGGGACTGCTACGTATGCATGCAGTTACCTGCATCTGTTTCTGAAGGAGTGACTTATCATCACCTTCCAGCAACGTATGGAATAACATGTAGTGTAATAGCTAGTTTATTTTATCAGACAGGGAAATTAGAATATTATTATTCAGATGTTGATAACATTTTTGCGCAAGTACCTTCTTTTAATAAACTAAACAAAGTAAAACCTGCTAGGGTATTAGGTGAATTTTTCTTAGAAACTAAAGAACTAACATTAGAATATATTTTTAGAAACAATTTGATGTGCAGTTTGAAGAAAGAGGAAAGGACATTCTTAGACATGGTTGAAGAGAGGAGACTGAAAATGCAAAGAAAGGCAGCAGAAGGGAAAGTGGAGAAAACAGTCTGGGATGTAGAAAGATAGAAACACTTGAAAGGAGAAGCTAGTCCAACTATAGCTTTAGATTGGCCTCAGAAAGGGAAATTTTGCATTCAAAGGAAAAGTGTATGATAATTATTTTCTAGGTAATAGTGAGTTCCATGATACATATCGAATCATGGGTGGATGGGGATTTAAAGGCGGAAAAGATCCAGTCTTTCCTGGATTATATTTTATTTGTGGGAACAGGGCATATTATCGTTTGCCAGACCATTGGTATGGCACATGTTACGTAGGCCTGGTCTTTCCGAAAAAATTTCATATGGATAGAGGAGAAGATGGTGTACATAGTTTAAGTAATCATTTAGTGCGTAGTAAGAGAGAATCGTGGGCAGAAATTGTAGGTGACATTTTTGGAGCATTGATACCAGCAGTGGGAATATCTCTGAATGCAAACAAAATTAGAAGACTTTCAACAGTAGTGGATCGCTTGTCAACAAGCACCGCTGGAGGATTCGTATTGGTAGACACTGAAATGGTTGCCATGCGTGCTATGGTAATGCAAAATCGACTTGCCCTTGATATATTATTGGCAAAAGAGGGTGGAGTCTGTGGAATGCTGAAAGTTCAACATTGTTGTACTTACATTCCTGACGAAAGCAAAGATCTGAAGATTTATATTAGGACTATTACTGAATTGCATGATGAAATTGTACCTCTGGAGGTTGAAGGTGTTTGGGAAAAGATTGGAAAGAAAATAGCTGCTATTAAAAATTTCTTAGTAAAGCTTGGTAGTAAATTTGTAGGCAAAATATTGTTTCCATTAACATGTGCCATTTGCATAATATTAGTGATAAGATTAGGCTGTATTTGTTGTAAAAATAATAAAAACAAGAAAAGAGTAAAAAGCGAAAAATTAAAAAGAAAAGAGAAGAAACAAGAAAGAGAAATTGAGGAGATAGAATTGGAGGAGTGGAAGGAGAGTATGTATGAATCAGCAAAAAGAGAAGACGTAGGTGAAACTGAATTATGATTAAGGGCAAGAAAACATTTTAAAGATTCCGTAAAGACAGAACAACATTTTTGGGTGGTATGGTGATAAAATCACCAAAGGGGGGATTGCTGGAGCGGGTAATGCAAAAAGTTTGTATACCCTCCCCATTTTGCATGTTTATTAATTAGATTAATTAATTAATTATAATCGAACTAATGGATTGAAGTGGAAATTATTAATCAACCTTATTAATGACTGAAATACACGTGGGGTTGCTTTGCATGACTTTATTAAATTGTAAACTAAAATATGTACGCATACTAATGATAGACAATTAGAATATTGCATGATATATGTCGCTTTTGTGATGTATTTGTGATTTGTGCTTTATTTTGTAAGTATAAAACCGCTTGAGTGTTGCTTATTGCTAGAAAAATACACACACATATGGGTATTAGTGAGGGAATAACATTTATTTAGTCATTTCTATGTATTAATTACGTTTTGTGTTTCTTTTGCTTAAGTTGACCATTTGGGCCTGCCACAAAATGGCTGCCTCTGGTACCTAACCCGACTGTCGAAGCTGTATGAGGCTTTGATGAAGTGCGCCTGCGCTAACGCCAGCTACAGTGGCCTCGTCATGACCCTAACCAGACCGTACCCATCAAGGTTATCCTGGGAAGCAAGCCAGCTTTTCAGAAAGAACAATAATGTGCTTCTAAGAGCCGGAACAAGCAAGATTAATGACATCAGAGACATTATTTGGTGTGAACCCTGTCAGACGATTTCGATTAACCAATCAGAGGAACTGAAGATCCGTTTTTGTTACAATTTGTCAATGATTTTTACTATAAATTATGGTAGAATAGAGAGGTTGGTGCGGGTTCGTTTCTGGCCTTTCTCGATTTCCTGACGTTATGCTGACGGAGAGGACGGTGACACTGCAGGACAGCTGTTTCCCTGAATCTTCGACGGACTGAATTAATGCCCTAACTCCTGATGAAGTGAATTTACTAAAATTGATGGGCATAGATTTGCAAGACTGCCAGATTTGACAAAGAGGACGACAATTAGCCAGAATAGGTAAATATGAATGGCGACTTGATTAAATGAATAATTTAATTTGCATTAATTAGATAAAGATTGAATTGAATAACTACAGAAATGAGTTGGGTTGTTTATTCATTGAAAATGTGTTAATGAAAAGGTTAATTAGAGAATTGGAAATCAACCTAAACCTGCAACTAACTGATCCATCCCGATTTATGAGAGGAATACTAAAGGTGAAGTTCAGGGCCTAATGAGTATCAGAAGGTTGTGTAGATTTGTCACTCATTGGGGTAAAAAGTGGTATTTCCTTTCATGCCAGTGTTTGGAGGATAATCGCCTCTTAAGAAACACAGATTGATGGTAAGTGAATGATGGTGTTATGGGCTCCACCAGCGAATGTATGGATAGTGTGTGTTTGTGAGATCTTTGGTCTGTGACGGAGGGAGGGATTTTGCCCTCCCCACTGGAGCAGCTTCACTCGATCACTACTTTGCCCAACCGAAGCTCGACAGATCTTGAAGATGCTTCACAGCATAGGGACACCGAAGACGATCTAAGGTCCTGTCAGATTCACTGAAGTGCAGCATCGGCTGCACTGTTGTCTCGTTATCGGACGGGGAGACGCGGCCAGGCAGCCTCAGGCATCGTCGATTCTCGGCATTCTCAGGACGATCGGCAAGCCCGGTGATCGGTGTCACCAATAAACAGAACTGGGAGTCTGGGAGTCTGGGAATCCACAGGACACGATCTCTCGGCAAGGTGAGTCTCAGGCGGGCAATGTCCAGGGGCAAAAGCCAAAAGGCAAAACCCCAGCCCGGGAGCTCCAGGTCGGAGCTCCTCACCTGGCAGCCATCTTGCCTCAACGCGATAGTGTTGAAAGTAAAAGTCGTAGTATGGAAAATCTTGTCAAGGTACATAGGAAAACATGCCAAAATACCAGATTCGGGGGAGGTGCCCCCGATTTGATTTTTGAAGACAAAACTGTTTTTATTTTAGCTGTCTTCTGCCTAAAATTCCATTTGCTTTAATGTATGCCATGGGGGAAAATGAAGTTCCCTGATATATTTTTCCAAAACCTCCCTCATGTTAGTTTTAAAAAGTTGCTAAGTATGCATAGATCAAAAGGATAAAGTGATTAAGTAGGAGGCCGAGTTTTAGTTCAGAAACCGCGTAAAGTTACTCAAGGCCTACTGCATATAAAGCATTGAAACGGCTATCTGGGGGCGGCGGCAATGTTTATATACCAACTTCCCCGAACTCTGAGTCAAACTGGAATCTGCGCTGCCTGACTTCAAAATGGCACCTGCAGAGGACATAATGCCTCGCGATAACTCCGGGCCATCTCAAACAACCAGTCCCTCGCCAGGGTATCCTTTCCTATGCTGCGTCCCCTCTCTGACTCTACTCAATGGAATCCTGCCCTCTGTGTTCTTCTTCTGGATTCTTGACTTTGGTGACTTTTGTGCATCCCACCATTTTTTTTGGGAGATTGTCCCCTTCTATACCAATGACCCGGACCCGCCATCTTGTCTGACCTTTGTTCCATTCCTTTTTCCCCTCACGACTCCTCCTGATGACCCTTGATCATTTTTCTCTTTTTGCTGGACTGCCTTAAATGTGTGTGTATATATATATATATATATATATATATATATATATATATATATTTTGCTGGACTGCCTTAAATGTGTGTGTGTATATATATATATATATATATATATATATATATATATATATATATATATATATATATATATATATATATATATATATATATATATATATATATATATGGAGTCCATTTTGAGGGATGCAGTTCTTAAAATGGAAGCTAGAACCCGTGAGTCATTATTATTAACAACACCAAATTCCATTGATGATAATGACTCTACAAATAGTAACCAGACCCCCAGGCTCATCATAGCCTATAGTAAACAGGCGAGACAAATCAGGTCCATTGTTCAAGAACGATGGCCGATATTAAAAACTGATTTGGTCTTAAAACCCAGGTTATCGGATGGGCCAATAATTACATATATGAGGGGGCCCTCTTTAAGGACCCAAGTTTGCCATGAGTTTCCCGAGCTCAGAAAACAAGAAGAGTGGTTGAAATCCCGGCCGGGATTTAAGCGCTGCTCTACATGTAGAGCATGCAAATTTGGCAAAAATACCAACCAATATTGCACACCTTTTAGCCCAGACCCATTTAACATACGTGGATCGTTTACATGTAAAACCGAATTCGCTATCTATGTACTAACTTGTACCTGTGATCTTAGATATGTCGGGAGTACCCGGCAACCAGTACATGTTAGGATTCTTCAGCATTTACGTGCCATTGTAAACAATGATGCAGCGTATCCGGTGGCGAGGCATTTTAAGGCTTGTCACAATAACAATCTACAATGCCTTAATTATTTTGTAATTGCCTCAGTTCCTAAAATCAAGAGAGGGGGTGACCGTGACAAAATGCTTAGAAGATTAGAATCTGAATACATTTTAAAACTAGATAGCAGATTCCCCAATGGGCTTAATGCAACTGAGGATCTACATGTATTTCTTTAACTCTATATTTTGTTTTGTATAAGGATAGATTTTTATGGAGTGTATTGCCCTGCTTGCTTCCGCGCATATATATCATGAATTTCCAGTTTTGATCCCATTTCCTTTTTACACTCACAATGTTATTTTTCCTAATGTGTTTAATTACATGATTTAGGAATATATAACTGCGTTTTTTCACTTCATTTATTAGACATAGACTCTTTGACATGTCTGTTTGGACCATACAATGAATAATAGTGAATTCACTTGCGATGCTTTATAACATCTTTTCATATCTCAACTCTCAGGTGCTTAACAATACAATATGGTCATCATTTTGATTATGCTAATTGCATTATATGCGTTTAGATATTTTTTGTATTTTTATCTCCATGATTTGGTACCTGTATCCAAAAAACATATTGTATCATTGACAATTTTTGCATTACTTGCACAATTTTTTGTGTTTACATTATTGCGTAATTTGCACAATATTTGTATATATATTGAATTTTAATCTAAAATATTTGCACTTTATTGCGTAATTTGCACGGTCAATCTAGTTTGGATATCATTGAATCAATGAATATGGAGTTTTATGTATTTTACACTAAATAATGATCCTGAGTTTGTTTGGATTTTAACCTGTTATTCAATTGCACAGCATATTCAATGTGGTCCTAAATGTATTGTTTGGAAAACAGACTTTCGAGGTTGGAGTAGTGTGTCTTCACTTTCTAAATGTCACATGGTGCAAAAAAACGGTGAAAAAAATGCAGCCAATTGAAAGTCTTGTTGTATAAAATGGGCTCATTTTATTTAACTGATTGTCTGTGAGCAAGGGCGGATGCCCGAAACGCGTCAGATATTTGTGAAGACTCGGCTTTAAAATAAACTAACAACTATTGTGCCTGACTTTGGATCTGCGTGGTTTCTGCTTTCCGTGGACACGGATTTTTTGGAGACTGCAAACATGGGATATGTATATATATATATATATATATATATATATTATCTACTGGCGGTCGCCAGTAGATAGTTATAGTTAGGACCGTGTTTCCATAGGAAATCTGAAAATTCTATTTTGAATAACTTTGGCGCCGGTTGACGAATCCTCGCGAAATTTTCAAAATTAATGGGGCGCTCCGCTCAGCTCCTACCCTGAAAGTCTCGGGGTGATTCGTCAAGCGGGGGCTGAGAAAAAAGGGGGGTCCCAAAACGTGTTTTCCCCATGCATTTTCCCACAGGACCTTTAGTCGCAGGTACAGCCCGAACGGCTGAACAGAATTACTTGAAATTTGGCAAAGAGGTAGTCCTCAGGTCAGGCATGTGCCTTTTGCATATATGGTGTCAATCTGTTCAGTAGTTCCTGAGAAAATTGCATTTAAAAGCACATAAATATCTATAAGCGCGCACCGTGCGTGCTCAGTGCGCGCACCGTGCGCGAGCGTAATTCTGATTGGTGGTTACATGTCAGTCAACATTCGAATCGGTCGAAATCAGGAAGTGTCGGCCGCCATTTTGTGTGTTTTGTGTGTGACAGTGAAAAAGAAAGGTGAAGAACGTGAAAAGGGGGCAGGGTAGAGAGTTCCTGACCCCCTAGCCTTTGTCAGGGGGTCCCTGAAGGACCCCGAAGGGTGAAAAAACCATTTTTTTTTTCAAAAAATCGCGGGGTGCGCGCACCGTGCGCGCACGGTGAAAAACCTGAAAAAAAACAAAACATTTTAAACGAGCCATTCCATATTACAGGATACAGTCAATCTATAACTATATACATAGGTAGCTTATTGTAAAATAAATATATAAAAAATATAATAAAACATACATAACTTAGCATTTAAAAAAACTTTACAAATTCACTTAAAAAACCATAGGTTTCACACATGTTATAGTTAGGAATTAGCATTTAAAAAACCTTGCAAATTCACTTACAAAACCATAGGTTTCACACATGTTATAGTTAGGTGGACATTTCACTCGTAAAAAACCAATGAAATTCCCCGTTATAGTTAGTTCAGATAACTATAACTCGCGCGACCGCCACTCTATCACAAGGATGATGTCATCAGTGATGTCATGAGTGATGCCACTGACCATGTCATGAGTGATGTAATATGTGACGTCATGAGTGATGTAATATGTGACGTCATGAGCAGTGGATTGCGGGCGCGCGAGTTATAGTTATCTGAACTAACTATAACGGGGGAATTTCAATGGTTTTTTACGAGTGAAATGTCCAGCTAACTATAACATGTGTGAAACCTATGGTTTTTTAAGTGAATATATATATATATATATATATATATAAGTTTGTGTGAAACCTATGGTTTTTTAAGTGAATATATATATATATTCACTTAAAAAACCATAGGTTTCACACATGTTATAGTTAGCTGGACATTTCACTCGTAAAAAACCATTGAAATTCCCCCGTTATAGTTAGTTCAGATAACTATAACTCGCGCGCCCGCAATCCACTGCTCATGACGTCACATATTACATCACTCATGACATGGTCAGTGGCATCACTCATGACATCATCCTTGTGATAGAGGGGGAATTTCATTGGTTTTTTACGAGTGAAATGTCCACCTAACTATAACATGTGTGAAACCTATGGTTTTTTAAGTGAATTTGCAAGGTTTTTTAAATGCTAATTCCTAACTATAACGTGTGTGAAACCTATGGTTTTTTAAGTGAATTTGTACGGTTTTTTAAATGCTAAGTTATGTGTGTATTATTATATATTTTTTTTAAGGTTTTTCACCGTGCGCGCACCGTGCGTGCAGCCCACGATTTTTTTTTTTTTTAAATGTTTTTTCCACCCTTTGGGGTCCTTCAGGGACCCCCTGACAAAGGCTAGGGGGTCAGGAACTCTCTACCCTGCCCCCTTTTCACGTTCGCCACCTCTCTTTTTTACTGTCGCACCCAAAACAAACAAAATGGCGGACGACACTTCCTGATTTCGACCGATTCGAACGTTGACTGACATGTAACCACCAATCAGAATTACGCTTGCGCACGTTAGGGTGTGCGCACGGTGCGCGCCTATAGATATTTATGTACTTTTAACTGCAATTTTCTCAGGAAATACTGAACAGATTGACTCCATATATGCAAAAGGCACATGCCTGACCTGAGAACTACTTCTTTGTAAAGTTTCAAGTAATTCTGTTCAGCCGTTCGGGCTGTACCTTCGACTAAAGGTCCTATGGGAAAATGCATGGGGAAAATGCGTTTTGGGACCCCCCTTTTTTCTCAGCCCCCGCTTGACGAATCACCCCGAGACTTTCAGGGTAGGAGCTGAGCGGAGCGCTCCATTAGTTTTGAAAATTTCGCGAGGATTCGTCAACCGGCGCTAAAGTTATTCAAAATAGAATTTTCAGATTTCCTATGGAAACACGGTCCTAACTATAACTATCTACTGGCGACCGCCAATAGATAATATATATATATATATTCACTGAAAAAACCATAGGTTTCACACATGTTATAGTTAGCGGAAATTTTACTGATAAAAAACCAATGAAATTCCCCCGTTATAGTTAGTGCAGGCAACTATAACTCACGCGACCGCAATCCTCTGCTGATGCTAATACTGTATTTAGACACTTATTTGCCCATGTCTTCTTCCATACATTTTTAGCTATACATATATTACAAATATTTTTTTTTCATAAAGACACATATGTCATCAGCAGAAGATTGCGGTCGCGTGAGTTATAGTTGCCTGCACTAACTATAACGGGGGAATTTCATTGGTTTTTTATCAGTAAAATTTCCGCTAACTATAACATGTGTGAAACCTATGGTTTTTTCAGTGAATTTGCAAGGTTTTTTAAATGCTAATTCCTAACTATAACGTGTGTGAAACCTATGGTTTTTTCAGTGAATTTGTACGGTTTTTTAAATGCTAAGTTACTTTACGCCATTCGTGGCGTGCGCGCCCACTTAACGCAGTTCGTTCCGTGCGCGCACCGTGCGCGCACAGTGAGCACGCGGTGCGCGTCGCGCACCGCGCGCCCACTTTACGCAGTTAGTGCCGTGCACGCACGGTGGGCACGCGGTGCGCTACGCGCACCGCGTGCCCACGTTACGCTAGATGGGCCATGTACGCACGATGCGCTTCGCGCACCGTGCGCACATGGAGGACATATGATGCACTTCATTTTGAAAGGTAATATTTTAATTTTTCGTATATTTTATAAGCCATGCACAAATGGTGCCCTTCGGGCACCATTTGCACACGGGGTGGAGAGAGTGTGGATAATTTTTTTTTTTATTATTTTTTTTTTTAATATTTTAGTTTATCTCATGTGTAATAAGCCATGCACAATTGGTGCCCTTCGGGCACCAATTGCACACGGGGAGGAGAAAGTGTGGATAATTTTTTTTTTTTT
Source organism: Triturus cristatus (assembly GCF_964204655.1). Taxonomy (NCBI): domain Eukaryota; kingdom Metazoa; phylum Chordata; class Amphibia; order Caudata; family Salamandridae; genus Triturus; species Triturus cristatus. The sequence continues at coordinate 285,817,188 of NC_140590.1, forward strand.
TAATTTTTTACCGTACGCGTACGGTAAGCGTAATCGGCGAAATTACCGAAAAAATAAAAATTCCGTTTTTGGCCTTGGGGGATCTTTGGGGACTCCCTCAACATGGCTATGTGTGTGGGAGCTGTCTAAACAGCCCCTTTACATGTTTTTGGGCTTTATATTTTAAAAATCACTCTCAGTGCGAGAGAGAAAATGGCGGCCGCCGCTTCCTGGTTTCGGCCGATTCGAATGTTTACTAAGATCTAAGAGCCAATCAGAATCGCGCTCGCGCACGCCACCGTACGCGTACGGTAAGCGTACCGTAAGCGCACCGTAAGCTGGCTCAGATATATATATTGATTTAAAGGCTATTTTCTCAGAATCTACTGAACAGATTTACACCAAACATACAAAAGGCACTTCCTTGACCTGAGGACTACCTCTCTGCCAAATTTCTAGTAATTCTGTTCAGCCGTTCGGGCTGTAGCCCTGTCTAAAGGTCCTATGGAAAAATGCATGGGAAAAACGCGTTTTGGGACTCCCCTTTTATCTCAGCCCCCGCTTGACGAATCCCCCCGAGACTTTCAGGGTAGGAGCGGAGCGTAGCGCCCCACCTATTTTGAAAAATTTGTGAGGATTCGTCGACCGGCGCCAAAGTTATTCAAAATAGAATGTTGCGGATTTCCTATGAAAACGTGGTCCTAACTATAACTACCTACTGGCGACCGCCAGTAGGTAATATATATATATATATATATATATATATATATATATATGTGTAAATGTGTATTATATAATTGTCCAAGCCAAATTGCTGTTAAGATGTAATCCTGTGTGAATTTACTATTTGTATATATAGAACTCTAACCACTAGTATATGTAGTAGACCTTTGTACTTACTACCATTCCAGGAAGAGGTGTGGCTCTGCGGCCAGGGCGACTGACTCCAGAATGTGGGCATCACGGTTCGATCACTGGCGGCAGGTCAGCCCAGCACCATGTGACTCTGGGCAATAGCTTGCTTAATCTTCCTGACGGCCCCCAGCGCCTAGAGATCCTTATGGGTGATTATGCCGGGCCCCGGGGGAAGCAGAGTCGCAGACTAGTCTTCCCCGGGGTCATTCGCGCGAGGGTAGGACCAGGTAGGGTCAAGGGGTGGAGTTAGGGGGTGGGTATATGAGCGCAGGGGAGGAAGGCGACTTCCTCTTCCTGCGCTCGGCCCCATCGAGAGGGTTTAGCAAAGGGAGTGTGACGAGGGTTGTGTAGGGTTAGGCCTTGGTTAGTTTTCGGCGTGTTTCACAGTTTCAGTGGCAGGCAGGACGTTGCGGATGGCGTTCAACGGAGCCGGCGGTGTGGCAACCTCTGAGGAGGTGAGGCGGGCGCTGTTGGTTCTGGGACGGGCCGGGCGGGAGGACCTCCTTGCGGCCCGGTGTGCTGGGGGAGGCGTGGGTGGGTTTTGAGAGGGCACCGCGGGCGGCTTCGGCGGGGGTGACGGCGGCGGTATTGGCATGCCAGGAGGAGCCGCCGCCGCCGGGGTTGTGCAGCCGGTGGGGTCCGCGCAGTTTGGCTGTGGACTGCCTGATGGGGGGTCTTTGGGCGCCCGCCCCCCCCTCTGCTCCCGGGTTGGGGCGCGTGGATGTGGGAGGACAGGCTTCGGGAACAGCGCCTTTTGGCGCAAGTGGCGGATGCGCGGTGGGCGAAACAGGACGGGCGGTGGGTGGGGGCGGTGTGGGAGGATGAGGCTGAGGGGCCCCCGTCGCCCAAGTCGGAAGAGGAGAGGTGGGCGGAGCAAGAGGAGTTAGTGAGGGCAGAGAGGGCGAGGTCGCGGGTGGGGGGGGCTGTCAGGGGTCCGCGGAGGCAGGCAGGGACGGCCAGGACGGCTTTGAGGCCCGATGGTGCCGGGGCCCACCCAGGTTCGAGCGACCTGGGGGGTGGGGGGGGGATCCGAGCCGGCGGCTGTCGGCAGAGTTCGGGGGAGTACGGTGGGGCGCAAGACGGCCCCTTACCGCCGTCAAGAAGCAGTAGAGCGGTCCGCGGCGGCCATCCCTCCAGCGCGGGAGCGGGCAGCGGCAGCGGGGGGAAAGGGGTCACGCATGTCTGGCGAGGCGAGCAGCAAGGGTGTGAAGAGAGCGGTGAGAGAGGTGTTGTGGGTGCCTGACAGTGTGGAGTCAGCGGTGGAGTTGGATTATGAGGCGGAAAGTGATGAGCTTGAGGACGGGGAGGTGCGGGATGACTGTGACGGGACGGGCGCAGGCCAGGACAACAGAGATGTTTGTGTGTTACAGGTGCCCCGGAGACCGGCGGACAAGGAGAAGGTAGAGACGCGGCGGGCGGCCCCCTCCGGAGGACGACTCAGTGGGCGACATCCGACTTTGACAGGTGAGCGGGTTTGGTGGTCGGTGTGGGATGGGGGTCCCAAGGGTGGAAGGAAGAAGGCTTGTAGGTCGGTTGGGGTTGGAGAAGGTTCCGTGAGGGAAGTGGTGGGGGCTCCCAAGGGTGGGCTCACGGTTGAGGGCAAAGCGGTCGGGAGCAAGGCGGTGGCGTCGGCGGGGGTGCAGACAGAGAAAGATGGGGGTAAGGAGGAGGCGTCGGGGAGTAAGCTCCCGAAAAAACTGCCTTACATGGGCCTGGCTATGCCGTTGGGGTCGCACTTGTCCGACAAAATTAAGGGTAAGATCTGGAAGCACGAGTACGTGGACGTGTTTAAATTACTGCATAGGGAGGTGCAGGCCAAGGAGGGCTCCAAGGAGGAGGAGTGGGAGCTGACTAGGCGGCCAAGGGTGCCGGTGAATATGGAGAATTGGACCTCGGCCTTTCTCATTTATGCGAGTATATATTGCGAGAAGCATCCCGATAGGGCGATCGCATTGTTGAAATATATGGATATAATCAGGAAGGCTCAGATGCAGTTTGGGTGTTTTCGCTTGGCTGAGTTACGATGAGGAGTTCAGGGCACGGGTCAGTGCACACCCCGAGAAGCATTGGGGTGAGGTGGACCAGGAATTATGGATGCAATGGATGGCGTCCACGCACTCATCCGCATCCACTCACATGGCGAGTGGTTTACCGGTCACGTACCGGTCTTTTCAGTCGCGTCCCGCCCATACTGGGGCAGGGGGGACCACAGCACCCACAGGTGGGGCCGGACAGACTAGCAAGCCCGGCACTTACAATACCGGGGCCTGTTGGAGTTACAATAGGGGATATTGTTCCAGGTACCCGTGCAAGTTCAAGCACGAGTGTTCTAAGTGCGGGGGGAAGCACCCCCTTACGCAATGTCTTACACTCACCACTCCTTCCGAACAATGGCGGAATTCCAAGGGGAGGGGGCAGACTGGACAGAAGGGCCCCTACACCGGTTAAGGTGGAGGCGATGGCCCCGTGGCTCTCCCTTTACCCGGACAGGGAGGCCGCCTTGAAGATTCAGTGGGGGTTTACGGACGGTTTTCGGGTCGGGTATCAAGGTCCCAGATCACGGAGATGGGCCGACAACCTCAAATCAGCGAAGGAATTGCCGGGGGTGGTGGCGGCCAAACTCTTGAAGGAGGTGGAGGAGGGGAGGATTGCGGGCCCCTTTTATGACTGGCCGATGGAGGATTTGATCATTTCTCCACTGGGGGTGGTGCCCAAAAAAGAGGAGGGTGAGTATTGCATGATTCATCACCTATCGTGGCCGGAGGGACAGTCAGTGAATGACTTCATCGCGGTGGAGGATTCCCAGGTGCTGTATGCGTCGGTGGATGATGCGATCCGCCTTGTGCGGGTGTGTGGGCCGGGGGCGGAATTGGCGAAATGTGACGTGAAGTCGGCTTTCCGCTTGCTGCCTATACACCCGGCGGATTTTGCGCTCCTCGGGATGCAGTTCGGAGGGGCCATCTTCGTGGACAAAGTCCTGCCCATGGGGTGTGCGATTTCTTGCGCCTTGTTCGAGATGTTTAGCACCTTCCTGCAGTGGGCATTCACGCAGCGGAGTGGGCACCGGGATGTCATGCACTATCTGGACGATTTCCTCTTCCTTGGGAGGGCAGGTTCGGGGGACTGTGGCAGGGCTCTGTCAGGGTTCCAGGAGTTGGCGGAGGGATTTGGGGTTCCGTTGGCGCCCGAAAAGACGAGTGGGCCGGGTTGCGTTTTGACATTCTTGGGCATTGAGCTGGATTCCATCCAATGGACAGCGAGGCTCCCGGTCGCGAAGGTAGTGGAAATTCAGGAGTGCCTCCAGTGGGCGATTGGTGAGAAACGGATTGCGCTGCGGGCGGTGCAGCGGCTGCTGGGGTTCTTGAACTTTGCATGCAGGGTGGTCAGGGCGGGGCGGACGTTCTGCCGACGGCTCGGCATGGCCATGTCGGGGGCAGTGCTTCCACACCACAGGGTCAGGATCTCCATGGGAGTGAGGGCGGATCTGCGGACATGGTTGTTGTTCTTGATGGATTTCAATGGAGTCTCCTTGGACTTTGTGGAGGAAAACACGGTTTGGCAAATCCAAATTTACTCGGATGCAGCTGGGGCGGATGGCTTTGGTATTTTCTGGGACGGGAGGTGGTGCGCAGAGACCTGGCCGGAGCACTGGAGGAAGCAGGGGAGGAGCATTGCATTTTTGGAATTCTTTCCTTTGTTGGTGGCGCTGGAAGTGTGGGGTTCTGAGTTTCAAAACAGGGCGGTGTTGTTCCATGTGGACAACATGACGGTGGTCGAGTTGGTCAACCGGCAGAGGGCAAGGGACCTGAGGGTGTTGCGCTTGTTGAGGAGTTTCATGCTGAAGTGTTTGCGTCTGAATGTGACTTTTCGAGCCAAGCATGTTCCGGGGGCGAATAATGACATTGCGGATGCTTTGTCTCGTTCGCAGTGGCAGCGATTCCGGCGACTGGCACCTGGAGCGGATCTGTGCAAGACGGGGCTGCCGGATGGCATTTGGGCCCTGGGGGAGTGAGGGTGGTTGGCCTAGTGGAGAATTATGTTGCTGTTACCACCAGGTGGACCTACAGACAGGCGTGGGCAGAGTTTGTCGCCTTTATGGGTTGGAGCGGGGTTTCTGAGGCTGGGGAACAAGTGGTGGTGGAGCGTGGAGTGTTACAGTTTGTGCTGCACTGCGTGGATAAGGGGTTGTCGGCGGCTACCATTTCAGGAAAGCTGGCGGGGGATGTCCTTTTATTGCTGTCTGTTTTTTGGTTTTGACCCTACAAAAAGTGTGATTGTTAGTAGGGTGTTGCGGGGTTGGGGTAGGGAGAGAGCGGGGGGCACTGTGCCAAGGGAGGCCATAACGTTTGAGGTGTTGGTTCGGTTGGTTGCGGCGTTGCCGCTCTGTTGTTATGATGAGTTTGAGGTTCGGATTTTTCGCTTGTGTATGGTCTGGATGTTTTTTGGGGCATTTCGGGTTTCTGAATTGCTGGGCACGCGTGCGGGGGAGGGGCGGAGGTATGAGGAAATCAGATTGGATGCGGGGCGCCTGGGAATTTGGCTCGGTCGGTCGAAGACAAACCAGTTGGGCCGGGGTAAGTGGGTTTGGCTGAATGAGAATCAGGGAGGGGGTGTGTGCCCGGTGGCTGAGTGGCGGGCGTTTGTGAGTGTGAGGCAGCTTGGGGTAGGGGAAATATTTTGTCACAGGTCTGGGGCACGAGTGACGGCTGGCCAGTTGTTGGCGGTGTTGCGCATGGCATTGGTGCGTGTGGGTTTGGAGCCGGCGGGTTTTGGAACTCACTCATTTCGGATTGGGGCGGCGACAGCGGCAGCCCGGCTGGGGTGGTCCTGGGATAGGATCCGGCAGATTGGGAGATGGAGGTCAAGGTGTTGTGAGCGGTATGTGCGGAAGTGACAGGGTGGGGTGCAGGGCATGGGGGGTCGGATGGGGCTGGGAGTGGCTTTCTTTGTGCGTCTCTAACCTATGTTTCTCTCTTAGGTTGCGTGGGAGGCCCTGGGGCCAAGACGGTCACATGGATCGTGGAGCATTCCTTTGTGCACTGGGCGTCGAAATACGCGGAGCAACAGGTGTACGGCCGTATCCTGGGACTCAGAGGACAACTTCACGAAGTGCACTGGTGGGGTAAAGGGGGAATGCGATGGGGGGCACTACTGCCCTGGCTCGCGAAGATGGTCCCACAGAAGGGTTGCCCGGATCTGTTGATTATACACTTGGGGGAGAATGATTTGGTTCGGCTGTCGGGTTTGGCGCTCTTACAGCTGATGCAGAGAGACTTGGAGGTACTAAAGCACAGACTGGCAGGGGCTTGCATTGCCTGGACGGAGTTTCCGAGGAGGATCTGGAGGGGAGCTGTTAAGCATGGGGCAATTGAAAAGGCGCAACGGAAATTGAACAGAGCTATGCGCGTTTTTTGTGGGAAGAAAGACATTAAGGTGATCAGTCACCCGGGACTACGACTGGAGGAACCACTGTTATTTAGGGATGACGGGGTGCATCTGTCTCGACTGGGGAACGCCTACTATATGATGGAGATGAGGGATGTGGTCAGCAAGCTCTGGAATGAGGCAATCTGGTGTCGCAGGGATGTGTGAGGGGTCCTGGCCTAGGGGGTGGGGCAGGTATCCGCCCTACAGGGGGCTACCTGGTTGGCGGTACTTTGGAGGGGTGGGGGGAGTCATTAGCGGGCACACCCATCCCTCGGGGGGAAGAGTGAACGAGGTGGGGGTATTGGAGGCGTGAGTGAAATGGCCGAGGAGAGCCGGGAGGATGCAAGGAGGTTTGGGGAATGGTGAGGAACGGAAGGGGCATGGAGTGGTACAAAAGGGGAGTGTGGAGTGGGTGAAAGGAGTGAAGGATGGTAGAGTGTTGTGGGAAAGTTTATTCAGATAATGTTTGGTTATTGTTTAATGTTGTGCAGCCTGGTCCTAATAAATGGCCTTTTACGCTAAAGACACGGTGTGGTCTGTTTATTGCGCGATGCCGGGCCCCGGGGGAAGCAGAGTCGCAGACTAGTCTTCCCCCGGGGTCATTCGCGCGAGGGTAGGACCAGGTAGGGTCAAGGGGTGGAGTTAGGGGGTGGGTATATGAGCGCAGGGGAGGAAGGCGACTTCCTCTTCCTGCGCTCGGCACCATCGGGAGGGTTTAGCAAAGGCCACCCACCCGCCCTGCAGTTGAGGGTTAGGTTTCGGGGTTGGCTACAGCGTGCCAGTTTAGGACAGGCTGCGGGGGTGGCGGTACTTTGGAGGGGTGGGGGGAGTCATTAGCGGGCACACCCATCCCTCGGGGGGGGGAAGAGTAAACGAGGTGGGGGTATTGGAGGCGTGAGTGAAATGGCCGAGGAGAGCCGGGAGGATGCAAGGAGGTTTGGGGAATGGTGAGGAACGGAAGGGGCATGGAGTGGTACAAAAGGGGAGTGTGGAGTGGGTGAAAGGAGTGAAGGATGGTAGAGTGTTGTGGGAAAGTTTATTCAGATAATGTGTGGTTATTGTTTAATGTTGTGCAGCCTGGTCCTAATAAATGGCCTTTTACGCTAAAGACATGGTGTGGTCTGTTTATTGCGTGCTTTGCGCTTTACAAATGTGGATTATTATTATTATTCCTATGTGATTTTAGAGTTTTTCTGTTTGTATCTCTTCCTTGAGTGACTTTACAACTTGTACATTTGCAATTTTTTTCTGTTTGTATCGCTCATGCAACTCATGTAATCCAAAGTCCTTATGTAACGCAACTGGTTCTTTTGTAAAGCGCTCTGACACTTTCGGGTTCGCGCTATAAAAAATCGCATTAAATAAATAAAAAAAATATTATTTTTTTTCATAACCTATTCGAGCGAGAAAAGTATCATCAACTGCCGTACTCCTAGGGGGCAGAGGAGGGTGGAATAAGAGGTCAGTAGTTAACCTCAATCCTGGTCAAGGTGAAAGCTCGTGTACTTCTGTTGTATTTCCCCATTGGGATATAGGCTTTCACTTCCTCTCACCAGTTTCGGGCAGCTACACAACCAAATGAAGTGGTGGGCGGCACAGCACGTACTTTCCACGCCCCAGGGCCCTGCTGACGTTCGAGAACGCACGCACGTTTTCCAGACGTATCCGCCTCACGTGATGTCGTGAAAGCTTACTTAACATGCTCAGCCGGGGTGCGGCCATCATTTATTTTAAAAACAGTGAAAGAAAAAGACGAATAGTGAAGTCGATGAGGGAGTCCGATGAACGAGCCAGATGAACGAGTTATGGCCGTGAGCGATAGCAGGAGGTGCCCGAGGAGTAGGGACAGACGCCGCGAACAGGACCCTACAGCTGCTGCTTTTTGTTGGAGCGCTTACCTGACGGGCTGACGTTATCTGGTGAGTGGTGTTGCTATCCGTTTCATAAGTACCAGTGGCGTTAGTAGTTCACATACCCAGTTACAGCGGGAGACTCGTGTTTTTAGAAGCCATAAATGGCTTTAATATATCTGCCTCTCGTCTAAAATTGCCTCCATTTCGGTTAGTTCATATACGAACGTAAACTGCCCTTTTTTGCTCTACCTACTTCCGGTTTCTAAATGTTGACCTGTACCGTCGCCCCAGCTTAGTGTTGAGTAATTATAGCTCAGTCAACAGTCGGTACTGAGGTACCATGGTCTTAGTGGACTTGGTCTGCGATGTTGTCGGTGCTAATGCTCCGTCCAGCTCTGACCTGTAGGCCACATAACGAGTCCCAGTTGTCACTGAGCGTGACATTCTAAACTAATATTGGTAATGGTGTCTGCGTGTAATGCAATTACTTCGGGTACTGTTGTCTTTGATACCATCCGTGATGGGTTCTCGTTTACAGTTCTCTAGTACCGACACTGGCATGTTAGGACAGATGCCGCGGTAATGCAGTTCTGAGGTATTAATGTGGCTTTTGGAATATCGCCTATTCAACGGGAGCGTTGGTTGTGTGGTTAAAGATGCTGCAGCAGTCAGAACGGATGTTGAGACAGTGGTAGTGTGTATATATTACTGTACTTGGCCTAACCACAGGAGTTAAGGCAGATTAACGCTAGCGCTGTAAGCAAACGGCACTGACCACTACTACACTTTTCTAGAAGCGTGTTGTGTAAGGCTGTTGCCTGTTAATAGTCCCCCTGGTTCCGTCCCACCTCTCACTCAACTTTCATTTTCGACAAGTGAAGTAGGCTTTCCACATTCAGTGGTATTTCAGTGCAGCGGACTCGGTCTCCATTCGCAACCAAGTCACTGCTATTAGTGACTTACGTGAAAACGAATTTCCCATTGCAGGTGGTTGTACGCAACGTTATATTAAGTTGTCCACAGCCTCACCCTGATGACCTCAGAGCGTTGGCGTCCACTTTTGCATCAGGTAATGCCTAATCGTGTTTGCGGTAGTCATAGCAGAAGATCACGTTGTACTGTAGACGATGCCTCTGTTTCTATGTGGAACCGGGACTGCAATCGTTACGTAAGCAGTACGACTGTCATACGATGTCCCTGTGAAATATTAACGCACGTGTCAGCGTGATTATATACTTTCGACTCCCATGTTCTGAGTATCTCATAACCCAATTGCTTGTTCCAAAGGTGCACACATGTCCAGGTGTAGGGAAGAGCAGCAATGCCAAACTTGATAGATTAGCTGGTGGGTATTTGATGGCCAGGAGTTCGTTATTTTTTTCTAGTTTTGTTTCTTATATAGGTCGCCTGGCATAGCTACTTTGGGTGTTTCATCACTTCACGTTCCAATTGCGGGTAGATGTCCTCGCTTTAGTAAAAAGTGAGATATTACCATGGGTGACGGTTTACCAAATGGTGAGATGTAGCTGATGCGACACCCTGGATCCTTTCAGGTCCAGTCCTGCTACAGAATTGCCTCCTAGCCCGCCCCATAACCACTTAGACACTTAACAGCCTCCATTTTGCTGACCTGGGCTAGCAGGGGGATAAGGAGTGAAAATTAGAATATATAAACTGGGTCTCTGATAACTGTTTGATTTATGTTCTTGCTGTTGCCTGTGCGACCCTTATGATTAAGGATATCTGGAACACCAAAGGGAAGGCTGGAGCAGTGGTTGTTACCCTTCGGCTGCCCCGATTCCCATAAGGCCCACTCAAGCGCACTCCCTTGTGGCCAGTGGCAGACCCCTCCCAGTTTTTTCTCCTTTGTTTACTGACTTTCCGAGTATTTAGTCATTACAGATTTCCCACTTTCTGTACATGCCAATCCTGAGTTTTGTACTTTGTGATACAACCTTTTAGAGCGAGCAATGGTGATAATTTGATATACGTTGTTTTTGTATATTGGTGGGCTATCCCGTGCTTTCTGCATGGCTTGTTACCAAAAAGGGAAAAGCATCATAGAACTCAAAGGGACATATTTTGACTGTTGGACATTTTAATGGAGAGAATATCAGTTAAGCTACACTTTGCATATTTGCATAATCTAAATTCCTGCTTTTTTCCCACACAGAAATGGGTAATTGTGTGAATTCTGGCCCGAGCTACCTCAGATGCAATTCTGCCATGTGGAACCGCACAGGATTTGCCCAGTCTTCCCAAGGAGGCACCCTCTCCATCATGGATATTCTGGAAGGGCAGTGTTATGCTCCGGTGGATGCCGGCTTTCCTGGACTAGACACTAACATCAACGAGTTGATCATGGCTGCAAAAATCCTAGAGTATGTGATCTCTCTGGCCGGGAGACTCTTGGCCAGAGAGACCCACACTTGGAGGGCTCTCCCTACAAACTGGTTGAACAAGATAATCTGCATGGGCAGATGGGTCTATCAGAAAGTGTGGATGAAAGCCAGTGGAGGGCAGAAGGCTGGGCAAGGGAACCCCAGAATGGAACAAGGCACTGTAGAAGAAATGACTCCAGAAGAATACTCTTTAATTGGTGCAGTCACTGGATTGATGCACACAAACATGGAACCATACCTGACGGAAGGAAGTGACTATTCAGAGACCGCTGAGGGTGTCTTCAGCATGAGGGGAAGCCAGAATATGCTTCCTCCCCTACGGGAGGAGCAGAGAGAGAACGCAGCCTTCCTTACCTGCACAAACCCCTTTATTCTTTCCATGGTCTGTTGGCCAACGGAAGATGAAGACTCCTTATCAGACTGGTCCAGTGAGTCTGAGGATGAAGATGCAGCGCCAGGGGAAACAGTTTCATTGGTAGGTAAAATGAACGATGTGCAGGATGTCTCGGAAGAAAGAATTGAAATGCAGAAAGAAGAGGATGAATCCTCTGGCACAAGTGTGTGCTGGGTTAGTGCCTCCAAGGACAATGTGAATGACTCATTCTACTCTGTAAGCGACTGGTCTGATGATTCAGATGACGATTGTGTTGGGACATCCTGGGACTCTGGAGATGAGGCTAGCTGTAAGGATGAGGATGAAGACCTTTGGCTTTCCTTCTGTCGCCGTGATGACCCATATAATCCATTCTCGTTTGCAGTGCCCACCACTAAAGGTACCCAAACCTCAGATATGCAGGGACGTGGCCTCAAAAACACCCCTGGTGCGTACCGCACACATTCAAGATTAGAAGAGCCAAATAGTGAGAATTTAGTCAATCGGTTTCATGTGCCACCCAAGCTGTTCACCAAAGGACATGTCCAACAGGCCTATACTAGATCTGCTTATCACAGTAACTGTTTACAGACCAAGGCAAGCACCAGTGAAGTAGCAACCAAAGCTTCAGAGGACAACCTTGGGTGTGACAGCTGTCCGACTAAAAAGGTGAGTTGCTACAGAAGCTTTTGTATCGGTTGTTAAATGTGAGACTGGTGGGTTGAGGTTGGGGACTTTAATTCTACTCTCACTACTGTAACTCTGGTAGAGCCACAGCACCACACAAGACTGGCCAGTGCAAGGACTTCTCATTAGATCGGTCCTGCTGTTTTATTTCCCACTCCTGTATTTGAAATCTGCTTGGGCAGAATTTTTTAGGGTGGCAAAATTGATTAGCCCTATTTAGTCAAGCCTGGGCGTGTATCCTTCTCCCAAGTGGTAATCCACGGGAAATGAGTGTAGACTGGAGACCTCCGCAGTCCCCTTTCCTGCTGTTGCGTGAGATTGCGCGTGTGATCCTGATGCCACCGCCTGCAAGGGCTGTTCGAGTGAGGTGGAACAATGGCCTCTAGGGGAACACAGGCGGTGTTGTACGAGTAAAGGGACATGCGTCTTACACAAGGAGCTGCAGCTCCCAGTCCCTGGGTGTTCCCGTGCTGAAAGCAGATTCTAGTGACTCACAGCAATGGAGCTGTCAGCCGCGAGCTCTCCCCTAGCAGGCCCAGGCTCCCATGTGGCTGCCCGTGACTCAGTGACAACGCACGTGTTGGGTGAGCTGAAGTAAGAAGGCCGTGAAATACTTGCATCAGAAATATTCTGGGGAGTTCTTGCCGTTTCGCTCGAACTCATTTGTCATGTTCTACCTCGGTCTTATATGGGTTTCATATCTCGTTCTGGCTTGACAGCCCTCTGCCTCACACTGTTACGAATTGTTTAAACAATGCATAGGAGTGGGCTTTGGCTGCCTCCAGCGGAGCATTACATTAACCACGTTTTTGGCTATGTGGAGTATCATTCAGCCTTCCAGGAAGTGCTCGCGTTGAAATGAAGGAGGGACTGGCTTACGTCTGAAAAGTACACTGAATTATAGCACAGTTTGTCACTTATGGTCCTTTTATCTCCTACATACATTTTATACAGAAAGCTGACTGTTTGCTTTTTGCCAGAATTGCAAAGCCAGTAGGAGGGGCTTTAAAGGTGGTAAACCTGTGCACATAGTGCACGCAGAGCATTTGCACATTCCATTTACATGCATTGGCACATTTGCCAATGTTACATATTGTATTTTTTCATTTGTCAGTGGTCTTTGTTCAGCAAGCTGTGATTCAATCTTGGTCGTTTTTTTAAAATGTGCGTATTATCCCTGTGAGACCCGTCTCAGTTACTCTAGTGGGTGTGACATCAAGTTTTTCTCGACTTACTGTTTTTTTGCTCTATCTTTAGGTGAGATTTTCTCCAGTTGTCAAAGTACACCCGATTATTGCCTGGAGTTATGCCCATCGGGCTGCTCGACGTGGACCATGGGAGGAGCATGCTCGTGACCGTTGCCGCTTCCAGAGGCGGATCACAGAAACTGAATCTGCCATTGGCTACTGCTTGGACCCAGCACATAGGGAGTTAGTGTGGGCACGGCTCCATGGGAGTTTGGACATGGGGGTCAAAGCTATCTGTGCCAGCGACCAACTTTCTTGAGGTGCTTAACTACAATGGACATTAACTTGCCCGAAATGGAGCATTCGGCCACCTTGGGCATAATGTTTACATTTTGTTTTCTACGCTAGTCTTTTGGATAGTATCTTTACCTAAGGTCAGGGCCACTGGAATTGTGGCCGTAGGCCAAATTATATGGCAGGGCTGAGTAAATTATGTGGCAAGAAAAGGAAACTGGTATTATGCAGCACATTTTGTGACAGTATTACTTCATTATTTTGTCAATTTTGAACTTGACACTGTTTGGGTTTGAGTTGCACCTCTTTAGTGCCAGTTTAACACCAAAATGTAGCAAGCTACAGAAATGTGCCAGTCAACAGTTGCAAAGTGCCTTCTACCGTGCAGCAACACTTAATGCTGCGTTTTTAGTACATTTTAAGTAGTTTGTTAGAAAGTCTGTTGAACATCTGCAGATTATGCACCAGATGAAGGATTGTGCAGCAAAACGAACTATGCGAAAATCACTTTGATAAGTGTTGAGGGGGAGGGTTGCAGCATCTTATAGATTATGGAGTATTGATCCCACTGCGTTTACATTCCTTGTTGAGCTAATTTACCTGCATTCAAGTGACGGACTGAGCAGCACTTATTTTCAGGGAGACACCTTGTTGGGAAGTGTGCTTTGGTATTTCCTTTTTGCCAGACTTTTCTTTTTTCACTACTTTTTTGGCATGCAACAGTGTTAAGGAACTAGATGTGCATTTGGGAAATTCTTTGTTTAGATTTTTTTTGTATTAATAGCCATGTCAGCACAGAATGATCTTATTTATTGTAATTTATATGAAGCATGTAGTGGCCTGGTGCCATAGATGGCATGTGTGGATGGTTTCCAGGAACTACAAGGCTGGCGCTTGTAGGCACTACTTTGTAATTTGTGGTTTCTATAAATAAAGGAAATATTTAACACAACCTGGTTTTGTTTTCAGATGTCTCGTAATTTTGTTTCAAGTTAGTATTGTTAATGTTGAGTGTCTGGAAGGCCTGGACTGGGGTGGCATATAAATGGGGACCAGGGAAGTTGCATCTTTGTTTACGGTCATGTAGTTACCCCCGGGCCCTATGGGCGGGAGCCTGAACTGGATATAAATGCTTGATGTGCCGCTGAGAATATTTCTCTGCGACAATCTCAATAGATTAATGTAATACTAAATGGGGAAGGTAAAAACACTTTGGGCTCTACCAGAGTTGGTGCCCTTTCAAATTGAAGACAACAATTTTTGAGAACTCAACCATTCGAGCTTACATAATGTGCATGTGTGAGTTATGTGGAACATTTAAAAATGCAAATCTGCTTTCTATTTGGCTACACTTTCTCAATATTTCAAACTGAACTAAATCTAAGCTGCTGTAGTGTTTTCTCCTTTTAACAATTCCCATTAAGGTGATCACAAATGAAATGAAGGAAAGCAAATTTAATGTGCAGTTAACCCCTTAGAAAGCTAGCTCCATCAGAGAAAACATTGTGCCACATTTTCTTTTTTTTTTTTTAAATTGGTGGGGGGGCAGGGAGCATAAGTTTGTTTAAAAAAAAATGTAACCAAGGGGTGAAATAAAAAAAATACAGAAGTTGGTGCAGGAACATGCGTAGATGTCTACCTTGGGTTCACTCATGTAAGGATCTCACCCTAGTATCTTGCTCAGTTTGAGATATTAAAGCCCAAAGGGCCTTGCACCCCCCAATCCGGACTGGGCCGAACCTGTGGCTGTTGATGCTCATTGCCTGAACTCGATGCTCAATGTCGGAAGCTATTTATATGCACTTGTGTGTTGGTCCATTGATTCTTTTTAATATACGGCATGCAAAAAAGTGATGGCTGGAATGCTTAATCTCAGACACTGGTAATTACTATACGCCGCTTTCCTGTCCATTGTTTTTGACACCACACATTCCACCTCAGTTTGGACCTAGCGATATGTAAATCAGTCTTACACCTGCTCCAATATGAACAGTTCAGCCAAAACTGCCTGGCTAAGTCCTCCCTGAATGGGCAGATAAGCAACCCCAGATGGTTTCACACTGATTGGGGCGAATCAGTCAAGTGTAGACTGGTTCTAGGGATGCAGTGAGCGCAGGACCCACGTCTGGCCATGCCTGTTGGTCTTAGGCTGTCACACTGAAATATAGCTATGAAAGTGATTAGTACGTTTGAATTAATCTCAGCCACTGGTCATGGCCTCATCCAACTCCATTATTATATTGCATACCATCCACCTAAGTTTTGACCTAGCCAAATGCAAACCATTCTTGTCACAATAGCAACAGTGCAACCTGAATTACCAAGCCCTCCCTTAGCTGGAACTCAAGCAACCCAAGACTGTTTTCACCCAGATTGGTGCTAGTCTGGTGTAGCTCAGGCCAAAACTGGTCTAGGGTTGCTTGTGTTCCGGTAGGAGCTGGTCTAGTAGTTTGGGATGTACTGTTCCTGTTAGGGCAGTGTTAAGAATGATTTACATATGGTTTGGTCGAAACTAAAGTGACATAATGGCCTTGGATGCCGCCTGAGTAATTGCCAGTGGCTGAAATTAATTCAAGCATTCCATCCATCACGTTTTCATGTACTATTAATATCTAGTGCTATTTATATTAATTTGTTTCTGGTCCCATTGACTCCTAAATACATATCACTGAGGCAATGGATTTATGTAAAGATAACTGAATTTTACTAAACAAAAAATTACGGTGGACAATTGGTGAATATTGTGGCAAAACAACTTCTTGGGAAAACATTAAAGTGGTATCTTGACATCCACCATACTTTGTACCGGCATATGTACAGTACCACATCAATGATATCCCCAATGATATTGCAAATACTGGCACATGGACGAATTATTGCTTTAAAATGAAAGTGGGTACTCCAGCATACAACACCACAACTACAATCCTATGGTGTAACGAAAGGTCTACTGCATGGCTCTGGAGAGCGCCCCCTCACCTCAAGTTCATAGTGAGCTCTGGATCCGACCTCCAAGCGTAATCATATGGGTGTTCTGAAGGCCTTTTTGTGACGTGGATTGATGTGTGGTCTGGTGGGGCACACCATGCGCACCCTGCTTACTCCGTGAGTACACAGCAGCTCACCAGTCTGTAGACGACTGACATTAGTGGCGAGGCAGACCCTTTTGCCTGTTATTTGGAATAGTTTATTACTGGCCTCTCCTGCGCTTGGGTCCTTCACCCATCCATGTAGGATGTGCATGTCGTGTATACAATACATGTGTGGCGGATGTGTGGGCTGTATATCACAGTTGGCCTAAGGCACACTGGAATGGCTATTTCTAGTTCATGAATGAGGAAGAATCCTGGCAGCAGTGTGAGCTGCAGGGCTCCTGAAAGCCTTTCTGGTGGGTCAGTGTTGGATGTGGATTAGAGCAGACAGTGATCCATTTAGAAACTTTCCCAGCCCCTTCCTACTCCTTTGTACTCTGGCAGGCCTACCCCCTACTTGACCGGTTATGATGTGGCTGTCTCGGGCCGCTTGTGATGTGTTCTCCCCCGACTCCCCGCTTCGCCCCATCTTAATGCGGACACTTTAAAACAGTCTATGGCAGGACCCCTCTGAATGGATTGAACATAGGACAGGAACTGGACTCACAGCTGACTGATGGAATAAACCAGCACTAGCTACAACTCAAGTACGAAGATGGGGTAATAGTCCTAGCCGGTATATTTTTACAAGGGGTTTCCTACCAATGTAAACTCCCATCCCAGGTGGGTAGCAGCTGTGAGCACTTCAGGCTGGTTTAAGTGCCCTCCGCTGGTGTTGCACCTCCTCCAGCGCTACCTCCTTTTAAACCATCCCAGGCTGGTGCACTAGCTACGAACACGTCGGTGGGTGAGGCAGACACAGCCACCCTGCAGGGGAGGGGTGTTAGCCAGCATCAACAGCCCAGGCCAGTCTCCACATGGGTACTAGCCTTTCTAATACCGAAGACTGCTGTGGGTTACAGTGGGTATACAATTAACTCCCCACAGGGGCAGCCCCAGCTGTCTCCTTGGAACTGCTCTAAGATTACTGGAGTACAGCATAAAAAATGATTTTGCCTCCTGAGACCCCTGTGTACAGTATTGTATTATGTAAATAACTATCCATACCAATGTAGGAGTAGTAAAGTACTTTTTTCTCTACGATAAAACATTCTGTACTTTGTGGTGTTCATTTATTTATATCGCATGATTTAATGAGTTCCTAACCCCACACTACTTCACCGAGGCAGCCTTGGATTCCACAGCTGTGCTACCTTTAAGGTAAAATGCTAAAGGGGTTAAACCCCAGGACACCAGTGGTAAAAAGTTCAGATTGTCACAATCTCAGCCTAGCAACCCAGGTTTGCCCTGGGACTACTAACAAGTTTCCATGTTGACCTAGCATGACATATTTGGCCTGCTAACAAACGCAAGCTTTGAGTCTTCAGTATCATATGCTCTTTGTAAATCATGCTTGCTCAAACGATTGCACGTTTATACATTTTACTTCCTCTTATTGAGGTGTGTATATATACTCTGTGTATATTATCTACTGGCGGTCGCCAGTAGATAGTTATAGTTAGGACCGTGTTTCCATAGGAAATCTGAAAATTCTATTTTGAATAACTTTGGCGCCGGTTGATGAATCCTCGTGAAATTTTCAAAACTAATGGGGCGCTCCGCTCAGCTCCAACCCTGAAAGTCTCGGGGTGATTAGTCAAGCAGGGGCCGAGAAAAAAGGGGGTCGCTAAACGCGTTTTCCCCATGTTATTTTCCATAGGA
Source organism: Triturus cristatus (assembly GCF_964204655.1). Taxonomy (NCBI): domain Eukaryota; kingdom Metazoa; phylum Chordata; class Amphibia; order Caudata; family Salamandridae; genus Triturus; species Triturus cristatus. The sequence goes on from NC_140590.1 coordinate 285,835,098, forward strand.
CCTTTAGTCAAAGGTACAGCCCGAACGGCTAAACAGAATTACTTGAAATTTGGCAGAGAGGTAGTCCTCAGGTCTGGCATGTGCCTTTTGCATATATGGAGTCAATCTGTACAGTAGTTCCTGACAAAATTGCAGTTAAAAGTACATAAATATCTATATGCGTGCGCGCACCCTTACGTGCGCGAGCGTAATTCTGATTGGTGGTTACATGTCAGTCAACGTTCGAATCGGTCAAAATCAGGAAGTGTCGGCCGCCATTTGGTTTGTTTTGGGTGCGACACTGAAAGAGGTGGCGAACGTGAAAAGGGGGCAGGGTAGAGAGTTCCTGACCCCCTAGCCTTTGTCAGGGGGTCCCTGAAGGACCCCGAAGGGTGAAAAAAACATTTTTTTTTTTTTAAATCGCGGGTTCGCGCACGGTGAAAATCCTTAAAAAAATATATATAATACATACATAACTTAGCATTTAAATAACCGTACAAATTCACTTAAAAACCATAGGTTTCACACACGTTATAGTTAGGAATTAGCATTTAAAAAACCTTGCAAATTCACTTTAAAAAAACCATAGGTTTCACACATGTTATAGTTAGGTGGACATTTCACTCGTAAAAAACCAATGTAATTCCCCCGTTATAGTTAGTTCAGATAACTATAACTCGCGCTACCGCCACTCTATCACAAGGATGATGTCATCAGTGATGTCCTGAGTGATGCCACTGACCATGTCATGAGTGATGTAATATGTGACATCATGAGCAGTGGATTGCGGGCGCGCGAGTTATAGTTATCTGAACTAACTATAACGGGGGAATTTCGTTGGTTTTTTACGAGTGAAATGACCACCTAACTATAACATGTGTGAAACCTATGGTTTTTTAAGTGGATTATATATATATATATATATCTACACAAGCTGTGTGTGTATATATATATTTATATATACACACACACACACAGCTTCCCATTTCATGGTGGGTGTTGGGGTAGTATCTCAACTGATGAATTCTTAGCTTGTGTTGTAGCCACAGTTGTCCTCCCAACATTCTTAACTAAGGGTTCTTCTGAAGAATGTTTGTGTGTTTTATATATCCCAGACAAGCACTACATTTCCTGTAGCTACGGAGTATTATGGACTGTGAGATAAGTTAAATCCGTCCACCAGGCAGGACACATACAGTATTTGAAGCCTGGACACCACGTGGCTAGATGCTAAGCAGGCAAGTCTGTCCTAATGGAGGGCTGCTTTCATCTTTGTCTCCACGACTGGTGTATTAGTTTGTGTTGCATACATCCTAGGAATTTTGGGGGTGGGGGGGGGGGGAGGTGATAATCACATCCCATTAAAGGCTAATAACTTGTATGAAGCTGTGGGCTCTACTATTTTGTACTTCAGTGGTAGTTCCCCGTGGAACTCCTTCACGCCACTCCCATTAGCAAACTCAAGTGTCGACCTTGGGCGTACAAGGAGAGGAAGTTCTGTTGAATTGCTCCGGCCAGGGAAATTGAGGGCGAGATGGTGAAAGATGCTTTTGGCCTTACTAGGCTCTCTTGTGTAGTTTGAGCCACAAAATGAATGAACATATTGTTGAGAGCTTTACAAACTTAAGACACATACAACCAAATCCTGCTGTTTGATAGGAAACACTGTAATTACACAGGAGTAATATGGTCCTATATAGTCTCTGCAAGTAACACTTGTAAAGTACATAGCAATAATTCACTTATGATGGTCAGCACCCCGCTTCAGGAGGTCACTGATCATGCAGGGGTTACTGGGCCCAACCAGTGTAGGCATTTTACTCCTGGGGCCTGACCTAGTACCCCATGACTCTCAAAGTAACTGTAGCCTGAGTAGTCCAAGGCTCCACCTAGGGGATGGGGGTAGTTGTGGATACCGCGGCATGAACACCGGGTCACAAGTCAACGTGCACACAGTAGTCCACTACAGTGTCTCCCTCAGTCAGGCCTCTAGTGTTTCTTTCAGTGGTTTCCCTGGTTTCTCTCCTTCCTCGTGGTAATTCCTCATTCACTACAGGCAACATCTAGGGTAAAACCCACTAGTAGTCTGAGACGCCAGTCCACTGACTATTTCAAAGTCAGCAATGACATTCACAAACTACATAGTCCCCCTGAGTTGGGGTTCTAGTGTTTCTTTAGATGGTTCCCCTAGGTCACAGTTCTTCCTCGTGATCATGCTTTTTTCCATTCTGTATAGCCAATATCCAGGGTAAGCCCCACTAGAATGAGACTACAAAATCCACTCTGACACTATTTTGAAGTCTAGTGTTCCAGTGCTACAGCTCTATGTAGCAAGCAAGTTCCCTCTGTCGCCTGGCCCAAAATCAATCTTGTGCAACTGCAAGCTGTGAGCGATCGGAGTTCCTGAGCAAGACCTGAGCTTAAGTGCTTGGAGTGACAGCCAATGATTTGGGTGAGTTTGCCGCACTCTTGTACGGTGGGCTGCACTCAGTGGGCATATAATTCCTCACACACGGCCATGCCACTTAAGCGACTGGAGGTTCTTAGCCTGTCCTTATTCACTGGGTATATTTCTGGTTTGTCTTATGGCGGAGGGGGTGGTGACGATCCTGAAGTGGGTCTATTGCCTTGATGAGTGTGCCAGTGCTTCCACGGGGGCCTCACTTGTCCAGCAAGAGGTTCCAATCCAATCGCACTTCTTTGCTGCTCACGGTGACCTTGTCTGGCATACAAGGTCACGGTATGCCCTCAAAGGCTCTGAAGCAGCGGGCACGGGTTGCAAGACTTGTCATCACATCTGCCTTACTCCCAATAGTTGACATCTGGAAGGGGTGTTTGGGGTGGACCCGCCTCATTATCGGACATTAAACAGACTCTGGCCCTTTGAGTGGCAACTAAGTAACTTCTCCCAGAGAGGGAGTGATGGGACTAGGACGGTTCCCTCTTGGACGTTCTGCTCGTGTGGTGAGACTTGTTGACTATGCCTTTGATGTGCCTGAGGATGGCAACTTTTAACGAGAACATGACTTGGAGCGGCCCTGTGACTTGGAGCGGGGCTGCTGCTTGGAGCGCAACCTGCCCACTTGCGGTTGGTAACGTCAAGATTCGCCTCCCCCTCCCTGGTGGCATTCAGGTAAATAAGGGAACACCTGTGCAAACCATGGGAGTCCTGCTTTCACCCTGGATATCACAGGCAGACATTGTGCGGATCTGTGGCTGACCTCTGCTTCCTACGGTCACAGCAGGTTTGAAGCCTGTGGTCCTCCGAGGAGACCTTTCCCAGCACATGTTCAGAATCGGTAAACACTGACAAAGTTGAGAGCCGAGCTCTGTCAAGGGGCTCATAAAGAAAATGACCTCAGAGAGCAGAGGTGGCATCTTCATACAACTGTCTGACACAGGCAAACGTCCTTTGATTTATGGGCTCTCAAAATACTAAACCTTTCTTGTTGTTTAAAGCAAACTTTCGTTTGCAGTTTGGGCAAACCTGGAAAAATGTGCTCCATGTCAACAAAAAAGTGTAGTCTTAAAGAAAACCTCACAGTACCCAGTCTTTCATTTGGGCTTAAGCAGCGCTGTAAAACGCCTATGAGTCCACCAATAAAATATATATATATATTAAAATGCATGGCTATTGCACCATTTAATGAGTAATTGGTTTTTGGAGTAAAGACTACATTTAGGAAAAGTCATGCGGGCAATATGGCTCACGTAAATATCAAAGGAGGGAGTGGAGAGAGGAAGTGTGCAGAAGGACACGGAGTGGATTCAATCTCCCCTGGCTATGGTTACTAAACAAATGGAATCCACCCACAAGAATTCAAAGGTGTGAAAAGACGTATGGTCTTGCGGGTGATGTGTATCCTACAATGGTAGGAGGCACACAGTGTTTCTTAAAAATACCCCTCACACACCAAAAGGGCCCTTGGTGTCATGCTTCATCATAGGGTCTTCGCACTCCTCTCCGGAGTGAGGCGTGCTACTAACCAACAGATACATGGGAGCACTTGATGTAACCACTATGTGTAGTGTGTGAGGGTGCGAGTGGTAGGGTCTATAGTGAGTTTAAAAAAATACCTGGCAAATGAGGACTAAGACATTTTTTATAAACACCTTTGCTGGTATTGTTAAAAGCAGTGAAACGGAGGTTTAACGTATTAATGTACAACACCTCTTGCGTGTCTGTGTCAACATGTTTCTAAGCCAAAAGCTTCTTCAGGACTGGTACATAGATTCCCTACCCATCTCACAAGACAGTAAATACCGTCAAAAAACATAGGGAATTCTATGTGTAATTTCATACCTTTGAATTCTTGTGGCAATATGGCTCAGCCGGAAGATGTGTTTACAAGGTTATAGAGGACACACGACTCAAACACTAGAATTCACTGCCGGATTGGTCTATTTCCCACACAAATGAGCAATATTTTTCCGATTTACGCAGGTTAAAACCTGACTGGCGGGAGTCTAATTTTTGGGCTTGTTTGGACACTGTGGGGGATATTCACAAGGAAGTGGCAGAGAGAGGCGTTAGCCTTCTTGGCTTAATGCTTCTCTCTACAAATTCGGAAACGCAAGGCTGCACCATATTCACAAGGATATGGCGCAGCCTTGCTTTTCCCCCTGTGATGGCGTTAAGTTTAACAACTTAGCGCCAACGCTGTGTGCAGGGGAGGATTGTGTATGTGTAGGAATGTGTCCCTCCCTGCACATAAACAATCCTAAATGCAATTCTCTCACTTTCATGTGTGCTGTTTTATGTAGCACACAAGAAGATGGCATTGTTAAAAAAGGTTTGTTTATTTACAGGAAGTGACACCTTCCTGTACATAAACAAACCATGGCATTTTGCCTTTTCAATATGTGCTGCATAAGGCAGCACACATGGAAAAAGTAAAAACGAGGAGAAATAAAGCATTTGTCCTCGTTTCGCCTGTTTAAGACCAGGATTTTCCTGTTCTTAATTTTGGCGCTGACTGCTATTTACGTCACACTTGTGAATAGGGGGCAGCGTCACAATTAATGGATGTTGCGATGGAATGCCCACCGCAACACCCAATACCCTTCTCTTTCACGCTTAATACAGTGTGAAAGGGTGCAAGGTTAAAGAAAACACCCCGCTGCTCTACCCCTCCGCCTTGCATCTTTCCCAGAGTTAAAAGGTGATTGTAAAACCTAATGGACGAGGGTGGTAACCGCATTGTTCAGGGCAGTAGAGCTCTTATAGCATGTCAATTGTTTTAAATGCCTGAAAATTATAACCAATCAGCAACTTAAATATAATGCGTGTTTGCGTGAAAAAAGACATACCTGCCCCTCTACCAATTTGCTGAAAGAAATCAATGTTTGTTTTCTGAACCTTTTACAAGAAAGAATTTGATAACAAGACAAATATAATAAAAACTCTATTCTGGCTTGCTTAACTGATCACAACAGTCTGCATTTCAACTATCATCTTGTCCAGGCTACAAACAATGGCACTTTAATAAATCGGGTAGTTAATGCACTTGATGGAAAGTTCTGTGTGCATTCTAATCAAAGGTTCAACTTAGCATAAAACTGCATGGACAGTCAATGTGCCTTCTGGAAAGCACAGCATGAAACATGTAGATCACAGATTTGTTTTTTATATAGATCGCTCAGTTGGTTATTGCTTTTGCTGCAGAGATCCTTGTGTTACCTGCATGTCACATATATACAGCTGGTAACTTCTAATTTTGCATCAAAGAAATGCACGCAAATTACATGGCATACGTTTAGAAATGTTGTTTTCTCAACATTTTGTTAATCTAACGTGGCTGAAAAAGGATTACTTTTGTTAATATTAAATACTAATTAGAAAGTGCTATATAAATGGTTACAAGTGTAATAACTCATTGATTGATATATCAGACATTCTTACAATGCATACAGATTTCTTGCATACAAAGCTTAGAACGGTTAAAAAAAAAAAACAACCTAGTCCTGCCCCACCCATAAGCCCACCAAACTCCACTTCTCCTTTTGGTAAGTACTTGCACTTATTTTTTATGTTCATTTACAGCCCTGACCTGCTGCAGAGCACAATGTGTAACCTCCAGGTCGTCCCTTCAGGTGTTCCGACATTTTAAGGTCCTGAAGAGACCCTACATCCTATATAGGGTCGAAACGCCGTCGACAGTTAACAAAGGCGAATCATTACTCAGCACTTATGATTGTATAAAGTGTTGTGAACTACATTGTCTTATTTCCTATGATCGCCAAAATGTTTAAAAATTTAAATCTTGTACATATGTCACGTAATATGTCACCATTAGTTTAGGTTCAATTATTTTCTCACTGGGACACCTCTCACGATTGTTTATTGATTTCTTTACTGTACTAAAATGCAGTTTCAACTCTAATATTTATGTATACACTGTCTATTTTGCTTATTTAATATATAAACAATTTTACAATTTATTGAATTCCTGATGTGTACAGCCAGCTTTCTTTCTGACATTATCCTAACCCTATATATTGCCATCGTGCATATTCTTATTAGAAAATTGATTATCACTCCACAGGAGCCATTGTTTCCCGACTAGAGTACTGCTATCCCACAACCGCTGGTCTAAGCAATCTCCAGAGCCTGTGCAGGTCCTTTATACATGTCACAATAGAATTTACCTGGCGCCGGTCCTAAAACTGACTTTAAAACGGATACCTACGTTCAACGCAAAAGCACAAATCAATTTCTCAACAATAACTGTAAAAACCTTATGGTAATCCATGGCAGCAAAGCAGCCCCGGTTTACGTTTCACATGCTTAACCTTAGTCATAAGAAAATCTGCTTTTTCCAGATGTTGTTTCTGTTTTATTTTCATGCAATATATGACTATTATTTAGTACATATTCAGAAATGAGTCCCACAATGGTCACATATATTCCAATTGCAAATGAAAGCAGCACTACAGGTGTGTAACAGGATTGGTATGGGACAAGAGGAATGATACATTGTCAACAGCGTTGAGGGAGCATCAATTTTCAGATCCTGGGGAGAAGGTGTTGCTGTATGTTCTGAGAAAAAGGGTAATTTTGACACCAAACAAACATCTGCTTCATGTCAAGACTGCAAGGTTTAGTCTGTTTTTTGCTGCAGCATGAAGGCAACACACACTCTGTATATGTTTTAGAGTGAGGAAAGCTGGCTATGGTATACCACTAGGTGCACCATGCACAGAGTCCAGAGATTCCCCCAGAAGTGTACGGGTCTCAATGCAACCCTAAGGTGGTCTATTTTTGGTAGTGTGGGTGAGCAGTCTTAGGCCTAACAGGGAGGTGTGCAAGACATTAGTTGTGCACACAATGACACATGACTCAAACATGGAATCCACACCAATTTTATGAAAATAACTTTTGCTCAAGTTTTATTTTAAGACCAAGAACTTCACAAAAAGGTAAGAATGTTTTTAAATAGAAATAATTTTTAGTTTCAGACGTGTACACTTGGTGCAATTTCAGTCTTGTTAACTGTGGAGGAAAACAATAGAACAAGTTACTTACCTTCGGTAACAATGTATCTGTAAGAGACGTAATATTAGCTATAGATTCATTACCTTAGAATTACCCCCAGGTGTCAGACTGGACCTGGATAATTTTTTCTCTCTCTCCGCAATACCCCTGCACGTCGGTGGGGGGCATCGGTTGACTCCACGTCCGTCGTGGTGGTCGCCAGGATGACACTGCGGTGTCTATTTAGACGCTGCCCCTGCGTGCTGACGTCCGTTCTGGCATGACTTTCCACGCCAGAAGCGCAGAGCCATGAAAGATACGGACCACTGGTGCGCAACAACTAGGGCCCTGCAATGGAGTCCCTTACTTAGAAGTCAGTTCACAGAGAAGAGAGAATGGGTGGTGCAGTAAGGAATCTATAACTAACATATGTCTCTTACAGATACATCAAAGGTAAGTAAGTTGTTAATCTGAAAGAGACAGTTAGTTATAGATCCCTTACCTTCGAGATAGATAGCCCAGCAATATCAACTCCGGAGGAGGGTCTGCAAACCAACTTCACACCAGAAAGTCCTGGAAGCCTGAACGGGCAAAATAGCCTTCCCTCCGAACTTGGCTGTCCAGGCAGTAATGTCTGGTGAACATGTGTAAGAATGCCCACGTAGCTGCCTGACAGATGTCAAGTAGTGGGACTCCACGTGCCAAAAGCAGTGGTTGCTGCCGTAGCTCTAATGGAATCAGCATGTAGCCCCACTGGAGGTTCCTTTTTCGCTAAAGCGTAGCAGATCTTTATGCAAAGGGCAACCCATTGAGAGATGGTACGCTTTTGAACAGCCCGACCCTACTTGGCACCTACATAGCCAATGAAGAGTTGATCATCCACCGAAAGTCCTTTGTGGGGTCATGATAAGAAGATAGAACACGTTTAGGGTTTAGACCGTGGAGTCTCTCCTCTTCCTTGGAAGAAATGCAGAGGTGGAAAAAAGAGGGGGGGGGCAAAGTGATCGTTTGTGAAATGGTAAAACCACTTTAGGAACGAACAACTACCTTGTCCTAAGCAGGACTTTGTCCAGATGCACAGAGAAGAAAGGGGGCTTAGAAGATAGAGCTTGAAGCTCACTCACTCAGTGAGCAGAGGTGATGGCCACAAGGAAGGCAGTTTTCAGAGTGAGGAGCCTGAGAGGACAGTTGTGAAGAGGCTCGAAGGGAGCACACAGAAGATAAGTTGGGGCATTATGAAGGGAGGAGGAGGAAAGAGATGAGTAATGCCCTTAAAGAATCTATTTACAATAGGAGACTTGAATAAGGATGGCTGATCTGGTAGCTGAAGGAAAGCAGAAATAGCGGAGAGGTAGCTTTAAGAGTGCCCAGGTCAAAGCCTTGCTACGCTAAAGAAAGTAGATACAAAACAACCTCTGAAAGGGGGGCAGAGAGTGGATCCACAGCCTTTGCTGCGCACCATGCCACAAACTTGTTCCATCAACAGGCGTATACTGTTTTTGTGGCGGAATGCCTGGCTGTCAAGATGACTTTACAGACTTAAGGTGGAGGGTCAAAAGCTGTCAACTGTCACATCTCAATCTCCATGCAAGGAGGTGGAGGTTTGACAGGTTTGGGTGAAGAACTGTACCCTGCTGCTGCGACAGAAGATCCTCCCGAAGGGGCAGTCTAATCGGAGGATCAACGGCCATGCTCAAGAGCTCGGGGTACCACATGCTTCATACCCAGTCCAGAGCCACCAGAATAACTTGGGCTCACGCTAGATGTTCTTCACCACTCTGGGCAGAACAGGTACAGGCGGAAAGGCGTACAGGAGGCCACAACTACACTTGTGACAAAAAGCATCTCCAAGCAAGAGCAACCTTGTAAATTCTAAAGCGCAGAACAGCTGTCATTGCGTGTTCTCTTCAGTGGCGAACAGATCTAACCAAGGCTCTCCCCATTGCTGAAAGAAACCTTGCACCACCTCCGATTGAAGATGCCATTCATGATCCACCAGGCACAGACTGCTGAGTTTGTCCGCCCTGGCCTTCAAAGAACCACCCAGATGTTGAACCACCAGGGCTATGCCATGATGTTGCAGCCATGTCCAGAGGCGAAGAGCCTCCTGACACAGGGTCCACAACCGCACCCCGCCCTGCTTGGTGCAGTATCACATGACGGTGGTGTTGTTTGTGAACACCTGCACCACTTTCTCTTTCAGAGAAGGAAGGTATGCTTTCAACGCTAGTCGTATTGCCTGGAGTTCCAGCAGGTTGATACGGAGACCGGACTCTGCGGAGACCAGACGCCTCTAATCTCTGCCTCTCCCAGATGGCCACCCCATCCCAGGAGTGACGCAACTGTCACCACTGGTATATCTGGCTGGGGTATGGTAGAGGTATCTGCCTCTGACCCAATCTTGGTTCTTCAGCCACCACTGCAAGTGTTGCAGTTCTCTCCAAAATCTGGATGCAGTGGGAAAGATTCCCCTGATGCTGCACCCACTGGAACTTCAGGTCCCACTGCAGACCCCACATATGCCTCCTGGCATGATCTACTAGCAGGAGGCCATGAGGCCCAGCAGCCTCAGTCATTCTCACCGAAATCCGGGACAGAGGCTGAAACATCGGTATCATAGCCCGAATATGCCGGACTCACTCTTCGGGAGGATAGGACTGAAACTGCACTGTGTCCAGAACAGCTACGATGAAAGGGAGAGTCTGAGAGGGAGTCAGGTGTGAATTCGGCATGTTTATAGAAAACCCCAGTGAGTGCAAGAGGTCTGCCGTAGTCTGGAGGTGGAAGACGACAGCCTGAGGCGAGGACTCCTTCAACAGCCAGTTGTCGAGATAGGGGAAGACTGGAAACCCTGATCTGCACAGATGAGCTGCATCCACCGCCATCACTTTGTGAACACCCGAGGGGCAATGGTAATGCCAATGGGGAGCATGGTAAACTGAAAATGCTCGTGGCCTACCATGAACCAAAGGTAGTGTCTGTGTGCCGGCAGGAGGTGAATATGGAAATAGGTGTCCTGCAAGCCCAGCGCCACCATCCAGTGTCGAGGGCAGACAGGCCCTGAGCTAACGTGAGCATTTTGAACTTCTCATTCCCGAAGTAGCGGTTGAGGGCACGTGGGTCTAGAATAGGGCTTTGTCCTTTTTGGGCACCAGAAAGTAGCGGAAATAGTTACCACAACCTACTTCGGACAAAGGGACGCTCTCAACAGCTCCCTTGGCCAAGAGAGTTGACTTCATGGCAAAGAAGTGCCAAATGATCTTCCGACATGCGATCAAAAGGCGGTGGCATGGAGGAAGGGGCAGTCTCGAAGGGGAGGGAGTAACCCCTTCGGACTATTTGCAAAACTCACCCTTCCGACATGATGGATTGCAAGAGGGGGAAGTGATGGCCAATCCTGCTGCCCGCTGGCTTTTGATGGCCCTGCAAGGTCAGACTTGGAGGCTAATGTGGGGTGGGGGGGAATGGCGGTCTGGCCCGCCGCTGTCCCCCAGTTGCTCAAGATCGCTGGGTCCCATGGCCACGCAGAGGCTGGGCAGCTTGCGTGAACCAGTGGCTAGACTGGACTGGATGTGGCTGGGCAGCCCTTCCATAGCCACGAAATGGACGAAAAGCAGACTGGAGTGGGCTAGAAGACGCAGCGAGGCCCAACGATCTGGCCATAGCCCGAGAATCTTTAAAAAAAAAAAGCACACCAGCGCCAAGTCTGCTTTGTCACCAAAGAGGCAACAGCCATCAAAAGGCATGTCCATCAAGGTAGACTGGACATCCCCCGAAAAGCCATATGTCCTCAACCAGGCGTAGCGCCAAAGGGCTACCGAAGTGGCAATCGTTCAGCCTAGTGAGTCGGTGGTATCCAGTCTTATTGTGAATTTGGCTGCGTGGGAAAGATCGGCACAGACCTCCGTCGGGCCCTGAGGTAGCACTTGTGCAACCGAGTCCTAGATGGCATGGGAGTATTGGTCCAGATGCACGTGGCATGAACAGATCGCAGTACTAAGCTTACCAAGGTGATCCAGCTTCTTGGGTTCCCTTGGAGCAGAAGGGAATGCACCCTTGGAGGAAGAGGCTTGGACCATCAAGCTCTCGGGGGAAGGGTGAGGAAAAATGGGTCCCCCGGGGCCGGGTGATCGTCCTTTCCACAGGAGCCCCTGTGTTAGGCTTTAACCAGACACCCAAAAGGACGTCAGTGAGGGTTTTATTGAAAGGCAATAGGGGTTCAGAAGTGGATGCCGCAGGTTGAAGCACCTCTGTCAGGAGGTTAGTCCTAACCGCCACTGAAGGGAGCTCAAGGCGCAAGACCTCAGCCGCCATGTCCTCACCACAGCGTACAACGCTCTATCCTCCGTTGCTACGGTAGGGGGAGAAAGCATGCAAAGGTCTGGAGAAGTGTCCAGACCACTGGCGTCACCCAGGTCCTCTCCCAGTCTGGATCTTCTAGCTGGTCTGCTAAAGGGTCTAGCAACCTCACCCAGCCTCAACACCACCTTCTGGGCGATAGGCAACACCAGGGATGAACAGGGGAACAAAAGAACCCGTCGCATCCGACGTCGGGTTGGCTATCTCCGGGGTGAGGATGGGGATGGCGTCAACCAGGAGCACGGTCATCGCCGGGGGGGGCACGGGGGTTTGCCAGGATCAACGCAAGGGAAAGTTGGGTAGGATCGACCGGGATTGGTCCGGATGTGGACCTGCAGCGCTGGGGCCGGAGCTGCCGGCATCAAAGGCCCAGGACCCCCAACCAGCTCCACGGGGCCTGAAGGCGTGCCGGCGGAGTCCAGCTGCCCAAAGACGAGGTGGAGGGCCTCGTAGAACTTACGAAGTTTGGCAGGGGAGGCTACCGTAAATGGGTGGAGGCGCGGAGTCGTCCCTAAAGGAGGCTTTTTTGCCTTCTTCTTGTGCTTCGACTTACCCAAATATGTAGAAGATTTTGAGTGCGAAGAGGTGTGGGTGCTCCGCGAGTGGCCTCAAGACCTTCCTCTCGAACAAGACTTGGAGCGACGTAGAGCTAACCACCGGGCCTCTAAGAGCTTTCGGGACCGCTCAGGCAAAGACTTTGGATCCATGGCTCGGCAGTCGTAGCATGATTTCGGGTCGTGGTCGCACTCCAGACACCAAAGGCACACAAGGTGCGGGTCCGTCAGACATCAGCCTGTGACAGGTTTCGCAAGACTTGAACCAGGTCTGACAGGGTCAGCAGAGGGCAAAGTTCAGGTAAGCACAAACACTGCCTCACCATCAGCACAGGGGCGGCTGGGTGCAGAGGTCAAAGTTGAAGATCAGGCCCAATGTTACCCAATGGAGACTGGGGGTGCTTGAAGTCACTGCTTGCAGGTAAGTAAATTGGTTGCAGGGCTCACGCTTTGGAGGTTAAATCAAGCACGGGGGCCACAAGGCGGCACCAAATATACACCACCAGCAACACAGAGGGAGCCAGGTGCAAACATGGTGTCAGGGGCCCTATGCAAGAGAATGGGGAGACCTGGATCCGAAAACAGGCTGCAGGCGTCAGACTGGAGGCCTCACGAGGAACAACGGCGACAGCAGTGGTATGTTGTAGGTCGTAGGAACACAGTCAGTCAAGTTCGTCAAGGGCCAGGGGCCTTGGTGCAGGGGTGTCCTTTGAGGTGGAGTTGCCCTTGCTGGGGGTGGGGGAGCATTTGGATTCACACTGCAGGCGTCGTCGTGGAGTCCAGGTGGGGTCCGCCAATGCTGGATTTGGACTACGGATTGCTGGGGAACCTTTTTTGGATCGGTGGGACACCTGGATACAGGCCGGAGGCGTTAGGTGCAGAGTGATCAGGGATTGCAGATCCGGAGGGCACCAGAGTCCTTTGTGTTGATTTCTTGTGGACAGAGCCGCTGTCCTCAGGAGTTCGGGTCGTTTTTGGAAGGCAGGCAGTTCTCACAGTGGTTGTGGATGTTGCTTACTGCAGGACAGGCGACATTTCTTCGCAGGATCTTTGAGGGCTGGTAGGGCTGGAGGCAAGTCAGTGGGCGTTGACAGTCTTCTCTTCTCTGCAAGGCATCTTCTTCGTCCTTCTTAGGTCGGCAGAAACAGGGTTCAGAGTCTGGGGGAGCCACCTAAATACTAGATTTGGGGGTGTTACAGGCAAGGAGCAGGTAGGGGCCAATGGGTTTCCTACTTGGGGGTGTCTACACCCACTATTATGCCACCCTCCTGTTCAAGGGGGCATAACTATATCCCTGATTGGATAAGTACCACTTTCTTCAAGATGGTGGGCACTGAAACAATTGCCTTACTTTGCCTCCTGAACCTGCGAGTTGGTGAAGGAGGGAACGCCTTCTATTTTGACTAAGTTTTCCCGCCGGTTCTCCTGGCCAAAGTGGGATTGGAATGATGGACTTCCATCTGCTGCTAGCAGCAGAGCCTGGGGGTCACATTACAAAGGTGTCAGGCCTTTGAAGCTCTCCTCTTGAGCACTGTGAGCTTCCTGGTGGGGAGGTGTGACAACTCCACTCAGGATGTGCTTTGTTTCTGAAACCAGAACACGGGGGCTCTCAACCCAGGGGTCCAGAAACCGGTCTGGTGGTGGCAGGCTAACTAAAACCACTCTTTGATCACACCAGGGATGGTAGATTTTCTGGGGACACCTCTAAGTGCATGTTTCAATAAATCCCACACTGGCATAAGTGTGGGTTTATTGAGAGGAGTAGTTTGGTACCAAACACTTCTGTGTTCAGAGAAGCCATCATGGTGTTGTGGAACTCTGGCCCTTACAATATTAGAAAATAGATCTAAATATTGTAGGGGCATATCTGCTCATGCAAATATGCCCAGGCCTGAGATATGTGCACCCATCCTTGGGGCTTGTAAGGCCTGCTAGAGGGGTGACTTACCTATACCTTATCAGGGCTGTTTGGCATGGCACACGGGGCAGTGTGGCATGTCTGTCATTTTCCACTTCTGCGGCAGTTTGCATGGCCTGGGTGAGGGGGGTCCTTAGGGTGACACAACTGGTGCCGCAGCCCTAGGGTACCCTCTTCAGTCCCAATACCCTAGATACCAGCGGTACCATTTACTAGGGACTTACAGGGGTAGCTGAAGTGGTAACAAACCAGGAACAGTTTTAGGGAAAGAACAGTGATGCTGGGGACCCGAGTAGCAGGAACCCAGCACACTTTCAGTCGAAGTTGCACCAGATACCAGGCAAAAAGTGCAGGGGGTGGGGGGTACTGAACAGAACTCCATTTTCTCACATAGTGCCAGTGTATTTAGTCATGATAAAGGACTTTGAATTGGAGGGAAGAGAAGGGAATTGGTCAGAGTAAGTTAATGTATTTTTCTTCTGCCTCTTTCAGTACATTTTAACTGAAGGGGTGTGGGCATCTCATCTTACTGCGGCGACCTTTGCAGCTCTCAAAAAGGACACTTTTAGTGTTTTAAGTTTTCACTTGGTCGCTTCATATTTAAACACACTTGTTACTTGCCTGTTTTAATATTGATGTTCATAATATGATATATGTATGTATAAACATGAAATCGAATCACTGCTGTCGAACTCTCCCGCTAGGACCTCTCTATCAACTCCCAGTCATAAAAAGGCAGTCAGGCAGGCCCGCGACCTAGGTCTGAGGCTACTGATTGACAGATCACAGGTGGGGTGGTAGATAACCAGCAGGACAAATGAGTGACTGAGGGATGCACATCCCCAAAACACCATAAAGTTAGAGGCAACATGAAGTTAGGAAACAGCACATGCAGTGATCATGCGCTCCCCATGCCGATCATCTGGACACGTTACCCACTGGCCCTCATTGTGTCCACACAAGTTCGAGATCCACCTGCATTTGTCATCAGGTAGAAGTAATTTATGGCTCCATGACTAGGCCTACATTCCTCTCCCTAAACAGAATTTATGAATTGTTTTAGGATGCTTAACAAATGTATAAAAAAGACGCTCAAAACAGTAGCACTTTAAGTCAGTCGTCAGACCAATTTCTGTATGCTGTACTACCGGCCACAGTATTTGGCAAAAACAGGAACAGTTTGTTTAAACCCTTGCGTGCTCACGACGGAACCACTCCGTCATGAGCCACGGGCGGCGTGCGCTCATGACGGAGTGGTTCCGTCATGCTGCGCCCGCTGCGGCCGCTCCGCCCACGCGTCGCTGATTCCCCGCCTGTGCGGGCGAATTAACGAGTGGGCGGAGTTGTGACGGAACCACTCCGTCATGAGCACAGCTCGTCCCGTGACTCATGACGGAGTGGTTCAGTCACGAGCATGGCGGCGCCACGCTCACCCCGCACCCCCCCAGCGCTGCGGCGGAATTTGCGCCGCGGCAAAGGGGTTAATTAAACGCCTCTTGCCTTTGTTATTCAAGGTATATTCATATTCAAGCAACATCTGCCTCAATGATTATTTTTATTGTTGTCCCATACTGCCATTAATGCATTGTAAAAGATGCTTTTTTTTTGTTTAAACATCTTCAGACAAATAGAATCCAAACCTTGCCAGACAAGTCATACTGGAATTATTGTAACATAAGGGGCATTTCATTTAATTGTATTATTATGTGATGTTAATCTTCTGCTGAAATAGCTTTAATGTTCCCATTCTTAGATTTCATTAAAGGTCGATTATAAACTGCTCTTGATGTGTGCCAGGCTTGAGTGACCATTGGAAAGGTGAGCGGGCGGGCAAGGGCCCTGCTGATGCCAATTAGCTCCATGCTGAGCAGCAGGCCAACTTTCCCCACGGGAAGGAGGAGCCCGGCGGGCCCCAGAGAAGTTGGGAATAATGGAGGACCCTCCTTGGGGAGCTGAGCGGCCTGGCTGGGACCAGCTGACATTGCTTAGTTCGATACTGCACGGTTTTAGTACAGCAGCTTACAGAACTTCACACTAGAAGATATTGTGGCTTGAGGTTTTTCCACGTTGTGGGGTGTTGGGTCCTCTTGAGAGCAGTGAATTGGCATGGATCTTTGGGCCTAACGCATAAACATTACTATACTGCGGGTCTATGCCTGGACTGCCTAGCAGATCAGTGTTCACCCCCCTGTATATGTGCTCGGAGACCACGATCTCCCTGTGGGGTTAGACAGGCTGCTAGGGTCACTGTTACCCTGGGTAAGGCAGACCTGAAATGACAGAGTAAACTCACTTTTGAAAGCCATACTCCTGAAGATCCTGCAATGGCCTGAGGGCGGCAGCATGGCAGAGACCTGTGAGAGAGGTGCCCTGAGCATCAACAAGGTCCTCCTGTTGAACCTAAAGGCAAGCCAGACGTTGATCGACGATGCCAAGATTGATACCCTGACTGGCTGCTTAGACCGCCCCATCTTGCACCTAGACAGACAAAAAATATGTGCCTGGATGGAGCAGAAAATGGAATCTCTGACAATGGAGTTACATTGACGGAGTGGATGGCACCGATGCAAAAGCAGATGATTGCGTCCTAGCCACGAATGAAACCTTGGAGGCACACTTATGCTGCATTAATATTCTCATCACCAGCATACCTGAAAAAGCAGACCCTGGGCACACTATTACGGGCCACTCTTGGCAGGTAGTAGTTTTCCACCAGCTTGGTGTAGAGGGCACACTGCTCTTTTGGACAGAGGCCCCCACCATGACCACATCTCAGACCGCAACACTGCGCTTCGTCTGGCCAGAGAGAAGGGTCCGCAATGATATGAGAGGTCACAGATCTCAATCTTCCTTGATTTTACAGTGGATCAGAAGGCTATGCGCAAGTTCACAGATTAAAACACCCCCTGTTGTATCCTGGCAGCCTCGGGGTCAACATAGATGGTAAGACATCTTCTTGTGGACTACCGGTGCCCAAAAAAAATAAGCCATGCAAGAGGCCGCTTCCACCACATCGGCCCACGCCAGATCCCAGTCATGCGAATCAAGACACCGAACAATCATGCTCACCTATATTAATGAGCGCAGTTGAGTTAATCACCCAGGATCCCCACCCGGTGTACTATCAAACATCTGAACCCAACGCTGGTTCTCATTACTTGCAGAGTAATGCCGCCTCCTGTGTGATGCTGCCCACTGGCCCTTGCTTTTAGTCAGTAGGGAAATATGATGCCCTTGTTTTTCCCATTCAGACACCATTCATTATCCTTCCTTGAGTGAAGTGGTCACCATTAGCCATGCCCAAAGTGTGTATCACCCAAAATGTTTATCACCATATGTTTGCCCGTAATGGGTCAATCATTGACTTTCTGGGGTGTTTGGCACTGACAGTTGAGGGATTTAGGGTAAAAGGTGGTTGGGTAGGGTTTTAGGTTTGCCGATATTAATTTATTTGATCTCTTATCAACACGAAGGGCCTTCCACAAGTAGTAATGGACCACACATCAATATTTCTCCTGTTATTGTTCCTGGTCTAGGGAAGCTGGTATAGTAATTTGTCAGTGTACCAATTACAAGCTCAAGAAGTGTGTCACGGATAGGGAGGGCAGGTATTTCCCTTTTAAGGATACACTACACGACCAGAACTTCATGTTCCTTAACATTTACACTCCAAATATAGACCATTCAGAATTCTTCCGAGATATCCACGCCCTAAGCCATAGAGGCACCATGACTTTTATTTGGGGTGGGGACTTAAATCTAGTCCTCGACCCAGCACTAGAGTGCTCCAGTAGGACGGGGGAATAGACTTCCGTATTCTGGCAGCACTCACTGAATTCCAGGACGCATGCTCCCTCATAGATCTTTGGAGGGACACCCAATGACCACCAAATTCTCCTTTTCTCCCCACCCCATAACTACTTGTCCCAGATAGATTTTGGGCTAGTCACTCCAGAAGTGAGTTCTTGTGTCCGTGGGTTAAGTATACCACCCCAGAACCCTTTCAGACCACTCACCGGTAGAGATGAGAATCAAGGTGCCGCTGTTCCATTTGGCTATGACACCCTGGAGATTTCCCTGCAATGCACAGCATGGTCCAGTGTTCAAGAGGAGCTGCAGACTGCCTTGCAAGAATACTTCAAACTAAATGTTAATTACATGTTGTCTGTAGCTACACTTTGGGAGGCCTTTAAACCTATATACAGGGGATTACCATCACCAAACCGTGGGGTCCTCAGAGATGTAAAGAAACAGATAACACTCCTGGAGCAGAAAAATAAACAACTAAAGGGAGAATTGAGTAAGAACCCACAAGTGCAGCTCCTCACAAACCTTCATAAGCTATTACTGAATACAAAAATCTAGCAGAGTTCCATTATTTGGGAAGATTTGCTTGCGCCCGTAGATATGGGGAGAGTGATCGCCAGGGGCCCACCCAGGCCCAACTCTTACGACAAGACCACCATCGCACTCACATAGCGGAAATTATCTTGCCCACGGGGACCACAAATTCCTCTAATGAGGAAATACTTGGTACCTTTGTCACATATTATACAGATTTGTACAGTTCACGCACTACTGTCACCCCTGACCAAATAGAGCCCTATCTGGATGAGCTAGCCTTGGCATAGCTAGACCATGGTCACAGGCAGTTCCTGGACGTCCTTTTTATGCTGGACGTGGTCACTGTTGCCATTAATAGCCTTGCGAAACAGAAGGCCCCCTAGCCTGGATGGTTTTCCATTCGAGTTCTAGGAGGCGTATAAGCCCATTTTGGCCCCCCTATTGCCTCCAGGTCTAAAATGAGGCTTTGCAGAATGGCATTGTGCCACCAACGTTACAGGATGCTGTCATTACTGTGTCCCCCAAGACAGGTAAGGATAAAACTCATTGCTCCTTGAATCGTCTCTTGTTAAATCTTGACAAGAAGATATTAGCTAGTGACATTGCTACTTTGCTGATGGTTCAATTCATCAATCAGATGTCTTGTAAAGCATGACTATTCACCCGTAAGGCTCCCAAGGCACTGTCGGGGGGGGGGGGGGAGGAGGGGGGGGAGGTGTTGCAGCTGGTCCAACAGGGCACTGTGGTTCTGTTGAAGAGCCTGGTCTTGAGGTACTTCTTGAAGTGAGGCAGTGTGGATTGCCTGCCTGAGGTGGAGAGCTAGTGTGTTCCAGGTCTTTGCTGCGAGGTAGGTGAAGGATCTTCCTTCGGCTGTGGTCTTGCGGATACGTGGGACGGTAGCCAGGGCCAGTTGGTGGCTGCACAGAATGCAAGGTGGTTGAGATATGCAGGTCCCGTGTCATGTAGGACTTCGTAGGCGTGTGTGAGGAGCTTGAAGGTGTTTCTTTTGTTTACTAGGAGCCAGTGGTGGTCTCTCAGGTGGCTGGTGATGTGGCTGCGGCAGGGGATGTTGAAGATGAGTCTGGCGGAGTCATTCTGAATGTTGTGCAGTTTCTTTAGGAGTTTCTGGGTGATGCAGTAGGTTGTCGTAGTGGATTCTGCTACAGATGAGTGCGTGGGTAATAGTCTTTGTGGACTCTGGGGATCCACTAGAAAATCTTTCGGAGCAGGTGCAATGTCCGGAAGCAGGATGATGAGACAGCATTGATCTGGTGGCTCATGGGGAGCGAGGAGTCCACGATTATGCAGAGGTTCCGTGCCTGGTCTGTGGGTATTCGGGGGGATTACAAGCACCACGGACACCAGGAGTCGCCCCAGGCGGAGGGGGGTGGAGCCCATGATGAGGAGTTTGGTCTTCTCTGGATTGAGCTTGAAGCAGCTGTTCTTTATTCAGGTGGTTGGAATAATCTCTCTAGCACAGTCCAGATTTCTATTGTATATATACACAGCAATCGCTGGATGGTATTTGCTTTACTACATCACCTTAACCCAGAATCTCAGGTGGTAGCTGCTTTTTTAGACACCAAAGAGGCTTTAGATTCCTTAGACTGGCCCTTCTCGATTGCTGTGATAAAACAATTTAGCAACCTGCGGAGACTGCTGGCCCCGATACAACTCTTATACTCTGCCCCAATAGCCAGGGTGCGGGCCAATGGCATGATCTTGAACTCCTTAGCAATGTCCTGGGACACGAGACAGGAGTGCCCCCTATTGCCACCACTACTTGTCCTCGCCAGGGATCAAATGGTCAGAAGGCTGCAGCATTTCTATTCACAAAGAGGCCTGGCTATTACGACAGGCTGTTTATAGTTGTCAATGTACATGGACGACATCCTCGGTTTCATCCACCGCCCTGGTGACAACTTGTCCCCCCTGATCTGAGAAATTATAATAGTTGGGAATATTCTGGAATAATTGGGACAAGACAGAGCTAGTGGTCAACTTATCTAGGAATATATTATATTTTTCACAGAGAGAGTGAAGGATTGTTGGGATAAACAGCGGACTGGCTATGATCAAGCAGCAAAGCCAGGTACATACTTGGACCACTGTCCATTGCGGGACAGGTGGCTCTTTGTATTACCCAGGTTTTTGTACTTATGCTTCAATATCCCTATTATTTTTAACACATACTGCTCAGTTCCCTTCAAACACTGCTATCCGGCTGATATGGGCTGCCAAAATACTTCTGACTTGCTGGGAGACCATCACATATGCAGGGGTTTAAGGGCCCCGATTTGGAAACCTATTACCTTGCGGCTCAGGGACATTTTGTCAGATGACTGTATCACCCAGACAGGTAGCTCCCATACCTAATTCACGAAAAAGAGCAGAACACAGGCACCTCTCTCTAGTCTCTTATGCCAAGGGGAATCCCCAGTCCTAGGACTGGCATTGTCACTACGGGTGCTACGACTTGGGGCTGAAGAAGGTTGGCGGCACTCCCACTACCCTGCGCACAAGCTCACATGTAACCCTTTCCTCCCCTTGACAACATAGATCGGAGTGCACCACATGCTACTATTGGCGAGCTTGGTGGATTTTGGGCACCTGTGAAAAGTTTCAGACCCATGAACAATTCTCCCAACGTGGCACAGATCCTTGCTTTCTAAATAAACATACTTGAGACTGCAACATTCAGTACAGGAGGCCATCCCAGGGTCTCCACAGGAGCCTCAATATTTGTCCTGCTGACCTGGATTATAACACCCACCAATGCCACAGGATGAATCTCCAAATTATATGCTATGGTACACGGCTCACGTGTAGGACATCCCACACAGTCTAAACAAACATGGGACAGAGAACTTGGGAGAAAGATAACAAAGGTCAAATGGGCATATGGCTGTGCACAAACCCAATCTATCTTGCTCAACCATTCCCATAAATGTGTACATTATAAGCTTCTCCCCTGGGCATACATCACAATAGTCGGACAACACCACATGGACAGGGCCAAACCTCATAACTTCCTGAGGGCCTGCTCCTTTTAATTACTCCTCGCTGAGACCACTTTTATGTACATGAACATATGCACCATGTGTTTTATGTATATACTATTGCCACAGCTAATTATTTCCCTGCTATTGTTAAAGGAGTCCAATAGAAATCACACAAACAATACATGCCCCTTATTCCAGTGGAATCAGCACAATTTGCGTTTCAAAGATAACAGGGATTGCCGCATCTTGCTTTGAAAGAAATTGCAGCTTTTCACCACAACACACAAATGTTCTACTGTTAGAAATGGGGTTTCTGGTTGGCTAGGTTATGCACCTAAGACAGGCAGAACCCACCACTCTATAGTCAGGGCAAGGGAGTTACACACCCAATATAACCCCTGCTCACCCCCTTGGGAGCTTGGCGGAGCAGTCAGGCTTATTCCAGAGGCAATGTGTAAACCATTTGTGCAACACACCAGCAGTGACACACCAGGTACACCACAAAAGAAACTCCACACAAGGTTATATAGGAATATCCTTTGTATTATCCATAAAAACACATTAGATCACAATCACATATAATACTGTTCCACTAGGCACTCGTCATGACTTCACAGGGATTTACATAAATCAATTGGCCAATGGGGCCATGGTCATAAACATCACAGTTACGGGAACCAGTAACTACTGGTAGCATTACACTCCTCATAAAACATCATGCCTGCCAATCATCAGCAGTGCACAACAGTACAAGCCTGTAGAACAAGTTACTTACCTTCGGTAAAGAGATATCTGGAAGAAACATAGGTTAGATATAGATTCATCTGAAAGAAACAGTTTGTTATAGATTCCTTACCTTAGAATAGATACCCGAGCAACACCAATCCCAGAGGTGGATCTGCGAACTAAGTTCACACCAGGAAGTCCTGGAAAACAGAACGGCCAAAGAAGCAGTCTCTCCTGACTTGGCTGATCAGGCAGTAGTGTCAGTGAGCGTGTGCAGCGATGTCCACGTAGCTGCCTGACAGATGTCCCAAAGCAGTGGTAGCTGCCTTCGCCCTGGTGGAATGGGCGCACAACCTCACTGGAGGCTCCTTCTTTGCCAAGGAATAACAAGCTTTAATGCACAAAACAGCCCATCTAGAAATGGTCCGTTTGTGCATGGCCCGACCTTTTTGGGCGCCCACTTAGCCAACAAAGAGCTGGTCATCCACCCGGAATTGTTTTGTGCAATCCAAGTAAAATGAAAGCGCACGCTTTGGATCCAGACGGTGGAGCCTCTCTTCTTCTTTGGAAGGATGCGGAAAGAAGGTAGGCAAAGTGATGGGCTGTCCAATATGGAAAGGAGTTTCTGCCTCCATTATTGTGTATAACGTGGAACAGTTACGAGCATTGGATAAATTTGGTAAGTGCGATGCACTTTCTGACATGAGCACTCATGACTGTATTAACCATTTTAATTGTCAAGTCTGCGGGTGCATGTACAATAGTCCAAAATGCTCCCAGTCCTCAGTGAACTTTAAACAAACGTTCACTAGGGAAATTGACACTGTGCCTATACTAGGATGTCTTATTAACGCACGCTCCCTGTGTAAACATGCATCTGAATTTTCTCTATTTATTGAGGTGCATGGTATTGATGTAGCTTTCATTACAGAGACTTGGGGAGACGTCTCACCTGACCCAGATTTAGCGATGGGGATTCCTCCAGGGTATATACTACACAGGCAGGATCGAGTGGGCAAAAGAGGAGGAGGTCTGGCAGTTCTGTTTCCCTGCACCTGGAAAGGAGTTTTTTATCTCCCAACATAATGATCCCCATCTGGAGTCCTTACTTTTTAAACTGTTGATTGATAGTCGTCATACTTTTAATGGCCTGCTGTGTTACCGGCCTCCAGGCACACGGGCTAGCTTTTTAAAGGATACTGGTTCTTCTCTAGATACCCTGGCTCAATCACAAGACTTCACTCTTTTGGGTGATTTTAATGTCCACATGGAGGACCCCCTAGACTGCGATGCAGTAAAGTTTTTAGACATTGCAAATAGTATGGGGCTCACCCAGCGGGTATCTGGGGACACACATCTGGCAGGGCACCTGCTGGATGGTATTTTTTTCAAATAATGACCTTTTGGAGTGTTTAAAACGAGTTACTTACCGGTACACTATGGTTCTCCAGTATTATCTTTCATAGATTCACATGCTTGTATCTTCCCCGTCGTCATGGTGGGAGTCTCACTGTAACAGAATGACCACAGCAGTACTAGAAAAAACTGCAAAGCAAAATCCCATAGGGAATCATATTATTTGGTAACCAAACCTCATCATTATTTGGCCCAAAACTCAGCCAATCGGCTGCCAGCCCTGACATCACACTCCCCAGCAGAGCCATCCTGCCTCAGATTTCCAGCCCGAGTGAGAGACCAGGATATATCTAGAGATAATGAGGTTCTGCCTGAGAAATGAGGAGGTGGGCAGGCCGCATGTGAATCTATGAAAGAGAATACTGGAGAACCATAGTGTACAGGTAAGTAACTAGTTTTTTCTCTCCAGTATTCAATCTTTCATAGATTCACATGCTTGTATCAGAATAGCAAGCAGTACTTATCCCAAACTGCATTTCCAGGATAGAACCCCAAATAGACAGTGGGCTCTGCTCCTGTGTAGAATGTTAACATACATTACAGTTTTCAAAATATCTCAGAAAATCACTAGTTGAGAAGACATATAAACATTTGTAATATGCAAACCAAAACCTTTACCTAAAAATATATACATATCCATTTATATTTTAATAAATACCTTAATGAAATAGATGCCGTAGAACCGCCTGTCCCACTGCTGCATCCTTTTTCCATGCTGTGTCTAGACAATAGTATCTAGTGCAGGTGTGTGTATTTTTCCATGTCGTAGGTCTGCAAATATCCGGCAACGACACCCCTGCGAATAGAGCTGTAGAAGTTGCCATCTTTCTTGTGGAGTGCGCACGTACCTTGGCTTGTAAAGGTTTTCCAGCTTTGACATGACACAAGGAGATCGCCAAAGTTATCCACCTTGAAAAACTGGATCTGGGGAGTGCTAAACCTTTCCTGGGGCCAGAAAAGGCTACAAAGAGTTGATTTGTTTTTCTGAACGATTTTGTCTTATCGATGTAAAATTTCAGACATCGTTTAATGTCCAAAGAGTGTAGAGCTCTTTCTGCAGATGATGAAGGATCTTTAAAAAATGTAGGTAAAACCACCGGTTCATTCAGATGAAAGTTGGAGGGGACCTTAGGAATAAACTTTGGGTTCGTTCTCAGAATAACTCTGTCTTGTCTGAATTATAGAAATGGTTCTGCAATTGAGAAGGCTTGGATCTCGCTGACCATTCTTGCCGACGTGAGCGCTAATAGTAACGCTGTTTTCCATGAGATAAACTGTAAATTAGACTTATGTATTGGCTCAAATGGCGGTTTCATGAGCTGTGCAAGAACCGTATTAAGCTGCCAAGTAACCACTGGTCTTTGGACTGGTGGGAACATCCTGAAAAGCCCTTTGAGAAATTCTTTAATAACTCTTTGAGACCAAAGAGATGGGCGGTCAGGAACTCTTGTGTACCTTGAAATAGCGGCCAAATGTACCTTTATAGACATATGAGAAAGTCCAGATTTGGCCAACATTAAAAGATATGGAAGAATTTGATCCGAAGAGACTTGAAAAGGATGTAGACCTTTAGATGCACACCAATGTCAAAATCTCTTCCATTTAGCCGAATATGTTTTATTTGTAGAGATCGTGACAGAATCTCCCGGCATTCTTGAGGGACATTCAAAAGTTGGAACTCATGTTCGTGAGGTTCCATGCTGACAAGTTCAGCGATTTCAAATTTGGATGCAGTATCTGGACGCTGTTCATAGTGATTAGACCCTGCACTAATGGAAACTGTATCCTGGGTGTCACTGAGAATTTGAGAAGTTCTGAGAACCACGCTTGTCTCGGCCATGCTGGGGCAACTAGAATCAGATGGCACGGCTCGGATTTCATCTTTCTGAAGACCTTTGATATTAGAGGAAATGGGAGAAATGCATACACAAACATCGCTGTCCAACACATCTGCAGCGCATTGCCCTACGACCCTTTTTGTGCAAACCTGCTTGCAAAGTGTTTGCCTTTTGAATTGTGGCGATCCGCGAACAGATCTAGTTTTGGAGTGCCCCATAGCTTGAATACTTTGAGAAGTTGCCTTTGGTCCAGTTCCCACTCGTGAGAAATCTTGGACGATGTGCTCAGAATATCTGCTCTTGTGTTGTCCTCCCCTGGAACGTGTTGGACTTGAAGTGAAATGTTGCGATTCAGAAGCCACTTCCAAATTTCTTGTGCTTGCTTTGACAATATTTTTGATTTTGTACCCCCTTGTTTTAAAAGGTAAAACATGGATGTTGAGCTGTCTGTCTTGACAAGTACTGTTGAATCGTGAATCCTGGGAAGAAACGCTTTTAGACCCAACAAAATAGCCTTTAGTTCCAGCAAGTTGATGTGGAGCTGCGCTTCGCTCTTTGACCAGTGACCCTGAATTTCGAGCTCCTGCAGATGCGCTCCCCAACCTTGTAGCGAAGCGTCCGCCATCATCACAATACTGTAGTTCTGTGGTTCGAAAGTCAGTCCTTCCGCTAAATGATCTCTGAACTTCCACCATGACAGGGCCTTTAGGATCTGAGGAGTGATAACTATTCTATCTTCGAAAGATCCCTGAGGCTGAATCCATTGCTTGTCTAGAAGTTCTTGAATAGGCCTCATGTGAAGTCTGCAATGGAAGTAGGGGGATACAAGAGGACATCATCCCCAACAATGATTTGTGGGTTCTTACTGACACAGACTTTTATCTGCAAATGCGACGTCAGCTTTATGATTTTTTTAATACGTTCCTCTGAAGGATAAGCCTTCGCCTTCTTCGTGCAAATTAGAGCTCCCAGAAATTGAAGGGACTGCGATGGCATGAGATGTGATTTTTCTAGGTTGACTCAGACCTAGACGATTGAAAAGGTTCATGCACACTTGTAGAGAATTTTTGGGTTTCTCTGAACAAACTACCTTTTATGAGCCAATCGTCTAGATAAGGGAAAATTTGGTGACCTTGAAATCTTAGATGTGCTACTACTGGCGCCATACACTTCGTAAAGATTCTTGGCGCCGACTTTAGACCGAAAGGCAATACTTTGAATTGATAATGGCGCCCCCCACCATGAAGCGCAGAAATTTTCTGTGATTTATATGAATTGGGACATGAAAATAAGCATCTAAGAGGTCCAGGGATGCCAAATCTCCTTTGCCAGTCAAAAGGAGTATTTCTTGCAGGGATAACATTCGAAATGATTTCTTTTGGATGAATTTGTTCAAACCTCTCAGGTCCATTACCTGCCTACAGTTTGATGTGTCTTTTTTCTTTATTAGAAAGAAATGCGAATAAAATCCTTTCCCTCGTTGAAGGTACGGAACTTTTTCTATTGCTTCCTTTTGTAGAAGAGATGAAACTTCTTCCTTGAGGGCTGAAAGATGTTCTTGTCTCCTGTGTATAGGAGGATGATTTGGGGGCTTTTGTATGAACTCCAGGGTATGGCCATGTTGAATCACATCCAAAACCCATCTGTCTGTTGTTATCGACATCCAAGCCGGATAAAAGGAGGACAGGTAATGATTGCTGCTGTTTGAACAAGTGGGGGGTGCCTCGACAGAGTCACTGTCGTCTATTGGATTGTTACGATTTGCCTCTCGCAGATGATCTACCTCTGGACTGTTGTTGGTAAGTGTTTGAAGAACGAAATTGTTGATTATTTGAATATTGGCGATATCCCTGCTGATTGTACGGCTGATATCTATTTGATTGGAAAGAAGATCTGTGCATAAGTTGTCCTCTGGATCCTCTCCTCCGAAAGGACTGGAACCTGCCCTGCTGAAGAGATCCCAACGCACGCGTTGTATCCGTGTCAGTTTTAATACTTTGGAGGGCATCATCCACATGTTTTCTGAATAGGTTCTCTCCGTCAAACGGCATGTCCACTATTTTCGCTTGCACTTCTGGTCTAAAAGAAGTGGCTTTAAGCCATCCTTGCCTTCGTAGGGCCACTGCACCTGCCATTTGTCTGAACGCCACTGAAGACCAATCCATCGCAATGTCTATTGATACCGAGGCTGCCCGAGCCCCATCCTGTAAAATAGCAGCCGCTTCTTCTTTCTTATCCTCTGGCAGATGAGATAGTAAAGGTGCTATATCAGACCACATCTGCCTATAGTATCTGCTGATGAGGGCTAACGCATTCGAGGCCTTTATGGAAGACGCTGCCATCACAGCAAAACGCTTCCCCGCACCATCCATTCGCCTCCCTTCTTTATCCGTGGGAACTGCAGCTGTGGAAACCGGATTTTTGGAGTGCCTTTGAGTGGCCTGCATCACCACAGACTCCGGCCGCGGATGTCCAATTAAACAGGCCGGAGAAGATTCTGGGGCTCTATATTTCTTTTCTATCCGGGGGACTGAGGAAGCTACCGAAGCCGGGTTCCTCATTATTTTTAATCCTTCCTCCCAAATGTGAGCGATTATTGGAATAGATGTAATGGATTTCCGTGAATCTTCTTTGAAATCATAGAGGAAACACTCCGCTTCCTGTACTGGAAGTGGAAGCTCAAATCTTTTTGACGCTTTCTCCATGATATCATGGAAACCTCCAATGTCTTGTGGCGGAGAATTCTCCAGTGAAGGAGATAGAGACGGAGTTGTTGGAAGGATATATTGGTCCCATTCATCCCCAACCTGAGAATCCTGAAGAAGTTCTCCTTCTTCCGGTTGATCCGCGTCACTTTCCTCTAAATCATCCCTAATTGTCACAATAGGGGGAGATTGAATTTTCTGAGTTGAACTCTTGGGAGAGGAATGAGGCGGTTGAACTTGAGCAGGCTTATCTGAAGTTTTTGACGCTTGAGTGTTAGCGCCAGGAAAACGTTGATAATAATCATTTATCATAAGCCGCAAATCTGTTACTAGGGAAATTGGCATTGAGATAGTGTCCTCTCTAAAATCAGGCTGAGGTTCTTCCTCCTCTTCGTAGTCATATGTCTGCTGAAATGACTCGTACCTCCTTGAATCTTGTGCAGGACGATCCTGGAAAGAGAAGACTTCCTGAACCTCCTGCCACTCCTGATGACTCTTCATCTTCTGACTGTAATTCCAGCAGATTAGATGGAGGAAGCGGAGAGATCTTTGTCCAGGCCGTAAAATCTGAAGATTTCTTCTTAGTCGACGAGCCTGTCGACGATGGAATAGATTTGAATGAAATTGTCTTTGCCTTGGGAGACTTAAAGGATGCCGTCTACGGAGTTCTCGTCAACGTGGAAAGATGAATTATCGTCGACGAGGTGGCCGTCGACGAAGTCATCGTAGACGGAGTCAACGTCGCGGTCGCGGACGATGGAGTCGTCGACGAGGTCGAGACCGGCCTCCCCGTCGACGGGATCGTCGACGGGCCTTTCTTCGACGACTATGTCTTAGTCGTCGCAGCGGTCGTCGTCGATATGGTAGTCATCGACAGGAGTCGTCGTTGATGGAACTGTCGGCGGTTTTATTTAAATCAAAGCCGGCGACGCCCCAATTTTCGTCGATGGAACTGAGGAAACTTCTCTGGACTCTGTATATTTTTTAAGAGGAGTATGAGGAAGTGAAGACGAAGAAGCCTCTTTGCCTTTTGTCTTCTGCTTTTTAAGCTCTATCTTTTCCTCAGAAGCAGAAGATTTCCTCTTTTTAGATGTTCTAGATTCCTCTTCAGAGTCAGAATCTGAAGTGACCTTCTTCTTTTGAAGCCACAACAGTAGCCGTGCCTCCCTGTCACGCAGGGTTTTCGCAGAAAAGGTTCTGCAATGTTTACAGTCTTTAGGCACATGTTTAGGATGTAAACAATACAAGCAGTCCTTGTGGGGGTCTTCAGAAAACAGTCTAGGTTTTCCACAGGATCTGCAGGACCTGAAGTGCCTCTTTTTAGAGCTTTCAGCCATAATAAGCAACAAGCATTTACAATGCAATGGTCTCGGCAATATTATAGGTAGAGCTATTGTTATTGCTCATTTTTTTATCATTATTGCATCCCTAAATAAATGGCATTATCATTTCTATTGGCATTAGCTTTTTTTTTGCATATGTGATACCTATTGCATTAGCAGAGAGAGAGTGATGTTGTGAGGTAGAGAGAGAGAGTGAGGTATTGAAATAGAGAGTGAGGTAGTGAGAGTGAGGTAGTGAGATAGAGAGTGAGGTAGTGAGATAGAGAGTGAGGTAGTGAGATAGAGAGAGTGAGGTAGTGAGATAGAGACAGTGAGGTAGTGAGGGAGAGGGATGTTGTGAGGTAGTGATATATAAGCATAGAGTGATGTTGTGATGTAGTGAGATAGAGAGAGGTAGTGAAAGAGAGAGTGAAAGTGAGTTAGTGAGATAGAAAGAGTGAGGTAGTGAGATAGAGAGTGATTGAGGTAGTGAGTGAGAGTGAAGTTGTGAGGTAGTGAGCTAGAGAGTGAGGTAGTGATGTTTTGAGAGAGATATTGAGGTAGTGAGATAGAGTGGAGTAGTGAGGTAGAGAGAGTTATGTAGTGAGAGAGTGAGGTAGTGAAACAGTGATGTAGTGAGGGAGAGGGATGTTGTGAGGTAGTGAGATGTAAGCAGAGTGGTGTTGTGATGTAGTGAGATAGAGAGAGGTAGTGAAAGAGACAGTGAAAGTGAGTTAGTGAGATAGAAAGAGTGAGGTAGAGAGATAGAGAGTGAGCGATGTAGTGAGTTCGAGAGAGAGTGAAGTTGTGATATAGAGAGTGAGGTAGTGAGAGAGTGAGGTAGTGATCTTTTTAGAGAGAGTAGTGAGGTAGTGATATAGAGGGGAGTAGTGATGTATAGAGAGTTATGTAGTGAGAGAGAGTGAGGTAGATAGAGAGTGAGGTAGTGAAAGAGTGAGTGAGTGAGTGAGTGAGAGGTATTTTCGGACGTAGTGAGAAAGAGTGAGTGATATTGTGAGATAGAGAAAGATTGAGGTAGTGAAAGAGAGAGTGAGGTAGTGAGGGATGTTGTGAGGTATTAAGATAGAAACAGAGAGTGATGTAGTGAAGTAGTGAGATAGAGTGAGGTAGTGAAAGTGACTTAGTGTATTTGAGAGAGAGAGAGTGAGGTAGTGAGATAGAGAGTGAATTAGTGAGTTAGAAAGAGAGAGTGAAGTTGTGAGGCAGTGAGAGAGTGATGTAGTGAAGTTTTGAGAGAGTGTGTTGTGATATAGTGAGGTAGTGAGAGTGAGATAGAACTAGATAGTGACGTAGTGATAGAGAGTGAGGTAGTGAGATAGAGAGAGTGAAGTTTTTAAGTAGTGTTTTAGAGTGAGAGATAGTTACTGTGGTAGTGATATTGTGTTGCTGTGAGAAAGAGAGAGTTGAGTAGTGAGTTAGAGAGTGAGGTAAAGAGGTAGTGAGAGAGAGTGTAGTATAGTGAGAGGTAGTGAGAGATAGTGAGGTAGTGAGAGTGAGTTTGGGAGAGAGAGTGACGTAGTGAGAGAGCCAACCCCCCACACATACAGAACCACCCACACAGAGCCACACACATACAAAGTGTATCCCCCAGACATACATACAGAGACATACATACAGAGCCACACATACAGAGTCAGCCAGACACAGAGAGCTATCCACACAAATATTCAGAGCTACAGACATCCACCTTGCAACCCGGTGCATTGAAATGAAAACAATGCTACCGAAAAACACCTCTTTTTCCGTTTGACTTAATCAACATGTATTATTGACTTTACATAAATAAATCACCAAAGTACATAATATTTAAAAGTTCTGAAAACAACCAAGCTCCCCTTACCCACACACTTTCTTATGATACATCTTTTCACCCATTCAAACTTCACTTCATGCGCCCCTCTCTGCCAATCGCATCTATTCAATCATACATTCATTACACTTCCCTCACATACCAGCACACCCGTACCTCAAAATAACAAATTTATACACATACCAAAAAGATTCTCTAATGAACAACAATGGCCAACCAGACACAAATTCTCAAAATACAAAGCTTTCAATTTTTAACAACAATTTGTATACTTGATTGTCCCCACAAAACAGGTTGACACGTTTCAAACCCCTTCGCATACGGGGTTCTCTTCAGGACCGAAAAGCTGGAAAACACAAACAATCTGTGTCTTAGTTATTGAACATATTGTACATGTGCACCCCTGTCTCAGAATA
Organism: Triturus cristatus; assembly: GCF_964204655.1. Classification (NCBI taxonomy): domain Eukaryota; kingdom Metazoa; phylum Chordata; class Amphibia; order Caudata; family Salamandridae; genus Triturus; species Triturus cristatus. The sequence goes on from NC_140590.1 coordinate 285,866,982, forward strand.
TCTCCTCTCTCTGGTATTATTTTACCTTATTCTGAACTGCGAGATCAGCTGATCCCTACTATGGGGCATATTATCAAGCCAGGCGATACAATTATCGCCGCTTTAGCGGCAGAAAACTGCCGCTAAAACGGCGATAACGTGCTTGATAATATGCTCTATGGAATTCCAATTGACGCCCATTTTAGATGTCCTTCACATCTAACATGGGCTTCAATGGGAATTCCATAGAGCATATTATCAAGCCCATTATCGCCGTTTTAGAGGCGGTTTTCTGCCGCTAAAGCGGCGATAATTGTATCGCCTGGCTTGATAATATGCCCCTATGTTCTTAGAACCCAATCGCTAGTAGGCTCCGGCAGAGGTAATCATACCATCTCAATGAGTCAGCATTCCATAATGTCATCAGTCCCGTTCCATTAGATAAAAGGTTGCTTACATTTTAATTGGCAGACTGTTGAAAGCCATTTGGTCAAACAAAAACGTGTTGCACATCCAGGCGCAATTCCTTAATGGCCATAAGCAAAAACAAAATAATTGCCCATTATTTTCTCAGAATATTGCCTTTTGATGAAGTAGCTCAAACCAGATGACGATGTGCCCCGTACCTGTATTTTGGCACGCGATTGTTTCTTCAGATTCAATTTTTTGGGTTCGCTGCACATTTACCTGAAAGAAATTAAAAGAACGTTCCCACTTAACCTATGTGCTTTGCTTAGAAGCGCGTAGCTAAAACAGCTTAATCGAAGTGTCTACACCAGCTGTACAAGTTCCGTTGATGTCTTTGGTTGGAAGAGTGAGACTAAAATGGCTCAACCAAAGTGTCTCTGCAAAAACGATTCAAATAGCTCTGGTTAGAGGCAGCCAAAGCGTCTCTACCACGGCAGTTCAAATTACGCTGAAAGCTCTAATTTAGAAGTGCATGACTAAAACCGAAGCGTCTCTACAACATCAGTGTTAATTTCGTTTTACCTTTGGTGACAGGCCTGGGCCGCCGCACAGTTAATCTTCCCGGGCCGCCAGCCTGCGCCAGAGAGCTTAGAGGTGACTTCCGTCTGCAGCAGAAGTGATTTAAAGGGCCCCGCGACCTTTGGTCACGCTCTGCCTAATCGAACTATGGGAGTTGTAGTCTAAGTTTGTTTTCTCCTGAGCCGGTTTTGCCAAAGAAAATTCTTAATGAACCACACTGGCTGCATGAACCAGTAGTGGAGCCTGCTACCTAAAAATAGAGGAGGGGGTTATGGTTTTAAAATCGGCACCAGTGTCCGTTTAGCCCCAGTGTATTTTTAGGCATCATGCAATTCACACGGGATCAAAACGTAGACCTCCCGCTGGACTGTTGGAGGTGCGATCTAGGCTTATTGGCGCCATCATTTTTTGTCTGGATCACATTTGAAACCAGTGATTTAACCGGTAATAACCCAAACAGCACTCTGGCAGTCCGATCGGACACACATACAGAGGAAAAAGCAAGCCGCCCCTTGCACCAAGAAGTAGGATAGAAAGAACACACTGCAACATTTAAGACTTGGAGAAGGAACATTAAAAACCCAAAGAATGCAGCCCAGTCACCCTCCCTCTGGGCCTAGAGTTAGGAACAGCGGATAAGAGCCAAGGCTAAGCTAAGATGGTGCGTGGCTGGCAAGTAAATGAGACGAGAAGTTTCACCCCCTCCCACGCCGCTGAGAACTCGAGTGGGGAGCAGCCGAGAACTCCCAAAGTGCGCCTACGAGTCCCAGCGCTTTACTCGAGTGTAAACTTTTGACTGACCTGCCCGCCGCCGGCTCCTCTGGAGGCACGGAGTAGAGACACCCCATGGCTTGCAAGTATAGACCCGAGTATGTGAGTGTCCCGGGCCTGGACTCGCTGCTCCGCAGAACAGCTTTCTGTAACTTTAGCTGTACGGAAACGTGCCCCAGGCCTTTCCATTCTTCGGCGCTCACTGCTCGGCGCACAACTCATTAGCTTCCTTCCTTTTGTGAGGGGAAGAGGCGTCTGCGAGCCAAGACCCTGGACCAAGTCATAACAGCAGCTGCAGTGGCAATGGGGATGGAGGCTCGGTCCTGCGGGGCTCCCACGTTCTCACACCGAAGCACTGGCGGAAAGACGGGCGTGCACAGAGGCACGTGCGCACGTACACGGAGACTAACAGAAAGTCAAGCTTGTACAGTCAGATACACTCAGAGACAGACACCAGCACAACAACACGGCGCCGAACGGATAGATCCTCACGGGCAGACGACAGTAAAAAAAATTGCGGATCGAAGCTTCGAAACTTTTTCGGATTCGGGGGCGTGTTCCTGCTGTTCTAAAAGGGCGTGGCTAAAAAGTGGAAAGAACAGCAAGGAACACGCCCCCGAATCTGAAAAAGACGGAGCCTATTTGGAGGGATGGCTCTCTCCTCCAATGGCTGGCCTCCGTTTAGGAGGCCAGCCAATGGAGGAGAAGCAAAAAGAGAGGCGGGCTAAATAGCCACTCTAGAAAACATTGAATCTTCCGATTTACGGTTCTGCCTTCGGCAGACCGGTAGTCCTCGACCTAAAAATATGAAGCACGGTACCTCAAATCCAGTAAACAGAAAGGACTTCCAGTTGAACAAGAGGTCAAAAGTTCACACAGGAACAAAACTGAGCAAGGCTCAGGGAGACTCCTCCTCACACGAAGGCGGTTGGAAATCTGAGGCAGGATAGCTCTGCTGGGGAGTGTGATGTCAGGGCTGGCAGCCGATTGGCTGAGTTTTGGACCAAATAATGATGAAGTTTGGTTACCAAATAATATGATTCCCTATGGGATTTTGCTATGCAGTTTTTTCTAGTACTGCTGTGGTCATTCTGTTACCGTGAGACTCCCACCCTGACGACGGGGAAGATACAAGCATGTGAATCTATGAAAGATTGAATACTGGAGAATCCACCTATACCAATTGTTTGGTCGGATCATAAAGCTGTCATGTTCTCTTTTCCAGTTCAAAATTCTCATTCAAAGAATAGAATAAACAGACAGCTGAGATTGGTCCGCTCTTGGAATAAACTAAATGTGGATGTGCTTCGAACTGTGTTAGCTAAAAATATCCCACCACCTTTAGATAACCCTAACAAAGCCGTAGCAGCATTTGAGGAAGGGTTAGTCAATTGATCAAAGCCTGCCGGCTAAATGTATCTCGAGCCATAGGTCTAGGCCTACTGAACCGTGGTACACCGAACAGCTCAGGATTCAAAAACAAAAATGTCGTCGCTTGGAAAGGAAATGGAGATTATCTCTTAGTATGGAAAATAAAGCTGACTATAAAGCAGCGTTACTGGAGTATAAAGCTCTTATTAGTAAAGAAAAAACGAGGTTTTATACTACGGCTATACTGACAGCTACAAATTCATCTAAAGAGCTTTTCTCAACAGTAAAAAGATTAGGCAAATGTGTTGTGGCCACTGACTCTCCGAAAACCCAGTTATTCTGCGATAGAGTGGCCATACACTTTCATGAGAAAGTTAGGGAGGTCTATGATAGCCTTGCTGAAGCTACAGCGCATGAATTAACGACATTGTCAGCGGACTCAGTAAAAAACTGAGACTGCCTGCATTGAGTCAGGCACCTGTGCTGTGGGTAGCTATAGCAATAATACCCCATAGCTATCTATTTTCGGTCATTGGAAGCAACTATAAAACTGATAGAATCGATTAAATCAGGCTCTCCTTTGGACGCCTGCCCTCCGAAATTTTTTCACCTTCTGCCGGAAACATTCACATCTTATTTGATGTCTATTTTTAACAAAATGTTCTCATCTGGCATTTTCCCTACCTGTTGGAAGGTGGCTTCTTTGCTCCCCCTTCTGAAAAAAACAAACAGACGTTACTGATCCTAAGAACTATCGTCCAATTTCTAGGCTGCCACTACCGGCTAAAATAGAGAAAGAAACGAATAACAGCTTATCGGAATATACTGAAAAGGACAACTTCCTTGATGACACTCAATTCGGATTTCGTAAACACCATAGCACCGAATCGGCCCTAATCACAGCCTCCGAAATGATCAGGCAAACTGTCGACCTGGGGAGCAATGCAGCACTTGTGCTGCTTGACCTCTCGGCGGCTTTTGACACCGTAAACCTTCAGAAACTCTTGGAAGTTTTGAGGGGGATCGGTGTCAAAGGGAAGGCTCTTATGTTATTTGAGTCATTCCCGTCTGGTAGAGAGCAGTTTGTGGCCTTAGATAATTTTAGGTCACCAAATTTTACGCTACCCAGGGGGGTTCCGCAGGGATAATCCCTGAGCCCCACACTTTTTTATGTTTATGTTGCACCCCTGGCAAAACTTATCAGATCTCTGGGGTTCTCTGCTGTCTCCTACGCGGATGACACACAGATTATTGTTTCAGTGTCCGGATCCCCCACTGACACTGTGAAGAGATTCCATTCTTGCCTACATCAGGTAGGGAAATGGATGGCTACTAACTATCTAAAGTTGAACTCTAGTAAGACGGAGGTGCTACTGTTTGGGGCTCATGCTCATTTTTGGTCACCAGATCTCTGGCCCCTAGAACTGGGTCGACTTCCTAAAGTAGTGACCAAGGTTAAGAATTTGGGAGTCATTTTTGACACCAAACTGTCTTTTGAGTATCATGTTAATCAGGATACTACTTCTTCTTTTCATACATTACAAATCCTGCGAAAGTCCTCCCTTTTATTCCAGCCGAGCTTTGTAAGTTGGTGGTTTCAGCACTTGTTCTTTCGAGAGCCGATTATTGCAATGGGCTCTTTATTAATCTTCGTATAAAATGTTTAGCCAAACTTCAGGTTGTTCAAAATGCCGCGGCCAGGCTTGTATTGAACATCCTGAGGTATAAATCAGTCTCTTCGGCATTGAAGGATCTCCACTGGCTGCCAATAAAAAAAGGTATAGAGTTTAAGGCCCTCTGTATTGTTTTTAAATCCATTCATGATATAGGACCAGGTTTCCTAAAACAGAATCTGATACGCTATATCCCAGCACGAAATCTTCGCTCATCCTTGTCCAATGATCTTGCTGTCCCCAAGGTAAAAAGATGTTCTTGGGGAGTGAGAAGTTTTTTGTTAGGTGCTACTAGGCAGTGGAATTCACTCCCGCTATATTTAAAACATGGGAACAATCTGTTAGTGTTCAGGAAGGCATTAAAGACCTGGCTGTTTAGTCATTAAGATCTGTCTATTCCCAGCCTAAATGAGTAAGCGCCTTGACACCTTCGGGTGATTGTTTCGTGCTCTACAAATCGCCTTTTCATTTCATTTCAGTAACCACTTAAGAAAGAAAGGAGTTCAAAGGACAACCTTGCTCGGATGAACAGTCAGAAAGGAAAGCTTAGAAGAAAGTGCTTGGAGCTCACTCACCCTTCGCGCAGAGGGGATGTCCACCAGAAAGGCAGTTTTTAAGGTCAGAAGCCTGAGAGGACAGTTATTTAGCAGCTCAAACGGAGCGCACATAAGATATGTAAGAACCAAGTTCAAGTCCCACTGGGACATTACGAAGGGAACAGGAGGAAAAAGATGAGTAATGCCTTTAAGGAAACGATTACCAAAAGGGGACTTGAAAAGAGAAGGCTGATCAGGAAGCCTAAGAAAGGCTGAAATGGCCGAGAGGTAGCCCTTTAGAGTGCCAAGAGTAAAGCCCTGCTGGGCCAAAGAAAGGAGGAACAAGAGGACCTCAGAAAGAGGGGCGGAAAGGGGATCCACAGCCTTTGCTGTGCACCATGCCACAAATTTGTTCTATCTGCAGGTGTATACCGTCTTAGTGGAGGGACGCCTGGCTGTAAAGATAACATCACAGACTGCAGGAGGCAGGTCAAACTACGTCAACTGCCGCCGCTCAATCTCCACGCAAAGAGGTGGTGGTTGGACAGGTTCGGGTGGAGGACCGTCCCCTGCTGCTGCGACAGAAGATCCTCCCGGAGAGGCAGTCGGATCGGAGGATCAATGGCCATGTGTAACAGCTCGGGATACCAGACTCTTCGTGCCTAATCCGGAGCCACAAGAATTAATTCAGCCCGGTCGCGCCTGATCTTCTTCAGCACTCTAAGCAGAAGTGGTATAGGTGGAAAGGCGTATAGAAGACCGCAACTCCACTGGCGATGAAAAGCATCGCCTAGCGAGTGCCGCCTTGGAAATTCCAACGCACAGAATTGTGGACATTGCGCGTTCTCTTCGGTGGCGAATAGATCTAACCAAGGCTCTCGCCACTGTTGAAAGAGACCTTGCACGACCTCCGAGTGAAGACGCCATTCGTGATCCATCATGCACATGCGGCCGAGTTGGTTTGCCCTGGCGTTCAGCAAACCTGCCAGGTGGTGAACCACCAGGGATATGCCCTGCTGTTCCAGCCATGTCCAGAGGCAGAGCGCCTCTTGACATAGGGTCCACAACCCCACCTCACCTTGTTTGCTGCAGTACCACATGGCGGTGGTGTTGTCCATGATCACCTGCAGTACTCTTCCCAGGACAGAGGGAAGGAATGCTTCGAGTACAAAACGAATCGCCCGAAGCTCCAGAGGCCTCTGATCTCCACCTCCCCCATGTAGCCGCCCCATCCAAGAAGTAATGCATTGGTCACCACTGTGAATTCTGGTTGGGGAAGGGAGAGGGATCAGCTGTCAACCCAATTCTGGTTCGTTAGCCACCACTGCAATTGGTGTGCAGTGCCCTCTGAGATCTGGACGCAATCGGACATGTTCCCCTGATGTTGTGCCCACTGGAACTTCAGGTCCCACTGCAAAGGCCGCATATGCCATCTGGCATGGTCCACCAGCAGGATGCAGGAGGCCAGCGCTGAGTGCCAGGAGCATTAGCCTACCTTTTTCACTCCCAGGTTCCCAGGTGCCTGATTCAGTCTACTCCTGACTACCAGTTGGACCAAACCCCTGGTTCCCTTACCATAAGGCTCTAGGGTCGAGCTCCACGTGCGTCCTTCGATTATTTTGAAGAACCGGCTGTCCAGCTTATCACGTGGTCCTGAAGACCCGTTTTGACATCCTTAATTTATGCGGTTTGTCAGCGTCGAAACGTCGACTGTTATTTGTCCATGCTTCAATAGGTCTCCTAGCATACAAATCCATGTAATTCATTTATCAAGCTAGGGTCATTGTCGCTACAATTTGGAATTGGACCTTGTTTTCAATAGTTTCATTTGTAAATATATGTACAGTATTATTTCACCTTGTATAATACACAGATTTTGCCACCTTGTCACCTCACTCACTGTGTCACTATAAATCACGTTCACATGCACCGCTTTATTAACTAAATTATGAGACAGCCTTTTTCTTGCTTTTGTCTTGGTAATTCTTGACCTTGCTTAAATAACTTGGAAACATGAAGTAAAATATTATCTTCTTTGCAAATAACATAATTTTGTTTCTGTGGTTGTGTTCAAGCGTTCAGTGTACAAACTACTAAGAAACTGTTTGACCCGACAGAACCAATAGTTGTTTGTATTATATATGCCCAGGTTCTGAGGGATATTGGGTTACCCCATTGCTCTCCATATTGTAACGCAGGTGGGCTAGTAGGACGAGGGTGTGAAAATAAGCGTCCTGCAGGTCCAACACTACCATCCAGTCTTCTCCAGTGTCGAAAGCAGACAGGACCTGAGCTAGCGTCAACATCTTGAACTTCTCCTGCCGGAGTAAGCGGTTGACGTTCCAGAGATCCAAGATAGAATGCAGGCCTTAGTCCTTCTTGGGCACTAAAAGTAGTGGGAATAGGAACCACAACCTACTTTTGGGACAGGAACTCGCTCGATGGCTCTCTTGGCCAAGAGTGCTGAAACTTCCTGTTGGAGAAGGGCCAGATGATCCTCCGACATGCGATGGTACTGAAGTTGCATGGCGGGAGAGGTAGTCCTGAGGGGGAGGAAGTAGCCCCTTCTGACCATTTGCAAAACTCACCTGTCAGACGTGATGGTGCGCCAGTGGGGGAGGTGATGGCAAATCCTGCCGCCCACTGGCGTTTGGTGGCCCTGGAAGGTCAGACTAGGAGGGTTTGGCGGCTGCTGCAGAGGAGGCTGTGGTGGACTGGCCCCCAGAACCACGGCGGTGGTGGTTCCTACGTCCCCGGCCACGCGGGGGCTGAACAGCTTGCGCTGGCCTGTGGCTCTGGGCGGGGTGCCCCTTCCCTAGCTGCGAAAGGCAGACTGCGCAGGGTGGGTGGTGGAGCGGCCCAAAGACAAGGCCGTAGCCCAAGAGTCCTTAAAGCGCTCCAGCGCATTGTCTGCCTTGTCGCAGAATAGGCGACGGCCATCAAAGGGCATGTTTATAAGAGTGGATTGGACATCCCCTGAAAAACCAGTCGTAGCATCGAAGGGCTACCGATGTGGAAATCGTCCTGCCTAGTGAGTCGGTAGTATCCAGCCCACAGCACATGGTAAACTTCGCTGCGTCTCTCCCTTCGGCAACCCCACACAGGAGAGTATGGCCCGGGCCTCCAATGGGCACTGGGGCAGCACTATCATAAATCAATCAGTACATTTATATAGCACGCTACTCACCCGCGAGGGTCTCAAGGCGCTGGGGTGGGGGGTGCTGCTACTGCTCGAATAGCCAGGTCTTGAGGTGTTTCCTGAAGGTGAGATGGTCCTAGCGCTACCATATCCCACAAGGAGTGGGTATAACGGGCCAATAGACATGCAGTGTTTACCGACCGCAGTCCCAAGCTGGAGTAGGAAAACATCTTCCCAAGATGGTCCAGCTTTTTGGACTCCCTATCAGGTGGTGCGTTAGGAAATGAGCCTTTGGAGGTAGAGGCTGGGACCACCAAACTCTCTGGGATGGGGGGTTGGGAGAGGTAAGTGGGGTCACCCGGAGCCGAGCGGTGGCATCGGGCAATCATCCTATCCACGGGAGCCCCTGTGTTGGACCTGTAGCAGGTGCCCAAAAGGAGGTAATTGAGGGATTTATTAAACGGGAGCAGGGGCTCCTAAGAGCTTGCTGCTGGTCGAAGCATCACTGTCAGGTTAGTCCGGACTGCCACCGTAGGTAGCTCGAGGCAGAGAGCCTCGGCCACCCTACGCAACACCACGGCTTAAGACGCTCCCTACTCCGTAGCCACAGTAGGAGGAGACAACATGCCAAGGTCTGGTGAGGTATCCAAACCACTGGCTTCCCCCAGTTTCCCTCTACAGTCTGGTTCAAAGCCCAACTGGTCACTAAGAGGGTCTCCAGAGTCGTCCTCACCCTCCTCTGGCTCCCAATCTGGTTTAAAAGAGCCAGGGTAGAACAAGTGCACAAAATTACCCATCAGTCCCGGATCCGGCGTCGGTCCGGCTCGGTGTTCACATCGGTATGGAGGCCAGAGTCGACACCAGCTGGGCACACAACCGGCGTCGGCTGCGGACATGGTGCCGGTGCAGTCGGCGCTGGGGGAGGTGTAACAAGGCCAACTGGCACCGATCCAGATCTGGATCTAAGGGGACCATGAGGTGCCGGAGCTACCGGCTCCGAAGGCCCAGGGCTCCCAGCTGAATCCTCAGGGCCCGAAGGCACGTCGACGTCGGGCTGCTCAAGGATGGCATACACCGCTTCGTAAAATTGGCGAAGCTGGGCAGAGGTCGCTCCGGGTCCCTGGAAGGGAGGAAAGCCTGGAGCCGACCCTTTAGGCAGGAGAAGCACCACCTGCATCCCTAGTCGCGTCGGTAGACAGACGGGGAGAAGTCGAAGAGCAACGGTGCTTCTTCGACTTCTTCTTGTGCTTCGACTTACCTGACCCCGAGTGCGAAGACTTGGAAGAAGAGTGATGATGACTCCGCGACCAGTCCCTCGACCTCCTACGCGACCGGGACCTCGAGCGGCGCAAAGCCGACTGCCGGGCCTAGAGAAGCTTTTGGGACCGCTCCCGCAAAGACTTCGGGTTCATGGTCCGACAGTTGGAGCACGACTTGGGTTGCTGGTCGCGCTCCAGGCAAAACAGGCACACGCAGTGCAGCTCTGTCACCAACATCTATCGGCTACAGGAACCGCAAGCCTTGAAGTTGGGCATCCCTGACGTGCACCAGGAGTCGAAGACTCGAAAACGGTGTCGACAAAAAGTCAGTCAAAAAGGGACTGGAGGTACCGCTCTTTCCGTATCTGAGCTGGCTGGCGCGGAAAAAGAAAGAACTGACGTCAGCACGCGAGGGCGGCGTCTATGTAGCTACCGAAACATCACGCTGAGTCGACAGACTCCACCTTCCGTCAGAATACAGTCTGACACCTGGGGGTAATTTTAAGGTAAGGAATCTAGAACTAACTGTTTCTTTCAGATAAGTGCACATTATTAGAAACACATACCCACTGGGACATTACTTCCCACTCCGAGATCACCAGTAAGACTTCTCTCTCTCCCTTGGAGAGGAGTGGGGACCTCGTTGAGGTTTCCCCTTTATGCCCCCCAAAGGGTACACAACATGTGGGCCCAAATGCAGCTGGTAGGCGGGGGAGCTTGGGGGACCAACCGCATACCTCTCTTGCGGTTGCTAAAGAATTTCCCTGGCGCCCAGCACCACAAGCAAGGGGGCAGGGTGCAGCTGACCCTGTCTACTTCAATGAAGAATGCCCTCGGTGCTGCAGCCCGCCCGGAGCAGACGGCTGGTGCACATGGGCGACTTCACGTTGGGTACCCTGGTGACAAGCTGCTGGTTGCATGTGGCAGGTATGCTGTGTTCGATGCAGCAGCCCTTGCCTTTGCCTACCACAGATGCCGGCCGCGCACTCAGCACTCTGGCCGGGCCCCCTCCTGGGCCGCAAGGCACGGAACAAAAGTCTCACTTGGGCCAGGGCCTCTGCCCTTGCGCGTTGGCCCACGGCTGCCAAACATGGCGCAAAGTCTCCGTCGGGTCCTCTCTTGCTGGCTCCGCCCCTCTGTGATGGGGCGTTGCGGGACAACCCATAGGACTTCCCGGGCTGGGAATCCTCACTCTCCTTGTGTTGTTGAGCAGTCCGGGGCTGAGTAGCAGCGCCCCGGCTGCGCCAAAACCAATGGTGATGGCGGGTCCAGAGAGGGAGAGCGCTTGTGGGGCGGTAGCTCTTTCCTCCCGTGAATCAACTGCCACACTGAGGAAACGCAGCCCACGCGCTGGCAAACCAAAGCGCCCTTTCCGTACTTCCGGACAGAGTGCCAGAATTTACAGCGCTCACCCCGCGCTGCTTTTTAAAGATAGGAGGTTAATAACACCGTGCTAACCATGACCTGTTACCTCTCAGCCAGGGCAAGCCACCAGACCCTGAGAGATCACCGAGGCAGAGGACAGGGCCCAGGCAGACCAGCACGCAGGGTCTCCTAGCAAAGGGGCAGGTAGTCCCAGATGGCGGTACCTCCCGACACACAGCAGTATCTTCTTCTCCAGTTCAACAAACATGGGGTCGCAGCCACAGTACTTAATCCAAATGTCTTTGTTCTGCCCCGGCATAGGGCTCTGAGCCCAGTCCAAACCAGTTCTGGGGCACTTAAAAATAAATACATTTACCAGTGCACAACACCCCCCCATTCCCAGTGCAAGCCTTGGCTTCAGACACCACAGGGGGGCAGAGCCAGCATTGTGGAAGCCAGGCACAGCCCTATTCAGGTGCAGGTGCTACTCCTCCCACTACTCCAAATGTACACCAGGCCTATTCAGCCTAGCACTGAGTCACCCAGGCAGGGCAGGACACACCTCAACCGCCACAGGGAGTGGCTGGAGTGAATGCACATTCTCTCTCCCATGTCAGTCAGAACCAGACGGTCAATACACATTAGGCAGGCACAAAGACACATAGCACACAAATAACCACTTCTGAAAATGGCATTTCTAAAATAGTAATAATAAAATCGTCTTTCACCAATAAGGATTTATTACTAAAATTCCAAACGAAGAAGTTACTTACCTTCGGTAACGCTTTTTCTGGTGGATACAGTACCTGCCTGTGGATTCCTCACCTTATGAATATCCCCTGCGCCAGCATTCTGCTGAATTTTTTCCTAGCTCTCCACACCAACGAGGACGTCGGCTCCGCTCGAGACTCTGCATGACATCACCGGAACCATAAGAGAGACTCGTCGGCATGATGTCAGTTCCACCCATGTTTTCAGTGCCTCCGAGGCGAACAGGTGGACCGACAATAGATTCAAAGTATACACAGAACATAACATTCAAACACATATACATAATCAAAAAGGAAAGCTAAAGAACATAAGCATTTCCTATAAATGTACTAGATAGAAAGCAGATACAATGTATAACAACATGTCAAACAAGGCATCCTTTAAGGTATACAAAGGTAGACAATGGGGAGGAGGGTGGGTCAGTGAGGAATCCACAGGCAGATACTGTATCCACCAGAAAAAGCGTTACCGAAGGTAAGTAACTTGTTCTTCTGATGGATACATCTGCCTGTGGATTCCTCACCTTATGAGCAGATTACCACAGCAGTCCCACTCCCGGAGGAGGGTGTCCACCTTTCTTCTACCAAAATGTCCTGCAAAACAGAATGCGCAAAGTGGCCCTCCCTCCTCACTTCGGAGTCCAAGCAATAATGTTTTGCGAATGTGTGGAGGGAGGCCCAAGTCGCTGCCTTACAAATGTCCAGCACAGGAACACCTCTGGCTAAAGCAGAGGTAGAAGACTTAGCTCTAGTAGAATGAGCTCCAATACCCTCAGGTGGCTCCTTACCAGCAAGGGCATAGCAGATCTTGATACACAAGATGATCCATCTAGATGGAGTGCGCTTGTGCACAGCCTTACCTTTCATGCGTCCAACGTAGCCCACAAAGAGCTGATCGTCCATACGCAAGTCCTTTGTTTAGTCCAAATAAAAGCTCACCACTCTTTTAGGGTCCAGGCGGTGAAGTCTCTCCTCCTCCTTGGAAGGGGGAGGATAAAACACGGGGAGAGATATGGACTGCCCCAGATGAAAGGGAGTAACTACCTTAGGCAGAAAAGCAGCCCTGGTCCTGAGGACCATCCTTTCAACATGTATGGTCAAAAACGGGGGTTTTGAACTGAGCGCGTGAAGCTTACTCACCCTCCTTGCTAAGGCAATAGCCAACAGAAAGACGGTTTTAAAGACAAAAGCCTCAAAGGACAGCTATGTAAGGGTTCAAACCTAATGGTAAGGCCCTTTATAAATCTCAAAACAATAGGAGACTTAAATAAAGACGGCTGATCAGGCAGACACAGAAAAGCCGATAAGGCCGACAAATAACCCTTAACCGTGGCCACAGCACAACCTTGCTGGAAAGAGCAAACTGAAGAACATCAGATAAGTGGGCCTTTAAAGGATCAATGGATCTCTCTCCACACCATTCAACAAACTTAGACCATCTTTAGGAATAAATCGACCTTGTGGAGTGTCGCCTGGATGATAAAATAACATCCACAACATCCGGTGGGAGAGAGAAGGAACTCAGGTTGCCCCGTTCAATCTCCAGGCATGAAGGTGGAGGAGGTGGGGATGTAGAACCTGCCCCTGCAACTGCGAGAGGAGGTCTGCCCTGAGAGTGAGACGGAGCGGAGGGTGCGATGAGAGGTGAATTAGATCTGTGCACCAAACTCTTCTTGGCCAATCCGGGGCGATCAATATGACTTGGCCCCGGTCTTGGCGAATCTTCTGAGGATTCAAGAGTATGGGAGGAAACGCATAAAGGAGCTGTGAGCTCCAATCTAATTGAAGCGCATCCCCCAGCGCTCCCTGCATCGGATACTGGAGACTGCAGAACAACGGGCCGTGCGCATTCTCTTGGGTGGCAAACGGGTCCAATCGGGGAAAACCCCATATTTAGAAGATGTGATGGACCAGCTCCGGATGAAGCCGCCATTCGTGACCGGCCGAGTAACGCTGACTGAGACAGTCCGCACGAACATTCAGCACACCGGCTAGATGATTTGCAAAAACACAAATCTGATGGTTCTGAGCCCAGGACCAGAGTCGCAGAGCCTCTCGACAAAGACAATACGACCCTACACCTCCCTGTTTTTTGATGTACCACATCGCGATAGTGTTGTCCGTCAGGACCTGAACCGACTGACCGCGAAGGGAAGGAAGGAAAGCCTTTAGTGCCAAACGTATCGCCCGCAATTCCAAAAGGTTGATGTGAAGCAACCTTTCCTCTGGAGACCAAAGACCTTTGACCTCCAGATGAGCACCCCACCCTAAAGTGGAGGCATCCGTGATCACTGTGGCCACCGAAGGAGGAAGCTGAAAGGGCTTGCCTTGAGACAGGTTGCCCAGCACACTCCACCAAGTCAGCTCCGCTGCAGCGTCTCTGGAGATTCTGACTTACTCCCTGAGATCTCCGTGGTGTTGAAACCACGGTCTGCGGAGGCACCACTGGAGCGCCCTCATATGCCAGTGCTCATGACTGACCAACAGAATGCAGGAAGCGAACAGACCGAGCAGGCGAAGGACCTTCAGGACCGGAACAACCGCTCCATCGTAAAACAAAGGAATCATCTCCTGAATGTCGAGAATTCTTTGTGGAGGAGGAAAAGCTCGACACACAGTAGTGTCTAGTACCGCCCCTATGAACAGGTTGCGCTGAGAGAGCAGCAGGTGAGATTTGGGCAAACTGACTGAAAAACCCAAGTTGAACAACAGTTGAGATGTTACTCGCAGATGATGAAGCACCATCTCTGGCGACTCCGCTTTGAGCAGCCAGTCGTCCAGATAGGGGAAAACAGGAATCCCCGACCTGAGATGAGCTGCCACCACTGCCATCAATCACCTTTGCGAAGACTCAAGGTGCAGTAGTAGGACCAAACGGGAGGACCGCAAAATGGTAGTGCTGCGACCCTACCGTAAAACGGATATACTTCCTGTGCGACTTCAGAATGGGGACATGAAAGTACGCATCCTGCAAGTCGAGCGTCACCATCCAGTCCTCTTGCTGTAACGCCAGAAGAACCTGAGCAAGGGTCTGCATCTTGAATTTCTCCTTCTTCAGGTAAAAATTCAAGACCCTGAGGTCCAGAATCGGACTTAACCTGCCGTCCTTTTTGGGGATCAGGAAATACCCGGCGTGCATCCCTGAACTACCTCTATCGCACCTTTTTGTAGTAATGCAAGGACCTCCTTCTGTAGAAGAAGCAAATGGTCCTCTGAACAAAAACCTTGGCAAGGAGGGTAAGGAGGAGGAAATTCCCAAAAGGGAAGGGTGTACCCATTCTCTACAAGGTTTAAAACTCAAAGGTCTGACGTGACCGATTTCCAACCCTGCAGAAAATGAAACAGCCGACCCCCTGGAGGACCCACATGATCCAGGATGGGGGATCTAGGGCTGTTTTCCAGGGGTACCAGAGGGAGCAGGGGAGGCAGAAGAGGAGGAGAGATTGCGGGCAGAACTACGTTGGCGTCCTTTGACTCTTCCTCTAAAAGACTTATAGAGTGGATTTTGCTGCTGCGGAGGTTGACGGAAGCTGCGAAAGGAAGATATTTTTTGTAGCCAAAACCTCTTGTCTGGGTTTGCAATCCCAAGAATTTCGCCGTGGCTCTGCTATCCTTAAACCTTTCCAATGCCGAATCGGCCTTTTCTCCGAAGAGTTTAGATCTGTCAAAGGGCAAATCAAAAAGAGTGGCCTGGACATCAGGGTAAAATCCAGAGGATCGAAGCCAAGCTTGCCTTCTTCTAGCTATGGAGGAGCCCATAACTCTTGGCTACTGAATCTGCCATGTCCAGGCCTGATTGAATAACCTGTCTAGCTGCAGCCTGAGCATCCAACAGATCCTCCATAAAGTTTCCTCTCTCCTCATCAGGTAACTTGGAAGCCAACTGTTTTGCTGAGTCCATCAAGGCATGTATATAACGGCCCAACAGACAGGTAGCATTGGTCTATTTTAATGCCATGCTAGACGTAGAAGACCTTTTTAGCCGACTGCTCCATTTTCTTAGAGTCCCGGTCAGCTGGAGCCTGAGGAAAAGCACCTGAAGATTGTATTTATATTGAGCAACCGCTGGGTTGCGAGAGTATATTTGTTTATACTTTACACATTACTTGCGTTACATGATGTTAGATGATGTGCAGCTAACATGTACAGCATGTCCTCTAGGGAGACCCCTATCTACAAGGATGACTAGATCCAACGTAATCTCAGTGGCCCTTCTCTTCTTTCACACTCTTCCACCCCCCTGCCTTCAGCCCCAAACACTTCCAGGGCTTTATTGGAGAAACTTGAAAATCTGAAGAAAAAACAGATCAGTACTGACCTACATGCGCGCATGCTCACGGAATATCTCAAATCCAACACAATACCATTAGGATTACAAATACGTAACATGCTAGCTATCTTCACACAAGACCCGAAGTTCCGCAACGGCTTTAGTCATCTGGCCACCACCTGCTCCAGGCACTGGATGGTACTTGGTATTGACACAGCAATAGAACACAGTAGAAAAGAGCTTCAAGAGATAGAGCTTGAAAAACGTATTCTAGCTGATACTACCATCACTGACGCTTAGGGTCTCCTCGACAAGGTCAATGCGACCATTGCAACCTTCAACACGTTTGAACAGAACAAGAAAATAAATAAAATACAGAAAGATATAAAGAATTACAACAAGGACCACACTTACCCTTACTTACTTGACACTTTCTACAACACTTCTTATCAGCCACCTAGAAATAGGAATTGGGATAGATACAGGAACAATCAGCTCATCACCTTCTCGGATTCATCCAACACATCCATTGAAGATTCAGACCCTGGCGAGGGTCCCAGCTCAGAACGCCCCCAGATCCGGCCACATCCACCACCACTCTTACCTACTGGTTTTTTAGGCGTGAACCGCTGACGCGGCCATGGTCGGGTGAGACAGAACTACCAATACCAACACGCGGGCGAACGGCAAACCCATCACAAATTTTACCAACGGGGTCCTCATCAATGACAACCGAATCACAATCTGTTTTTCTTTTTGAAAACCTCATTAATGGACACCCTTATGGTACCTACTACCACTCTTATCACAAGAAATAGTGTCAACACTACAAACATCAACCTGATCCCATCATGAGATTTGCCACTCATGACATCCCCAGTACACAAAAATGGGCCTCACCAAATATCAAATAATGAGATTCGCCACACATCATCATGCATCAACACAACTATTCCCATCTCCAGTTCGTCCAAACACATGCTATCCACCGATGAGATTTCACTACTCAGCAAAGGCCTCTCCTTTGTCCCTGCTAACCATAGTAACTTTTTCAAACTCCAAGAAGACCTACTTTTATTCTTTAGACACATTCGTCTCACCCCATCAGGCAGGACACCTACTTGATCCTGTCCTCTCAAACATTCCATTCGATTGCTCCTTTCCAGCTCTTCCTTTAGACTGGTCCGATCATTTTGCCATACATTTTATTCTGCCCGTTGATACTCAAAGATGCACATCCCTTCTCGGCTTCAGGAACAACTATAGACCCTGGCCCAAGCTGAATATTCCAGCTTTCAATGCTTCTCTAATGGATTCTTGCCCCGACATCAATCTTGGGTGCACCTCCTTAGCTCAGGAAGTGTCTAAGTGGCTAACCTCCAATATTAACATTCACTTACCGTTGCGCCCAAGTCCACAGACCTCTCATCATGCTCCTGCCCCATGGTTCACAGATGAACTGAAGGTCTCCAAATCTAAATGTAAACATTTAGAGAGATCCTGGAGGAAAACCTATGCCCTGAACGACAGACTGATTTACCGTTCAGCACTTAAGCTTTACCATCAAGCCTGTCGAAAGGCTAGAGCCCGGTTCGTCTTTGAGTCAATTGAAAAGGCTATCAACCGCCCAAAAGCCCTCTTCTCCATGGTCAAAAAGTTAGCCGGCTCTAAGACCGTTCCTATTCCACCTGCGTTAGGGGATGCAGAATGCAATGAAATTGCCGACTTTTTTACATCGAAAGTCGAAACCATCTACACTGCTTTTTCTTGCGCTTCCCCTCTACCCCCTCTTAAACCCCTTTTTGACCTTCCGATCTCGGACTCATTGAGCTTGCAATACCAAGCACCTTTGATTTCAGAATGGCCCCTGCTAAATTCCAACACGCTGTCTGCCTGCTTAATGAAGGTCAACTCAGGCTCTCCCCTTGACCCGATTCCTATGAACATTCTCCGCCTGCTTTCTCCTGACGCTCTCCTCATTATTCAAACACTTCTAAACTCCTCCTTGCGTGAATCTATTGCTCCAGAGGAATGGAAAAGGGCCCTTGTAGTGCCACTGTTAAAAAAACCTGGCGCAGACCCTAAGATGCTCGCCAACTTCAGACCTATCTCTCTGCTGCCCTTGTTTTCAAAAATCCTGGAAAGGCATGTTAACATCCACCTTACATCTCACGTGGAGACTTCAGGCTTTCTTCATCCGTCCCAATCGGGTTTCCGTCCTCATTTCTCCACTGAAACCACTCTTCTGGGGGACACCGAGAACTTACGCTCCCGCCTTGATCATGGAGAGACCATGGCGCTTATTCTTTTAGATCTAAGCGCTGCTTTCGACACAGTCTCTCGCTCCATCCTTTTGAAAGCCCTAAGATCGGCGGGAGTGTCAGGCTCCGCTCTTGCCTGGTTGGCCTCCTTCCTTAATCAACGCACTTTCCAGGTGGTTTCCTCCGGCTTCTCCTCCTCCGTTCGTTCATCTGCGTATGGTGTCCCGCAGGGGTCCTCACTGAGCCCTACGCTCTTTAATATCTACGTGAGACTCCTAGCTACCATCGTGGAAGACGCTGGTCTTTCCCTCTACTCATACGCCGATGACACTCAGATCCTTTTCTCCCTCTCCTCGGCTGCTGAAAATTCTCCATCCGCTCTCAAATCAGTCCTCAGCCGAGTAGCAGAGTGGATGCAGGTTAACCTTCTGAAACTAAACGGAGATAAGACGGAGGTGCTCATTCTGGGCAAGCAAAAGCATCTCTGGAGTTCTGCTCACTGGCCATCAGAAATGGGCCCTTATCCCAGTCTCCCAGGTTCGTTATCTTGGTGTTATCCTGGATGACTCACTTTCTATGCGACATCAAGTGGTCAAAGTGGCAGCCACCTGCTTTTCCATCCTAGGGTGGCTTCGCAAAATACTATGGATACTTCCACTCCCTACCAGACGCTCAGTGGTCCAGGCTTTAGTCACCTCTCGCCTGGACTACGGCAACGTGTTGTACCTGGGAATCACCCTAGAGCTTCAGAGGAAACTTCAGCTTGTTCAGAACTCTGCCGCCCGTCTCCTCTGCAAGGTCCCGTGGCGATCTTCCATTTCCCCTTTTCTGAAAGACCTCCACTGGCTCCGTATCGATAGCCACATTAAATTCAAGGCTCTCTGCCTTCTGTACAAAATCAAACATGGTTCGGCTCCTGGCTACCTGAGGGCCCTGGTTCAACAATACTCCCCCTCCCGTCCCCTCAGGTCATCTACTCTTGGCAATTTCCGGACCCCACGTTTTAAACTGACGAGAATGGGCGGACGCTCCTTCTCCGTTGTTGCGCCTAAGCTGTGGAGTTCTCTTCCGACTATGCTCAAACATGAACCATCTTTGTTAAAATTCCGCAAAGACCTCAAAACCTGGCTTTTCTCTCATTAACAACCCTACGTGTAATCATTACTCTATTGGCGCCGGGAGACCCCTTGTGGGTAGCTGAGCGCCTTATAAATCTAATTACAAATTACAAGCTATTTTTCTCAGATAAGCCTGATACTGACAAACCCTACGAGAAACAATTCCATCCGGCATCCACTTTCCTGCCTCCGGCATCTATGATGCCACCTGAAATCCCTGCATTCTAGAGACGTGTCATGCATGAGGTTAAGGAACTACAACATCAGTCCAAATTCGTTCCCTATAACCTGCCACTCGCAGAGAAACAGGCCATAAACAGCTTAAGTGAGAACAAAAACAGTCATAAAACCTGCTGACAAAGGCGGTGGCATAGTTGTCATGGACCTAGACAAGTACGATGGTAAAATCTTGAGTCAACTTAACAATACTGCACATTACCAGGCTCTGCCTTCAGACTCCCTCGCCGACATTCGAGATAAAATACTTACTGTCACCAACCAGGCTCTTCACTCTGTCATCATTTCCAAAAGAGAACATGCCTTCCTCAACAATCCTCACCCCAGAACACCAGTTATCTACGTAGTGCCCAAGATCCACAAAAACCCATCTGAACCACCCGGCCGTCCGATAGTTTTAGGATGTGGGTCCATCCTGGAACCACTCGGCAAGTACATGGACGCCATCCTCAAAGATTTTGTCCCACTTACCGACACTTTTGTTAGGGACAGTACTCATTTGATCAACATCACTGAGGATTTTCCTTTCAATAATGACACTGATTTAATGGCTGGTCTCGATATTGAATCGTTGTACAAGAACATTCTCCACACTGAGGGTCTTACTGTAATAAAACAACTATTGTATACTAGATACAAACCTGCCCGCATTCCCACAGAATTTGTAATGGACCTCCTTCAGATTGCTCTTACCAACAACTACTTTCTCTACAAGGACACTTTTTATCTTCAGATCAAGGGAGTCTCCATGGGCGCTTGTTTCACCCCAATTTTGTTGTCCTTTATGTCCACCACCTAGAGACTACACATATTCTGTCCACTCAAAACCCATTTCTGAGCAAGATCGCACTGTGGCGTCGTTACATTGACGATATTCTTCTCTGGCATGGCCCACAAGAAGATTTAGCCTTGTTTATCACCTGGCTTAACAACTACCAGCACCACCTTACCTTTACTTCTGATGTAAAAAACAATGATCTACCCTTTCTCGATCTCACACTCCACGCGGAGGATGGTACCACCCTCTACCACAAACCCACAGAGAGTAACACCTTGTTATTATACTCTAGCTCTCATCCTCGTGGGTTGCGGGATGGCTTATCCTATGGTCAGTTCCTCCGCATCAGGAGAAACTGTAAATGGCGAAAAAATTACTTCAGAGAGGCAGCCATCCTCTCAGAAAAATTGAATAACAGGGGTTACCCTAAATACCTGGACAGAGAGCTTTGAAAGGGGCATGGTATAGCCACAGGGAAATACTTTTGGCACCTTCCACCAAATGCACCAATTTTTATCCACCTACAGCCCCTCCAGCAACAGGGTTAGTAAGGTAATCAAAAAAACTGGACCTTGCTTCGGACTTTTGCACCTTTAAAAAAAAAACCTCTGTTCTCATATAAAAGAGGAAAAAATCTGACAAATTGGTCCATGCCATCACCTGGCCACAAAAGGAAAAGTGAAATCCTTCTGTGACATCCCTGTTTGGGCTCCCTCCCATCATACGCCATTACAAGTGCCAAACATGCAGCGTATGTGACCTTACCATCAATACCAATGTATTTGTCACCACCGATCACACTTACCAACTCAAACTATTTTCAACAAGTGTCGAACCACCAATGTCATTTACGCGATACGCTGCCCTTGCAATTTACTATACATTGACCAGACAACCCAGATGGTGACAACGCATCGCCCAGCATAAAAGCCGCATCAGATGTAATGTGAAGACAGCTACACTTATTGCACACTTCAAGGTAAACAACCACGTGGAAACAGACATGACAAGTGATTGACCGACCTGAATTACCCACTGGTGGCGGCAATTTACAACTCCTGTAAAACAAATGCAAATGTAGGTGGATCGCACGCTGCAATTCAGTGTCCAATGGATTGAACTCCTTGGATGAATGGAACACTGTTATCACGACATCTTAATCCTTGTTCACCAACACATACTGTAGTCTATATCACTGTTTTGAATCTGACCATCTATGCATGTGGACTAGGAGCTCCTTGTATGTTAATATATCATCCACCCAGAATATTCATCTACAGAAACATATGTATGTCTCCAGTTCTTTAAAATTGTCTTATGTATGAACCTTTATTGTATAATCTAAAAGTTATTGGATATATATCCTTATTTACATTATCTGCACTAATGTTCATCATGCATCTCTCGATAATGTTTCGTATCTACATGCATTAATGTGTTCTATTTATCTGTTTAAACTTGTGACTTTCCAATGTATATTCTGTATAAGGTTCTAAGGTTTTAAGTTTGTTAAATCATTGTCACTACAATTTCGGTATCTTTATCCTCAACCGCCATCTTGCTACTGGCGTCTTGCTCCTCCACGTCCCCCAGGGGCACTGACCCCTACCGCTTGGTCTGTACTAGTCCTCCCACACCATGTGATCGGCATGCCTCGCGCTATTGCATTTACACATATGCCATTGACCGGGCTTCAACAGACGCTTTATTCGTCTTGCCGGAATTTGCTTCCTGATCTAACCTGAATCCAGCACACTCATACGTGCTTCTCTACCCCCGCCCGCACCATCTCGTGGACAGCGGTGCCCTGCCCTCTCCGGATCCACTCCTTTCCAGGCAACCATTTACGATGCTGGCAAAGCTTGATTGAAGTTACACGCAAAAGGTACGGTTTTCTCCGGCCCCTCGGTGCCCCAGGTCGGCCGTAGACCTTTGCTGACTTCAGTTTTGTTTCCCTTCCCGCTACAGCCAGCTGATCCCTTCGAGCCAATATTGACTACTGCTTTCTTGCATCTGATCCAGGCTCCGCTTTCTTCTGAGCTACTCCCCAGGTATTTGCTAACTTTGGCCCCTGTCCTCCTTTCTTTGCCGCAATGTGGTCACAGGTATTCACTGAGCATATGCCTGTTTCTCTCCTCAGCCATTCCTCATTCCGGATTTCTTCACCAATAGTTTTGATTACTATTGCTTTGTGTGACCAGATAACCCCAAAACCTTTCTTGCCTTTTACACCAGTACCTGGGGCCTACTCATTTTTCTCACACTTTCCCTTCCTCTTCTCTTTACACAGCACTATCTCAATTTGTAACCATCGTCCTGATGATGACCTTGAATTGAACAGGTCGAAACGCCGTTGACAATGCAGCGCTTTTTTCCGGCTTTTACGGGGTCATTCAAAATTCATCTAAATCATAACACTGTATTTGTATTAACCTACCTTTGTACTATTCATCCCTGAAATAATAGTTTACTGTTTTTCGCCTTTCACGCAGTTTTTCTATCACTTGTGTCACTGCGCCGTTCACTTACACTAGCACGTTCAGTGCACACTTGGTTGTTATGGTTACTCCAATTCAATTGTATCGTAGTGCTGTTATAACTACCTACAAATAACAACCCTTCCAACCTATTCTTGGTCTCCCTCTCTTCTTCCCCTCCTCTAGTGATTTATACACTCATTCTAACGGTCTCAATTAATGATAACCGGTTGAGATATTGCTCTTTTTGTTATAAGATTGTTTGGAGCAAGATGCCTGCACCACCAAACTTTCTGGAGATGTATGAGAAGAAAGAAATAGTGGATCTCCTGGTACAGTCCTATATTTTCTAGCCACAGCCTTAGAAACAGCAGGCGAAGAGAGTTGTTTACGCAAAACCTGGAGGATAGGCTCCAATAAGACTTCATTAAAGGGTAACAGGAGCTCAACTGTAGAAGGCGGCGAATGAAAGACATCTGTTAGCAAATTTGGCTTATACTCCGCAGTAGCTAACTAAGTCCAAAAGCTCCGCAGCTTTTCTTATAACCATATGGTATGGAGCTACCTCTTGAGGAGAAGCCCTTGTTGAAGAGAGTTCCCACTCAGGGGAGGTGTCCAATCCACTTGCCTCCTGAATTCCCTCGAATTCATCTAGACTCTTCCAATTCACTCTCTTCTACTTACTGTCTGCGAAACTGCTCCTCTTCCAACCGCCTCTGTGCCACTCCCCTTGAACGAATCAGTGGAAGCGGTGTCGGTGGCGTCACACGTGGCACCGACTGCTCCGGAGCCGGCGTCGAAGGAGGTTCTGAAGGAGGCATGGGAACCGTACGAGGCTGAAAGAAAGGCCCACCAGACTGCGCCAGGGATTCCATCAACAGCATAGAGATCCTCGGAGCTGGAAACTGCTATGACGGTGCCATCGGCATGAAAGGCGTGAAGGGTGCCTGGGCATAGTGCTGGGGCACGACCTAGTTGAAAGCCAGCGGACCCACAGGACCATAAGATGCTCCGGATGGGAAAGCTGCCTTTGCAAACACACCGTACATTGCATTAAAAAATGCGATCGATCCGTACCTGGAGTCGGGAACTGTGGATTCGGATTTGGGCCAGTATCCAAACGGGAAGTTTCCGATGTCGGAATGATCGGATCCACTGCCGAATCCACCGGTTCATTTTCAGGCACAGGAGAAGGTGATGGATCATCCTGCACCGGCTTGGCTTTGGAAGCCGGTGAATCCCTTGGCGCCGGAGACTGCGCCGGAGCACCTTTAGGTGAAAAAGACATCTCTGTAGTCACACGAGGTGAAGGCGAGGGCGAAGGAGATACAAAGTCTTTCCGGCGATGTCGAGGAGCAGGCGAAGGAGACCTCGAAGCCTTACCCTTCGTAGAATGTCGCTGAGACCCAAGTCTTCTTTTTTTCTTATGTATGCAAAGTCGACGACTTCGCTTTTACGCCCTTTTCCTTCCTTCTTCGCCTTGGCAAGAAACAACTTGGCCTCCCGTTCTTTAAGCGCTTTCGGATTCATTTTCCTGCAACAAAAACAGTCCTCCACGTCGTGATCCGACGACAAACACCATAAGCAATCTTCATGGGGGTCAGTGATGGACATGTGACCCCCACTCTCCCTACAGGGCTTAAAGCCAGACTTCCTTGAAGACGACATCGCAACAGCAACAGTAAAAGTTGAAGGAACAACAAAGTAACTCAACAAAATATGGAGAGTCCTAGAAAACCATTACGCGTTGACGGCGTGGAAAAAAGGGAACTGATGTCATCACGCTGATGAGACTCTTATGGCTCTGGTGACGACCTACAGAGTAGCGAGCGGAGCAGACGTCCTCGTCGGCGTGGAGAGCTAAGAAAAAATTCCGCGGAATGCTGGCGAAGGGGGTATTCATAAGGTGAGGAGTCCACAGGCAGATGTATCCATCAGAAAAAACACACATGGTTACGCTACCGCTCTCATGTCAGGAATTACCACTGAAGCACATATCAGGGAATCCCCAATGCATCCCTATAAGAGCACAGCAGTGAGAAACCAAATTGGCTGTTTGTCACTACCAGGACATGCCACACAGTTAAGGAACATGTCCTACCTTTTACCAACAGCACACCCTGCCCATAGGGCTAGCTAGGGTGGACTGATATGTAGCAGAGGGGGAGTTGTAGATGTGGCAACCACTTTATATGCCATGTCACAGTGGCAGTAAACTGCACGCACAGGCCCTGCAGTGTCAGAGTCCTAAGACAGGTTTGAAAGGCTACTTAGGTGGGCAGCGCAAGCACCGCTGCAAGCCTACCAGTAGCATTTAATTTACTGGCCCAGGGTATATGGGATACATCTGTACAAGAGACTGACAGGTAAATTAAATGTGACAGATAGGCGACCACCAATCTTACCAAGTTTACAATAGCGAGCACATGCACTTTAGAACGGATCAGCAGTGATAAAGTGCCCAGAGTCATAAAATCACAAACGACAGGTCAGAAAAATACAAGAGGAAGGCAAAAAGTTCTTTGATGACCCTGCAAAAAGGGTCAAGTTCAACATCTACACTGCCAGTCACAGCTAAACTTCGCTGTACCAGGAGGAGTGGTGTTGCTCTCTCATGAGAGTTGTGGTGGTGTCTATAAAGGGTGCTGTCTCACTTCAAAGACTGCAGTGGTACTGAATGGATAATATGGATTCTTGCACCATAGACAGGATATTTGGCTCTGATGGTCATGTCTGTGTTAAATGGTGACAAAGTCTTACTCAGATGCACAGAATTGCCTTGCTTGCATTAGCAAGTGCAAATGTTAATATTCATTTTACAGAAACAAACTTTCTATTGTAGTGAAGGTTGGATTTTATTTAGTAATCAACATTACACAGAACACATTAACTCTGCAACAAAGCGCTCACACCTTCTCCAAAGCTAGTGCATCATGCTTTGGTGGTCTGTAGGCTCTTCCCCATCAGTAGGAACAGAGAGGCACATGTCCACTTGAAACAGGCAAGCAGACTAACAACCCTGTAGAAATCTTTGGATTTAGACATTTGGGGAATTTCTGTTCACCTTGGGCACAACAGGATCGCCAGTCTTCTACCACGGTCCCATTTCTAGCCCTCATATGCAGAATAAAATAAACACCATAGTCAACCACAAAGTGTGGCTGACTGAAGACGCATTTAAATAATTTCAGTCAAATTTAATACATCTCTTACACTTAGAACATGAGACGACTACCCTGAAACACTGCTGGAAGGCACTGGGATTAGGAGCATGGGGTGGGGAGGGGGTCAAAAAAACATGGAGCCATTCCCTTTAGTTCATGGTTGAATGTTCACGGTCATAACTTTGGCAGGTTTTATTGAGCTCCAGTGCTACAAATCTAGAGGAGAGTTCTCTTCTAGGAAAGGCCTTAAAAAGCCTGTCAAGTCACAGCAAAGCACCACACAGCCTAGTATTGCAGCAGAAAAACTTACATGTTTGACTACTGGCAGTGAAACAAACTGTACAGTTTGAAAACTCAAAATAGACAGAAAATGTGTCATGTTTTTTAACTACAGAAAATGTATATAGATGGGACATCATTACCATGAAGCATGGATTTTCGACAAATTATTGTACTAAAATAAATAATTTATTTTACAGGTTATATTAAAAAATAATACATAGAGGTTAATGTGTATTATGGCCTTGCAGTGCCAATCTGCCATTCTCATTCACACACAGCTAAGCCTTGTTAATCATCTCGAACCATTGAATGGCAATGTAGGCCCATGCACACTGTGTCCTGGTACTCCTCAAGAACATCACTTAAGCAACTTAGAAACAATAAGGTAGCACTTTCTTAATTTTAAATCTGCCTTACGAGCACGTGCCACTGGGCACTTTTGCCTCACAAGAGTCTTTGTATGTAACAAAATGAAAACCCTTTTTGTGACAGATAATGATCTTTTTTATGTTCCATGAGTTTTTGGAGGCTTACTGCTCTTCTACACAAGTATCTTCTGATTAATTCAGGAGTTCTGCAATGACATAGTTGAGAGTGGTTTTATTGAGTTCATCTACCTTGTGTTTTCAATCAGCCTGGCAGCAACATAAGGATATGTGATTTCTAAGTCATTAGGTTCGAAAATCAATTCCAGAATATCCTCATTCTTAAAAAAGTATACACATGGCATGAGGCGGAGTGCAAGGCACATTTGGTGAGGTACAGCTATCTGAGCTATGTGAACACACTCAACCCCCAGGGAAGTTTGACTTTTAAACGCTGAGTGTACAATAAAAAAAACAACAAGGGGTACTTATACTGCCATGATGCTCCATGGCTTGCCCTCGATTCAAAAATCAAGGTCCACAGGCAGCAGCGCCTCTTTCCCAGATCCACGGCAATGAGAGAAGTGCGCATCATGCACAGAACAATGGTCACCGACAAATGACAGGCCTTTCCACGGTATTATTTACTTTGCGTTTGTCATTCGAGTAAGTCATTCGAGATCCCATAGTAATAACATTAATTACACACCAGCCACCAATGCGAAGAGCTGGTCGAATAAACGTGCCGAACACATTTGCCCCTTGGTTTTTCCCCCACTAATTGATTTATCCAACTGCAGGCAGTGAAGCACTATCAGTTTTCGTTGAGGGGCCATGCATGCTATGCACTTGGCAAGGCTACATCGATCAGTGATGTGGGGGGGGACCTGGCTTGAAGAGTGTGAGTTTGAGAGGTACAGCGATCTCCCTTGATCCCAAACTCCCTGAACAACTTGACATATACTGGGAGTCAGGGGGACCCCAGTTCATGAGCAGAAATTAGTTTTATATTGTCAAAGTAAAAAACACTATAAGCCACCACTGAAAAACCAGCCCTGTTATCTGGTTTGTGAAAAATTAGACACTTTGGCCACAGTAGTTTTTTAGGGTTGGTATGTTTCATACCACTCTATGATCATTTAATCCTGTGAAGCGAGGAAAGACTGAATGTCCAAAAACTTCAACCCCATCACTCTTCCGATCTCTCATGCTACAAAAACAGACCAAGTCTGATGCACAGGTCGAGGGATAAGATTCAATCTGAACAAAACATCCTAACAAGGGCCAGTTAACATTGAAGAAACACTAGAACCTGGTCTTGAAAACATCCCTGTCCATGTTGTGACCAAGGAAAGAAGAGAAAACATTGAAAGCCAACAAAAACTCTAAGAAGGCAGGAGAGACATGCTTCACCTCGGCCAATAAAAGGTGATGCTCAGCTAAAATTAACACAAAAAGGGGTTCTTACGAACCATATGTAGGCCAGGTGTACTTCAAAGGGCAAACCTATTTGAGATGCTGTCAATTAAGCAGCATCCTGGGCTTGGGTGATGGGGACAAGCATCCAAATGCACAGTGGAAACGGGGTGTATTTCACATGCTCATCTTCATTTCTCTTTGCTACCTGCATTTCCATTTTTTTTAATTGCATCAATGATTAGACCAGTTTTAGTTGACAGAATATGTAAAAACCAGAAAAACAGTACACACTCTTTATGTAGGCAAACATTCGGACTGAGGATGGAGTTCTCATGTCCTCAACACTTGAGCCGTGATGATGGGGGTTGACCGTGTCTGGGGTGCTGTCAGGTTCTGCTGTTTTTAGAGTGGGGTGTCATTCTGTGCCACCGGCACCTGGTTCTGCAGGGCTTCCTGATGATCCGGTCTAGGGGCTGCTGGTGCATGCTCAGCCGCAGCGCCTTGGTTACCAGGCCCTTCTATATAAATAAGGAGGGAAAAAAACCGGTCAATAAAAAACTAAAAAACACACTCCATCCCCAAGCAGACACGATCTCAAACAAAACAATCCCCTGCTACTGTTTGCCCAACTCTTTGCAATGTACATATATACATTCATCTTGTGCTGCGATACTCCGGACACTGATTCATACTTTCTATATAAAAAGTAATGATCAGGGAGACTCCATATGTGCATCTGTCAGGAACTCTTCTAATAAATTACAGATAGGGAGGGAACTTTATGGAGCCAATGCCACTTGGTATGGCCTTTTTAAGGAGCTCTGCAGCCCACATGCGGAGGCCAACCGACATATGCTGCCACTGTAGCGAAGAGTATGTACACCCACACAGGGCCAAAGTAGCGAATGAGGCAGAATTTCCAGTTGGGAAAAATGACCCAGTTTATCCCTCAGTTCACCCACTTCCTATCCTAAATGATTAGTTTATGCTATGGATGACACTCTTCTGGTGAGTGTGGCTCTTACCCTTAGGAGATCCATGCGGTTCTTGTGGGTTGAATTTGAGCTCCCCGTGGGGTCCTGCAGGCTTGCCTTGCTCCTCTACAGCCTGTGACTTCCTCTGTTCCATCTGTAGGACAGCCTAAAAGGGACACCAAAAACAATGAACCTTGCTAAACAATGCTGGCATGAGATCAGTCTTCTATACTCAAAGGTTGATTTGGGTGATAGAGGCATGGGCATGGCTACACACTAACATGGCATCGTCTCTTAATTACAAAAACATCACTATATGTGCTAGACTCTGTAATGACCTTAAGGAAGTAGAGAAGGTATACGGTAGGCCAACTGAAGGAAAGGAAAATGCTACTTAACAGTATGCATCTGTTCTTGGTATGTAGACACTGAGCATAGATCGCCATCTGGTGTTGGGCCTGGATGTCTGCACTTGTTTTTGTCTTGGAAAAGTATTTGGAAGTCACGAGATAGGAGACTCCTCCTTTGGATCATAGTGCTCATGGGCATCGGCTCCATCCCCAGATTGTTTTTTCACCAGCAGGAAAATGATGGAGTTTTGTAAGAAACAGAAAAGATGCCCATGTATGCTGTATCTAAATAAGATAGCACTGGAACAGATAAGAGGTAGCCAGGGAGGCGGGTGGGCGTGTGTGGATCTGCAGCTCTACATGCCAAGAACAGATGCATACTGGTAAGTAGCATTTTCCGTTCGAGCCATATGAGCTGCAGATCACACACTGAGCATAGATTGTATAGCAGTATCCGTCCCTAGTGGCGACCACCAGTATCTGTTGCAGTAGTTTGAAATAGTGTTTTGAGTACAGCTTGACCCACACTAGCTTGTTGTTTTGTTCGCACATCTACACAATAGTGCTTTGTGAATGTGTGCGGTGTAGACCATGTAGCTGCTTTGCAGATGTCATCTAAGGGAATGTTCCCTAAAAATGCCATTGAAGCCCCTATCTTTCGGGTTTAGTGGGCTTTAGGAGGAACAGATAATGTACGTTTTGCTTTGTGATAGCAAATCTGTATGCATTTGACAATCCACCTTGCTATCCCAGATTTTGATATGGGGTTGCCTTTATTTGTTGGCGAGAAGGACACGAAAAGTTGTTTTGGTTTGCGAAAAGGTTTTGTCCTTTCAATGTAATAAAGCAATGCTCTTTTAACATCTAGAGTGTGAAGAGCTCTTTCTGCGACTGTTTATGGTTGCGAGAAGAATACTGGCAACTCTACAGACTGATTGAGGTACAAGGGAGAAATAACCTTAGGGAGGAATTTTGGATTGGTTCTGAGAACCCCTTTGTTATGATGGAGTTGTAAAAAAGGTTCTTGAATAGTTAGTGCCTGTAGCTCACTGACTCTTCTAAGGGAAGTAATAGCCACCAGGAAAGCAACTTTCCATGTTAGAAATTGTATCTCGCATTTGTGTAGAGGTTCAAAGGGAGGGCCCATTAGTCTTGTGAGAACGAAGTTTAAATTCCACACAGGTGAGGGTAGCACCCTGGGAGGAATTATTCTTTTGAGGCCTTCCATAAACGCTTTGATGGCAGGTACCCTGAAGAGCGACAAGTGTTGTCTATTTTGTAGGTAGGCTGCTATGGCAGCGAGATGTAACCTAATAGATGTGTACGCTAAGTTACACCTTTGGAGATGCAGTAGATAACCTGTGATGTGTTAAATAGACACATCTAAAGGATTGATGATGTTGTTGTGACAATATATCACAAATCGTTTCCACTTGGCTGCATAGCAGGCTCTAGTAGTGGGGCGTCTAGCTTCTCTGATAACATTCATAAAGTCGGAGGGAAGGTTTAGGTAGCCAAACTAAGACCTCAGGAGCCAGATCGCTAGGTTGAGTTGGGCTGGGTCCGGGTGTCTGATCTCTCCACGGTTCTGGGTTAAGAGGCGTGGGAGAGGTGTTGTTTTTGGTGCGGGACTACGCATAGTTCCAGTAATGTGGCGTACCACAGTTGTCTGGCCTATGTTGGAGCAACTAGGATGAGAGTCAATGAGTGTTGCTGTAGTTTGCGCACCACCAGTGGAATGAGTGGGAGAGGCGAAAAAAGCGTACGCAAATCTGCCTGACCAATTCATCCATACTGCATTGCCTTTGGACAATGGGTGTGGATATCTGGCGGTAAAGCTTGGGCATTTGGAGTTTGTGTGTGGCGAAGAGATCCATCTCTGGTTGGCCCCACATCTGGAAAAATGAATCTGTTGTGTTTGACGACTTAATAGATTGGCTATGTTGTTCTGGACTCACGGAACATGTTGGGCTAGAAGAAAAACGTTCTGAGGAATAGCCCATCTCCATATGCTTTGCGCCAGTTGAGAGAGCTGTAGGGAGTGTGTCCAGCCTTGTTTCTGTATGTAGTACATGGCTGTCATGTTGCCGGTGCGGACTAGGACTGCCTTGCCTGATATTTGTTTCTGGAATGCCTTTAGGGCTAGGAATATGGCTAGTAACTCCAGGTGATTGATGTGGAGTAACTTTTGTTGAGGTGTCCACCTGCCCTGCATGGTGTGATGTAATAGATGAGCTCCCCAGCCGGAGAGCGATGTGTCCGCTGTTAGCACAATCTGTGGAACGGGCTCGATGAATGGTCGCCCTTTGGAAAGGTTTTTGATGTTCCACCACTGCAGAGAGCGATGCGTGCGACCGTCCACCAACACCAGATCTGTCAGCTGACCTTGAGCCTTGTTCCACTGACGTCCCAAACATTCCTGCAGGGGACGCATCTGGAGTCTTGCATGAGGTACTATAAATATGCAAGAGGCCATCATCCCTATCAACTGCATGAACACTCGAGCTGTAAGAGTGTGTTGTGGCTGAAATTTTGTTATAAGGCTTTGTATGCTTGCTATGCTGGCTGGGCTGGGATATGCAAGTGCTTTTGAGGGGTTGATTATGGCACCGAGGTACTGTTGTATGTGGGACGGTTGTAGGTGAGACTTTGCATGATTTACTGTAAACCCTAAGTCGTGGAGTAGTTGGATTGTGGCGTGAGTGTGATGTACACACTGATTGTATGACTTGGCTTTTATGAGCCTGTCGTCCTAAGTATGGGAAGACGTGGATGTGCTGTCTTCTTAGGTGAGCCGCAACAACCGCCAGACACTTGGTGAATACTCTGGGTGCTGTGGTGACTCCGAATGGGAGTACCTTGAATTGGTAGTGCTGACCGTCCACTACAAACCTGAGATATTTCCTGTGAGAGGTGTGAATGGGAATATGAAAGTAGGCGTCCTTGAGATCTAGAGTGACAAGGAAATCGCCTCGTGAGAGAAGAGGAAGTACCTGTTGAAGCGTGACCATGTGAAAATGGTCTGATTGTATGAACAGGTTTAGGGGTCTGAGGTCTAAGATAGGTCTCAGAGAGCCGTCCTTTGGAATGAGGAAGTATAGGGAGTAAACGCCTGTGTTTTGTTGAAGCAGGGGGAATGGTTCTATTGCATGTTTTTGTAGGAGGGAGATTACCTCCTGTGTTAGCAGCGATAAATGTTCTGGTGACATTGGGTGCTATGTTGGGGGGGTAGAGGTGAGTTCTAGACAATATCCTGATTGAACAATTTGTCTCACCCACCTGTCTGTGGTGATGTTGTTCCAGACAGGTAGGAAATGTAGCAATCTTCCCCCCACTGAAGTGGAATGGTACGGGGGGAGCGGAGGGAAGTCATTGAGTAGGGGTGGAGGCAGAGAGAGTATTGTTGGTCTTGCCTCTACCTTTGTTATTATTTCCTCCGTAGCCACCTCTTTGATAACCTCTGGTGAATGTGGTCTGGGTGGGAGTCTTATAGGACGTGGAGGGGTTGCCAGAGGAGTAGCCTCTGGAGGTGCCCTTGAAAGAGGAGCGACAAAAGGAACGTCTGGGAGCTTGCGATTGCAAGGCTCCCATTTATTTAGCCGTGTTGGTGTCTCTTTTCATCTTTTCTAGAGATTAATCCACGGCAGGCCAAAATAGATGTTCTTGATCAAATGGCTGGTTAAGGACGGAAGTTTGTACTTCGGGTTTAATACCTGAAATGCGTAGCCATGCATGTCTACGCAGAAGGACACTTGTGTTGATGACTCGGGAGGCGGTGTCTGCCACATCTAGAGCGCAACGAATGGAGGTGTTTGTAGTGAGCTTACCCTCTTGTAGGAGGTCGTTGGCTTTGGTTTTGTATTTGTAAGGAAGGTGCTGCATTAGGGTCTCTAGCTGGTGGTAGTGTGCCCTATCGTATCTGGCTAACAAAGCTTGAGTGTTGGCAATGCGCCATATATTAGCTGCTTGTGACGCTGTGCGTTTACCAGAGGCGTCCAAGAGTTTTGACTCCTTGTCGGGAGGTGGAGTTAGCCCTCTTTCTGGCATTGGAGAACACTAAGGAATCCAACGGTATTTGGCCCTTAATGTATACGGGGTATGCTGGGGCAGATTTGTATTTTTTCTCTATCCTGGGGTTAATGATCCTAGCCCCAACAGGTTATTTGAACACCTCAGGTGCATGTTTCATTACCCCTTTTAACATAGGGAGAACGGAGGTGGACTTTTGGGAAGTATCAAAAGTCTCCATTAAGAAATCCTCTTCCACAGGGTCTGTATGTAAAGCAACCCTGTGGTATTGTGAAGCTCTGAACGAGCTGGGTGAAACCTATGGTATCAATCAATCAATCAATCATGGAACTTATATCGCGCACTACTCACCCGTAAGGGTCTCAAGGCGCTTGGGGAAGGGGGTCTGCTACTGCTCGAACAGCCAGGTCTTGAGCTGTTTCCTGAAGGCCAGGTGGTCCTGGGTCATCCGCAGGTGGACGGGTAGGGAGTTCCAAGTCTTAGCTGCCAGGTAGGAGAATGACCTTCCTCCAGCGGTGGCTCTCTGGATGCGAGGGACGACGGCGAGGGCGAGGTTAGCGGAACGTAGCCGGCGGGTGAGCGTGTAGAAGGTGAGGCGGCTGTTGAGGTACCCTGGGCCTAGGTCGTGGAGGGACTTGTGTGCGTGGGTGAGGAGTCTGAACGTGATCCTCTTGTTGACAGGGAGCCAGTGCAGGTCTCTCAGGTGGCACGAGATGTGGCTGCGTCGGGGGACGTCCAGGATGAGTCGGGCGGAGGCGTTCTGGATACGCTGAAGTCTTTTCTGAAGCTTGGCTGTAGTACCGGCGTAGAGGGTGTTTCCGTAGTCTAGTCGGCTGGTGACGAGAGCATGGGTGACCGTCTTCCTGGTCTAGGTCGGGATCCATCGGAAGATCTTTCAGAGCATGCGGAGGTTGTGGAAGCAAGCTGAGGAGACGGCGTTGACTTGTCTGGTCATCGATAGGGAGGAGTCCAATATGACGCCCAAGTTGCGTGCGTGGTCCGTCGGTTCAGGTGCGGTGCCTAGTGCCGGGGGCCACCAGGAGTCGTCCCATGCGGAGGGTGATGGTCCCAGGATGAGGACTTCTGTCTTGTCCGTGTTCAGTTTCAGGCGGCTGATGTTCATACATTCAGCGACGTCTGTCATCCCTTCGTGCAGGCTGGCTTTGGCGGTGTCGGGGTCTCTGGAGAGGGAGAGAATTAGCTGGGTGTCATCGGCGTAGGAAATGATGTTGAGGTTGTGTTGGCGTGCGATGGCAGCGAGGGGTTTCATGTAGATGTTGAAGAGAGTGGGGCTGAGCGACGATCCTTGCGGGACGCCGCAGATGACTTCGGTGGCCTCGGAACGGAGGGAGGCGTACTCTGTGTTCTGCCGGAGAGGTATGAGATGATCCATTCCAGAGCCTTCCCTTGGATGCCGGTGTCGTTGAGGCGTTGGACTAGTGTGCGGTGGCAGACAGTGTCAAATGCTGCGGAGAGGTCTAGGAGGATGAGTGCCGCTGTTTCGCCGTTGTCGAGCAGGGCTCGGATGTCGTCTGTGGCTGCGATGAGGGCGGTCTCTGTGCTGTGGTTGGCTCTGAATCCGGACTGTGCTGGGTCGAGGGATCCGTTCGTCTCGAGGAAGGCTGCCAGTTGCTTGTTGACGACCTTCTCGATGACTTTGGCGGGGAAAGGAAGGAGCGAGATGGGGCGGAAGTTCTTGAGGTCGGTCGGGTCCGCTGTTGGTTTCTTCAGCAGAGCGCTGAGTTCGGCGTGCTTCCAGCTCTCCGGGAAGGTTGCTGTGTTGAAGGAGGTGTTGATGATGTCTCGGAGGTGGGGTGCGATGGTAGAGGCTGCCTTGTTGAAGACATGATGGGGGCACGGGTCGGTCGGAGATCCGGAGTGGATGGTGTTCATCATGCGTGACGTGTCTTCGGGGGTCACCTCGGTCCATGTCTGGAGGGTGGCGGCGGGGTGCGAAGGTACGACCGATGGGTGCGGGGGTGAAATGTCGAAGCTGTTGTGGATGTTGGCGATCTTGCGGTGGAAGTACGAGGCGAGGGAGTCGCAGAGGTCCTGTGAGGGAGTGATGTCGTTGTTGCCGGTGCTGGGGTTGGAGAACTCCTTGACGATGTTGAAGAGCTCCTTGCTGTCATGGGCGTTCTTGTCCAGTCGTTCCCGCAGAGATTTCTTCTTGGTGGTGCGGATGAGCTGGTGATGTCTGCGAGTGGCGAGTTTGAGTGCTGTTCTGTTGTCGGTGGTCTTGTTGAGGAGCCAGGCCTTCTCGAGGGTGCGGCAGGCCTTCTTGGAGTCCTTAAGTTCGTCGGTGAACCAGGGGGCCTTCTTGCTTCTGGGCCTGGTGAGGGGGTATCCTCTGGAGGGGAAGGTCTAGAGGGGTAGATGTCGTCTTGTGGTACATTAGGGACATCTGGTGTATTGTAATCGTCCCAGGAGTCTGGGGTATAAGGCGGACTAGGATCCCCTAGTGGTTCATCATCTGCACCGCCCCCCGTGTCATCAGAGGTGTCATCATCGTCCACTGGCTGAGGAGATGGTGTAGTAGGGTGGTGTGGTGGGGGAGGTGGAGAAGGGAGTCTAAGAGGAGATGTTGCAATGTCTCTCTTTTTAGGTGGAGATGGAGCCGGTACAGCCGTGTCCATTGGTCTCTTCTTAGAACTCAGTCAGTTGACCTGTTTTTGGGTCTTTTAGAAGAGTTTTTTGGGTGGGATCTGGTTTAAAAAGCTCTTCTTGTGGAGGTTGGTGTTTTGGCACCGACTTTTTCGGTTTCAAGGGTGGATTTGTGCTCTTTTGGCTTTGAAGCGTGAGATTTTTTAGCCTCTGTAGGAGCCTGCGGAACAGGTTGTTTTTTTGGTTGCGATGGTTTTTTCGGCTCTTAAAGGTTGAGAATGTGAACTTTTCGGAAGGGTCATTTTAGTCGGTTCCGATGACTTTTTCGGAGTCAAGGGGTCGGTGCCTGTTGGTTTCGGTGCAGAGTGCGTCGATGTGGAGGCAGCGTCGGCACGGAGGTGGAGGAAGGTTTCTTTTTGGGTGCCGGGGTTTCGGTACCGATGCCAGGTTGACTTGATCCCGTGTGGCCTGAAGGCTTAGTTGTCGACTTCTTTGCCGGGCCCAAAGGTGAAGGTTTTACCGAAGCCTTTTTCGGTGGTGGGGGCAGGGGGTCGGGTTTGACGTCATTGCTTACGACCCGCTGCCCAAGAGTGATGTCTTCGATGTCAGAGTCATCGGCTTCAGGGCCGCGCCTGTTCTGCTACATCGACGCCCTCCTGGAAGATGTCGTCGGGAATGGATGTCGAAGAGCGAGCCATTGTTCTTCGAGCTAGACGATCCCAAATGGTTTTTTTGGAGCAGAAAGCGGCTTAAGCTGGACAGTCTCTGGCCTCGTGCTCCGGTGAAAGGCAGAGGTTACACACCTCATGAAGATCTGTGTGTGGGAATTTCAACCCACATTGAGGACACTTCTTAAAAGGAGTCCTTTCCATGAGCCAGATCTAATTGCCTAGGTAGGCCCGAAGGCCTTCGTCGACGACCGGAATCGCGGACTTCGAACTTGGCGATGCGTGACGACTACGGATCGCGATCGAAACAATACCGGAGAAAGGGTGAAGGATTGCGCGTCGAGAGTTGGATTGGTAACGACACCGAACTGGAGAGCGATAAACACATCCGAGCCCGATGGCGGAAAAAACAATCTGGGGATGGAGCCGATGCCCATGCGCACTATGATCCAAAGGAGGAGTCACCTATCTCGTGACTTCCAAAGACTTTTCCAAGACAAAAACAAGTGCAAATATCCAGGCCCAACACCAGATGGCAATCTATGCTCAGTGTGTGATCTGCAGCTCATATGCCTCAAACATAATTTATCTCCTGCTGCAAAGTGCAAGGGCTCTGCAGGTCAAAAACTGCTATTAAATATAGGGCAAGTTTAGTAGCTTCAAACAGAATGCCAGCGAGGGACTACAAAAACAACAGTTCTCACCTGATATCAAAAGATTTTCAGTTGTAAATAAGGATTAGTTACTTACCTGTAATCCTAGTTCTCATCCAGGGGTATACTCATCAAAGTCATAATCAATAAATAATCCCCGCCCATGTGCGGGATCCCGGAGCATATAGAAAATACATATATATATATATATATATATATATATATATATATATATATATATATATATATATATATATATACACATATGTGAAAACATATAAATGCAGCCTAATAATGTTCAAAACATGGCAATGCTGTAAATTACATTTTTGCATAGTAGTGCCCCCGTAACCCGTAAGGAAAAAAGGAAGCATCAGGCAAATTATAACACAGCACTGCTTTATTGCCATAAAGCAACATGTAATTGTAGGCATTCGCCAGTAGGCTGCAGCAGAGTATCAAGAAACCAAGAATACTGACACCCTGCCTTTAAGGCATTAGAGTAGGGGGACCGTGCCTTTAAGGCCTGCCTGTGACCCCCTGCTCCCATGATGCACTACAGGTGGCAGTTGGGCCAGTTCTTTTTGGCGGTGCCTCCGCAAGTGAGTAGATCTGCCTTCCATACATCACTTAAAGAGAAAACATTGCTCGTCCGGGGAGGTGGGTGGGTCGCTTATGACTTTGATGAGTATACCCCTGGATGAGAACTAGGATTACAGGTAAGTAACTAATCCTTCTCATCCAGGGGATACTCATCAATAGTCATAATCTATGAATAGAGTAGCAAGCCCATACCCAAAGTCTCGCGGACGAGCAAAAAACAGTTAAAAAACAAGCAAAACACATTTTGCATTACAGTTATGCAAACAGGTTCCTCAGAGAAGCCTGCCCCACCTGGGCGTCGGCCTGCGCGTCTGAATCTAGGCAGTAATGGCGCGTAAAAGTATGGACTGAGCACCATGTAGCCGCTTTACAGATCTCAGACATGGGAACGTTGCGAAGGAGTGCTACCGTAGAAGCCTTCCCTCGAGTAGAGTGTGCTCTAGGTTTACCCTGCAGAACTTTGTGGGATAGTTGGTAAGCCAAAGCTATACAAGAGACAATCCATCTTGAAATAGATGTCTTGGATGCAGCCAGCCCGGTATTCGTGGGCCCATAGTTCACAAAGAGCCTGTCTGACTTTCTAAGAGTAAGGGTCTTAGCCAGATAGAATTTCAAAACCCTCCGGAGGTCAAGAGAGTGTAGGGCTCTCTCCGGGGGAGTGGTCGGTTGAGGAAAGAAGGTGGGCAACGTGATCACCTGGTTAATGTGGAATTCCGAGACCACCTTGGGTAGGAAGCTCGGATGGGTACGGAGCACCACCCTATTAGCATGAAACACAGTGTAAGGTTCCTTGCAGCAGAGGGCCTGAATTTCACTAACCCTACGGGCCGAAGTGATGGCTACTAAGAAGGCAGCCTTCCAGGTCAGATGTTGCAAGGAGGCCTTATGAATCGGTTCAAAGGGGGCTCCCATCAGCTTAGAGAGAACGATGTTCAGTTCCCAGGAAGGGGAAGGAGACCTCACAGGTGGGTAAACTTTCTTAAGCCCTTCTAAGAAATCCTTTACCACTGGCATCTGAAAGAATGAGGTCTGGGTAGGAGACTTCCTATAGGCTGTAATAGCAGCTAAGTGTACTCTGATGGAAGAGTACTTTAACCCAGACTTTGCCAAGTACAGTAAGTAGGGGAGAATAACCTGTTCTTGACCCCGGATCGGATCAAGGGTGTTATCTCTACACCAGAAGCAGAATGTTTCCATTTAAAGCCATACGACTTCCTCGTGGAGGGCCTCTTTGCCTCCCGAAGAATGCTCATACAGTCCGGTGGAAGATCTAGATGTCCGTACTGGATGAATTCAGGAGCCATGCCGTCAAGCGCAGGGAGGTGAGATTGGGGTGGAACACTCTCCCCTTGTCCTTGGTCAGCAAGTTCGGCAGGCATGGCAACCTCCTCTGTGGTACCTCCGACAGCTGGAGTAGATCTGGGTACCACCACTGCCGGGGCCACTCCGGTGCTATTAGGATCATCCGAGTTCTGGCCCTGTAGAACTTCTGAATCACAGCCGGGATGAGAGGAAGAGGAGGAAAAGCGGAAAGCAATGTCCTCGACCAGCTGATCAAAAGCACGTTCCCCTGCGACCCCCGTTGAGGGAACCTGGAGGCGAAGACGGGGCATTTTTTGTTGTCCGCGTCTGCGAACAGATCGATGTCTGGTATGCCCCACAAGCGGAAGATGTCTTGAGCGACGTCTTCGTTGAGCACCCAGTCGTGCGCTTCGACGAAGTCTCTGCTGAGGCCGTCCGCCTGCACGTTCAGGGTCCCTGGCAGGTGAACAGCGACGATCGTCAGGTTTCTCGCCAGAAGCCATTTCCAGATTGACTGGGCCTCCAGAGACAGGACCCGTGATCTGGTCCCTCCTTGCTTGTTCAGATAGAACATAGTTGTGGTGTTGTCCGTCTGAACCTGAACATAGTCGGTCTGCAGGGATGGGTACAGGGACTTGAGAGCGAGATGGACTGCTCGTAGCTCCAAGAAGTTGATGTGATAGCTCTGTTCGGTAGCGGACCAGAGACCTTGTACTTGAAGCCGGCCCATATGAGCCCCCAGCCCTGCATGGAGGCGTCTGTGACCACTGTCTGTGTCGGAGGCGCCTGATGGAAAGGGACGCCGTGAAGCAGATGGGAGCGCTTCATCCACCACCGGATGGAATCTTTGGCGGCTTGATGAAGGGTAATGTGATCTTCCCAGCGGCCGGACCTCTGCGACCACTGATCCTCTAGGTCTTGTTGCAGAGGACGCATGTGCAGACGTGCGTTGGGCACGATGTAGATGCACGAGGCCATGGATCCCAGGAGAGATGACACTTGTCTGGCTGTGGGATATTCCGTGCTGAGAAGCGTGCGGCTTTTTTGCAGCATGGAGGATAACCTCTCCTCCGAAGGACACACGCTTGCGCTTGAGGAGTCTAGAGAGGCGCCCAGGTAGTGGATCCGCTGAGTTGGATTGAGGATCGACTTCCTGTAGTTGACCTGAAGGCCCAACGAGTGTAGAAGGTTTAGGCAGAACAAGAGATGACTCTTGAGTCGAGCCGGAGTGGAACTTTTTAAGAGCCAGTCGTCTAGATAGGGGTAGACGAATATCTTCCGTTTGCGGAGAAATGCAGCCACCACCGCCATGCACTTTGAGAACGTTCGTGGCGCGGACTTGAGGCCGAATGGCAGGACCTTGTATTGATAATGTTGGCGAAAGATGTGAAATCTGAGAAACTTCCGATGTTTCGCTGAGACAGGAATGTGGAAGTATGCATCCTGTAAGTCGATGGCACACATCCAGTCCCCTTGGTGTAGA
The DNA here is from genome assembly GCF_964204655.1 of Triturus cristatus. Taxonomy (NCBI): domain Eukaryota; kingdom Metazoa; phylum Chordata; class Amphibia; order Caudata; family Salamandridae; genus Triturus; species Triturus cristatus. The sequence goes on from NC_140590.1 coordinate 285,907,869, forward strand.
TGTGGGAAGATCTGGTGCAGTGCTAGCATCCTGAATTTTTCTCTTCTGAGAAATCTGTTGAGTAGGCGGAGATAGAGGATGGGTCTGTAGTCTCCGATCGCTCCTCTTTTCTGAACAAGAAAGTACCGGGAATACACTCCCTGATTTCTCTGCCTGTTTGGAACTTCCTCTATGGCGTTTTTGGAGAGGAGAGTGGCAACTTCGTCCTTTAAAAGCTTGTTTTGGCTGGGAGGGAGTGGCTGTTTCCGTGGGGGTACCTGCGGAGGGGGAGATTTGAACCTCAGCAAGTAGCCACGCTCTACAATACTCAGCACCTATCTGTCGTTTGTAATTGCATTCCACTCTGCCAGGTGAACGGTGATACTTCCTCCTACCGGAGTGGCGAACGAGCGCGGAGGAAGTAAGTTTTCACTGTTTGGGAGGTTGCTTGTTAGAGGACTGCTGCTGTTTAGCATTTCCTCTTCCTCTGCCCCGGCCCCTTTGCTGAAACTGGGACCTCTGTTGATTTTGAGAGGACCATTGGGGCGTTTGAACGCGCTGGTGAAAGGCACGTTTGTCGCCCTGGCGAAAGCGCTTGCGGAACTCTTTGCGCTTTTCCAGTCCCACAGCCTTTACGGTGTTCAATTCCGTTTTCATCTTGCTCATTTGGTCGTCCGCATGAGCTCCAAATAGCGATGATCCATTAAACGGCAGATTAAGAATTCTTTTCTGCGCATCTGGTTTGAGGCCCGTTAATCTGAGCCAGGCCGAACGGCGGGAGCAGATGCCATGGGAGTAGCCATGCGCGGCTAGGTCTGATGCATCCGCCGCTGCGCTTATTACTTGGTTGGCCACCAGTCCGCCTTCTTGGAGGATCTCCGTGAAGTCCTGCCTGTCCTCCCTAGGCAATTACTCCACGAATCTGGCCAGGGAATCCCATAGGGAGCGATCATACCTCCCCAGCAGGGCTGAAGCGCTAGCGACCTTCATGTGCGAGGCAGAGGTGTTGCACATTCTCCTGCCGTAGGAGTCCATCAGCTTGCTGTCCTTCTCAGGGGGGACAGAAGCAGATACTGAGGCTGAGTGAGACTTCATGGCCGCCGCCACCACGATCACCGAATCCGCTGGCGGGTCCGCCCTCAAGAATAAAGGGTCCTCAGTCGGAGCCTTGTACTTCTTTGCTATTCTCGAGGGAACAGAGCCCGCTGTAGCCGGTGTAAGGAACGTGGCCATCGCTGGTTCTAACAATCCTGGCACCAACGGGAGCAGAGGTCTGGGAGCTGACCGATGGTGTAAAGTGTCAAAGATCACAGAAGTGGGTGCCTGAGGGACGTGCAGTGCAATGTTCAACTTCTGCGCCCCTCTACCCAGGACGTCCGAGAAAGTTACAATGTCATCCACCGGGGACACTCGCGATGGAGGCGTGGATGAAAAAGTAGGAGAGTAGTCCCGGACTGAGGATCTTGTGGATGAGGTCCCAGTGGACGACCTGGTGCGTCGCCTCTTGTGGGAGCGTTCGCTATGGTGAGCCCTTGATCCTGATCTGCACTTGGACGGAGATCTTGGTCGTTTTGGCGCGGTGCGACGGTCCCTGGAACGAGAACGGCGTGGTGAAATTGGCCTTGGATCCCTCGGAGGCGATTTACTCCTGCGCGGTGGGGAATACGTGCGGGAGTAGTCCGATCCCGGACTCCGACATGCGCCAGCGCCCACATCTCGTAACCAGCGCGGTGACAGTCTGAACCGCTCTGGAGCCTCGGGTGATCCTTCCGGAGATATTTGCACGATGTGCAGTCCCGGAGATGATGACTGTTCTCCTGGGGACCTCTCCGCGGGCGCTCCAGTTTTCGCCCTCGACGTCGAATCCCTTGACGTCGACGACGTCTGCGTCACCATCGGCAAGTGTGAGGTATGCCGTTCTGGTCTCGACGGCGGTCTCGACGCCAATCGCGGAGACCTCAACGTCGATCTCCTCTTCTCTGGCACCTGACGTCGGCTAGATGACCTCGACCGTGTCTTCGACGTCGACTGGGCGACTTCGCCGTCGACCTCTCTCTGCCTTTTCGCCGGCATCCTCGACGTCGAACCTCTTGGACTCCTGGTCTTTTTGGACCCCGGGGAGCTGGTATGTCGCCGTTTCTGTACTTGCGTAGCTGAAGAAGGTGGTCTTGATGAGGAATGCTCGCCTTCACGACGGCTTCGTTCCTTCTCCAGTCTTGCATGCAGTTTAATGTGCTCTCTGTCCCTCAGAGTGCGCTTTGAGAACTTCTGGCAGTGGGGACACTGGTCAGGATCGTGTTTTGATGGTAAACACACAATACACACAGAGTGTGGATCCGCCAGTGCCATTTTATTGCCACAAGAAGGGCATTTCCTAAATAAAGGAGACATTCTGACTGGAAAAAATTGGAAAATTCACTGGAAACCAGCAGAATTAGCCCTTAAAAGCCAGAAAACGTCGAAAAAAGCTTGAAAAAGCTGTAATTCAAAATTTCAGTCAAAAAACTGAAGAGCTCAAGCTCCAGGATCTCACAGAAGGAGCCGGAAAAAAGAACTGGCCCAACTGCCACCTGTAGTGCATCATGGGAGCAGGGGGTCACAGGCAGGCCTTAAAGGCACGGTCCCCCTACTCTAATGCCTTAAAGGCAGGGTGTCAGTTTTCTTGGTTTCTTGATACTCTGCTGCAGCCTACTGGCGAATGCCTACAATTACATGTTGCTTTATGGCAATAAAGCAGTGCTGTGTTATAATTTGCCTGATGCTTCCTTTTTTCCTTACGGGTTACGGGGGCACTACTATGCAAAAATATGTAATTTACAGCATTGCCATGTTTTGAACATTATTAGGCTGCATTTATATGTTTTCACATATGTATATATATATATATATATATATATATGTATATATATGTATTTTCTATATGCTCCGGGATCCCGCACATGGGCGGGGATTATTTATTGATTATGACTATTGATGAGTATCCCCTGGATGAGAACCACACCTGATTTACTAAATTGTTTTGAGGCAGGAACCAGGGACCAAACTGCACGAACATGAAAAAATGCTTTGCCGATGCATTTCCACCAAAGATATAGCTTAGGTGTAGATCGCATTAAAATAAAGGCTCAGCCATTTAAAAGGAATTAGTGCTCCCAGTGGTGGGGGATTTCTGAACACAGAATTGCCTCAGGATTTTCCATGGACATACTAACAAGTGAACAGTCTGATGGGGCCACTCAGGCAGGTTTTCTGGCATGTAGCCCAATATAAGCATTATTTTTTAAAATTATTGTATTTGCTTTTCAATGTAATAGAACATATTAGTGCACACACAGCCATCCAATATTTGATGATTAGCATTGCTCGATTACAGTGTGGTTGCAGAACCTTACACTAAGGATGTAATCAACCGTGCATCCAAAGCATGCTAGTGGTAGATGTCAGTGCATCTCAAACATTAAAACTCAGACAATGAACATGAGGCATTTATCGAGTTGTTACTGGAGATGTTCTTTGCATTCAGGCTAGCTATGGACAGAATTGCAGTAGGCGGGGCGAGCAGATCGAATTGTGGCCTTCCTACTCGGTTACTCAATTCCCATCATGGCCTTCACACATCCTCGTTTTAAAGACTTTACATTGTTCAGTGGTCTGCTGCTCCAAAGGAAGAGGTTGAAATATCGGACCAGTCATCCGCCATTGTAGCCCAATAAAGTCTTAAGAGCATAGTGCTTAGTTTCTTTTAGTTCTAGATATTTATAATTCAAAATGTTGTTCCATTGGAAAGACAGTCAGACATTACAATGTTATATAGTCCACCACAAATCCGCCAATGTTCTAGTTCATTACAAAGTATCATTGGAAAAAGTGCGAACACTAACTCAGTCCACTGGATTTTGTCAAGTGGAAAGAGGAGATGTCATTATTTAGTAATTCAAGTCAAGTGTAAATTTGAGCATTAAATGATAAAAGTAATTTGTGTATTGAATTACTAAATACATTGCCTATTGCTTGCATTTACCATAAAACTATGTTGTGAACTAAACACTGTTTTTCCAATGATATTCCAACACCGGCAGATTAAAAAAATATATATTGCACTGCTTGCTTGAAGGAGATTATCCTTTTTACATAAATAAACATGAGATAATCAAAGACGCTCTTCACTGCTCCTATTATTGGAAGTCTATGACCTGGGATCAGATGAGGCATCTTGTGGTAGATGCAAAAACTCAGAGTGAAGCAAAGTGTTGCAGACGAGGGAAACATTCTCTACATAAACAGCGGTAGTATTAATTTCCAAGATTCAACCTTTGAAGGTTGGAAGCCATTACTCGGAGAACCTACATGCACACTTTTGTCACCACATTCACGACATAAGATAGACATCAGTACAAAAATGCTGATCTAGGACTGTAAATCTCAGGCAATGACAGCGCTCTTCTTTGAATCACAGAAGGAAGCATGCATCTTCGAGATCTTCCATTGTCACTCAGTCCCCAAACTGCACAGCTTCACACATCTGAGCCAGTATGGCATGTGGAAGGTGTCTACCAGAGTAGGTGCTTCAGGTCAAAGACCCTATAGTGTCATGGTGCACCCATAAACTTGGGAGCCATGAAACAGAATCCTGGCTATGCCTCTATCATTCCCGGAGATCGCTCTTCAGCTTTCAGGAGACTTTGAGTCTCCAATTGTTCCGATAAAGGCATATGACATTTTGAAAGATGGAAAAAGGGAACAAAGTAGAAAATCCTGTTAATATCTGGAGATCCAATTGAGAAGTGCCAATGGTGGTAAAAGGATACCTCTCCCTTATGCTGAGGATACATTTTCCAAGATGTTCATAAGAGCACACTTCATCCTTGATGGGAAGTCAGGATGGCTCTTTAGAGGTCTTGGTAGAGGATACAGAAGAGGAAGTAACAGGCTAAACCAAGTAGTGGAAATATTGATCCAAGCACCCATGCAGTTTGTCTTTTTTCTTCGATAAATGGGCTTCAAACGTTTTAAAATAAAACAAGGGTTGAAAGGGTCCTTGCTTCTACAATGTGCAAATAAAAACACAGTCTTGAATGTCAGACTTTTATAGGACACACTATGAAAAGGGAAGTCTATAAAATAGTAAACTCATCACTTATTTTGGAATCCTTTTGAAGGTATGTGGTGCAACACTACGCATAGTTGTGCATTTAGGGTGTTGCGTGGTTACATAGGGTCTGGGTACACACACTTCCATTTGACAGGCTCACGTTTAAAGTTGACAGCTTTTTAGACGATTACTTTTACCACACATTTGCTTGTGTGGCTTCATGAGATAAAGTTCTCCAAATGGTTTTGCACTTCTTCGTAGGCACACTATCAGGCCGTAGAACATTCTGTACAAGGACTTAGTACACTGAGCAAAATGTCGCTTGTTGAGGTCTGTTCAGCAACAGCCCTCAATGGATGGAATAAACACGGACAACAGGGCCAAGACTCAGGCATGGAATTAATGAGTCCGGTTTATTATATAAACCATGCCAGCCTTTGTTTAGGCAGAGAAGCATGTCGATGGATTGTCGAAGACCTGAATTGTAAGCCAGTTGAATTCCAACACCATGCTGAAGAGGATTGGGGCCTGTTCTACACTAAGGTTGGCTGCCAGATGACACACGCCAGCAGGTAAATTGGGTACCAATACCACTGAGGTATTCTGGCAGACCAGCACACCCTATGCTTTATAGGAAAGGCAGAGCTTGGTAGGCGTGTAATTATCTGTATGCATATAATTTAATGCAAAGGCATGATGGTTGAATTATTTATTCTGTTCACCATTCTTGTAATGCTGAGAAAATTGTTTTGCTTCATTTTATTAATCAGTGCAGTGCATGCATTTTACACAAGAGTACAATTGCCTCAATAAATGTTTGAAATGCCAATTTGCCTACTTTTTGTGTCTCCCTTTGGCATACCTCAGTTACTAACGAGAGGGTAGAATCCGTTTCTACAATTTCCTTGGGGGAATTAGGGGTGTCCTGTTCTGAGGTTGCAGACAACATGCAGTGCCTTGTTAGTTTAGGGGCCTAAATGGCGCACTGGGAGCTAGCCAGGAATTAAGTCAACATTCTGATGGTATGAGTGGACTCAGTCCCACATAATTTTGAAACTTATGTTGCCTAAACTCAGTCTTTCTGAGAAAGTAGGAACCACACAACAAGGAAGATCGGTGGTTTAACCCTTGGTGTTGTAGCAACCAGATCTTCATTACTATTATGCTGGTTCTTCTATACTCTGACAGATAGGGAAGAAAGTCTTCTGTAAAGAAATTTGGACATACAGGGCTCAGTATGTGGTCAACCCCATACAGCAAAGGGCTCGGCCATGAAGAACAAGTTACTTACCTTCGGTAACAATGTATCTGGTAGAGACATAGTCTAGCCGCAGATTCCTTAACTCAGAATATCCCCAGGCGTCAGACTGGTCCGGAAAATCTTGCACAGCAGCACCTCTGCACACCAGGGGGCGGCGCCGTACGGCTCCGCCCTGACGTCGTTCAAGGACATGATGTCAGCGGAGCCATATATGCTTCGCAGTGCTGACATCAGTTTGTCAGAAGACTTTTCCGCGTCAGGACGCGAAGCCACCACCAAAAACTGTGAAAATATGCGAACAGTGTGCAGAAAAAAGAAAAGAAAAAACAAGGTATGGTGAAAAAAACATCACCATAGAAAGACAGTGCCAGGAACCGTATATTGTAAAGGAGGGAAAAGAACAGAGCACCACTCTGGGGAGATCCCTACAATCGTTAAGCACAAAACCTCCCCCGGAGGCAAAAGATGCAGAGCATAGGCAGGATTGAACCCTTGGCCTGTGTGAGCCTGTGTCACCAGAGGCAAAAGACTCACCATTGAGTCATAGCTTCGTGGCAAACCATCACAGCATCCGGCAGAAAGGCTGCAACCACAATATAGGACAGTGAAGGACAACCAGTCCAGAACCCAGGAGCAAAGACAAAGTACCATAAAGCGTCACCCAAAAGGAGACGTCAGATCCGAAAAATGAACCTGCCGAATGCAGCATTGTCAGAGACTGCAACCGCTAGATTGCAGGGGAGGCAAGAGACCTCAAGCGGTTGAAGATAGAAGGGAAGAATTAGACTCACATCGAACAACCCAGGTTAGGGGTTGTAAATGACACATGAGCATACCGTCCTATCACAAGAATGGGCAGAGTAGAGCCCCGAAACAGAATGTAGCTTCGTGAGTCGGAGTGAAAAGACGTCACCCCGCAGAGGAATAAAGCCACCTAAAGTGAGGCGAAGGCAAGAAGCCCAACCTGAAAAGAGTGTCGCAGGACGGGGACGACGGGCGGGCGTTAAGGGATCTGTGGCAAGACTATGTCTCTACCAGATACATCGTTACCGAAGGTAAGTAACTTGTTCATCTGATAGAGACGTCTAGCCACAGATCCCTTAACTTAGAATAGATACCAAAGCCATACCCCTAGAGGAGGCGGGACTGCGACTGAACCCCACGAAGGTCCAGAGAGAACCCAGATGTCAATAACATGACCAAAAGAGTGTTGTAACCAAAGGCCGAAACACAGTGGGGACAGAAGTGACTGCGCAGCCAACCACCAGACCCTAAGCCCTGAAGAGAGCAGGGAATCAAGGGGAGGCGAGGGCACCACAGCCCATCCAGAACAACACGAAAACCCCCACATGTAGAGGGGATGAGAGAAGGAAAACACCTAGCCAAAATGCTTGTGCCTGATTGAAAAAATGCCGAACTTTGAAAGAAGACAAGATGCATGAAGGATCCACAGTATCCAAGGTGTCGACAAGAAGCCAGAGCTAGACCGAGCTAAATAACTTTAACAGTGTAAAACACTGTTAAACCTGCTCCCGTAAAGATAGGAAGGCAGCAGGATACTGACCGACGCCCAGCACTGCCGACATGGAAGAAAAAACACACCCAGCAAAGAAACTGGCGTGAAAAGATAGTTCAGCGCCTCGCAGGAAGTAGAACTGAACCTTATGGTGCGAAAGAACCGCATGATGCGGCAGTTGACAAGCCAACCCAAAGGACTGGTTAAGTGGTATGGTAAAGAGAACGCGTAGCACCCTCACATGTACCACAGAGGAAGAGTACTGCGGAGACCCTTGCCAGTCAGACATGTGAAGAGCATTGAAAGGATGCCCCTACACAGCCCGAAAGATGCTTATACGCGGCCAGGAGGAACACCAGGAAGCAAGACAGTAGGAACAGCTGAGATGCACCCAATAGCAAGAAGGCAACGGGCCGCACAAGCCATGAGGAAGAACATGGCGCAGAAACAGCCTCAAGAAGATGCTGAAACCCGGCCAAACCCTGGCACTAGGGTACGCTCAAAAGTACCCGCAGTTACACAGAAAGTGGAACTATGCCAGGCTACAAGCAACGTCAGCCGGCAGTCCGGAAGAGAGAGAACAGTCCCCTCGCAGGACATTTTAGAAGAAAAGACGAGCCTAACAAGGAAGTACTTAGGACCAGCTCACAGGTCCGAGACGCCAGGAAGAGCAGGGTTCAAGGTGAACCGTCTAGGAGTCCACCACATTTAAGAATGCTAGTGGAACGTAGAAATCTTTGCGCGAAAGCAGCGGGATGTGGAGAAAACTGTTGGGGAATAAGCCAAAGGCCATAACAACCTACAACAGAGAGGTCCACGGCAACTCCCTACTTGGGAGAACAACCCAGAAGGGGCTGGCACCAAAAGAGGGATCATAGGACAAAAGTAAGATGCCAGGATATGCGAGGTAGATACCACACAGCATAGACCTAGACCCAGAGTCCAAGCACTACAGAGAACAGAGCGATGTGACCCTGCGGGATGCAGTAAAAGGAGGTATATGAGCCCCAGAAGGATAGCCATAATGAAAACTCCACAGGATCGTACAAAGGCAAAGGCAGACACCTACCACTAGCCAACACCCCACATAGGGCAAGGGTCAACCCCTGGCAAGAAGGGGGGTCCTCTTGGCAAAACAGACAGTCAGAGGACTCGAAACAAAAACAACCCAGCCATACGGCTATACAGACAATACAGAGGCACCAACCTGCCTCTGATAAAAACTGGTCCGTAAAGGAAGACCGCAACAAATAAGAAAAGTCAAGCAGTCAGTGGCACGGCAAAATTACAGTAACCCTGACAGAAGCCTGGAGATCGCAGAGTCAGCGCGGGACACAAAAAGGTCTATTCCATTAAACGGCATGTCTTGGAGGCTCTTCCAAATATTATCAGGGAAGCGACTGTCACGCATCCAGGCATGCAAGAGCATGGACGGCCTACAGAGTCTGTGGTATCCAGGGAGGGGCGTACTGTAAAATGAGCCATTTCCTTGCCGTGAAGGACAAGACGGAGTAACTCAGGGCGCAATTCCTCCGGAAGGGAAGGGAGAAGGTTAGCCACGGAGTCTCAGATTGCTGAGGACACACATGCAAAAACACATGTAGTGTTTAAAGCCTGGATTGCCGCGATAGAAGAAGCAAAAAGCTGTCTTCCACATGCATCCAGCCACCTGGATTCCCGGGTGGGAGGAAAGAAGGGCAAAGCGGAGGAGTCTTGCAACCCGAAGGCCGCCTGAATTACCAGGCCCTGAGCGGTAGGGTGGCGGGACAGGTAAAGTGGATCCCCGGGGCAGGACGGTGCCTACCAGCAATAGCCCGATTAACTGGGGTTCTGGAAGAGGGCCGTGCCCACACGCCACGCAGAGCTTCTAATAAAGCACCCCCAAGGGGTAGCAAGGGCTCCACGGTAATGAGCTCGAGATGGAGCAGATCCATTAAGGGATCAGGGATGTGGGGCACCACAGGAGGCTGAAAGCAGAGGATAGCCGCTGCCCGGTTGATAGTCCGCGTATAGGCAGCCCCAAGCTCAGTAGTCACCCAAGGAGGGGGCAAGAGGCTGTCTGTAGGAGACGGTTGAAGGCTTATTCTCCCAGTTGCCATAAAGAGCGGGGCTGGGGAACGACCCGAAGGCCATACCACACCAGGGACCTGCACCAGTGGCCCCAGACCAGGGGAAGCAGCAGCAGCCTCCGAAAAGGCGGTAGCGGATACCGGAGTCGCCCGACCCTGCTGAGGGGACAGAAACGAGGAATCCGTAGGGTGGTCAACCACAGGCTTGGACGCCAGTGTCAAACGGATGGACACCGGCGACGAGGGGTGCGTCGACAGCGGCGTTGGAGGGCGCCGTGTTGGAGTCGAATGGACATAGACGGCCTCCACGATGAACATTACCTCGACGTCGGATGATGCGTCGCCCCAGATGTGGGATCAGGCTTAGAGCTTGGTGTGGTTTGGACGTTGAGCCCATCATTGGGTCCGACGTGGTGCTCGGCTCTGAGCCTGGCGTCGCTGACGTCGCTTCCGCCGTCCGCGCAGAAAGCTGCACAGTGCTATGCGTTGACTGGCGGTGTGAGCTTGGCGTCGATGCCGATACCGCCGTCCACACAGGAACCCGCCCAGGGCTATGCGCTGACTGACAGAGTGTGCTAGAGCGACCAGGACGGTCTGGGCCACGGCCCAACGTAGTCGCCTCGGCTCCGGAGTCGGTGCACACAACCCTGGTCGGGGAAGGATCCACTGACGAGGGCTCAGCCGGAGTACCCGCCGCCTCTGTGGGGCCCGAAGGCGCGCCAGGTAAATAGGGGGACTCAAAGTTGGCCTGAAGAGCCCGGGAGTAGGCCTCCATTTGGGCACGCGTTGCTCCGACTCCTGGAAAAGGAGGGTATGGAGGAGGTGACCTCCGAGCGCCCGTAGCTGACCCCTTTCGAGAGGAATGGGCACCAGCAGCATGCCTACGAGAAGTGGACCTCAGTGGACATTTGTTGCTCCGCTTACCTTTTTTTAGGGCACTGGTCGCGGGAGCGGCCTCTGGAACAAGCGCCCTCTGGAGATGGAGAGCGGCGGCGAGAAGAAGCTGGGCCGGGCAGCAGTGCTGCCAACAACCTCATACGACGTTCCCGTAGGGACTTCGACTTAATCTATTGACAGTTGCCGCATTGTATGGAATCGTGGTGCACACCAAGGTACCACATGCAAATAAGGTGCAGGTCAGTGCCCGACATCTGACGCGCACAGGCCTTACAGGTTTTGAACCCAGAGGGCATTGCACACTGTTCCGGTAGGACACCAACGGTGCCAAGAAGGCCCAAAACAAGGCCAGGAACTGCTGGTTTCCAAGAAGAAAACTGATGTCGGCGCGCCAGGGTGGGGCATATATGGCTCCGCTGACGTCACGTCCATGAATGGTGTCAGCGCGGAGCCTTACGGCGCCACCCCCCCAGACCCCCCCCCCCCCCCCCCCCCGGCCGCGCATAGGTGCTGCTGCGCAAGAGTTTCCGGTCCAGTCTGACACCTAGGGATATTCTAAGTTAAGGAATCTGCGGCTAGACGTCTCCATCAGATGGAATGTTCCAAGCTAAGCAAAAAAGGTGACTAGATGTAGATGAGGCCAAGTTAGGGAATAAAAGAAGAGGAATCTAGTTCTAAAAGAGAGGGAAATGCCTCGGTGGAGGCAACGGTTCGTGTCAACTACTGAATCAGGAATTCTGCATCCACCTTTTGTTGGACAATGGGTAACAAGATGGATCAATATCAATGGGTTAGTTAACATTCCCTGGCCAGTTGTTGCTACTGCAACATAGCAAGGAGAGACAATTTTGTAATTTGGACAAAAAGCTAAATTATGTAGTCATGAATAACGAAGTACCATAAAAGCATTACAAATATACTAAATAAATAAAGTTTACATATTAAATTTTACAATGATATGTCACTTCATTCAAATACTCAACAGTTTAAAAGCAAGTTAAATACAAATTTCTAAAAAGAAGAGCGCCCATTTCATTTACATTTCCTACCGTTTCCTTATTACAAGTACAGTTCTGATAAAATGTAATACTGCAGTGCAAATAGCTTCGGTGGCCAAGGAGCGTAAGAAATTAAAACCATCCTGGTGATTACAAGGGCGAATTTCTCTTAAGAGTGGTACGAGGAACCGTGACCTTGGCTCTGTATAAAGTGCACAGAAGAGAGTAAAGTGCAGCATGGTTTGACGTGATAAACTATCACAAGGGCATTGAATGAGGGTATTGCACCATCCAGCCTGTTTAGGAAAGGCCGCCAAAAAGTGCAATGTGCAAAGCTGAAACCTAGTCATTAAAAATCTATGCTGCATGTTCGTGCTGAAAGACAGATAAAATTGTTGTAAAAAGGGCCGATCTAATTGAGAGTGCAGTCCTGGTTGCCGCTGTCGGTTATCAAGCTCAACAAGACAAGCCTTTTTTATGGTCAATTTCAGGTTTGTGTCTATGCTGGCAGGATTGACATAATAATGCCCTAGGCCTAATTCATTTAATTTTCTTTTCACATAGCAAAGCCATGGAATGGCCTCAGCGTTATCCAGCATCATACAGTCCTTGATAATTTCCCTTGTGAGCAATAAGTCGTCTGACATCCAGACTTTGGCCCAGAGAATCAGTGGTGCAATTTTAATCCGATCTGTGATAGGATCTATCCCTACCTCAGAATGACAGAATGCTGTGGAGGTGCTTTTAGGGATCATCAGTAATCTTTTTTTAAATGTATTTTCTAATATTTGCAATTGAGAACTTTTATGATCTCACCATACTTCAGCCCCATAGGTAGCGATGGATAAACATTTTGATTAAATAGAGTGATCAATTCCGCTACTGGCTTGTGCCCTAACTTACATGCGAAGCGGAAAATGCCTTCAACTGCCCTATTGGTGTTCAGCACCCTAGATATAATAAGGGGGTCCCAGTTCAATTTATTGTTAATAACATTCCCCAGGTAGGTAAATTTCCTGGATCTAGTATGACTTGGGCCACAGACCATAATGTAAGATTTAGAGAAATTTACTTTTAGATCCAAAGCTAGCCTAAATCATTAAAAACATTCAGGGACTTCTGTAGGCTATTTGCAGTTAATGCCATTAAAGCCGTGTTAGCATATGACAACAGCGGTATCGGCTTTCCTCCAACTTTCGGAAAATCTAATTCCTGACCTATTAAGGCTGCTTCTAGGCTATTTGTGTACACAAGGAAGAGGAAGGGGGGCCAATATCCACCCCTGTTGAAGTCCCTTTGTTAAAACAATGGGTTCAGTCCTTTCTCCCCCCCGGGCCAAATCGTATGGTTACCGTGGTGGACGCGTGTAACCTGCGCAGGAGGGTGATGAGAGGTTCCTCGAAACCCATGTCTCCCATCATGGACCACAGTTTTCCCCTATTGACTGTATCGAAAGCACTGGACAAGTCCATGAAGGCAAGGTGGATTGACCCCTTCCTTGCCTTCATGTGCTTGCCCATGATCAAGGCCAAATTGAGGCACTGTATTTTGTTCCCCTGCCTCTTCTAAATCCATATTGTGTTTCGGATATTAGCCCAATAGAATCAGCCCAGGTCTCAAGTTGCACTAAAATGACCCTCCCCAACACCTTAACCGTAGCGGCAATTAGGGAAATAGGCCTATAACAGGCCGGATCTTCAGGTTTCTCTTTTTTTACACGGGTACCACAATGGCCTCATTTCAGGATGTTGGAATGGGACCGGTTAATGCTGCTCTAAAAACATTTGTCAGGAGGGGTGTCTAGAGTTGGATATTACTTTTAAATAAATCATGGGAGGCCCCTTTGTGGTGCCGGCCTTCTATTATTTAACCGTTCAGGCTCGGTACCAAATAGCACTAAACCCGGATTAAGGATTACCGGAAGTTCTAGAGAGGAGTTCAGAAAAAATTGCACTTCGCCGAGAAAATGGGTCAATGAAGGGCACAAAAAGAACTTATGTACAGCCTCCGCTGCGCTCTCACCACAGCGCGCACATTTGTCCCCTCTTCCCACCTTCCATTTTGCAAGCTTGGCTGGAGTGTAATAGAGATCGAAAACTGACATAAAGCACTGGCTCTTTAAACTCCCTGAAAACAGGATAGTGCTTGCCATTTCTAACGACTCCTGCAAATCTAGATTCTGAATCCCTATCTTTCTATGCCATTTAAGTTCCTGGATTTGGAGATCATCTTGCTGGCCGCGACTAGCTTCTTTGTATAGATGTGAGAGATTCGCCTTACAGCTTAACACCTTGAGTATCGGGACTCCCTCAAGTGAGCATGTACCCTCTATGATAGCTCTGTCTACATAGCTGCGCAGCTGTAGGTATTTGAAAAAATCCCCCCTTCCCAAATTAAATGTTTCACTCACAGAGGCATAAGGCATTAATTGGCCATGTTCACATATATCCCCCAAAGTCCTGATGCCGGCCAGCCGCCACTTTCGAGCGACGGAGTCCATAAGAACTGTGGATACAGTCCCGGGGAGCCCGATCGGTGTGTAACCATTTACTTTATTTATCCCGCACATCAAGCATATCTTTTTCCAAACAAAAAAGGCTGCAGCCAAAACTTTAAATCTAGTTTTTTTGTAATAGCTAGGTTCAATAACCCTAACTAATAAGTACCGTGCTTCCGTGCCCAGGACCATTTCGAAAATAGAAGGGGTTACAGCCGGATCCAGGACAGCCCTTTCACCATAAATCAAAATATTTTTGAGTATGGCTGTGATTCGTCTTTGTATTACCACAAAGTGGTTAAGTCCGGACTCACACTCCTTTTTTGAATGGAGATCCAGGATTCTTGCTCTATACCACATGGAAGTTGCTTTATACAAATTAAAGGGATATAGTAGAAAGCAATTTGGTGAGCAATTATGGGCACCGATAACTGAGTGGCTGTCTGGCAGTGAATAGAGGCAATATCTGTAATGCCATGAAATGATCTTCTTTGGTTTTGAGTTGTATGAATTGTGGCTCATATGTAATATGTATGTATTGCTGACACTGCTGAATAAAATTAAAATATAAATAAAAAAATTATAAAAAAATCAAAAAATCATGGAGTACCCCATCAGGTCCTGCAGCTTTAAGTTGTATACCTTTCATTAGGCCATCCTCAACCTCGCTGACTGATAGGGAAGTGCTCAAATGGAGTGCAGTAACTGGATTTAGTAAGACGTTTTGACTTGCTTCCTGGGTAGTGATACCCTTTGGGTTGAATAGTTTTGTGTAGTGCGATTCCCACACTTTCCCTTGGATTAGTGAGTCCATATCCCTAGTGTCATTTGAAAACAATGGGCGGTTTATTACCTCCCAAAAACTCCTAGTCTTTTACGGTGCTTGCTCTCTCTAAATCCGCCCAGGCCTGCTTTTGCAGTTCTTGCTTCCTCTGCGCAACTATGCTCTTGTAGGTCTGTCTTGCGAGCTTGATTAAGGTATTATCTCGAGGGCTTGTGTGTAATGCCTTTTTCAAATCCTTTTGGGCCCTTGTGCACTCGCTATTAAACAATTTGGTCACCCTGGTTTCCCTCATTATTATTGGGTTTGTCAAATTTCGGGACACATCCCTGCAAATTCCCTGGAATCCCTGTATGACCACTTCCGGGGTGGAGTCATGGTCTAGGCATTTCAAAATGGCACTTAGATTTACTTTGATAATACTCTTCTCAAATTGGAGGGGGGGTGTTTATCTTGTTCCATTTTGTTCCTACCCCTTGATTTGGGTTATACTGGAGGAGGCGACTATCCCCTTCCTCCTCCTGGGCAATTACGTGTAGGGAGGCAGTGAGGGGGTTATGATCGCTTGCATTGTTGGGCTCTACTTCAAAACTATCCTCCAGGGTGGCAGATTTTCTGGATATTAACATATAGTCAATAACACCTTCCCTTCCTCTGCCCATAAAGGTGGGGTATTGAATTGCCGTGTTACTGACCAAGGTGTCAACAAAAAGCAAGTCATTCACAATATCATTTAAAGCATCTCCCTGTGGCATGTTTATAAAATGTGTTAGTGGTTGACCCTCATTTTCCATTAACTCACACTCCATTTGAGCTATGCCGGCATAAGGAGCAATTAAAATCCCTTACCCAATAGATACACAAGGGTTGCCACTTTTCCGCGATCTTATCGATTTCCTCCTTTAGATTTACAATAATATCACATCTATTTGAATCAAAAACATTGTAATACCAATTAATTAAAAGTGTCTTGACCTGAAACAAGTTAAAAATCAAAATCAGTTGATACTAGAGTGAATTTGTAACAGGCTTTGCTTTGATGGCAGTTCGGGCTGGACTGTTCCCATGAGGCACAGGGTCAGACTGATTTACATATGGCCATGTCTGAACTGGGGTGGCAGAGTGGGCTAAAGAACGGTGATGGATTAAACCCAGATCAGTTGACTGGGGGCGAGTGCTTGCAATGTTCAACACTCCGTCCATCATTCCCTTTGGTTTTTGCTTTGTTCGGCATAAGTTGGCAGGGTATGCTCAGACGTGAGTCCCTTGCTCACTTTGCCACTGGATTGAAGAAGCCTGGCTGAAGACGGCTGAAATGCCAGAAACCGGTCCTAGGAAGCTTGTTTCCGGTCCAGGGAAGACATGGCTTGGCAGTTCGGGCTGGACTGTTCCCATGAGGCATATGGCCATGTCTGAACTGGGGTGGCAGAGTGGGCTAAAGAACGGTGATGGATTAAACCCAGTTCAGTTGACTGGGGGTGAGTGCTTGCAATGTTCAACACTCCGTCCATCATTTCCTTTGGTTTTTGCTTTGCTTTGATGGACCCATATTTAAGGGAGATCGATGTCTCCAGACCTCCTTTCGCTCTCCCTGCAGGTGAGGGAATTGCATGGACATTAAAGGAGCAATAACCATCTAGTTCAATGTTCTCCCTAGACCAGGTTTCCTGAGTACAGATGATATCAAAAGTATTTACATAATGTATCCACATTTCATCCTCTAATTTCGAGCGGATGCCTGCGATGTTCCAAGAGAGAATTCTAAAAGGATAGGTTTTGTTCTACCTTATACCTGGATTTTCCCTATGGCTAACAGTGGTGGAATTCAAGCCAGGCCCATGCGTTCCTAAATTATGTAGAATTGGAGGGCTAGTTGAAACATCCCCAAACTACAGATCCTTGTCGCTGATAAAAGTATCTAGTGGTTTGTGTATATGATGATCCAAGTGTTTAGCTCCCAGGCTGTTCCCTTCTATTCTACCCACTGGATGATTAATTTCCCGGGATAACCCTCCTGTCATTAACATCTTACTTGTGCTATATGGATCCGACGGTAGTCAATCAATTTCTGCTAAACCAGACTATGACTCAAAATGATTGGGAGGAAACCATGAGGGGGTGGGGAGGGGGGCATTTCTATTCAGAGGGCACTGACGAGACATGATACCCCCTTGGTGTGGAGGGTAAAAATAACCCAGAGGACGGGCTTGTATATGCTCTAAAGGGGAGTCTCTAAGAGGACATAGGGCAAAATCTACCCACCTCTAATTAAAATTCAGGACCACTCAATCACCTCCTTTTTCTTTTTGTGTTTTCCCCAACCAGCTTACCCTCCTTGCCATTATGATGTGCTTGCACCAGTTTACCCGGGGTTGTATTTTACTGGTGCACCAGTGGACAGATTTAGTAATGAGACTCTGGCAGCTTTCGTGGTGACCTGGTGGGACCCCTGTCAGGATCAACTTATAAGGGGTGCACTCAGGGGAAAGTTTAATCTGATATTTTCATCCTGCCTAGCTGGCTCAATGCCTATATGCAGCCTTTTCTTATTCTTTATGCTCCCTCTGCAATGTCTTTCAGAGCTCAGGGGGTTAGGTTCCCTTTGTTCATTGACGACCCTCCTCTCATGCCCTCTTGCCTGCGTTAGTGGCATTATTTCAGGATCCTTTTGATTTACCCTAACCCGGTGGGGATCTGATGTATAGGCCTCCACGCCACAAGACCCTCTAGTGATGACCTACCACTCTTAGGAACACCAAGGGAGACATTTTCACCCCTCTCTATTGGGCCTTATCCAGGGCACGTCTTTCATTAAAACCACTTTGCTTCTCCATGCTCCCTGATGTCAACAATAGCTGCCCGAGCTGCTCTTCTATACAGGCCAGCCGGGATAAAATGGGTTCCAGGGACTCTGTCACTATTTTACCAAATCGGGCCGACATCATGTCCATGTGAGACAAAGTCTTTGTCTTAGCAGGCCCTCCTCCCACTCGGGGTCTTCCCACAGTAGAAGGGGGTTTTGCTTTGTTCTCTTGATCCTTGGCAAGTGACCCAAAGTCCGTTGATCAGTCCCAGTTACAATTAGATCAATGTGCTCCTCTTTCCTCCTGCCACATTTTGGTACCCCTTGATTACATGTGTATCTATTCTACGACTGTTAGCCCACCACCCATGGGGTCCAGACTCAGGATAATGCGAGTGGGTGAAAGAGCAATTAAGAGTTCTTCCTGAGTAATGGGGGGGGTGTTACAGGTCTTGTTCAGTTTAGGTCCTCTGCAGTTATCGGAGGGACGGACTGTGCAGAGCGCGTGCTCATTGTTGGTAATGGTGGGCCTAACGAAAGCCTGCATTCGGCCAGTTCAATTTCTTTATTGAGAGCCCAAACTGCTTTTTGTAGGAAGCCGTCTAGTGTGGGTCTTTACGTTTAGGCATGGGTGTAGGTTTCTTTCACCGCATCTCAGGAAAAGTCTTAGGGTCTCAATATACACAAGACAGATTAAATGGGTGGAATGGTTATGTCCCTGCCCGTCCAGTCCCTTCTCCTTACTTTTGCTTTTGGCAAATGTCCCCAATCATGGATCCAAGAGAACTGGCCCAGCCCGGCCTCCACCGGACGCTGATGGGCGCAGACTGGCCCGCCCTTGGCCCCGGCGCGCGCATCCCGCAGTGCGGGAGGCCGGCAGGGCTCTAATCGCGCCTGTGGGAGCCAACGTCATGACAGGCGCCGTTGCGGGACTGCTGGGAGATCTAGTCTCCGCGGTGGCCGTTCCCCTCACGGCAGGAAGATTGTGTAGCTGGTGGCCGTTCCCCTCACGGCAGGTAAGTGGCGCAGCTGATGGCCATTCCCCTCATGGCAGTGAAGTGCGCGATTAAGTCATAAGGAATATGCTACTTACCAGTATGCATCTATTCTTGGCATGTAGAGCTGCAGAGTTGTACACTTTGCATAGATCGCCATCTGGTGTTGGTCCCGGATGTTTGCAGTTTGTTTTTGTTCTTTGGACAGTCTTTGGAAGTCACGAGTTCGGTGACTCCTCCTTCGGTCCGTACTGCGCATGGGCTTCGGCTCCATCCTCAGATTGTTTTTCGCCAGCAGGGAAATGATGGAGCGAAGTAATAACAGTGAGAAACCCATGTGTGTTGTATCTAAATAAGATAGACTGGAACGGATACAGGTAGCCGGGGAGGCGGGTGGGCGTGTACAACTCTGCAGCTCTACATGCCAAGAACAGATGCATACTGGTAAGTAGCATATTCCGTTCGAGGCATATGAGCTGCAGATTGTACACTTTGCATAGATTACATAGCAGTACCCAACCTTAGCGGCGACCACCGGTATCCGTTGCAGCGGTTTGAAATAGTGTCTTTAGTACAGCCTGGCCCACACTAGCTTGTTGCTTGGAGTGCACGTCTACACAGTAATGTTTTGTGAAGGTGTGCAGTGTTGACCAGGTGGCTGCTTTGCAGATGTCATCTAAGGGTATGTTCCCTAGAAAAGCCATAGAAGCCCCTAACTTTCCTGTAGAGTGGGCTCTAGGTGGAACAGAATGTTCTTTTCGCCTTTTGATAGCAAATGTGTATGCACTTTACAATCCACCTAGCTCTCCCTGATTTAGAGATGGGGTTGCCTTTATGCGGTGGAGAGAAGGAGATGAACAATTGTTTAGTCTTCCAGAAAGGTTGCGTTCTTTGTATGTAGTACAGTAAAGCCCTCTTAACATCAAGTGTATGTAGAGCCCTTTCCGCAACAGATTGAGGTTGCGAGAAAAAAACAGGTAATTCCACCGATTGATTGAGATGGAAGGGGGAAATGACCTTGGGCAGAAATTTTGGATTCGTACGAAGTATCACTTTGCTGTGATGTATTTGTAAGAAGGGTTCCTGTATAGTGAACGCTTGTATTTCACTAACCCTTCTAAGGGAAGTGCTAGCTACTAGAAAAGCTGTTTTCCAGGTGAGGAACTGTAGCTCACATTTATGCAGTGGTTCGAAGGGCGGACCCATTAGCCTTGTAAGAACTACGTTTAGATTCCATACAGGAGAAGGTGGTGCCCTTGGTGGAATTATGCGTTTAAGGCCTTCCATAAAGGCTTTAATAGCGGGCACCCTGAACAGTGATAAATGCTGTCTGTTTTGTAGGTAAGCAGCAATCGCTGCTAGGTGTAGGCGTATGGAAGAATATGCCAGGTTACACCTTTGAAGATGAAGTAGATAGCATATAATGTGTTGTATGGAAGCATCTAAAGGGTTGATTGTATTGTTACGGCAGTAAACAACAAATCTCTTCCACTTTGCGGCATAGCATGCTCGAGTGGTAGGACGTCTGGCTTCCCTGATAATGTTCATGCAATCAGGGGGAAGATTAAGGTATCCAAATTCTAAGATTTCAGGAGCCAGATCGCAAGGTTGAGCTGCGCTGGATCCGGGTGTCTGATTTCTCCATGGTTCTGAGTTAGGAGGCATGGGGACAGGTGCAGTTTTTGGTGTGGTACCACTGAGAGCTGCAGTAGTGTGGTGTACCACGGCTGCCTGGCCCATGTTGGGGCTACCAGAATGAGCGTGAGGGAGTGCTGTTGCAGTTTCCTGACCACCAATGGAATTAGTGGGAGAGGTGGAAAGGCGTATGCAAATCTGCCTGACCAGTTCATCCATATCGCATTGCCTTTGGACAATGGGTGTGGGTATCTGGCGGCGAAGCTTGGGCATTTTTTGTTTTCGTGGGTGGCGAAGAGGTCTATCTGAGGATGCCCCCACTTGTGGAAGAATGGGCGAAGGACTTGTGGATGCAGTTCCCATTCGTGTATTTGTTGCGTTTGTCTGCTGAGCAGATCTGCCATGGTGTTTTGTATGCCTGGGACGTGCTGTGCCAGGAGAAAGATGTTTTGTGGAATTGCCCATCTCCATATGCTCTGGGCTAAGCGGGAGAGCTGGGGAGAGTGTGTCCCCCCCTGTTTTTGAATATAATACATTGCAGTCATATTGTCTGTGCGAATGAGGACTGCTTTGGCTGAAATCTGTTTTTGAAAGGATTTTAGGGCTAGAAAGATCGCCAAGAGCTCCAGATGGTTGATGTGGAGCGATTTTTGTTGTGGCGTCCATAGACCTTGCATTGTGAGGTGTAGGAGGTGCGCTCCCCAGCCGGAGAGCGATGCGTCCGCTGTTAGAATCACCTGAGGAACCGGGTCCAGGAACGGCCGCCCTTTGGAAAGGTTTGTGGTGTTCCACCACTGCAGAGAGTGATGGGTGCGGCCGTCTACCAACACCAGATCCGTCAGCTGTCCCTGGGCCTGGTTCCACTGTCGTGCTAGGCACTCTTGGAGTGGACGCATGTGGAGTCTTGTATGGGGCACTATGAAAATGCAAGATGCCATCATCCCTATTCGCTTCATGAACACCCTCGCTGGGAGAGAGTGCTGAGCAATGAACGTTTGGCGCAAGGCTTGTATGCTTGCGATCCTGGCTGAGTTGGGATAGGCTATACCCTTGGAGGTGTCTATAGTGGCCCCGAGATATTGCTTTGTGTGAGATGGTACGAGGTGGGACTTTTGGTAGTTCACCGTGAAGCCTAGCTGGTGGAGCAGTTGGATGGTGCACACATTGGTGGTAGACGCGGCTTTTATGAGCCAGTCGTCTAAGTAAGGGAAGACGTGAATATGTTGACGTCTGAGGTGTGCTGCTACTACAGCTAGGCATTTGGTAAACACCCGTGGTGCGGTGGTGACCCCGAAGGGGAGAACCGTGAATTGGTAATGCTGACCGTCCACCACAAACCTGAGGTACTTCCTGTGAGAAGGGTGTATTGGAATATGAAAGTATGCGTCTTTCAGATCCAGGGTAGTGAGAAAGTCTCCCTGAGACTTGTTGTAGGGTGACCATGTGGAAATGGTCTGAATGTATGTATGCATTTAGAGGCCGGAGGTCCAAAATGGGCCGCAGGGTCCCGTCTTTTTTCGGTATTAGAAAATAGAGAGAGTAGACCCCTAAATTTTGCTGATTGACGGGGATCTGCTCTATAGCGTGTTTTTGGAGGAGGGAGATCACCTCCTGTTTGAGCAGTGTGGAATGTTCCTGTGACATTGGACGGTGCCTTGGTGGGATATTGGGTGGGGTAGATGTTCGCTCGAGACAGTACCCTGACCGAATATTTTGGGTCACCCATTTGTCCGATGTTATGGACTCCCAGGCGTGGATAAAGTGTTGCAGTCTGCCCCCGACCGGAGTGGGATGGTCTGGGGGGAGCGAGGGGAAGTCATTATGCGGGCGGTGTGGCAGAACGGGTGGTGTTGGTTTTGCCCCTGCCCTTATTGTTGTTGCCCCTGTATCCACCCCTTTGGTAGCCCTTTGAGAAGGTATTTTGAGGAGGGGACTTGTAGGAGGTAGAGGCGCTATCGGTGGAGTAGCCTCTGCCTGTGCTACGAAAGGACGAACGCCGAAAGGAGCGTTTGGGGGTCTGGGATTGCAATGCCCCCATAGACTTCGCTGTGTCCGTGTCCTTTTTCATTTTTTCTAATGCTTCGTCCACCTTTGGCCCAAAGAGGTGTTGTTGGTCAAAGGGGTGATTTAGTATGGATGCCTGGACTTCTGGCTTGAACCCTGAGATCCTGAGCCAGGCATGACGGCGAAGCAGGACACTAGTATTTATGGCTCTAGAAGCAGTGGCCGCTGCA
Source organism: Triturus cristatus (assembly GCF_964204655.1). NCBI lineage: Eukaryota > Metazoa > Chordata > Amphibia > Caudata > Salamandridae > Triturus > Triturus cristatus. The sequence goes on from NC_140590.1 coordinate 285,930,626, forward strand.
TCGAGGGCACATTTAATGGCGGTGTTAGTAATGAGCTTTCCCTCCTGTATTAGGTCATGAGCTTTACGTTTGTGTTTCTCCGGGAGGTGCTGCATAAGAGCCTCAAGCTCATCCTAGTGTGCTCTGTCATAACGCGCAAGCAGCGCTTGTGTATTCGCTTGTGATGTTTGCGGCTTGCGAGGCAGTGCGTTTACCAGACGCATCTAAGAGTTTTGATTCCTTATCTGGCGGTGGAGCCTCGCCTGAGGACTGGGAGTTAGACCGCTTTCTAGCTGTGGACACAACTAGGGAATCTAAAGGAGCAGGGCACTTAATGTATGTAGGGTCTGTGGGTGCTGCTTTGTACTTTTTTTCTATTCTGGGGTTTAAGATCCTGGCCCTGACAGGGTCTTTAAACACCTCTGCAGCATGTTTGGTAACACCCTTAAGCATGGGCAAGATGGCTATAGACTTATCCTGAATATCAAATGTATCCAGTAAGAAGTCGTCTTCCACTGGTTCGCTATGTAGTTCCACCCCATGATAGTGTGCTGCTCTCTGCACTAAGTGGTGAAACCCTAGTGAGTCCTCTGGGGGAGATGGCCTGGATGGGTAGAGGTCATCTTGAGGTACATCTGGTATGTCAGGGTTTTGGTAATCCTCCCATGGGTCTGGGGTCCCCGGTGGTGTGGGGTCCATTGGGGCGTCCGCTGGATCATAATCTGGATCCCCGTAATCCAGTTCTGGGGACGGGGTTGGGGAGTGATGAGGCAAGGGTGGCGGAGACCTGGGAGGGAGAGGAGGTGGAAGAGGTGGAGGAGTAGGAGGAGGAGGTGGAGGAGGTGGTGGGGAGGGCACTCTGAGAGGAGATGTGGCAGAGTCCTTCCGCTTGGGCGGTGGAGGAGGAGCTGGTGTGTCAAGACGTCTTTTCTTGACAGTCAAAGTCAATAGTCCAGTCTTTGGATCCTTTGACAAGGTTTTTTGAAAAGGATCAGGTGTAAAAAGGTCCGTTGGCGCCGAATCGTCCGCTGGCGCCGATGTTTTCGGAGCCGAGGATTTGGGTGGTTTCTCTGCGCCATGCTTTTTTGGAACCTCTGTTTTTTTCGGCGTCGAAGTAGGCTTCGACGCCGGAACGTCGGTGCCGAGGGATTTATGTTTGTGTTTCGTCGGCACCGAGAGTCCAGGCTTCGGCACCGGTGGCTTCGGAGTGGAGCTGGGCGTCACTTTCTTCGGTGCCGAACGGTGTTTATCGGCACCAGGAGTAGGCTGGCTCGAGCCCGAGCTGCCGTAAGACTTGTGAGGCTTCGACTAGGGGTGGGCGGAATTTGCGTAATCGCGTTACGCAAATCTCCGCGAAACGGTAAAAAATCTCCGCGAACACGCAGAAATTCCGCGAACACGCGGAATTGCTTGTTCGCGATACTTTTTTCCTGTTCGCGATCGCTGTTTGCGTGCTCGGGGTGAAATATCTCGCGAACACGCATATTGAGAACGCGAACAAGCAAAAAATAGCGCGAAGTCGCGGAACGCAGATTTTTGAGCAATTTCGCGTTCTCCGCGGAACGCGAAATTACCCAAATTCCGCAAATTCCGCGAACGGAACGGAATTTGCTGCCCAGGCCTAGCTTCGACACCGGGCCCGAAGGTGGGGTGATAGAAGCTGCGTGTTTGGTTTTCCCTAGGCCCGAAGGCGAAGGTGTAACCTGAGTCTCTTTGGATATGGGCGCGGGGGTGGGAGGGGGTAAGAGTACTCACGACCCTCTGCGCCGGTGTGATGTCCTCCAGGTCGGAGTCGTCGGCCTCAGAAGCGCTGACGATGTCTTGCTCCTGCTCGGTGTGTTGTTGCCCCGAAGCCCCGGTGTCGTCCCCGAAGATGTCGGGTGGAGCCGCGGTCGATGAGTGCGCCATGGTGCGTCGAGCTCTTCGATCCCGGATGGTCTTTTTTGATCGAAAAGACTTACAGGCGGGGCAGTCTCTGGCCTCGTGTTCTGGAGAGAGGCAAAGGTTACACACCTGATGGAGGTCGGTGTGGGGAAATTTAGACCCACATTTTGGGCACTTTTTGAACGAGTCCTTTCCATCGGCCGGGACCGGAGTCGAGGAGGGCCCGAAGGCCGGTGCCGATGTGTGGAATCGGGACAAGTGCCTCTACGAGAGATGAAGAAGATGAAGAAACTCGATGAACGAGGATTTTCCGTCGAGGCTGGAACCGTAAAAGTTCGAAGCCGGAGCACGAAGTATCACATCCGAGCCCGATGGCGGAAAAAAACAATCTGAGGATGGAGCCGAAGCCCATGCGCAGTACGGACCGAAGGAGGAGTCACCGAACTCGTGACTTCCAAAGACTGTCCAAAGAACAAAAACAAACTGCAAACATCCGGGCCCAACACCAGATGGCGATCTATGCAAAGTGTACAACTCTGCAGCTCATATGCCTCGAACATAGGTGTTCCTTTTGTGCCTGCAGCTGCTCGAATTCAATTCCTGGATAAGGAATTAAAAATCTGTGCAGCATCGTGGATTTGTTTCTTTCATTTAAAAAAAGTTTGAACTGCAGCATTTAAATTCTGCCTCAGTGCAGGCCTCTGGACAGCTGTCCAAAAGTCGGAGTGCCACGTCTAACGGGCCTCAGCAGCATGTCTTTAACTTTCCCAGCCTGCCTAAGGAAGAAAGTCTTCTGAAAAGAAATTTGGACATACGGGCTCAGTATGTGGTCAATCCCATACAGCAAAGGGCTCCGCCATTAAGGAAGGTTCCAAGCTAAGCAAAAAGGTGACTAGATGTAGATGAGGCCAAGTTAGGGAATAAAAGAGGAGGAATCTAGTTCTAAAAGAGGGAAATGCCTCAGTGGAGGCAACGGTTTGTGTTAACTACTGAATCAGGAATTATGCATCCACCTTTTGTTGGACAATGGGTAACTAGATGGATCAATATCAATGGGTTAGTTAACATTCACCTGCCGGTTGTTGGTACTGCAATATAGCAAGAAGAGCCAATTTTGTAATTTGGGCAAAAAGCTAAATTATGTTAAAAAAAAAAAAAAAAGGTCTGAAAAGAGGCTGTATGATTGCCTCAAAAACAATTTATTGTAATTATAACTGTGTGATCTTGCCTCTCCGTTTCTTTTCTAGGGGCAGCAGACAGTCATCAGCTAAGTAAGGTTATGTATTACATGCATCTCCTGTGGTCCAAGTGGTGTGAGAATGTATTGGTCGTCTTAGATTTTAGGAGGACAGGAGAAATTATGCATATGTAAAGCACACGGTCTGAAATATGTCCTGGCGCTAATGGAACCCTGGTAAGTACAGTCAAAAGAGCCTGGACAACATCACACTACTGCACACAGAGGTAAGGTCTTCAACGCTTTTCTAGAAGAAAGTAGGCCAGAGCAGAATCGCAAATGGATAGGCAAAGAAATCCAAAGCTTGGACTCAACCACAGAGAATGCTCAACAACCCAAGTCTGGGTTGTCCGTACTTACAGATGAACAGTAGATTGGCGACAGAAGACTAACTGGCACAAAGGAAGAACTTCTGTTGCAGATAAAGTGGACCAACATGTAAAGTTCTTTGAAGGAAATTCTTTGAGCGATGCAGCCAGTGTAAATTATTCAGAGCAGTTGAGGCAGAATACCTGCAAGGCTGCTCTTAACACACGCATGGCAGCAACATTCTGAATGTGCTGCAGGCGATATATCGGCACTGGAAAGGGAGCCTAAAACATGGATTTACAATAATCAAGTTGACTAAGAATTGCTGTCTGCTTCAATGGTTTAGCACAAGATAAACAGATGGGGCCCACCTGTGAGAGTAGGAAATTATTCAAAGCTAGGAAAGTCCACCAATCCCAGCTGCAGATAACTTGAAAATCAGCCTCTCTTGGGGCACTGTGTCAAAAGCAGCTGATAAGTCTAGCAGCAGCAAAGCAGAAGACCAGCTATGGTCTTCTAGCATTCACAAATCAAAGACAGACACAAGTGCCATCTCGATGCTGAAAGAAGGCCTCAAGCCAGATTGATTGGGATCCAGGCTCCTCCATAACGTTAATGAAACTTCTCCAGGATAGTTATGAGACTGGATGATAGTTATTCAGACAAGAGGGGTCTATTGTAGACTTTTTCTTAAAAAAAATAATAATAATAAAATGGAAGGAAGATCGAGAATAACCAATGCTTTCTTCTAAACCTTTGGAACGGAGGCTGTAAAAATGAATTTATTACAGACGTGTAGAAGGGTTTGTGCTAGAACAGAGGCCACCCATTTCCATTTACTCAGAGGAATGTGGTCTAGAGGAGAAATGTAAGTGATAAATGGAAGCAGCTCTCCCATGTCTTAGGAAGCTAACAAATCTAAGTTAAACACAGAAATGGCCTCTGGATCAGGAAATTTGTTCGCATTGTAATTAGCACTAGCAGAGGTCCTTTTTTTTGCCTTCGGGTCACACTTGGCTTCCCCACTGCATTCGAACCGGATACAAACCAGTTGGATCTTTCTGAGCGAGAAGTCACACCAATGTGCAGAAGGGTGGGATCAGAGTGCCCTTCTTGCTGACACAGTCTCATCTACGACCCGGTCAGTCGCAGATGAGACATACTTTTAAAAAGACTCAAAATCCGTGTTAATGTTGGAATTTAATACGAGGGGCCTAAATAATTTAAAGTATCTGCAAAGGTGCACACAGAAAATTCAGACTACTGAATTTACTAGAAGGAATCAGATGGTTGTCGAGTAAAGCAGGAGAAATGGTAAAACAGATTTACTGATTTAACCAAATCCCTGTTGTGATATGGCTGCATATTAATACATCCTGGGATGCAAAATATGGCACAACCAGAGAACTTTATAAGTAGCCCCCTTGACTAGCTGCAAACGATTTGGGTGGCTAAAGAATCAACACCATGGCAGACAAATTATTAGTATGCTGCACCTAAACATTGAAGTCCCCTACGACGATAAAAGCTCTGTGAGTAACAATTAGGGGAGTCAGAAAGCCTGCACAGAGATCACCTCTCTCTAAATGATAACGTGTCAGCCTGAAAGGACATCCAAAAGCCATGCAAACATATTTTACTAATTACTTAGTATGGGTGTTTATAGATGCATCTCCTACTAGATTCATGGGCATGATAGATAAAGGGGATCACTTGTTTGCATGTAGAGCTTAGTAAAGCAATTCAGTACCGCAAACTAGGCTTGAGGATAATTTTAGATTCAATGGTGGTGCCGATATTAGGTCATTTTGCCCATTGGGGCTATGTCCTACTCTTGAAAGGAGAAGTACCAAGACCTTCCCCAGCGAGCGCCTACCCTTTAGGCCAAAGAGGCCCTTATCGGACAAGTTACTACTTGTGTAATGATATATCTGTAAGAGACATTAGTTAGTGATAGATTCCTTACCTTAGAATATCCCCAGGCGTCAGTCTGGATCCGGAAAGTTTTGCTAGCAGTACCCCTGCGCGTCAGTAGGTGGCGTCCGGCGGCTCCGCGTCCGTCGCTAGCGTCGTAAGCGCCGAGATGACGTCAAGGAGACTACTTGGGTGCAACCCATGCGTGCGGACATCAGTTCTGTACACTACTTTCCGCGCCAGGAACGCAGAGCCATACAAGAAACTGACCGCTGGTGTCATGAAACTAGGGCCTGTAAGGGATGACCTTAACCCTAGAAATCAGTTCGCACAACGGGGAGGATGGGTGGGGCGGTAAGGAATCTATCACTAACTAATGTCTTACAGATATATCGTTACACAAGTAGTAACTTGTGCATCTGAAAGAGACACGTTAGTAATAGATTCCTTTCCTTAGAATAGATACCCCAGCAATACCAACTTCGGTGTTGGGTCTGTGAACAAGATTACACCAGGAAGTCATGGAGAACAGAACGGCCAAAGAAGCTGTCTCTCCGGACCGGACTGTCAAGGCAGTAATGCTTAGTAAATGTGTGCAGCGAGGCCCACGTAGCTGTCTAACAAATGTCCTGCAAGGGAATGCCGTGTCCCAAGGCAGTAGTGGCTGCTGTTGCCCTGGTCGAATGGGCACGCAGCCCCACAGGAGGCTACTTCTTAGCCAAGGAGTAACATGCTTTGATGCAAAGAACGACACGCCGTGAGATGGTCCATTTGTGCACAGCCTGACCTATTTTGGCGCCCACATAGCCAACAAAGAGCTGGTCATCCACTCGGAACTGCGGTGTATGCTTCAGATAGAATGCGAGCGCCCGTTTTGGGTCCAGAACGTGGAGCCTCTCCTCCTTCCTTTAAGGATGCGGAGGTGGAAAGAAGGTGGGCAAAGTGATGGTCTGCCCCATGTGGAAGGGTGTGACAACCTTTGGCAAGAAGGACAGGTCCTTAAAACCACCTTGTCTGGATGAACAGAAAGGAAAGGAGGTTTGGAAGAAAGAGCCTGGAGCTCACTCACTCTTCTGGCAGAGGTGATAGCTACCAGGAAAGCAGTCTTGAGAGTGAGAAGACGCAAAGGACAGGTGGGGCTCGAAGGGAGCGCACATCAGATATGTCAAGACAAGGTTTAAGTCCCACTGAGGCATTATGAACGGCACGGGAGGAAACGTGTGCATAATGCCTTTCAGGAAACGGTTAACAACCAGGGACTTAAAAATAGAAGGCTAATCTGGAAGCCGTAAAAAGGCGTAGATGGCCGAAAGATAACCTTTGATAGTGCCCAGAGCAAGCCCTCCCGGGCCAAAGAAAGAAGGAACAGTAGGACTTCGGAAAGAGGGGCAGAAAGGGGATCCACAGTCTTAGCTGTGCACCATGCCACAAACTTGTTCCACCAGCAGGAGTATACCGTTTTAGTGGAGGGACGCCTGGCTGCCAGAATGACATCACAGACTTCGGGAGGAAGATTGAAAGCTGTCAACTGTCGCCGCTCAATCTCCACGCATGGAGGTGGTGGTTGGACAGGTTCGGGTGGAGGACAGTCTCCTGCTGCTGCGACAGAAGATCCTCCCAAAGAGGCAGACGGATCGGGGGATCGATCGCCATGCTGAGTAGCTCAGGATACCAGTACCTTTGTGCCCAATCCGGAGCCACAAGGATGACTTTGGCCCGGTCGCACCGAATCTTCAGCACTCTGGGCAGAAGTGGTATAGGCGGAAAGGCATACAATAGACCGCAACTGCACTCGCGGCAAAAAGCGTCGCTGAGCGAGTGCCACCTTGGAAATTCCAACGCGCAGAACTGATGACATTGCGCATTCTCTTCGGTGGCGAATCGATCTAACCAAGGCTCTCCCCACTGCAGAAAGAGACTTTGCACTACGTCAGAGTTCAGACGCCATTCGTGATCCATCAAGCACCGGCGGCTGAGTTGACCCGCCCTGGCGTTCAGAGAACCACCACGGAAATGCCTTGATGTTCCAGCCATGTCCAGAGGCGCAGAGCCTCCTGACATAGGGTCCAGGACCCCACCCCGCCCTGTTTGTTGCAATACCACATGGCGGTGGTGTTGTCCGTGAACACCTGCACCACACTTCCCCGGACAGAGGGAAGGAATGCCTTCAGTGCAAGTCGGATCGCCCGAAGCTCCAAAAGGTTGATATGGAGCCGGGACTCCGCAGGAGACCAGCAGCCTCTGATCTCCGCCTCTCCCAAGTGGCCTCCCCATCCCAGAAGGGACGCATTCTTCACCACTGTGTGCTCCGGTTGGGGAAGGGAGAGGGATCTGCCATTGACCCAATCATGATTTGTGAGCCACCACTGCAATTGCCGTGCAGTGCCCGCCAAGGTCTGGACATGATCGGACAGGTTGCCCTGATGCTGCGCCCACTGGAACTTCAGGTCCCACTGCAGAGCCCGCATATGCCATCTGGCATGTGTCACAATGCAGGAGGTCATCAGGCCCAGAAGCCGGAGGTTATCCTGACTGAAACCCGGGACAGAGGCTGAAAGATCGGAATCATAGCCTGAATATTCCAGAATCGCTGTTTGGGAGGATAAACCCGAAACAGCGTCGAATCCAGAACCGCTCCAATGAAGGGGAGCTTCTGAGAGGGACTCAGGTGTGACTTCGGCACGTTGATGGAGAAACCCAGCAAATGCAGGAGGTCGGCCGTAGTCTGAAGGTGGTTGACGACTGCGCCCTCCTTCAACAACCAGTCGTCGAGGTAGGGGAAGACGGACACCCCCGACCTGCACAGATGAGCTACGACCACCGCCATCCCCTTCGTGAACACCCAGGGGGCGCTGGTAAGGCCGAAGGGGAGCACGGCAAACTGAAAATGCGCCTGGCCTACCGTGAACCGCAGGTAACGCCGGTGGGCCGGCAGGACGGGGATGTGAAAATATGCGTCTTGCAAGTCCAACGCTACCATCCAGTCTCCAGGGTCGAGCGCAGCCAAGACCAGAGCCAGTCAGCATTTTGAACTTCTCCTTCCGGAGGAAGCGGTTGACGTCCCGGAGGTCCAAGATGGGACGCAGACCCTCTTTGTCCTTCTTGGGAAACAGAAGGTAGTGGGAATAACAATCACTCCCTTCTTCTGGCTCAGGAACGCACTTAATGGACCCCTTGGCCAAGAGGGCCGCAACTTCCTGCTGGAGAGCCGCCAAGTGTTCCCCCGACATAGGGTGGTTCCGAGGTGGCATAGCTGGAGGGGTGGACTGAAAGGGAAGGGAGTAACCCTGGCGGATGATCTGCAACACCCACTTGTCCGATGTGATAGCATGCCAGTGGGGGAGGTGATGGCGAATACTGCCACCCACTGGCGTGGGGTGCGCCACAAAGGTCGGATTAGGAAGGTTTGGAGGTAGAAGCAGCGGGGGCGGAGGTAGACTGCCTCCCACGCTGATTCGCATAGCCGCCCCTGTGGAAGCCGCGTCCGCCGCCGCGCTGAGGCTGGTTCTGCACAGGCTTGCTGAAGGAACCTGCCTGGGCACCCCTGCCTTGGCCACGAAAGGAACAAAAACCAAGAGTTGTTGGGCTCTTTGTGGAAAGACCCAAGGACTTGGCCGTGGCCCGCGAGTCCTTAAAACGCTCCACTGCCTTATCGCCAAACAGGAGAGTGTGATCAAAGGGCATATCCATGAGCGAGCTCTGGACATCGGGCGAGAACCCAGTAGATCGCAACCAGGCGTGGCGACGCAGTGCCACAGTCCTAGAAATCACCCTGCCCAACGAGTCAGCGGTGTCCAAACCAAACGGCGAACTTAGCCGCATCCTTACACTCAGCAACCGCCTGGGAAAGCACAACATGGACCTTCTTAGGACACTGAGGTAACACCTGAGCAACCGTATCCCACACAGCGTGGGAATAGCGGCCCAATAAGCAGGCGGTGTTCACTGACCGCAGCCCCAAGCTGGCTGAAGAGAACAACCGCTTACCAAACTGTTCCAGCTTCTTAGAGTCCTTATCCGGCGGAGCCGTGTGAAAGGCACTCTGCGACGTCGAGGCCTGGATGACCAGACTCTCAGGCGTGGGATGAGTGGTCAGAAACGCTGTGTCACCAGGCGTCACAGCCCGGGACCCCTGTGGCCGGCCGCGACCAAGTGCCCAACAGGACGTCGGTGAGGGCGTTGTTGAAGGGAAGCAGTGGCTCTGAGAAGTAGACGCCGTCTAGAGCACCTCAGTGAGGAGATTAGTTTTGAGGGCCACCGTAGGAAGATCGAGGTTGAGGACCTCAGCAGCCCGACAGGGCACCATCGTGTAGGAAGCACCCTCCTCCAAGGTAGGCGGGGGAGAGGCAAACCTCTGGTCAGAAGAGACATCGAGGTCGCCGGCGTCCTCCAGATCGTCCACCCAGTCCTGCTCGTAGTCACACGGACGGGCAAGAGGGTCCTTGGACCCTTCCCAGTCATCCTCCCCCTCCGTTGCAGTAGGAACCGGCCGCAGCGGTAGAGCCGGAGCTGGGGAAGGGACATACGGCGTCAGAAACCTCGTGGCGCCGGATCCGCCGGCAGCGCCGACGGCCCAACAGGATCTGGACACAGGACCGCAGGGCCCAAAGGCTAGCTGGCGGGAGCCCGAGGCCTAAACAGGCGGTCCATGGTGGCAAGAAATTCTTGCACCTGTTCGGGAGTCGCCGACAGACCCGGGTAAGGCAGGTAGGCCGCGGGACTTCCAGGCTCCAAAGGAGCCGCAGGGGCAGAACCCCTGTCCCCCTCGTCCGCATCCGAGGACCGTTGGGGGGACGTCGGAGAGCGAACACGCCTCTTCGACTTTATGTCGTTGCTTACCAGAATCCAAGATCGAAGACTTGGAGCCAGAGGAGCGATGACTGCGGCCCCGGGAACGGTCTCTGGACCTGGAACAGCGCTGGGACGAGTGCCGGACCTCCAGTAGTTTCCGGCCCCGCTCCCTCAAGGCCTTCGGGCCATGGCCCGACAGTCCAGGCAGGACCTGGAGTCGTGGTCGGTCTCCAGGCAGTAGAGGCAAACATCGTGGGGGTCCGTCACCTACATATTGCGACGGCAGGCCCCAGAAGACTTAAATCCAGGCATCCCTACGTGCACCAGGAGAAAAAAGCAGGACAAAAGTCTCAAAAGAGTAGTCAAAAAGTGACTAAGGTACGTGCTGTATCCGGATCTGCGCTTGCTGGAGGGGAAAAAGAAAGAACTGACGTCAGCGTGCATGGGTGGCGCCTAAGTAGTCTCCGTGACGTCATCTCGGCGCATACGACGCCAGCGACGGACGCGGAGCCGCAAGACGCACTGACACACAGGGGTACTGCTAGCAAAGCTTTACGGATCCAGTCTGACGCCTGGGGATATTCTAAGGTAAGGAATCTATCACTAACGTGTCTCTTTCAGATAATTGGCTCCATTAATTTGGAGCCAAGTTAAGTAGCTGCCCCACAGCCAAGCCTCAATATCCAAAGCTACATGGAGATTCCTAGTTGGCACTGGTGGCACCTCCTTGATGCCAGGTATCCTAAAACGAGACCAATCCTGCCTGTTCAGCATGCAGGCTGCCACTGTAGCTAGGTGAGGGTGGGTTGGTAATCCTGCTTTCGATAACTACAGTACATATCAAATAATACCAGAACAGAGGTTTTTAGAGGGTCTACTTGCATACCAATTGTAGGAAGCTGGCTCCCTATACAGTGTACCAAAATGAGGTGCACTGTGCAGAGAGTCCAGGTATCCCTTATTAGTGTACAGGGGCTTGCTTTACCAATGCCAAGGTGCTCTATTTTCAGTAGTATTGTCGAGCAGCCTTAGACTTATCAGAGGGGAGCGTTAGGCATTTGTTGCACACAAAGAGTCTATTAATGAGACACACTCAATAAGGAAATCCAACACCAATTTAGAAAAATAACTTTTTATATCAATGTAAAGACCAAGATAAATGAGATCAGGTAAGTACTTTGAGTTATGGTTTTCCGAAACATAGAAACATCAGCTGTCAGATTTGAGGCATGAGCCTTGAACGTGGTAAGGTTATCATATGGGTGAAATATACACTGCATAGGGGTACTTGCAATCGTGTTACAGGGTTGTTCTTCTGAACATAAGGTGGGTCAAATCCCTTAGAACCACCAGCAGTTTGTTTACCTGCCCTCGTGTGTCCAGGTGCAGAGATGCTGGTCGCAAGGGTAGCCTTGAACGCTACAAGCTGAAGTCAATCGGAAAACCTGTAACATAAAAAGCCTGCAAGTAGGAACTGGGGGACTAGTCCGACAAACTAAAAGGGGAGCTCGGCTATTGAGGGTCTCTGGAGCACGGGTGCATAGACAGTAGACTCGGGATGTGAGGGATCGGATGCAGAGGTGTTTTGCCCGGCGGGTTGGTTGCATTAGAGGCTAATTTTTTTAGGTCGACCTGGAGATGGGGTCACTAACAGGACAGCTGGGCCCCTCTCTCTGCTGGCCACAGTGATCCTGATGTCCCACGTCAGAAGGTCTGTCTTGGCAGTGTTAGTGTCCAGGCTGGACACTGAACAATTCTTGGCTGCTCCAAGGGCTCTGGTACCCAGGATATTGGTGCAGGGCAACTCCTGACAGGTCCTGGAGTCTCCATACTTCTAGCTCAGAACCAGATCTGACCTCCTGGAGCATGAGGACCTCCTTCTAGGATGCTGCTCACTTGGAGGACCCAGGTGTCAGAAAATCGGGTTACCGGGTCGATAAGGTCAGCCTGCAGGCAAGTGTCTCCTTCACTTCAAGGGAGATGCTGGCTGGTTTGCGAACTGCTGGCAGCTCTCCGAGACAAGTCTATGCAACTGTCAAGACAGGAGCAGGTAGGCAGAGTTTGGCACCGAGGCCACAGCTAGTCTTTAGTTCTTGAGGTCTTCGGCTTCTTCTTTAGTCAGGCGAATCTGCTTTTCTGGTGTCAGGGGGCACCTGGATACTCAATTTTGCATTCAGGGGAGTATAGGTGTAGTAACCACGCTCACAGTGGTTTGTAGATAATAACTGTTTTTATTCATAAGTACATCTTCATAGCTGTACAGTGACCTCAGGCTTCTCCAACTGACTGTCTTTCCTAGAACTTCCCTGTGATGCCATTCTATTACATCACCAAGTTCTACAATGGAGGAAAGAGATTTCCACAGTAGGGTATTGGCCAGTGGGCTACTGACCCCTGGGGTCTCTACAACCCCTATATGATCACTTACGGTGGGGAGTAGGCATAACCCTGTCTCAGAGTTGCTAATTTCACCAAAACCAAGATGGCAGATTCCTTCTTTTTGTGCCTACTTCAGGTAGCCAACCTTAGGGGTGTGCCTAGCCTGACAGTGTAGCACTGCTACTGTATAGCTAATTTCACACCTGCTCTGATGCCAAATGGGCTTCAGGGCAGGGGGTGGCATCTCCCAGCGTTGGGGTAAGCCGGGGTTGCATATCAAGGGCAGCAGGGGCTTTGAAGCTCCTGGTCGTGATATGCTAAATCACTATGCCTGCTCTGGAGGAAGGTGTTAACACCTTCTCCAGTAGGATGGCTAATTTCTGGCCTCAGAGAACATGGGCTCTCACTTGCCGGGGGTCAGCCATTTGTCTGTAGTGGCAGGCTGAACAATACCAGCCGGCTAGCACACTGGTAGGTTTCAGGGGGCACCTCCAAGGTGCCCTCTGGGTGCAGGCAATAATAAATCCAGTACTGACAATAGTACAGATTTATTAAGGCAAGATGTTGGATACCAAACACCAGTATTTTCAGTGAATCCATCATTCAACTGGGCAACTTGTGTTCATCAGTGTCCAGTGCATGTCTTAAGATGGCTTCTTTCAGCACTTGCAATATCTAATAATAGAACTAGACATCATAGGGGCATATCGGATCATGCTGATAGGTCTTCACATATATATGATACATCCTGTCTTAGGACTCCAAGGCCTGCTGTAGGGGTGACTTACAAATGGTGCAGAGAAGTACGCCATATGGGCTGAAACCAGTCCTAGGATGCTTGTTTCCGGTCCAGGGAGGACATAGCTTGGCAGTTTGAGCTGGACTGTTCCCATGAGGCACAGGGTCAAGACCGATTTGCATATCACCAGGTCAAAACTGGGGAGGCATGGTGAGCAAAAAAATGATGGATTTAACCCAGATCTCTTGACTGGGGGTGAATATTTTGATTTGTCCTGCATTTCGTCCATCAACTGTGTGTCTTTTGTTTTCACACCCGATGTGCGCCGGGTATGCCCATACGTGGGTCCCGGGCTCACTGTGCCACTGGATTCAATCTATCCTGGCTGAGGAGGGGTGAAACCCCAAAACCGGTCTTAGGATGCTTGTTTCCGGTCCAGGAAGGACATGGCTTGACGATACAGGCTGGACTGTTCCCATGAGGCACAGGGTCAAGACTGATTTGCATATGGCCAGGTCTAAACTGGGGTGGCATGGCGAGCAAAAGAATGATGGATTTAACCCATATCTCTTGACTGGGTTGAAGGTTTTGATTTGATCTGCATTCTCTCCATCAACTGTCTCTCTTTTGTGCAATTCGGCATGGTACAGGGTGAGCAGGCCAGGTCATGTTTTCAGCATGGTTTGCACCATTTCAAGCATTCTGCAAAGACAGTCTGCATGTAATTTGTGTGTGGGTCCCTTAGGGTGGCATAAGACATGCTGTAGCCTTTAGGCACCCTGTGTAGTATCCATGCCCTAGTTACCAGGGGTACTTTTTACTAAGCACTTATAGGGGTGCTAAAGCCCTGGCCAATTGGGTTACAATTAGACCGTAACTTGTTTTAGGGGAAAGCGCACTGGCACGGAGGTCCGGTTAGCAGGCCTCAGTGCACTGTCCGAGTTGAAAATCAGCATCTAGTAGTCAAAAAGGGGGGGGGGGGAAGTGTGTGTGGGGGGGGATAACTGCAACAAAATTCCAGTTCCCTACATCAATGCAATAGTGGGCAAATCTTTCCCACTTCGCAGCATAGTAGGCCCTCATTGTGAGTAGCCTTACACAGGATAACCATACACTCCTCAGGGAGTTTCAAGAAAGCACATTTTAAGACATGTTCCGCATTGCTGAATTCAACTGCCTGAGGTCTGGATATATGAGAAAACCCCGATACTGGTCTAGAGATCTGGCCTCAGTTGAAGTTTTTTTGATGACGGCAAGACTAGCAGCAACAAGTACCAAGATTGCCTCGCACTTGACACTTGACTGAGGGTCATTGACACCTGCCTCATTTTCCTCCCAATAGATGTTATCATGGGAAGTGGAAGGAAGCATAAGCAAATTTCCCTGACCAGTTCATCCATAGTGTATTGCCCACAGGCTGTGGGTATCTAGAGGCGAAGGTTCTGCATTTTGCACGATGGCCAAGAGATCAATAATGGGAGTGCCCCTGTAGTAAAAGTACTTTGTGCAGCATTTGATTTCATCTCCCATCTGTGTACCTTTTGATACGCCCTGCTTAGCAGGAAGGAATGCGGTTCTGAATGGCCAGATCCCGATCTTCTGAACCAGAGCTGACAGTTGGGGTGATATAGTGCCCCAACTTTGGAATGTAGTACATCACTGTCATGTTGTCTGTCTTTATGAAGACTATCTGGCCACAAATGAGTCTGTAAAAGGTAATTTTGTGGGAACTCTGTTGTGGCATCTAGGTGCCCTGCATAGTCATAAAGTTGAGATGAGCTTCCCACACCAAGAGTAAAGGATCTTTGCTCTCAGTCAATCACAACGCTGCCTTACAGCAGCGTTGCGATTGGTCCCGTGGTTCCGCGCTCACAGAGGGACATGTTCTGCACCCAGGTTGTAATACAGCCTGGATGGAGAACATGCAAAGTGTGCATGACTGTTTGGCCGGGCCGAGACGGCCGGCCATTCATGAAAACTTGAGTGTGACCACTGTTCTGGTGACGGGCAGCCCCACCCCGAATCAGGTGAGACACAGATGAAAAATAAAATGATAACGTTAATTATTATCATTTTATTTTTTCTTTTGCCAACTGCTCACAGAGCAGTAAGGTGACGCTCCTCCGCCTTAGTGGAGAATCCGCCCCTGTGATGTACCAAAAGCAGATGTTCCCAGTGACCCTTTGCTGGCGACAAATGCCTTGCTAGACACTCCTGCAAGGATGCATGCACAGCCTTACACGCGGTACAAAGGCAATGCAGGAGACATCATCCTGAACAGTTTCATTACTTACCTTACGATTTACATCCGGTCTAAAAAAGATGAAGCAGCTTCCAAATTTCATCTACGTCTCTTGGTTGGAGTAGGCTTTCTCTGTGACAGCGTTTAGAACAAACCCTAGAAAAAATGCTGAATCTGCTGTGGCTGGAGGTGGGACTTTTTGGCACTGATGGGGAAACCCAACTGGTGTAACTAAGACACTGTCATCTGAGTGTATGCTAGGCATTGCTCCTTTGTCTACATAAGGAAAGATGTGAATTGCATTTCTGTACAGGTATTCAGCTACCACTAGAACTTTGAAATGGTAGTGCTGGCCACTCACCACAAAGGGTTGGTAGCGGTGATGCGTCAGATGTATGGAGATGTTTTAACTGTCATTGATATTGAGGGCTGTCATGTAGTCCCCCAGGTGGAGCAGCAGGATGGCCTCGTGCATGGTGGTCATTTGAAAGTGCTTCAACAGCATGTACCATGTCAGTGGCCTGATATCAAGGCTGGCAGGAGTGTGGGGTCCTTCTTAGGGATCAGGAAGTAAAGGGATTAGGCTCCTTGACCACGCTGGTGAGGAGGGCACAAGGTTGATGGCTCCTTTGTTGAGGAGTGCCTGTACTTCCTACTGTAGCTATTGCAGAAGTTCTCAACCGAGTAGGTGACAATGAAGTGGTATTGTTAGTCACGTGGTGTGAAACTCTAGGCAGTACTCTTGCTCGACCACCAAGAGCACCCACTTGTCGGAGTCTGTTCCTTCCTATTCTGGAAGAAAGAACCGCAACCTTTCCCTGGCAGGTGCTGCAAGATCAGGAGGGAAGAGAAGGGGTAGGAAGCATCAAGCGAGTCACTGCTTAGAGGACATATCAGTTGCCTTGGTATCTATCTACCCCTGCTGATGGACTTGGGTACTTTGGTCTCCTGAAAGGTCTACTGCTGGAGATACACCTACCTTTGGATGGGAGTGCAGACCAGGAGCTGATCCTTTCCACACTGCAGACCTACGTGTTGAGGTCTGTAGCACGCTTAAGGCATTTGTTGTCTGTGTCCTTTTTTAATCATTTCTAGCATTGGATGCAGGAGAGACTGCCCAGGAGGAAAAGCGCAGCTGTGTGCCAGTCGAAAAGAAAAATCAGAAGCAGCTGACTGTCATTGGGAGCGAAGCTGGAGCTGACCAATGTTTTGAGAGGTGCCCTGGTCTCCCAGAGTGGACCCTAGCAAGAAATCAAGCCTGAAAGCAAAATTGTGCCATTTGGCACTCCTGCGGTTTGGCACAGGACTAGTAATGTTGCTGCTATACAATTCTGTACCTGATGAGGAATCTGTCCTCGCCAAAGAAACACTGTTCTCGGTCCAGAGGCAGTAACTGTAGAAGACAAGCACTTGTTTTGTCCTGCCCCGTAGGCTGCATCTACCAAAGTTGAGGGCATGCCAAGCAGGCCTGTCATGCTGACCTTCACTGTGGTCCTCATCACTGGAGCAGACACTGAAGGCACAGGTACAACAAGCGCATCTGCCAGCGCTGCACAAGCCAGCTCTCTCTGAGAAGGTAAAACAGGGCTGAAACATGAAAGACTGAACGGTTCTCATGAGAGAATTATCTCTTAAGTGAACACTAACCTTTCTCAGCGTGAACTCTTGTGGAAAGACTGGTTTAAACTGATCTACAAGTTATACAATGCGGTGCTCACTAGTGAACTGCACCTGTGCCTAATCTATGCCTATGCTTTTGTATAAGTCAGTGCAGACATTAGGAGAACGTTTAGAGTGGGAGTGGGAGTGTAATGCTTCACTAGGAATCATAGACGTGATTGTAAACCTGAAGCAGACCTCCTATCGAACTGAATAGAATTTCGTTTTACTCGGGTATTGAACTACATTCTTTTTAGTAAGATAACGAATAGTTTCTTACCTGTCGGTGTAGTTTTGCAGCTTGAAGATCTTTCTGTATTCACTATGCTGTGCATTATTCCGCGGTCTGGTGGTTGGGTCCGGATTCGTAGTCTTTCTTTTGTCTTTTTTTTTTTTCGTAGTCCCAGTGGGCGTCGACGTCCCACCATTTGGTGCACTTCTCGTGACGTCGCCCTGCTTCCTGCGGAAGTCCCACCTCGGGGCGCCATCTTCGGATTCTTTTTTATTTATTTTTTTGAACCCCAGGCCATTTACAGTATTCCTTCTCAATTATATCCTTTCTCACATTTCTTTTCAAATCTTCTTTTGTTCTCCATTCTCTGTCTTTCCCCCCTCTTCTCCATTCTCATCTTTCTGGCGGAGGTGGGAGGGTTCGCTAGTGAATCCAGAAAGACCTACAAGCTGCAAAACTACACCGACAGGTGAGAAACTATTCGTTTTGCAGCGTGAATCTTTCTGGATTCACTATGCTGTGCATCGATTTTGTAGCGGTTTGTCACTTTTGTGGCGGCTAGGTGGAAGATGAGCGTTGGTCGTTGAATATATGTTGAAGCACCTTTTGTCCTACTTGTTCTTCCTTGTTCATTTGTATATCCACGCAGTAGTGCTTAGTGAACGTGTGCACTGAAGCCCATGTTGCCGCCAGGCATATGTCTTGAATGGGTGTGTTTGCCAGAAAAGCAATTGTTGCTCCTTTCTTCCTTGTGGAGTGGGCCCGTGCCCTTTCTGGTAGTTCTTGCCCTGCCTGTTTGTGGCAGAACTATCGTGAGTGCGATCCATCGCGCGATAGTGCCATTTGTTACTGGCCTACCCAGGAAGCTGGTTGCGAAGGACACAAAAAACTGCTTAGTTTTCCTGTGCTCCTTGGTTCTCTCAATGTAGTGCATCACCGCCCTTCTAGCGTCCAGAGTGTGCAGTGCCCTTTCTGCGCCTGTGGTAGGGTTCTGAAAGAAGCTTGGTATTTGTATTGTCTGGTTCATATGAAATGCCGACACCACCTTCGGCATGAAGTGTGGGTCCGTTCTCATTACGACTCAGTCCTTGTATATCTGGATGTAGGGCTTTTGCAGCGTTAGCGCTTGCAGCTCGCTTACTCTGCACAGCGAGGTTATTGCCACTAGAAAGGCTGTCTTCATTGTTAGCATTTGAAGGGAGGCCTTGTGAATGGGTTCAAAGGGCGGATTCATAAGTTCCGTTAGGACTAAGTTGAGGTTCCACGCCGGCGGCGCCATCCTTTTTGGTGGCGCTATCCTTTGTGCCCCCTCCAGGAGCCTCTTTACAACTCTTGCTCAAGACAGACTAACCTACTTACCTCCATGTTTTTATAATAGGTTTGTGTTTTAAAAAAAACATTTTGTTAGCTTTTAAAGTTGCCTTTGAGTGGGAGAGTTCATTTAAAATCAATCATGTAAATTCACTATTATTTAAGTGTCAGTAAATAGTAAATTACAGCCATAGATTTACATAACTGTGTTTTAGTAAAAAGCACACTTAATCTGCAATACAATCATATCACAACCACTAGGTGTGAGACAGAAAACTCTAGTGACCAGCGAGGCCTTCTGGTGTACCAGAAAAATGCCAATCGCAGGAGCCAGAAATTAATGTGACCCACAAGAGGCCTAAACGTACAAAAATATTTTCCTAACCTAAGATTGTGGGGACATAGGTGATCAAGAGTGCCAAACGGAGAATACTACAGTTTTATAAATATACTTAATCTAGGGTTTTGGTGGGTACTGGTCCTGAAGGTTGTGGGCAAGGATAAAGGGGGGGTGGGGGGTATGGAATTTCAATCAGCACATCAATCTCCCTCACCTGCTGGTATTCCTTCTTCTGGGCATCTAGCTCCAACTGACGCTGCTGTAACTGCTCATGGTCTTGTCGCAGCTGCTCTGCTTTCTGATTGATAGCTTTTTCCTGTGCATCAAGTTCTGACTCAAATCTGCGAAGCTCCTCTTCTGTGTAAATTGGTTGTTCCTCCACAGTCTGAAAGGATAAAATGTGGAACATTGATGCACCACAAAGAACGCTGCTCAGTACATACCAACTACAAGCACTTCCTTTCAATAATACTCCGTGCCGTACAATGCCCAGATAAGAGGTCACCTGGATGTTAGAGGTAACAGGAAAGAAGTGAGCTGTGAATGAAGATGCACAAGTGCAAGACTTATTGTGCGATTATAGCAGCACAAATAAGAGCAGAAGCCAGGTCAGTCTGTCCTTAGCCGTGTATAATATGAGGATGTGGAGTAAAACATGCTACATTATGTGGCTGGCATGTAGCGAGGAATACAGATTCAGGGACCTTAGAGCAGGCAATGATTTAATGGGTTTTCTGATAATTGCACATTTGTACCTTTTCCCTTCTAAGAGGAAATTCTAAGAGGAAATTTACAGTCACCTGGGCAAGAATGTGTGATATCCTGAAGCCAATGGATTCACAGCAAACCCATATTCCGTCCGGTCAACGGACATCACATTCTACAGTGTTTAGTCAGAGGCCACATCAGGATCTGCATTTCTCTATCCTGTCCTCTGAGGAACGTGCAAAGGTAGACCTCTTATTAAAGAAGTAGGGTTAGATTTCTGAGAAAAACAAGGTCTCTATCTTAGTACAGTTCTTTCCTCAGAGCAAAAGGGTCTGCTTCATTGTACTGAAAAATTATCATACCAACACTATGTTCTGCTATTATAGGAGCAAGGTGGCTGGTCCCTCTTCTAAGCTACTCTCAAAGCAGTTAAATCCTCCCTCTAGGCTCATCCTTCCATGAAGCAGTCAGCAAACATTTGAACTGTTTTATGCACACTGGACAGAGGTATGCTGTGTTATATGTGTGTTGCATCAAGGACTGCTTTGATATGGAGCCACGAGAGCTGCTTTCCAAAGCATTACCTTCCAGCCGTCAGCCTCATTAAAATCCTTTCTTTCTGTGGATTTCATGAATTCCTGCAGGGTCACCAGACGATCCTGATTTGTGTCCACCTGAAAGACAAAGTAAAAAAAAGGTTACTTTGTTTCAGAAAACAGTGGTATGTCCAGTCAAACACTGTCCAGATTACTTCACGGCAGAGTGATTTACCTAATTTGCAGAGACTTAAAATTAACCCTCTGGAGACTTTCAATCCCTGTTCTAATCAACATGCACAGAGGTCAGCCATATAACTACTGTGGGAACTCTACTGAATAAGAGACACTTATATCACCATTCAGCCACCATCTGCCCACCAATAAGGCAAGTAGTCCCCTTTGTAGCTGTGGCAGAAGCAGGCATCTTCTGTTTGACCTATACCTGAATTAACCCATGAACCCTGTGCCATGGTAGGCACCTACTATCAACCCTGTAGGCAGGGCAGGCGCTTTGATCAGATATGTGCATGAAAGAGGCACCTATTAGACATGCGAGAGAGTACTTGCTTACTGGTAGCCCAATGCAGAGGGTAGGTGCCTATCATTAAACTTGCAGCTAGGGCACGCACCAACTGTCAAGCCAGGTGTAGTCAGAAAGTGCATGCTGCTTTTGATAGTGACTGGGTAAGGACAGAATGCTGGTGGTGTCCTTTCCCAGGATTGCCCTTACATTCTTCATGACATGCTCCCGCATTCGCATTCTCTCCTCCTCCATTTCCATCATGTCGTCCTCTTCGTTCTTGGGGTCATAGACCTTTTCCAACTGCAGGAAGATGAATAAAAGGAATTTAGAAAATGTAGACAGAAGGCACGCGAGGTTCTGAGACACTCGGATGGAGCTTAAGTGAAACAAAGGAGAGGGTATAAAGACAAGTACAAAGAGCCCATTTTAAAACTGGTGAGCCAAGCAGAATATCACAAAGATATGAAGCAATTATATTTCTACATGCAGATGGCACGGGATGAAATATGAGCAAACCAGAAGTATTAACCCCTCATGCGAAACTGCAGTTACATTAAACATAATTTTATATCACCATTTTTCCAACCCAAGCCAGGCTTGAGGGTATAATTATATTGATCTCCAATATATAACAGAGATCTGGAATACGGAGCCCTGGCACAGACAACATTACGTAGAGAGTAGTAGTATTCAACTAAAGATAGACAATCTTGCAAGGTGTAAGGCAGCAGCATGCCTGTGCAAAGCAAAAGTTCTGTTAGAAGACCCAAGCATTGTGTATGGAGACACCCTTCAAAACATTAGCCTCACTCGGTTTTCACCTTGAGCAACAGTGTGTACAGAGCTTCATCTCATTCACCGGAGCGGAGTGAGCTGCTGCTACGTTATTAGTGACAGTGTTAGGGTAACCACCTGTAACAATGGCAGAGTTGGCTACTGATGCTCTGCTTGTCACTAAGTTGCAGCTCAATGGTGGCACGAGTAGCTTGATTTGTTACTAGGTCAGGATATACTCGACTGCGGCTGTATATTGAGTAAGTTTCCCAGTTTTCCGTTTTACTGATTTTTACAGATAAACACAGACAGAAAACAATGTGTTTCCTGTCTGTATTTATTTTTAAAAGCAGAAAAGTACCGAAAAATGTGCTTCTTGTGAAAGACTCTCCATGCTGTCCTTCATGAATTCAAGGCCAACAGCTGAGCAGATAGACATCTTGGAGAGTTAAAAAAAAAAATCACATTTCCTTAAATGGAGGCATACGTCAATAAATGTTTGTATGTAATGCTAATATTTACTTGAGAGTGTAGTGTTTTGTTATATTTGGCTGCTTAATTAGCTAAATTAAGGCATCAAAGTAGGAGTGCATGTTTTTCAGTTAAATAAATGCGGAAATATACGATTTTACTTCTTTATTTATTCTCAAAACACAAAATAAATATGGAAAAATACCAAATAGATGGCCACAAAATAAATATGGATAAAAACAGATGGAGATGTTTAAAAAAAACAACAAAAAACAAACAAACAAACGCCATAAAACCTGAAGCCCTAGTTATGAGGTAGTGGGCTGGTTCTGGTGTAGGGAGCAGGATGGATGCATTTTAGCTATATTTAACAAGGTAGGGTGGACTGGTACAGGAATGTGGCCTTGTGGTACCTTGTCAGTCTCCCACAGCAGGTCTTGTTGTAGCTATACCAGTCAGCATGGCAAGGTGGGGTGCTACAATATGGGCTAGTGCCAGTGCTTAATTTGTGCCGGTTCTTTCCGGTGCTTAGCACCGGCACTTAATTATCAGGGCCGGGTCTACAAGAAATGACTGCACGTAATTGCATTTCATAGTAATTGATGGCACGCACAATGTCAGTGCTGCTCTACCGTTACGTTAGTGCTGCTGTTACTGTTGCGTATGCGTATCATGTCATTGTGTTGTTGTTGATGTGACAACTGTCAGTCTGTCTGACTTACTGACCGTGACTCCGATCTTTCTGTTCTCTTTATTTCACGGATGGCATGGACCGACGTCTTGATCAGACTTGAAGTTCAATCTAAGATGCTTGCCGGGTGAGTGGGCGGGACACTGAGTTGCACTTGCGCAGGGCAGCCAGCCAGGGCTTGATTTTGATCTTCAGCGCGGGTTGGGGCTGTGCGCGGCAGCAGGCGTGGGCACTGGGCAGTCGTGCTCACATTTTTTCAAGTTGCGCGCTCGTGCATTCCCTGCATTGAGCCAGCCACGCCCGAGCGCATACCCGCAGGGCGTTTGCCGGACCTCACCACCACCTGCTCTGAGTGAGAGGCTCAGGCAAGCACGGCTGGACAACGTTGTTAAGGCGAGCGAGCCTTGAGGAGACTCCGGCCGAGTTCGGTCCGACATCCCGGTCCGACTAACCCAGTCACCAGTAGATTCACAGTCAGCACCAGGTGAGGAGCAGGGCCTGGTAGGCCTGATTATCAGTTAAATAAATAATTAAGCTGCGCGCAGCAGCCTAAGGCAGTGTGTGAGGCTGGGCCTGGGCAGGCACCACGGGCTGTGGCGGCCGGGCAGATATTAATCTCCAAGTTGTTGAACTACCAGTCATGTTACGTCACAGGAACACTTTGAAAAACACACAAACACACGGAAAGCGCATCTTCCAAAAAGTGCTTCGAAGTGCAAGGCAAATAAAATAAGCAAGGTGCGGTG
Source organism: Triturus cristatus (assembly GCF_964204655.1). NCBI lineage: Eukaryota > Metazoa > Chordata > Amphibia > Caudata > Salamandridae > Triturus > Triturus cristatus. Next base: position 285,954,094 of record NC_140590.1, read on the forward strand.
ACACTAAGTGTTTCTTCTTGGTGGTGTCGATGATGTCCCCTCTTGGCCTCTTTGCAGGGACGGACTGGCTTTTTCGGGGGGCTGTAATATTACTAAATCGGTGTTTGGACGTGACGTGATGGAACTTTGGGCATGTTATGATCTGAAGCTTCCGAAAGTGTTTTTCGAGTCATTCCTAATGGCTGACTGTGGTTATATAATTCTACAAGGACGTAGAGATTGCATTGCAGACTGGGCGCTTTCATTCTAGGAGGACACCCCCGAACTGCGATGCCCTGGCTATGTGGCTGACTGTACTACTGCAGTCTGTCTGTGCCCTGTACAAATAGAACTTCGCCTCCCACTTGTGATTTCATCTCCAGCAGGTCTGAGCAGGCCTCAACACTCCGTGTCCTCCTCCTACTCCCAAACCTTCCTGAATCCTCAGCCCTCAACCGCTCCTCAGACTTTTAAAAATGTTTATACACTGATGTGCAAAGGGTGTCTCACTTGCACAGTTTGCATGCAGACCAAGTTTTATGTTCTTTTAATAAAAAAAAAACCTAAGTGAGCAGCAAGCAGCCTAGCAAAGCCGAGCCGTAGGAGAAAGGATGCCGCCTGCCAGTGCCTACTGCAGCCTGGGGACGCATGCAGCTGAAAACGGCGGCCCTAAACTGAAATTCTTCCTGTGCATTTGAAAAGAGTGTGTCAGATCTGTTTCACATCACTGTCGGGCCTCCACAAGTTGGTCAGCCCTATATACTGCGGCGCTGTATGTATGTGGTAATCTCAGCAGGCTCTGCAGGAATTATTGGAAAGCAGGCTTTAGCAGCAAAGTAAAGTCTATGATCGACATGAATTGTAAGGGGAGAATGTCCACTTCTGGTCAGTGTAAAAGAAAAGTTCCACTATCAAAGAGAGAACCTAGCATATTTAAATTGGGTTTCAGCTGAAATGACACAGACGCCCCCAGGGCAGTATGAATGTCCACGGCCTGCCATCCCCTGCCTAGAAGACGGGAAGGGAAGACGCTGTCACACCTTTTGATGTGGGGGCCGAGCAGAAGGACCCACACCCTACTTAATCTGACACACAGCAGGGCTGTGAGAAACCGCAGTAAAAGACGCTATATAGAGCCCCCTGTGATAGGGAGTTACCCATTGGGACTTCAAGCCCTTCAACTCTATTGACCGGGATATACCTGTGGACAGATGGAGGGATGGGCGGCTGCCGTTTGGTGGGAGATCTATACCCAGGGTAAACATTCATTACGTTCCAGGAGGCACAGGATACATACGAAGGGGGCAGGCACAATTCCTACAATTTGCTAAATTGGACAATATGGTGAAGGAGCTCTGGAGTACATACCCAGCAGTCCCACCACCTTCACACACACACTTGGGGGATTAGTCTGATGGGGAGAAGGCAGACATCTAATTTCCCTCGTCTACAAGGCACTCTGTGAGGACCAAACAAATTGAGATCATAAGGTGAGAGCCGCATGGGAGACAGAATTAGGAGGGCCTCTGGAAGATGCAGATTGGAATCATGTATGTAATCTAGTAAAAAAGGTGTCTTTCAATAATCTGTTCAAACAAATCCATTTTAACTATTTACACGCACCGTACATACATGACACCTGCCAGGACCAATGGCACTGACTCGACTAAAGGGGCATGTTGTCCACGCTGCGGGGAGGACGGGCCACCTTCTTACATCTTGCTTGCCATTGTGTAGAGGTCTATAAAGGCTGGGAAATCAAATGGTGGTACTCTGTGTCTCTGAAATAGTGGGCATTGTTGTCCCTTTGACCCATAGTGCCTGTTCGGGGGAAATCAAGAGACCCAAGCGGCGCAAGACGTCATATAAACTCTTGTCTGTGTGATACAGAACTACATAGTGCCATGTTTTTTTGTTTTTTTTACTATTCTGAATGTCTAATAAATGCACACATAGCTCCAGGGGACTAAGTGGTAGTAACAAGCCCAATTGGTAATCCTCTTTTTTCAATTGTTTCTCTAACGGAATACTCTCTCTAATATACTATACTGAATAACCCCATACCCCTGCGGCCACTGGAAGTGACAGTGACTGACTCATTCAAGTGTATTGCATAATTTTATTCAGTTTATCTGTTTAGAGTGTTTTCACAACATTTTGGTTTATTGTGCCTCATAAGCTATGCAAAAGTTGTATCTTTGAACTTATAGACTCTGTTAAAAATGGCATACCCTACTCCAGTATTGTCCTTTCCCCAAATCAGCACATACAGCACTGAAATTGTCCCTTTTCAATGCATTAGTGATTTTAGCTAATTCATTCCACAACTGTGCTTTAAATGCACTTTTGTTTTAATCTTTTTCAAAATGTTCACCGGGCAGGGGATCCTCGAGTCAAAACCTTACTATCAGGAAGGCTCCCTTGCTGAAATTCAGATCAGGTATATATTACACCTGACTTTTAGCAATGCAAGTTGAAGATGTGGGTAGAGGCGAGCTAATATAGTAAGTGGGTGGAGCCTGTGGAGGAAGTGGGTGGAGCCAGAGCAAAGTGGGTGTGGCCTCCAACAAACATTTCAGCACCTGCACTTCATATTTTACAAATTAAGCACTGGCTAGTGCAGACCTACCAGTTACTACAGCAGGCTGGGTTTGTGAAACTGTGAATCAGTAGTACCATCAAGAATTAACTTCTGATGTCTTTAAATGCATCAAGTTTCTGTATTTCACAATATGACAAGAAGCATAAGTAGTATGCTGCTTTACAATATCTGGATTCCCAGGCAACTTGCACAACAATAGTAACAAAAAAAGTTTTAAATAGGAGTACAAAAAGGTCAGTGCAAAAGAAATAAAAGTTACTTCATTAAATTCAATAACCATACTATCACTGCTAATGTCCATGACCACAGCTCGTTAAAAAATATATATATCTCTTCTCCAAATATTTTAACAAATGTTTATCAAATGTCAAAACACGCTGTGCTTAAATAATTTCAACTAAATTAAGAAATGAAATACACGAGAGGACCGATGCAGCCTTCTGGAAGTATTCTTTAGAAAGGAAAATGCAGGAAAATAGGGTCAGACAGGTAACAGCTTCTTTAGAGAGGATTATTGACACAATCACTGAGGCAGCAGGCTGGCCGTATATCCCATAGTGCAGTACAGTTCATTTGAACAAAACACCAAGAGAAACGATCTCTAGCATGGTGTTCAACCCTACAATTCTGGTTTAACGGGAGGGGAGGAGAGGGAGGTGGAGGATGGTGTGTATGAAGTTACTCAAAAGACTCACTTGAGAATTACTATCACAAGTAACTTTTTGTTCTCCATCAAGGAACCATTACTGATATTTAAACGCAGAACATGATATTGATAGGAGGTGACTAAACTTACAAGCCAGAGAAGCCTGGTCCTATTGCGTGTCTAGTCAGGATCCGGACAACAGTGTAAATTGCAGTTCTAGGGGCATTCCTCATGACAAGTCACAGCATTAATTCTTGAGGCTATTGGCCTCTTCAGAAGGGGTGAGCTAGCCTGGAGCCACGTTATTCATAATATCCATATTATCATGACCTGCTTCAAATCTAAGCCAAATTGATAGTTTACAAAAAGCAGCCAGAATTTCCCAACATCTTTAATGTTGTTTAAAGAATCAGAGAGCCACTTTTTCAACAAATTTTGTTTTAGAAAATGGATTAAAAAACAACTGTTTGATTCATACGAATATAAAACAAGCATTGGCATAGCCAATAGGTCTCGCTTTTGGGACCTTATAAGTATTTAGGTATGCAGCACAATATCCTTAGTGCAACAACATAAACTGTTGCATGGCTAAACACTTATAAGGTCCCAAAAGCAAGACCTATTGGCTATGAAGTGGTAACAAAGAACAAATTGACTTTTTCACCTTACCTCCTTAGTGAAGAGCGCCTCAAGCTCCTGCTCATCCAGAACCCCATCCCCATTGGTATCTGTACAGGAAGAGATTCAGAGTCAGTAAATGAACATGAAAGGTGAACCAGACAAGGTGCATAGAGGGGTAGTGTGAAATAAGCCTTTGGGAAGCTTTGATTTAAGTATTAATTAATGAGATGAACCTACCAATTTCTGGCTCATTCACTTAAGAGTGTGGAAAACCAGAAACAAAAAGAGCAAAAATAAAAACAGGCATACATTCAAACATGGTATGAAATAAAAGCACTGCACACAAAAACCGCAGTTAATACAAACCACGAAGCAACTAGCAAGGTCAACATCAACCATTTTTGTTTTGCTCGCTGCTGGCTAGGTTTTAGGTTTCCTGTGCTTTTTGTGGTCAGTTAACTTATGTCCTAACAGGCTTATATGAGTATGCTTGTTATTATCTGCTTTTCTTGAGGCAACATATTTTTGGACTAACAACACAAATCCAACAAGGATTTTCAATGAACAAATTAATCAAGGGCAGTCATCAAATAGTCAATAAACAAATCAATATGTTACTTGCGTCTTAGAACGATATATTCTGTTGATTCAAAGAACATGTGAATCTCTGTGGCAGTGATCAAACAGTCTTCAAAGCATGTTCACCTCCTATGTTTATGCAATGCAGACATGCAGTTACCTCGAAGTTATCAGCAGACATCCAGTGGCCATCAGCAACTACATTGAGGCATCTATCTACATTTGTGAATGTACACTTCACGCAAAGGGCACTGCATATTCAGGTAATTTTCTTAGTGTTTCCAACTTATCGGGCTCAATTAACCTGGTCTAAATATAGAGCCTAAGTATCGTGGGAAAAGTGTACCTCTCCAGGGCTGTATCATCACAGCACCAGGCAAGAAGGAATATGCTACTTACCAGTATGCATCTGTTCTTGACATGTAGAGCTGCAGATCTATACACTGTGCATAGATCGCCATCTGGTGTTGGGCCCGGATGTTTGCAGTTTGTTTTTCTTCTTGGACAGTCTTTGGAAGTCACTAGTTTGGTGACTCCTCCTTCGGTCCGTACTGCGCATGGGCTTCGGCTCCATCCTCAGATTGTTTTTCGCCAGCAGGGAAAAGATGGAGCGTAGTGATAATAGTAAAGAAACCCATGTGTGTTGTATCTAAATAAGATAGACTGGAACGGATACAGGTAGCCGGGGAGGCGTGTATAGATCTGCAGCTCTACATGCCAAGAACAGATGCATACTGGTAAGTAGCATATTCCGTTCGAGGCATATGAGCTGCAGATTATACACTGTGCATAGATTATATAGCAGCACCCAACCCTAGCGGCGACCACCGGTATCCGTTGCAGTAGTTTGAAACAGCGTCTTTAGTACAGCCTGGCCCACACTAGCTTGTTGCTTGGTTTGCACATCTACACAGCAATGTTTTGTGAAGGTGTGCGGTGTTGACCATGTGGCTGCTTTGCAGATGTCATCTAAGGGTATGTTCCCTAGGAATGCCATAGAAGCCCCTATCTTTCTTGTAGAGTGGGCTTTGGGTGGAACAGAATGTTCTTTTTGCTTTGTGATAGCAAATTTGTATGCATTTTACAATCCACCTAGCTATCCCTGATTTTGAGATGGGGTTGCCTTTATGTGGTGGAGAGAACGAGACAAACAGCTGTTTAGTCTTTCTGAAAGATTGCGTTCTTTGTATATAGTAAAGTAAAGCCATTTTAACATCAAGTATATGTAGAGCCCTTTCTGCAACAGATTGAGGTTGCGAGAAAAAACCCGGTAATTCCACAGATTGATTGAGGTGGAAGGGGGTAATGACCTTGGGCAGAAATTTTGGATTTGTGCGAAGGATCACCTTATTGTGATGTATCTGTAGAAAAGGTTCTTGTGTAGTGAACGCTTGTACTTCACTAACCCTTCTAAGGGAAGTGATAGCTACGAGGAATGCTGTTTTCCAAGTAAGGAACTGTAGCTCACATTTATGCATTGGTTCGAAAGGCAGCCCGATCAGCCTTGTAAGAACTATATTTAGATTCCACACAGGTGAGGGTGGTGCTCTGGGTGGAATTACCCTTTTAAGGCCTTCCATGAAAGCTTTAATAGCAGGTACTCTGAAAAGTGATAAATGTTGTCTGTTTTGCAGGGAAGTGGCCATTGCTGCTAGGTGTAAACGGATGGATGTGTATGCCAGGTTACACCTCTGTAGATGGAGCAGGTAACATATGATGTGCTGTATGGATACATCTAAAGGGTTGATTGTATTGTTACGGCAGTAAATAAATCTTTTCCACTTTGCGGCATAGCATGCTCGAGTGGTAGGACGTCTGGCTTCCCTGATAATGTTCATGCAATCAGGGGGAAGGTTAAGGTATCCAAATTCTAAGATTTCAGGAGCCAGATCGCAAGGTTGAGCTGAGCTTGGTCTGGGTGCCTGATCTCTCCATGGTTCTGAGTTAGGAGGCTTGGAGGCAGGTGTAATTTTTGGTGTGGTACCACTGAGAGCTGTAGTAGTGTGGTGTACCACGGCTGCCTGGCCCATGTTGGAGCTACTAGAATGAGTGTGAGGGAGTGCTGTTGTAGCTTCCTTACCACTAATGGAATTAGCGGGAGAGGCGGAAAGGCGTATGCAAATTTGCCTGACCAGTTCATCATATCGCATTGCCTTTGGACAATGGGTGTGGGTATCTGGCGGCGAAGCTTGGGCATTTTTTGTTTTCGTGGGTGGCGAAGAGGTCTATCTGAGGATGCCCCCACTTGTGAAAGAATGGGTGAAGAACTTGTGGATGCAGTTCCCATTCGTGCATTTGCTGCGTTTGTCTGCTGAGCAGATCTGCCATGGTGTTTTGTATCCCTGGGACATGTGCCAGGAGAAAGACTTTTTGCGGGATTGCCCATTTCCATATGCTCTGTGCTAATCGAGAGAGCTGTGGAGAGTGTGTCCCCCCCTGTTTTTGAATGTAGTACATTGCAGTCATATTGTCTGTGCGAATGAGGACTGCTTTGGCTGAGATTTGTTTCTGAAATGATTTCAGGGCTAGAAAGATCGCCAATAACTCCAGATGGTTTATGTGGAGTAGCTTTTGTTGTGGCGTCCATAAACCTTGCACTGTGAGGTGCAATTGATGCGCTCCCCAGCCGGAGAGCGATGCGTCCGTTGTTAGAATTACCTGAGGAACCGGGTCCAGGAACGGTTGTCCTTTGGAAAGATTTGTGGTGTTCCACCACTGCAGAGAGCGATGGGTGCGACCGTCCACCAACACCAGATCCGTCAGTTGCCCCTGGGCCTGGTTCCACTGGCGTGCTAGGCACTCTTGGAGTGGACGCATGTGGAGTCTCGCATGAGGCACTATGAAAATGCAAGATGCCATCATCCCTATTAGCTTCATAAACACTCTTGCTGGGAGAGAGTGCGAGAGTGCTGAGGAATGAATCTTTGACGCAAGGCTTGTATGCTTGCGATTCTGGCTGGATTGGGATAGGCTATAGCTTTTGAGGTGTCTATAGTGGCACCGAGGTATTGCTTTGTGTGAGACGGTATCAGCTGGGACTTTTGGTGGTTCACCGTGAAACCTAGCTGGTGAAGTAATTGGATGGATGGTAGTGTTTGTATGTTGCACACATTGGTTGTAGGACGTGACTTATTAGCCAGTCGTCTAAGTAAGGGAAGACGTGAATGTGTTGTCTTCTGAGGTGTGCCGCCACTACTGCTAGGCATTTGGTGAACACTCTTGGTGCGGTTGTGACCCCGAAGGGAAGAACCTTGAACTGATAATGTTGGCCGTCCACTACAAATCTGAGGTACTTTCTGTGAGAAGGGTGTATTGGAATATGAAAGTATGCGCCTTTCAAATCCAGTGTGGTGAGAAGATCGTTCTGGCAGAGGAGTGGGAGAACTTGTTTGAGAGTTACCATGTGAAAATGGTCTGAGTGTATGTATGTATTTAGAGGCCGGAGGTCTAGAAAGGGTCGTAGAGTCTCGTCTCTTTTTGGTATCAGAAAGTACAGGGAGTAGACCCCTAAATTTTGTTGATTGACGGGGACCTGCTCTATAGCCTGTTTTTGCAGGAGGGATATTACCTCTCGTTTGAGCAATGTGGTATGTTCTTGTGACATTGTACGGTGCCTGGGTGGAATATTTGGGGGGGGGTGGATGTCAATTTGAGACAGTACCCTGACTGAATAATTTGTGTCACCCATTTGTCTGATGTTATGGTCTCCCAGATTTGACAGAAGTTTTGTAGTCTGCCCCCGACTAGAGTGGAATGGTCTGGGGGGGATCGGGGGAAAGTCATTGTGTGGGTGGTGTGGCAGAACGGGCGTTGCTGGTTTTGCCCCTGCCCTTATTATTGTTTCCTCTATATCCACCTCTTTGATAGCCCTTTGTGATGGTAGTCTGAGGAGGGGACTTGTAGGATGTGGAGGAGTTATCGGCAGAGTAGCCCCTGCCAGTGCCTCGAAAGGAGGATCGTCGAAAGGAACGCCTAGGAGTGTGGGACTGTAGTGCTCCCATAGACTTCGCTGTATCTGTGTCTGTTTTAATTTTTTCCAGGGCTTCGTCTACCTTTGGGCCAAATAAGTGTTGCTGGTCAAAAGGGTGGTTTAGTATGGATGCCTGTACCTCTGGTTTAAAACCTGAGATTCTGAGCCAGGCGTGACGGCGAAGCAGAACACTGGTGTTTATCACCCTGGAAGCTGTGTCTGCTGCGTCAAGGGCACATTTAATAGAGGTGTTGGTAATGGTCTTTCCCTCTTGTATTAGTTCAGGAGCCCTATTTTTATATTTTTCTGGGAGATGTTGTATGATAGTCTCCAGCTCATCATAGTGCGCTCTGTCGTACCTTGCCAACAGCGCTTGCGTGTTGGCTATACGCCACATATTGGCAGCTTGCGAGGCAGTGCGTTTGCCTGACGCGTCTAGGAGCTTGGACTCCTTATCGGGTGGTGGAGCTTCACCAGATGACTGAGAATTGGACCGCTTCCTAGCTGTGGATACCACTAATGAGTCTAAGGGTGCAGGTCTTTTAATATAGGCAGGATCTGTGGGGGCGGCCTTATATTTTTTCTCTATCCTGGGGTTTAAGACCCTGGCCCTGACTGGGTCTTTGAAAACCTGTGCCGCATGTTTGGTCACCCCTTTAAGCATGGGTAGTATGGCAGTAGATTTATCTGCGATGTCAAAGGTATCAAGTAGGAAGTCTTCCTCAACTGGATCAGTGTGTAACTCCACCCCATGATAACGTGCCGCCCGTTGTAACAAGTGGTGGAACCCCAAGGAGTCCTCTGGTGGGGATGGCCTGGATGGATAAAGATCATCCTGAGGCACATCTGGGACATCTGGATTATGATAATCCTCCCATGGGTCTGGTGTTCCCTTGGTCATCAGGGTCTGGAGACGGGGTTGGAGAGCGATGAGGCAAGGGTGGAGAAGGTGGAGGGGGCGGAGGTGGAGAAGGTGGAGGAGGTGTGGAAGGTACTCTGAAAGGGGATGTGGCAGAGTCCTTCCGTTTTGGCGGTGGAGGAGGAGCTGGTTAGTCCAAATGTCTTTTCTTTGAAGACAAAGTCAATTGTCCAGTCTTTGGATCCTTTGTTAAAGTCTTTTGTAGAGGATCTGGCGTGAATAGTTCCTCCGGCACTGATTGATCTGTTGGCGCCGATGTTTTCGGGGCCGACGACTTCTTTGGTTTATCTGGGCCATGCTTTTTCGGGACCTCCGCTTTTTTGTTTGGTGCCGAGGCGGGTTTCGGCACGGGAGTTTCGGCGCCAAGGGATTTTTTTTTGGTCGGCACCGAGAGGCCAGGTTTCGACACTGATGGCTTCGGAACGGGGCTTGGTGTGGTTTTCTTCGGTGCCGAAGGGTGTTTTTCGGCACCGCTAGTAGGCTGGCTCGAGCCCGAGCCGCTGGAAGACTTGTGATGCTTCTTCACCAGGCCCGAAGTTGGGGTGATGCAAGCTGTAGGTTTGGTTTTGCCTAGGCCCGAAGGCGAAGGTGTAACCGGAGAGTCTTTTTCGGTGTGGGCGCGGGAGTGGGAGGTGTAGAGTACTCACGACCCTCTGCGGCGGTGTGATCTCCTCCACGTCGGAGTCGTCGGCCTCGGAAGCGCTGACGAGGTAGTCTTCCTGTTCGGTGTGCTGCTGTCCCGAAGCTTCGATGTCTTCTCCGAAGATGTCGGGTGGAGCCGAGGTCGAGGAGTGCGCCATAGTGCGTCTAGCTCTTCGATCCCGAATGGTCTTTTTTGATCGAAAAGACTTGCAGGCGGGACAGTCTCGGGCCTCGTGTTCGGGAGAGAGGCAGAGGTTGCACACCTGATGTAAATCGGTGTGGGGAAATTTAGACCCACATTTTGGGCACTTCTTAAAGGGAGTCCTTTCCATCGGCCGAGACCGGAGTCGAGATAGGCCCGAAGGCCCCGCCGATGCCAGGAATCGAAGAAGTGCCGAAGAGAGAGATAAAGAAGATGATTTTGTTTGAAGAATCTCGATGGACGAGGATTTTTCGTCAAAGGTCGAACTGGAAAGGTTCGAAGCCGGAGCACGAAGTATTACATCCGAGCCCGATGGCGGAAAAAAAACAATCTGAGGATGGAGCCGAAGCCCATGCGCAGTACGGACCGAAGGAGGAGTCACCAAACTCGTGACTTCCAAAGACTGTCCAAGAAGAAAAACAAACTGCAAACATCCGGGCCCAACACCAGATGGCGATCTATGCACAGTGTATAATCTGCAGCTCATATGCCTCGAACTAACAGTTTTCCTGCACCAGGAAACTGAGTAAAGCACAGCCAACAACTACCCACATATGCCTTTCCCACCAATCTTGTATTTGTTATGCTACCAGAAACAGACAACAGCTGTGGTTATAGGTCTTCAGTTCCCAAGGTCAACAGAAGGACATTACCTTTGGCATTTCAATTTCACATGCTGTTGTCACAATGACATCATAGTGGTTTGTTAGGATTTAGTAATGTGCTGTTCCTATCTAGAGATTACAATACAAGCACCATGTTAACTACAACCCCTTCAAGCGCTTCTCCAGTTCATATTTTAGTACCACAGTTAGCAAACACTATATAGAATGGAGTCTCCGGTGGGGCTACAAGACATGCACTCCTGCGTTAGCTGGCACACATACAAAATTCTGTACTGTTTCCCACTCTTCTCCAAGGATTCAGGTCCTCTCTGCATCCAGATGAACTAATCCATTTTCATTGTCGCCTTAATGGTGTGTGGCCTTAACAGTGTGCAGGAAGCCTGCAGCATATGAAGTCTGCAGGGTCCAAGGCAGACACACTCAGATCACCACTCCAGCTTCTATCGACCAACATCTTCACAGTATCCCAGCTCATGGTGCCAGCACCCCTCAAGAAACAATCTTGGGTCACTGCTTACATCCCCAATCAATAGTTAAGGGTTGGAAACTAGGCCCAAACAATCCCCAAGCTGTGCCAGTAGGGTCTCATTGGGCCTAGAACCAACCTTCTATGCTCGTCTGGTGAGAATTTTAGAATTAAAGCAGAATATTGCAGGGTTTTGAGGGTTACTGTGGAGTACTTTCATTTTGCATCCATCATCTTGGGCATCTTGCCATTCACCCATCCTGAAGAGTTCTTGACTTGTTTTTTCAGTATTTGCTTTGCATGCCTGAAAGTAGGTGTGTTATGAGTAGTAAAGGTTTAAATGGCCAGTTTGGAGATTTGATTTTCTCCATCTTCTGTGCCTGGCATTTCAAGAGGCATATCACTTTCAAATACAACTTACTTTTGAAACGTTTAGCAACTCTGACTTGTGCTGAGTGATGGGCGACATCTGGGCATGGATGGCAGTAACATTCTTATCACTCAATGAAAGATTTGTAGAGTGGGACCAGTCATGAGGGAGTGTGAAGTCCAATAGATGGGATTAAGAGGTCAGAAATATATTACATGCATTTCTGTACCATGAGACAACATATTTGCTTGCCATGTGTAGGAATTGGCTGGGTGATCTGCCAAGATGCTCATATCACCAAGCTAGGTGCATTGCCTAGAGGCAGTAAGCACATGTTGAACCACATTCAATACTTCACTAGCTATTGCTGAAGCAGTTCTTCAATCACTTCCCACTGGTGAAGGCCAACGTGATTGAGGAAGGCTGAGGCATTGGTGTGGACCACTGTGAGACTGCCAGTATGAAAATCTTTTTACTACAACACACCGATTTTACTCTTTGTCCAGCAGGGGACCTATAACGTTTGCTGCATATCAGAGTGCTTCCTTCGTGCAACTACAATAACAGAGCCAAGTACCACATATGAACATTGAATCCTTTGGTGTACGGCTAAACGTCCTTTACATCCTGGTCCTCACAGATCCATCCCTGGACAGAGCCAGCTGTGGATTCCCTGCTGAAAGGCCACGTTGTGAGCACTTCCATCAGAGAGCAGAAATGTTATTCTTAGTCTACTAGCTGTACACCATAGAGTTGTGCTGATCTCAACAACAGCACTTCAACTGGCGTAGTTCCTCTCTAGGGAAAAACTAGACCACACATCTGGTGCAATCACAGGACCAAGCGTGGGGATCAGAGTGGTCAGATCCGAATGCCCTCACACACCATGCTTCATCATAGGGCGCTCCTCGTCAAGCCGGCGCTGCAATGCCAGACAGGTCTGGCGGCTCTTTATCAGAGATCTTTTGATCTGTAGATGCCGTTTGATAAGTGCATATAAGGGTTTGGTTTGTTTTAACAAATAAGGTGGGGACAGGAGTGAGAGTAAAATAGTCTAAGGAAACCAAGGAAGTATTCATTGGATAGTGGGCCCTTGACTCAATAAAAACAGCGGCACTATCGTCTGGTCACAATGTACCCTGATAGCCACGAATGTGAGGAATAAGGTGGGGATCGACATGTTTCATGCCTAGGTTGCCAGGAGGGTCAATAGGCATTTCATCAGGACCAAAATGAATGATTCCTACCCTATATAAGTTAGTAGGTCACCCTCGAAATTATGGGGGCCCACTAGAGCGTAAGATACTGCACCTGAATCGATGCAGTGGGGTAGATTCCACCCGATACTCTGGAGAGAATGAACCCTTAGGTAAGGCAGAGGTTCCCAGCATGGCTATGGGAAAAAGTGATATCTGCTGACATTCTCCCAGGACCTACGCTCCTCTGCCTGCCTTACTACAACAAAGCAGAATATAAATCCACTCAGCTAAAAGCAAATGGCACATCAAATATCACAATAGCTTTGTAAGAAGAAGCAATCTTAAGCATTCCTAGACTATATGTGCCACACACCCTTACTTGTAGTGGGGATCCGGTCTGCAGCAAGGCAGGCTATGAAACAGTGGTAGGATCATAATTCATACTGTTTGTCGTGGTCATTATGAACCTCTTTGCCTTTCTGGGGGAGTTTCATGGAAATAATGTCGAAGCCTCTGGCCTCCTGAAAAGAAAAATTGGTATTTTATCTACCAACTGCACCATGGGCAAGGAGAGTTTCAAGCTCAAAACAATCTATCTTGTCTCAAGACTGAATCCATAGTTAGGAGTCGATGTCAAAGATGCTTCAGCATTGAGGAGGCCGCAGCTTTTTGGGGTAGGGGATGGTGGGTTCCAGTATTGAAAGATTCTGTCAAAGCTTGTTGAAGCAGACAATGTAGGTATGCCTTCAAGCTAACAGTGTTGAACAGCTGTGGGCATTTTCTGGGCACCTTATGGAGGACATTATGACAAAATGGCCTATTCTGTAGTTGTTTGTAGGTCTACAACGGGCCCGCATACTGGCTCTGATGCAGTCCATCAACTTTGGAATCGGAAATTCATTAGGTTTGTGCAGGCTCTGCTTTCTAGAAATTAAAGGTGACCATGTTGTTGAAAAAGCCAGTATTTTACAACACTGACTGTAAAAGCTGGCTGGCAATCAGACCTGAGCCCATCGCGATCAAGTGAAAACCCAGCATTTTTCTCCCCTTTTCGAAAGTCTGATTAGAAGACCATTCTAGCCTGCCAGAGTATATTTTATCCAGTGGAGACAAGCTACAAACGGTGCAAGTGTACAGAGAGGCAGTGACTACAACATCCAGAAATCAAAAGGGCATTTAATTGATGGCACACCCTGAAAAAGCAAAACAAAAGCCTACATCTCCAAGTCAAGTGAATCATTACTCAAGACCTGACAAATTGTAACTAGTACAAAAGTCCAAAACCATCTAGTTGCAAAATCAAAAACCACACAGCGGAAGAGTTCTAGTGACTGATGAGGTGAGGTTCTGTGTTTGTTTCTGGCCTCACCACGCCACTGAAAGTATCCTGATTTACAAAGTTCAACAGTCACGACTGCCAAGTCACTGAAGCTATCTGGTGACTACCTAGAGTGGTTGCTCCAAGTGTCAGCCCTGGCCATATGCAGGCTCCCAACTTCACGAGTCATACTAACCTTCTGTGGGCAACACAGGAAAAAAGCTTGTGAAACAAAAATGGAATCATGTTGCAGAAAGTACTTCTTCACTATCATGGTATCCTCATGAAAGTTAGCCTGCACCGCAACTTAAATGTAGGATTAATCATCATTAGGAAACAGCCACACTTTGAGCTGCTTGTGGGGAATGAAGGTAACCATCGATGGACAGAAATGTTGTTGGAAGTGAATTCCAAAGGACGGCTGCTGTCACCACAAAGGCCCTTCTTCCTCTGCCAACTTTTGCAATAAAAAGCACAACCACCGATTCCAAAAAGAATCAAGGAATAAAGATGAAACACGTCTTACATGTTGAAACCAGAAACACTTCATCTAGACCATTTTATAACTTTTGTACAGTGAACAGGAATTTAAAATGGATTCCTTAATCACCATTAAGCTACTGTAGCGGCCTCAAACAGGAGAGACCGGGCCACTAGACATTTGGGTTATTACAACTAGGAAACCATGTCAGTGACCACTATAGAAATTCACAATCAAAAAGAAAATACAGATTTTTCCTGCCCTCTTCACCAGTGCTTAATTTGAGCTGGTGTATACCCATGCTGAACACAGACACGTGCCTAGCTCCAGATCCAGGTTGCAGCATACAACAGGTCCAGGTTGCGGCAAGTAACTTGGGTCACTGACACCATGTGCGCTTGGTGTCTTTTGACCAGAGAGTGACCCCATCCAATATCGTCAGTGGCACAGTCCATTAGCGTGAGCTTCGCGCACACCCAAAAAGGAGAGGCTACAGCAGCCTTCTGCTGCACTGATCAACATACACCTGACTCAGCCTCTTTCACTGGCTGAATGGAGCCAGACAGGTCATTTGAAGCAGGGAACACGCATCTTGGGCCTCAATCACAGTGCATTATATCACACAACTTCGACGGTCTGTGATCTTCAGTGAGGTGTCACTGCCTTGCAGCAGCAGGTGAAAACAACAGAAGGTGTTGCCCTGGCCCACTCCCAGCACTGCTTGGGCTGTACAGTCCACAGAAAGGTCTGAAGTGGCAGACTGGTTGTGGATCATTGTGGGTGGGGTTGCAAGGCTTCAGGTGATGTCAGGGAAATGCAATGAACCAGCTTACCACAGCAGCCATGCCATTTCTGAACAAGCCAGCTGGCCTCCTACCCAGTTGCCCAGCACTGGAAAATAAGATCCTATGGTCAGAAATAGTAGGATTTAAGAGCCAAGCAGTGGTGCAGTTTTTTTCCCCACATTGAGTAAGCAAGAATACAAATTACACATACACTATAGTAACTTAGGTGTTCTAGTCAATTAAGTTGGGCAGAGGTACGCACAATCACTTTAAGCCAACACAGAGTAAACAAACGTTGACCAAGAAAACAGCAGTGGAAAGCTTTCAGGTTTGCGCTGTGCTGTACACACATGGAGTAGGGATGGAGTGTTTTGGCATGGCTGAACATAGATTCTAAATAGGTTGGAAACAGTAATTCATTGGCAGAGTAAAAAGCAACAATCGTATGGCACTAGGAAGGGGAACACTGTATGCATCAAGCTGTGTAATAACACTAATACAGCACAGCAGTTATACAGTGCATATTAGAGATGGTGACAGACTGAATAAAGACGGGTGGTTTGCAGTACATTTTCTGAGCTCATAAAAGCATTGATAAAGCAAGTGCAGTAGACACAAAGCTCTGACAGAATTTATCTAAATGTATAATTTGCTAATTGATTTTAGTGGCAGATGATTCAACTTTCTAAAAACTAAAATGTAATGTAACAAGCACAATTTGCCACTCATTTAACCCTGTACCACTCATAGGTGGGGGTGATGTAAACATAGAAGGCAGTTGGCCCCGCGTCCTCCTAAGAAAGGGTTTGGCCCAGGCACCAGTATATGGTTAACATTAGCACTGTGCTTCACCCATTACTGAATTTTGAATCCCATCGGTGGAAGTAGATATTTTTCCTGAACAACTGTTCATTCATTTTAGAAGTTGTACGTCATGTGCAGATCATGTTATTACATTACTCTTTTGCACTTCGTATGTGGAGAAGATGAGACTGTGCACGTGCTGTTGACGTTGTCAAACATCAGGTGCCGGATGTTTTTAGCTTGCGGGTTTTCTTGTAATGTACTTGCAGGCAGTTTCGGTGCACCCAGAGGGTGCCTTGATAATTAGCCTCCCAATTATCGCCTCACCACAATGATTTATTGTTTGCCAACTATCTTCACTGTAATGTTCTCCTAAGTGGCTCGAAATATATGAAAGGCTCCTGATCGTAACCCTCACCCGAACAGTGCAGTTGGTCGCTGCTGTTCTCACTCGAGCTAAAGCAAATAAACTTTGCTTCCTGACTACTTACAATAGTGCTTGTCTGTGCTTTATTTAGAATGAGAAGTTTGCTTTGACACATCCTGTCGGGTACTCTCACCTCATTATACTAACGTGCTAACTAACTGTGCCCTGCTGCGATGGTGCTCATTGTAACTTCTGTCAAGCAATGCATGTGCTTGGGAGAAGGAAAACTCTTCAGTTAAATAGGGTTCTGGGAATGGAAACTGTAGTGATCTGCTTCTAATGTTGTGCATTTCCCTTGCCCTGGTTCTCTGCCTAGCTATGTGAGGTCACGTAGAATGTTGGGAATGTTGGGACTTGAAGGGTGGCAGATGATGATGATGATGATGATGGGCTGAGTAGCCAGGAGGCTGCTCCTGGTGGGGCTTACATAAAGACTTACAAAGGAACCTGTATGATACAACTAAGGAATAAACTACAACTTGAAGAGCATGTCTATGAGACTTCTTTTATTCCTACATTGGCGACGAGTTGGAGAAGAATTTACGCGTGAAAAGGAGAAGAATTTTGAAACTGCACCTAAAGGTACGAATTTTATTGAAGACATTGGTCCACAGGACAGCGGACTTACCAGCAGGCAGAACCGGGCAGCTCACGGGACACCGACGCTGTTTGTTCCCCTCGCCGCCACTCTCCATCGTTGGCCGCAGCAGGGGGGGGAACTACAGCTCCCGCCATCCTCTGCTTTGAACCGGACTTCCTGCCGGCCACCAGCGCGCTCGGAGGCGCTACTTAACCAGAGGCTCCCTCGGTGGAGCGGGGGGCTTCGCATTTGGTCCACAGGACAGCAGACTTACCAGCAGGCAGAACCGGGCAGCTCACGGGACACCGACGCTGTTTGTTCCCCTCGCCGCCACTCTCCATCGTTGGCCGCAGCAGGGGGGGAACTACAGCTCCCGCCATCCTCTGCTTTGAACCGGACTTCCTGCCGGCCACCAGCGCGCCCGGAGGCGCTACTTAACCAGAGGCTCCCTCGGTGGAGCGGGGGGCTTCGCATTTGGTCCACAGGACAGCGGACTTACCAGCAGGCAGAACCGGGCAGCTCACGGGACACCGACGCTGTTTGTTCCCCTCGCCGCCACTCTCCATCGTTGGCCGCAGCAGGTGGGAACTACAGCTCCCGCCATCCTCTGCTTTGAACCGGACTTCCTGCCGGCCACCAGCGCGCCCGGAGGCGCTACTTAACCAGAGGCTTCCTCTGCGTCGCGGGACTCGCGCGGGCGGCGCCGGGCTGAGCGCGGGCAGAGGGCGGGCCGTCTGTGGCCATCCGGGGCAGGAGGAGGCAGGGCAGGGCCACGTCTCTGTCATTTGATTCCTGGGGTCCGTGCGTCCCCTCCTCTACATCCGGTGTTACTCCTTTCTAAGGTACTGAGCCGTCTCTGTGGGGCCCTCTGTTACGCCTGTAGCGAAATTTGTCTGCACATCACCTAGTGCGATAGTGCTAGGGCCATAATGGGCAAAAGGAAAATGACGGATGCCAATGGCAGCTTGGCTAAAAGAAATAAGGCCAGAAAATCTAGCAAAAAACCCATTCCATCTACAACCTTACAACGCATCGAATCCCTAGTTGATGACTGTACTACGATTCTAGATCCTGATCTAACTATTACGCCTGTGTCCCCGTCGCTTTCAAGTAATTCTCGCCCAGGTCTTGTTACTATCCCTCAAATGTTTAGTAAAAAAACTGCCCCAATTCCATCAATGTCAACAGCCCAGGATAGCATGCAGAGCCACTCTGTTATTCCTGGTCCAACTATAGAAGTTTTAAGTTCTTGTGCCCCTGTAGATAACCTGGTACCTCTTGAACCTATCGTGATTGTTTGTAAAAATCGTTTTGAGGTATTATCTGACCTGGGTAATGACCCTGTAGAATGTTCGGTCACTACTTCTAGTTCACCTATACCTGTTGTTTTGGACCTTCCTGGCGACGGAGTTCTTGCTCTTGGACCATCTCCGCAAATGGATAGTCACCAGCGGGGGGTGGGGGCAGATACAGATCCAGCGCCAGGTCTAATTATGGAAACCATAAATGCATTGAAGCTTGAAATTAGTGATCTAAAAGCATTAGTTAAGGAATTATTATTCATAGCCAAAAGACCCTCCATGCAGCCTCCGCAATTACCAATTGTTCCAAACAGCACTGCCCATCATTCACACTTATCAATAACTCCTTTACTCACTAATACTGATTCTAGTGTATCCACACTTCCCCATCCGTCAGTGTCACCCTCAGAAGTTAGATCAAATTTTATACCACCGACTAGAACCGGGACCAACCCATCTACCCTTAATAAAAGAACGTACTCAATGTTGCAACATAATGTTACAACCAACCAGTCTAATCTTCCCTTAAAATCTACAGCTTCTGATTTGCTCTCCCAATCCTCTGTAGTGCAAAAACCTAGGGTCAATTTTCAGCCTATTGTCCACATGGTGGGAGTCCCCACGAGTGATAGGTATGAGAGCGAAGAATCCCTAAAGAATAAAGTTACTCATTGGATTCGCTATACCAGAGGCTGCCGATCTCTTATTAGAGATGATCTCTTAAGGGCTCGCAGATTAAGATTTAATAATTCTTCAACGGACACGATTGAGCTGACCTTAGCTAACCACGATCTAGCTGATGGCCTCATTGCACTGGAGTATAGATCTTCCTCCCCTGACTCGTCTTCCATTCAGTTTAGACATCCTCCTACACCGAGTCACGTCCCAGCGGGGTGGAGAGGTGGGCTGCCCTACCAAAGGCTTGAGGGCAAATCAATATTGGGACAAATTGATTGACTAACAACTGGGCCCTACACATCATCAATTTCCACTGAAGCAACACAAGCTGCTCCTACTTCCAACTGTAGACTGACCCCTGAATCATCGTCCCTTATCATATCTTATGGGGTTAGGGGGGACGGTGCACCATCACGGGTTGTCCCAATGTCGAACTCACCGGACCCTGTCACCCCCCCTTCCCCAGCACCAAGTATGACTCATAAAATTATCTCTTGGAACATTGCGGGTCTGAAAGCTAAACTTCCACTCCCAGATTGGAATAACTTTATTGCCACCTTTGACTTCTGTATATTCCAAGAGACCTGGAGCATCACACCTTTATTTAAATCTGGTTTTTCATGCTATTGCGTCCCTGCGGTCTCCACTGGTCGTGGACGTCCCTCGGGGGGCCTTATAATATGGATTAATGTTGCCCTCTCTTGCAGAGTTAGACATGTACGAAGTCCATCTCCGGACGTGCTGCACTTAACCTTGAGTGGGTTGAATGGGGGGCCCACTATCGAGCTTTTTAACATCTATATTAGGGGCACTCAAGGCGGATCCAAGTCCCCTATTGTTACCATCCTAGAAGAGGAACTTTCCTCTTGCCCCCCCGAATTCACTCACACTGGTTGCTGGAGACCTGAATTGTACCTTTGAACCTCTTGCCTCAGAAGATATCTTGGATGTTGCAGAGGAAGATACTAGGTGGGGTATACCTTCCCTCACTGTCCCCCCAGTAACGAGATGGTCACCAGTGATTATTCAACTGAATGCTCTGGTTATAGAATATGGGCTAAGAGCTGCTAATGGTCGACTCCCTTCCGACCTTCACGCAGCATCTACTTTTAATAGAATCTCCAGCCCATCACGAATAGATTATATTCTAATCGATCGAAGACTCTGGCACTATGCAGTGGATATGGTTATTGTCCCTACCATCGACAGTGACCACAATCCCCTGTGCCTGACTCTAAAGAGCTTATGGACCCCCCGATCAACCAACCTCCGACCATTGTCCGACACTGCTCACAAGGGATGTCATTCCATCTAATTGTAAAAGATATCTCAAATGGCCTAAAATTGTAGTAGACAAACAAAAATTGTCCGCTATAAAAGAAATACTGCTATTGAAAACTGCTGAACTTAGGCAAGCATGTGAAGACACTAATGTGAAATCAAGGGCTGTGTCCATCCACGCAGACACCATTGAGTTAATTGGGTCTTTTTTCATATCCCTCTCCTCTAACAACACCCACAAATACAAAACATCTGGTTCTTGGTTCAATTCTGAGTGCAGATCCAGCAGGAAAACGCTTGCAACCGCTATTAAATCTAAGGATTGCATTTTAATAAAAAATGCTAGGTCTGCCTATAGGAAGGCTGTAGCCAACGCAAAGTGTACATGGGAAGAATCTCATTGGCTGGCTTTAAAAAACGCTAGCCTGGCAAGGGACGGGACCACATTCTGGAATCTTTGTATATACTCCCAAAGTCCAGATCCTGATACGATTCCTAATCATATCACCAATCATGAATGGTTTACCCATTTTTCGAAACTTTATTCGGATGATAATATGCAATGTACCAGTGCTCTTCCTCCTATTATCCCCATAGACTTAACCCCGCCAAACAATGATTTCTTTAATGAAACAGAAGTTATGTCTGCCATTAATAGACTGGTCCCAGCCAAAGCTGCAGGCCCAGACGGCCTGCCTGGAGACTTGTTCCGCTCGGACCCTAAATCTTGGGCTGTGTATTTTACCATCCTACTTAACGCCTTCCTTAGGGGGCTACCCATCCCTGAGTCATGGAGGGGGGCGGAGGTTATACCAATATTTAAGAAGGGCTCCAGGGAGGACCCTGCTAACTACCGACCAATAAGCCTTATTGATGTTAGCCAGAAGGTGGTCGGCAGGGTTCTGCTGGAGCGAATTCTACTGTGGGTCACTGATAATGACATTCTATCACACTACCAAGCTGGGTTCAGGCCATTCACGAGCACGATCGACCAGGTCTTTAGGCTCTTACTGTTATATTGGAAAACTGTTCTGATTGGCAGGGGCAACCTCCATCTAGCCTTTATTGACTTGAAGTCGGCCTTCGACCTGGTCCCTCGTGACCGTCTATGGTCTGTCCTCCATGACTTGGGTCTTCCGCCTTATATCCTCGACCTCCTGGTACGTCTCCATGAGGGGAACTATGCCAGGGTGAGATGGGGTAGTCAGGTCCAAAGAACTGATAAGATCCCAGTCAGCAGAGGAGTCCGCCAGGGCTGTGTACTAGCGCCCACTCTTTTTTCCCTTTTTGTGAACTCTTTTATTCGCGGACGATACCCTGCTGATTTCTAAGACACCAGCAGGGTTACAGAAGCTTTTAGACAGATTTCATTTGTTTTGCTCAATGAGAGGTCTGGTCATTAATACATCAAAAACTAAGCTCCTCTCTTTTAAATCTCGCAAATCACCTAGTGTATCCATCATGTCTGATGGAGTTCCCCTAGAATATGTCAAATTATTTGATTATCTAGGTATCAGGATCTCCGACACCCTGAGTTGGAAGCCCCACATTCATAAAATGCTGCTTAATCATAAACGAGCCACGGGGGTAATTGCTAAAGAACATCGCTCCTCGAGGAGCAAGCCAATCACTCCCGCATTAATGATCTACCAGGCCAAAGCAGTAGGTTCGGCTATATATGGAGCCGAACTTTCGGGCTTCGAAAACTCAGAAGATCGTACTTTGTCCGAGAATAAATTTTTAAGAGAACTAGTTTCAATGCCAAGGGGCACTCCTTTGAAACCTTTATTTAGTGATCTGGGTAGGAGTTCGTTTAAAGACATTGTCAGGCTACGCCCTCTGCTATTTTGGGCTCGCCTATGGCGTACCCCGGAGCTAGCAAAATATACTGAGGGCTTGAGAGAAATTATGAATACAGCTGGCTCCCCAAAAATAAGCTGGCTTCGTAGTATTAAAAAATCTCTTATCCAGCTTGGCCTAAACGATCTCTGGGAGCACGGAGCCCCCGTGAGCAAGGTGGATCTCAAAAAAGCATACTGGGCCTGGATTGACATCCAAGATCTTGGTAGCTCAAGCTCTGGAAGATTAACCGAAGCTTTTTACATCTTCAAACAGACAGTTAACTTTGAGCCTTTCCTTGAGTTTATATTATAACCTAGGGATAGATCACTGTATTTTCAATTCAGACTCGAGATCCTCCCTACTCGTGAATTTACTAGTAAATGGAAGCCTCCCTGCCACTTGCCTGACATGTTCTGAAAAAGTAGAAAGTACTGCCCACATTATGTTTGAATGCCCAGCGTATAGAAATCCGAGAAAAAGATGGCTAGCCCCTGCCTGCCGTCTCCTGGGCATTTCGAACTATCGTGTCGCTTTACGTATTCTTCGCACTGACACAAGTTTGGTGCTAGTCTGTGCTGTGGCCAAATTTCTGGGCTGGTCCTGGATCATTAGAAGCAAACTCAATAGTTGCACTAGTTGATTGTCTTCTTCATATATGTCTTTTATAACTGTATTTTTAACTTATTTTAATCCTATTTTTAGCATGTCTCTTTTTAAATCAGCCATCAAGCTTTCATCATGATTTTCTGTAAAACTTGTTCCCTAATGAACTTCGACTTTTACTATGCTTTTTGTATATGCTTTTATGATAATTCTTATCGAAATAAAGCTTTTTGACTGACTGACTGATTATTTAAATTATCTGGCACCTGCCCCACCAGTGACCATAAGATCGGTCGCCCTGAAAACTAAAGGCGTCAGATTCATCTACCTTGTCAATTCCCAAGCTTGATAAGATGTAAAAAGCTGAGTGAAAAACTAAACAATTTGTAATGGTGCAGAGAAATGATGGCGCTCTCCCTGAAACTGGCTGAGAAGTCATGGTGCGACTTTTATACCTCGCAGATGGATGCCGCAGATGATTTTAAAGTGTAAACCCCAGTGTTTAGAGATGACTGTTGGCGCGTGCGCACTGCATCCTGAGGTGCACGTTATAATCTTAATTCAATTTGAGACCGTTTCACGAGTAATTGTACCAGTTTAAATAGAAACTTGAAGTAAGCTATGAATGATTTGCGAGGCAGCTGACAGTGAAAGAAATTGACATTGGCATAATTGGAGAGACAGCAACTTGAACAGAAGAGATGTGTAAACGGTGAACAGCGTGAAGTACTTTTCAAGCTACTCCTC
Organism: Triturus cristatus; assembly: GCF_964204655.1. Classification (NCBI taxonomy): domain Eukaryota; kingdom Metazoa; phylum Chordata; class Amphibia; order Caudata; family Salamandridae; genus Triturus; species Triturus cristatus. The sequence goes on from NC_140590.1 coordinate 285,977,762, forward strand.
TCAGCTGTTGACAACGTGATCAAGATAAAAAATATAGATTCAAACTACCACAAGTACCGAGTGCCTTTTCCTTTGCTTACTGCCACTTTTGATTGCTGCCTGCCTGATGAGGTTCCCAGTGTCTCTGTCTTGATCTGTTCTTCGCTGGAGCACCTCTCCTTCTGGTGACGTCGTGGAACCTTCGGGGGTACTGGTGGAGAGGCAGCACGTAGTGCGTCACACGCCTTCCAGTGCTTCTCTTGTTGCCTGGTTACCAGCGAGTGGCCGAAGAGGAACTTTCAGTACGTCTTCGCGCACTACGCAAAGCGGCCATATTTTGAAGTTTGAAGTTTGAAGTTTTTCACTCATTAGCGCCGGGTAAATAAAAGGAACTGTCAACGTTGGAGAGTCTAAGAGGAAAAAAAGCCTGCCTGTGCACACATCTGCTATCTTTGTGATCTACGGCCGTCCCTGTAAGTGAAAATGCGATGCATTCATGATTTTGTTGCCAAGGTATGCAGAAAATGAAATTACTTCATGAGAAAATGATTACACTTGATCGTCGGAGAAGCTGAGTTTTGCGCTCTGACCTACGATATAGTTTGCACATCGTCATTGAACTGGCATGTTGTTTATGGATGTTTCCTAGCAACCTTTTTTCTTCATCTACAACGTGAGACGTTTTGTGGCAAACAATGATAAAGCTATGACAACAGTGCCACCTGGTGGACTTCTCAAGTATTTATCTGTGGCTCATAATCTCTTTTGCAAACATGATATATGAAACTATAGCAATTAGGGTAACACAGAGAGTCTAGCGCCAGGGAAGCCTAGAATTTGAAACGTAATTGGAAAACTAACGTAATTGGAAAAATGGTAAAAGGAGTACACATATTCAAGAAAACTTGTCAAGCGTGCTCACTAGAGCAACACTTTGTATCTTGTTTAATTTAAATGTTGTAAAATGTGTTTCGGGATCTGATGCTAACTTAACATGTCCACAGTGATTGCAATGTATGGTCATTATTTTAATATGTGATGCGTGGTAGTTTAATTTACATTGTTTTTTTTTTTGAGGTAACTTATTTGTTAGGGAGGTGGATTTCCCTTTACATAGATTTTGTAGGTAACGGAGAATTATAGGGAGGAGGATTCCCCCTGTGCAGTAGGTGTAAGTGTGTATGCAGTAGAGGGGATGTAATATTCCCTGGTCCTGTTATTTGTATAGGGAGGAGGTTTTCCCCCTTTACATAGATTTTGTAGGTAAAGGAGAAGTATAGGGAGAAGGATTTCCCCTTTACATGGATTTCGAAAGTAACTGAAAAGTATAGCGAGGAGGATTCCCCCTATATGCAGTAGAGGGGATGTAATATTCCCTGGTCCTGTTATTTGTTTAGGGAGGTGGATTTCCCCTTTACATTGTGTTCCGAAGTGGTTGGGATGTTTAGGGAGGTGGATTCCCCCTTTACATTTTGTTCGGAAGTGGTAGGGATGTTTAGGGAGGTGGATTCCCCTTTTACATTGTGTTCGGAAGTGTTTGGGATGTTTAGGGAGGTGGATTCCCCCTTTACATTAATTGGTTGTAACTGGGATGTAAGTGGTATATTACTGTGCATGCAGTAGAAGGCATGAGATATTCCTTGTTATTTGATTATATTTATGTATTAATTTATATTTACAGTATATTTCTTGCTTTATTATGATTGTATTTACTGCATTACATTTTACAGTATTATTATTATTATTACGACAAAAGAAGAGTTTTTTCTCAATTCAGTACTGTTGTTATATGGTGTTTATTCTAAGATGTTTATCTTCTTTTCCTACGTTTATAGAATTGTATGCTATTTCATTTTGTTAATATTTAAAGGGGGGAGATATGTAGTGATCTGCTGCTAATGTTGTGCATTTCCCTTGCCCTGGTTCTCTGCCTAGCTATGTGATGTCACGTAGAATGTTGGGAATGTTGGGACTTGAAGGGTGGCAGATGATGATGATGGGCTGAGTAGCCAGGAGGCTGCTCCTGGTGGGGCTTACATAAAGACTTACAAAGGAACCTGTATGATACAACTAAGGAATAAACTACAACTTGAAGAGCATGTCTATGAGACTTCTTTTATTCCTACAGAAACATGGAGAAATCGTGGCTATCTCACAATTACAATCAGCTGGAAGTACAGCACTAACTCATGCAAAGTAAGAAAATATGAGAACTGAATCATTGAAACAATGTAGGGATGCAGTCGAACAGGGTATACTGGTGACATTTTGCAACTATGCATGTTTTTCATAAAAAGGAGTAGAGAATATGAGACAACCAATGATGAAAAAAAACTTGCTTTGTAAAAGAGAATATAGAAGTAAGAAAAGAACGCATCACCTTTAGGCAAGAACAGGCAGACCACGTGCCCTCTGCAGTCCATCTCCAGTATCAGATTTGGCTTTAAACAGGAGGGTGCAGGGGACAACAACAAGATCTACAGGCAGCCTGGTGACTACCTAGAGTGGTTTCTTCAAATGTCAGCCCTGGCCATATGCAGGCTTCCAACATCAGGAGTCATACTAACCTTCTATGTCTGTGCACTTCTCCAAGGCAGGCGAGGGGGTAGAAAATCTCATATTATTTACTTCCTACACATCTCTTTCTCCCTTATCTAACATTTAAAAAAGGAGAAAAAATATGCTACCTTGTTAGAAAGACGCTATAGCTGCCAATAGCTCTTTAGATTAACTGCATGGGTGATTAACCTGTTGCTCAAAGATCAGACTGCCCCGAACCCATCCAAAATAAGGATCTTTGAAATGGTGATTATGTTAGTAAAAAGGTTCCTGTAAACACCGTAGAGGCTAGACAGCAACACAAGTCCTATGTAGTTCATATATACGTAATACAAAGGGCACCTGACTTAATTAAAATAACAAGCTATGAAAATATCATGCAACCATATCGCCTGCAACGGTCATCACCAACTCTCTGTCCTCTTCAGGAGAATATGTTTTCAGTTAGCATCTCTAAATCTGGGGACTATAAAGAGAAGAATTTTTTGGGGAAAAATCTTACCATGCAGTTTGAAGAATGTTTTGGGGTTAAACTCGTTGGGGTCCAAACCGTCAGTGTCTTCCCAGACTTCTTTCAGTTGATCCCGGCTTCCCTGATAGAAGAAATACATCATCTCAATGCAGTCCAATACTGACCACAAACAGCCAGGCAAGAAGAAACAAGTGCTATCGTGAAACATGACGGTGGAGGAAAGACAAAGCAGGACTGCGAAAAGGGGCTCTAGATATAGAGATGCAAAACTTCAGTTTGAGGGATTTATTAATCCATTTCAAGGAAGGGCACAGCATGGTAAAAGTGAACCAAGTAGTAAACCTGACCCAATCAACGCAGCTGCGCTAAGAACTGTAAAGTCTCTTGAAGAACCAACTTTACTGCTTCTAATCATGGTTCAATCAAGGAGACTCCAAGAGGTTGCTCAAATAATAGACCAATAAAAGTAGGGTGGGCTATTTTAAAATGGCAGTATCTCTTCCAGGCTACCCCATAAAATAAGACAGACCAACTAATTCAAGGCAAGCTTGTAGAAGTAGGGCAAGACAGACAAAGCAAACACTGGCTATGGCAATAGGTTTTGCCTCTGCAAAATCTATTGATTTTGTTCATGTTTTCTCTACGTTACACAGCAGTGCTAGCTGCTATGCAGCATGTTTTAAAGTAAAAAAAAAAAAAAACACTATGACACTGTCAACTTTGTCTGGGCAAAAGCTTTTTTTTAAGGAAACTTTAAGCCATGATGTACAGCAGCCAGCGCAGTTGTGTAACAGGTTTTAAAAAAGTATTGTCAAAGCCAATAGATTTTGCATAGGCGAAACATATTGGCTTTGCCAATGCTTTTTGTGTTTAGGCACGGGGAGATTAAGTGATTTGCTTGTAGTCACAAAATGTTGAACTGAGGCAGGGACTATGAGAGTCTGTTGCGCCCTCTGGAGAGATGATGTGGCATAGGGGCCAGAGCTGCGACTAGGAGGCTGGTAAACGGGGTTTGTCCCAACAGTGCGTGATTCGGGGCAAATCAGGTAATCTCCCTGTGCCTAAAACAATTCATGTGTCCATGTGTAAAGTAACTGGTGCTCATAAAAAGAGCGCTTTAATATCTTATGGTGGTGTTAATGCTATATAGCGGTTATTAGCCGAAGAAGCCACGGACAGCTTGAAGGAATATTTTTTCTATTTCTCATGAAAGCCTAATTCATGAAGGACGCATATTGATTGATTGTTGCAAATATTATAAATTGATAACTTGGGATTCACCAGAACCGTGTACCTATACCCAATTTTTAACAGACCATTCCTGTGAACTAAAATAAAAATGAAAAGGTCTCCAATTGCCAAGTAGGACGAGGGCACCGTTGCGAGCTTTAAAAAAGACAGCCTTCGGCTTCGGATTCCTTTTAAGGAGACAAGTTACCGTATTTCCTCAACTAGGGATAAGAAACCAGAGTAAAGTTGCCAGCTCCAGATGTGCGGCTGCCTTATCAGAAGGCAAACGAAAGTGTATAAGTAAACAGGATGATTAGGATCAACTATATTTTTAACCATGAATGTTATAGTAATGTCGTGATAAAGATGGTATACATTTGGACAACATATCGAAACGCATCGACGCCTTTGATACGCAATTCGTGTAACGGGCTGGAATCATAGATATCCAACAAGTGTTTATGTATCTGGTTTCAGTCTTTATAACTGTTTCACACGAATGTGGTTTTTAAGACAAAGTGTACTGAATTTTCCTTCTCTCATTGTTTGTGTAATTGGAAGTTATAATCAATTTGCTAATTTATGTTAATGGTGTGATTCTATATTGCAAATGAAATGTTTTTCTTGTATTTTCTGTTGTCTTAAAAAAACTTTTAATGTGATTATATAGACCTCTTGTTTTTATAATACATATCTTTTTAATAAATAACCTTGAACATCATCTACTTTTGACGTATTTCTGATGTACTGTTTGGGCATTGAATATAGTCCCCTTGTGGGAGAGTGGTTGTGAGATTAGCGTATTGAGTGATTGAATACGAATGGTGTTAATATAAGTAGTGACCAAAGGAAGCTTTGCTCTTTACTTGTTAATTGTACCCTATTTCTTTGGTAATAAGGGGTTCCTCTCTTGAGTAAAAACGGGAAAAGAAAGGTGAGGGGATCTGTGTACAGCAACAGGAGTTCAGTGGGGGCAAGCAGCAGCGGGCGAGAGGTGGTGGTAGTGCAGGGGACGGGCACCAATGGGGGCAGGCACAGGGAGATTAAGTGATCTGCCTACAATTTGATGATGTTGAGTTTACTGCAACAAAATAAAATTACAAAAAAAAGTCTCTCGGCAGGCATGCTGGGGAGGAGAGCGACATACTGGGACGAGAGAGACGGCCTGAAAATGCACACATATGGAGTGCTCCTTCGTAAATAAAAAATCTTTTAAAACTGAGTAGCCAGTGGAAGGACACTGGCCCAGTAGCCACTGACCGGAAGCTGTATTTGGATCAAGCTCCACACCACAGCATTGACTACAAAGCAGAGCAGGAAGTGAACGCAGATGATATGCTGGCCAATCAGAAGCACGTAATTCAAAGTGACATTGGTTCAACGAATAGTAAATTCAGGTAAGTAAGGTGCGGATTCTAACGCTTTTAAGATTCCCCTCCCCCCAAACTCAAGGGACTTCAGAAGCACTTTGCAGGCAAAACCTAAAAATTGATATACAATCACTTTTCAAATTACCTGTATAAAGAACTACAGATAGTTGAAGAGAATATGTGGGTTAATTCAATTACTAAACAGCACCCCAAAGGTTTGGCCAGAAAACACAACCTCGATGGACACTTTAAACCAGTTCTGGGAGTGGCACCTATCCCACAGGATTTGCTGCCTGCCCGATTGGGGGACTAAGAAGGGACCTGCCCGATTGGGGGACAAAGAAGGGCCCTGCCCAAGTGTCATCGAAAATTGGCCTTTTTGAAGTTAATAAAGTACCTGGGTACAGCCCAGATAATCATCCTGCCAGAGGAACGGAAACACCTCCCCGCACCCAAGGACTGTGTCCTGCTTTGGGAGCAGTTTTCACACTTTATCAAGGGGACTATTCAGCTGCCAGGTAACAGCTGGCGATCATTCAAATGAGCTTCCAGAAGCGGTAGGCAGAGAAAAGCTATATTTCTTAAAGTACCATTAAATTGGGTTTAAAATATCTATTAAAAAGAGTCTGGGGGGGGGAGGAGCCTAGGGGGGGGGAGGAGCCTAGCGCGCAACCAAGATGGCCGCGTAGGTGCGAGGCTCCCGAGGACCTCCGCGACCTCCTGCATAAATCCTGACTATATCCTGTCCTTGACGAGGGGACTGTGTTCGTGAGACCGAGCTGAGGTGCCATCCGTTTTCCGTTTCCAAATCGGACCTCGGACACCGGCGGGAGCATCGATTGAGGTTTGCGGCCTTCTCCACGCCGGCCCCCCGGATTGGAGTTGTGGGGCGATCCGGGGACAAAGTGAACAACAGCGGCGGGCGAGGCTGGGCGATTCGCGTACCCCGCACTTTCACTTTCGCGCCCTCCTTGCTGCCAAGCGAGGTAGGGTCGCGAGGCGGCGTGCGGTGGTGTGACTTCATCGGGGTGCCCTGCCGGCCCGCCAGCTGTGATCTGCCCTTCGGAGCTGTGGTCGCCCTCCCCCGGAGCCCGTGAACCCGGTCTGTCAGCCCCTTTCAAGGAGATTGGCACGATTTGGGGACTGGAGCCATGTCCACCAAACAAGATGGCGACCGGGCAAAGGTGAAATCGACCCGCCGCGGCGCAGCCCCTCAGTCTAACAGCATGGACCGCTACACCCTCCAGAAGGGATCTCCAGAGGCGCCGCGTAGGTCCCCTGTTGGCCCGACTGATGCCCCTGCTTTGCCCGCGGATCTGACCCTCCGGGACGTCATGGGCGCCATCGCCGAGATGAAGGCCTCAGTGGACCAGCGCTTTGACACTCTGGCGCAAAAGATTGACTCGGTCCTCGTGGATGTGGGCCTGGTGAGGGCCGATCTGTCCAAGACGAATGACCGGGTCGACTCTTTGGCCCACACCACCTCGGGCCTCACAACGGACGTGGCGGCCCTCCAAAAGGAGGTGCGCCGACTGGGCCAGGCGAGCGCCCTGATGGATCGTCGACTGGAAGATTCCGAGGGTCGGGCCCGGAGGAACAATGTTCGCATTGTCGGGGTGCCGGAGGGACGTGAGGAGGAGGCGGCGGATCTGTTTGTGGAGGACCTGATCCTCACCCGTCTCCAGCCCCGGGGGCTGAGTAAACTCTTCGCAGTGGAACGTGCCCACAGGGTCCCCGGAGGGAGACCTAAGATCGGAGCCCCTCCGAGGCCTCTCATTGCCCGGATCTTCAACTTTCGGGACAGAGACGCTATCCTGCAGACTTCTAGGCAACAAGGACCGGTCAGACTCGACAATATGGATGTAAACTTCTATCCCGATTTTACTCCGGCGGTCCAGAAGCAGAGACTGAGTTTTCTCGGAGTCAAACGTCGCCTACGGGACCTGAACCTCAAGTATGCGATGCTTTTTCCAGCGAAGTTGAGGGTAGAGGTGGATGGCCGCACGCACTTTTTTGATCGTCCCGAGGCGGCCGGGGACTGGTTGGACACTTTGCCCGGGGATCGGGGCCGGGGGGGTGGAGGGGGCGCGGTTGGTGGGGAGGGCTTGCCGGATCAGGACTGAGGGACTAATAGTAGGCCTTGCTCTGGACAACATTATTGTCATCATTGACTGATTGTGTAAGTTCCCCTCCCGTGGAGGTCGTACGGGGTCTCTTGGGGGCTTTCCCTCCTCCTCTGGGGGACTAGTTAGTGTTTTCATCTATGGGGCGACAGGCACACTGCACTTTGGGGGGGCTGTTCGGGCTCATGCAGGGGTGCAGGGAGGGGGGAGTTCTGTTGGGACGGGTGGGTTGGGGTGGGGTGTTGTTCGTTTTTACCGCAAGGCAAACCCTTTACTGTATTGGTGTTTTTGATGTGCTCTCGGGGGGACGAGTGATGGCTTCTGTATGTGATGGGGGGTAGGGACTTGACTTTGTTGTCTTGGAACGTTAATGGACTGGGGGACAGGATTAAGCGAGGTGTGGTCCTGCAGTATCTGAAACGAATTTCGCCAGATGTGGTCTTTCTGCAGGAGACACACCTTATTGGTAATTCCTTCTTTGCCATGAATCGGCGTGGCTATCGTTTGGTGGCCCACTCGGGCTTCACGTCTGGCTCGCGGGGGGTGGGCATCATGGTTAAGAACTCGCTCCCGCTGGAAATAGATGAGGTGCGCCATGATGAGAGGGGACGCTACACTGCCTTGGTGGGGAGAATGGAGGGCAAAGTGGTTGTCTTTGTTTCAGTGTATGTCCCACCGGGGCTACAGTCTACCACTTTTGCGGACCTGGGGCGCCTCCTCCTTGACCTTCCGGGGGGGCTTCTGGTGGTTGGGGGGGGATTTCAATGCGGTGGTTTCTGGGACTATGGATCGTCACCCCCCTAGGGACCTCCCCCGGGCGCAGGCATGGCTGTCCGGCCTTTTAGATACATTAGGATTGGTGGACTGCTGGCGCTTAAAACATCCCACGCAGCTGCAATACACCTTCCATTCGGGTGCCCATGGTAGCCTCTCGCGGCTTGATCATATCCTTGTCCCTGCGGCCTATGCTGGGAGGGTGGGAGAGGTGCGCCATCTGGCGCGGGGTATTTCAGATCACTCCCCGCTCCTGTTGCACTTTGGTGTCCTCCCGAGGGGGGAGGGCAGGGTAGCTCCAATCAATGCCTGGTATCTGCGCGACCCCACTATTCGCGCTGACCTGATTAAATCCTTGCAGCGGTATTTCGAGGAGAATGTGGGGTCTGTCCCTTCGGCTATCTCCCTTTGGGAGGCCTTCAAGACAGTTATTAGGGGGGAGGCCCTCTCCTTCATATCCCATGCCCGGAGGCGCGAGCAGGAGGAGGTGACCCGAGTGGAGGCCGAAATTACTGAACTGGAGGGTGATTTGGGGAGTGGGGTGACGGATGCTGCATTGCATGTTTTACACCTTAAGCAAGCGGCCTATAGGGCCCTCGTAACGGAGGCAGCCAGGGGCCTCAGCAGAGAGCAACAGGGGCGACTGTATGATGTGGGTGATAAGGCTGGTAAATTGATTGCGTGGTTGGACAAAAAGGAGAGAGCGAGTCGTGTGGTTCCGCTGATTGAGAGGATGGATGGTGTACGTGTCACCGAGCCAGAAGACATTGTCTCTTGCTTCGCGGATTATTTCCGCGAGGTGTATTCCCCGGTCTCTCCCTGCTCGGAGGCGGATTCTCATGCCCTGCTTCGAGATATCGCGCTGCCCTCCCTTTCGGTGGAGGACAGGGAGTCGTTGGATGCTGCTCCTACCTCGGACGAAATTGCCCTCGCCATACGCTCGGTTGCATCTGGCAAGGCCATGGGCCCGAACGGCATCCCTATCGAGTTGTATAAGCTGCGACCGGACGTGCTGGCACCCCAGCTCCGCGCGATGTTCCTTGCGGCCCACTCGCGGGGCTCCCTCCCGCCGGACCAACGTCTGGCTACAATCGTGGTGATCCACAAGGAGGGGAAACCCCGAGACCGGGTTACCTCCTATCGGCCTATCTCGCTCTTGAATGCGGAGCCCAAAATCCTTGCCAGGGTGCTTGCCAACCGGCTGGTCGGCGTGGTGGGCGATTTGGTCCACCAAGACCAGTCTGGCTTTATCCCCCATTGCAACACGGCCCTCAATCTGCGGCGCTTGCACGGGGTGCTCGCGCGTGTTCCGTTTGTGCGGGAGCCGGCCATCTTGGCGTCCTTAGACGCCACCATGGCGTTTGACACGCTCGAATGGCCATACATTTGGGCGATGCTGGCGAAATTTGGATTTGGACCGGGATTCATCAGCTGGGTCAAATTGTTGTACTCGGGCCCGTTAGCGCAGGTGGTAGTGAATGGGCGAGTCTCGGCCCCGTTCGCGCTGGGACGGGGCACGCGACAGGGTTGCCCCTTGTCGCCGCTCCTGTTTGCATTGGCCTTGGAACCCCTGGCGGAGTGGCTGCGGTGGCACCCTTCCATCCGTGGTCTCCGTTGGACCCCTGAGTATGAGGACCGCGTGTCCCTCTACGCTGACGATATCCTTCTGTACCTAGCCTCCCCGCGCAAATCACTGATTGTCCTGGTTGATGTCCTGCGCTCCTTTGGCCGTAACTCAGGCCTTGTCATCAACTGGGCTAAATCATGTGTCTATGTGCTTTTTCCGGGGAGGCTCCCGTCCTCCCGCGGGGATGTCCGATCCAGATTGCCTCGCAGGGGTTTCGGTACCTTGGTGTCTATATCACGCTGGACCCGGCGGCCCGCTACGAGCGAAACTTGCTTCCCCCCCTCCAGCGCTTGAAGGAGGACGTCGCGCGCTGGCGGCACCTGCCGCTTTCGCCGCTCGGCCGGGCGGCATTGTTTAAGATGATGTCGTTGCCGCGCTTCCTGTACGCTCTCCAGAACACTATGGACCTAGTCCCGGCGCGCTACTTCCGTGAGGTGGAGAGTCTACAGCGCCGCCTGTTCTGGGACGGGAGGCCGCGTATAGCCCTGGCGAAGTTGACGCTCCCGTGGTATGACGGGGGGATTGCCCTCCCGGACATTAAGCGGTATTACTGGGCCTCCCAGCTAGCTGCAATTAATCACGGCCTCTATGGGCCCGCCTTGAACCCGGCATTTGAAATGGACAAGATGCTCCTGCCCGGTGGCGACTACAATCGAGCGCTCTACTCTGGCGCGCCGGATCCCCGCTTGACGGGGCCCACGCGTGTCATGGTGCGGGTGTGGCACGCGGCCAATGCAGCTATGGGGTGGAAGGACCGTTTGACCCGGGCGTCGCCGTTGTATGCGCCTCAGCGGTTGGGCTCCCTGTGGACCTCGAAGGGCTTCGAGAAGTGGGACACGATTGGCATCAGTAAAGTGGGGGACCTCTGGACGAGAGGGGGATTTAAAACATTCGAGACGTTGCAGACGGAGTTTCAGCTGCAGGGCAGTGAATACTTTCGGTACTTGCAGGTCCGTCATGCGCTGGGCTCCGTCTTCCCAGATGCCGCCTCCATCCCGGAGTCTTCCCCCCTGGAGGATAGAGTGCTGGATGGCCACGTCCCGGATAGCACGATCTCCCTCATTTACAAAAAATTGATTAATGACCGCTCGGGCCTGCTGACCGGCCTCCGTGAGGCTTGGGTTGCCGACGGGCTGGAGTTGGACGACGAAGACTGGATTTCCGCGGTGGCCTCTCCGAAGGAGGTGGCCATACCGGCTCGCCTTCGCTTCGTCCAGCTTAAGATACTCCACCGGGTTTACATGACGGGGCCAAGGCTTCTGCGTATGGGTTATGCTGAGGATGGGTTGTGTAAGCGTGGGTGTGGTGCTTTGGCGACTTTTTTGCATATTTTGTGGGAATGCCCGAAGGTGGAGCGATTCTGGCGTGGTGTGCATGAGGTCCTGCGTCTGGTTACACATGTCGCACTGTTGCCTGAAGCGAGGAGATGCTTGCTGAATGTGTGGGAGCCAACTGATTACTCGGTTCCACAGACGCGATGGGTGACTCTGGGATATATGATAGCTAAGCGTGACATCGCTCAACTGTGGGGATCCCAGCGGCCCCCGGCGGTGTCGGCCTGGAAAGAACATATGGATTGGTGCATGTTCCGAGAAAAGGTGGTGTATGTGGCGAGGGGCAAGCCTGGGGCGTGGGTGAAAATATGGGGCCCCTGGAACGCCTACCGCGGGGGTATTTGCGAGCCACCACTGCTGCCTGCTGCCTCACCGGCTCCGTCCCCCTAGTTGACCCCCTCCCCCAGCCCCGGGCACAGAGTTCCCCCAGTCCGGGACTTGTTTCCCTTCCCCCTCTTCAGATTCCTGTGGATGGTTGGGGTCCCTCATTCGAGGAGCACGTGTGATTACCTTCGATTGCGGGTTGCCTTGCGGGTGTGTTTTTCTATGTTGTTGCGTGTGTATAAAATGAAACCGTATTGTGGGCTTAGAGTCATGTGGCCCACGTCGTTGATGTCTCCTGATTTGCTTCTCTGTAACGCCAAGTGCCCTTTTGTAAGTTTGTCAGGTGCTCCTGTCACTCTAGCGGCCGGCCGGAAGGTTGTAGGCCCATACTTGTATATACTTGAGATTGCAATAAACGGTTTCAAACAAAAAAAAAAAAAAGAGTCTGAAGTATATTCATAGGTGTTTCCTAACCACAATTAGGGTCATTAAATAGAATGTAACAATGGATTTTAGTGCCTTCCTATGGAACAGCTAACCTTGTAACAGTGCAAAACAGCTTTTGGGGCTTTTTTCAGAGTAAGGACATATTACATTAAATTTCTATATGTACTTTTAAAGAACATGCACTTTTCTAAAGTCTTATGAAGCCTACATAGGGGTAACTTATTAATATATAAAAGGAAGATTTTGACCTGTCAAAAGAGTTAATTTTCACAGGTTGAAAATGCAGTTTAACTATATACTAGGATAGGGACGTAAAGTTAAGTTTAACATGCAAAAAGGGGTATAACCAATTTCGACTTTTTTAGGGGCTCAAGTACATGCCCTTGGGCCTGTTTAGCAAAGTCCCAGTGCACAGACATACAAACAGCAGCATCAATCCACAAAAAACAGGGTGATCATGCAAACATAGGGATTTTCCTACATGGCCTCCATGTGAAAGGTGAGGAGCTACTCGGACATTCCGATTGCTCTCTCTGCACTGGCATGGTTAGCGTACGTCTGTGTTCCACTGTAAAGTCCATACCCTGTAGAGAGATGGCCTCAGGGGTGAGGAATTTGCATCTCCCGACGCCTGAAACATCTAGATTTCTCACAAGGGCTAGAAGTTTTAACGTCTATTTTGTCCCAAGGACAAGTAGACAAAGACTTGCTGTAATCCGATAACGCAGCTCTTCAACCCTGTTGGTCAAAGCCAGTCAATAAGTCTAAATTAAGTACATGCCACTATGTGCTGAAATGTAGTGGCCTGTGATTGCACTGTGGCATGCAGTACAGTCAAGACTGGCTTTGGATGAGAGGGGGGCTTGTCTCACCACACTGGTACACCTTTCCTTTCAATCAGTGCCTCCTGGTCCGGGATGGGCTTTGAGCAGTTTATTGGCAGTGAAAGGGTCAGTGCAAAAGTTGGGGTCTGCGCTTTCATTTGCCTGGAGCATAAGACCAACATGTTGGAGTGGAGCTCTTAGTTGCAGCTCCATGTGGTACACCCACAACCTTGCCAGGTAGGAATATGCTACTTACCAGTATGCATCTGTTCTTGGCATGTAGAGCTGCAGAGCCACACACTTAGGATGGTAGATCGCCATCTGGTGTTGGGCTTGGATGCTTGCAGGTTGTTGTTGTTGTCTTCGGAAGAAATCTTTGGTCCCGAGATAGGTGACTCCTCCCTTGGACTACAGTGCGCATGGGCATCCACTCCATCCTCAGATTGTTTTTCGCCATGATGGGAAATGGAGTTTGCAAAAAGAGAGAGATGTCCATGTGTAATGTCCAAGTATGTGTTGTTTTCTCTGTTTATCTTTCACTTTACTTATTGTACTGTACTGTAACCCAATGATCTGGAATGTTGATGGTTGCTTAGGAATGACATGTTATGACATTCTTGCTGGAGCTGTTGGCAGAGGCAGTCCTGTCTCTGCTGTCCATGTAGCTATTAAACCTACAACTTATTCTACTCCTGTCTGGTTCCTTACTACAAAATTATGGCGACGATTTAGCTACATGGAAGAACCCACGCAGCCACCTCGACTTCCTTCAAGAATGAGATCCTTCAATCAAATCCTTTTTACATGTTGATGAAGATCTCCTGTTGTCTACTACTTGAGGAAGGTATTTGGTTTGCGCAGCGCTATTGTCAATTGACTTTGTTCTTTTTAAAAAAAAAAAAAGAAGAGAAACATTCTCCAGTTCAACCTGCTATTTAAGCGCTCATTCAGTGTGACATCGAGTAACTTTTGATTCGTTACGCAGTATGCATACGCTTTTTGCAGCTAATGGGATTTTTATGGAAGAGGCTGTTTTCAAGACTGCAGCTAATTGCGCTTTTCTGTAATCCTTAAATACATTTTCGCTCATTATTTAAGCTGCAACTGACTGTTTATTTTTAAACTGGCAGCGCGCTCACCGACTATCTCGTGCAGCTCTATCTCTCATGTCCGCGCTCTCCCTCCTCTCAGAAGCGTTGACGCGTGACGAAGATCATTGTTCTACAAGCCTTCATTTCCGCGTTGCATTCCTCATCAGCGGCATGTGACGTCGCAACGTACAAGCGTCTGTCTTCATTGGCTTTCTGGGGAACCATAGCAACGCGTGTCGGTGACACGCACACCTTTAAATACTTATCGAAATAATATTGCGTGTCTCGCAATCTCGGTGACACGCACACCAACTTATCAGAGTTTATTGTTCTTGTTTAAAAAAAGACTTTTCTCGATCTTGGTGACTCGCGTTCATCTTGACTACGGTGATACGCACATCATAAGTTTTCAGCACTCTATCTGTCTATCGGTGAAATTCACACAGTGTAAGGAAAGTGAGAGAGTTTCTTAGTGAAAGTTTTTTTTTTTTAATTTTGCGAAATAACAGATGGTATTGTATTTATACTGTTTCACCTAAAAAAAACAAAAACATTTTTTTACTTCTTTCTGGAAAACGTATTAATTCAACTGTATTTATTATTCATTGTTCCAGTTTTGGTATTGGAACTTCATCATTGCGCTCTTAAGCTTTCCAACCTTAACAGAATTGTGCACTATGCAATCCGTAAATCCGCCACCTTCATTTCTGGAATCACCAGGTGACCCTCCAGTTAGATGGGAAATATGGTATGATGCATTCCAAACATATTTAGGAGCTATAGGTGCATTACGTTTCAGTGCTGAGAGGAGAAAATGTCTGCTTTTACATTCATTAGGATTTGAAGGGAGATCCATTCACAAGCACCTACCACCTCTATCACAAGAAGAACTTCACGGAATTGACGAATACCAAGAGACTATCATTAAATTAAAAACTAGGTTCGATAAGCAGCCAAGTCTCATGGTCTTGAGACACAAGTTCTTTAAAAGAAAACAATCGGAAGGAGAGGACGTTGATGCTTACATTTCTGTTTTACGCAGGTTGGCAGCTGAATGCAAATTTGAAAACTTTACAGATCAACTGATCAGAGATCAGTTTGTGTGTCAGTGTAAGAACAAAAATATTCGCCAAAAATTGCTAACACTAGGTGATCCGTCACTTGATGAAATTATAAAAATTGCAAAAAGTATTGAGATTTCCATGGTATCTCTTAAAGAACTCGGTGACAAGCCTCAAGATGCAATTCATGTGGTGGCCACTAATGGTAACACCAAACAGCGTAGCAAGTCTTCACAACCAAGTCATCAAACAACTAGTTCCAACTCAGATAGTAATAAAACAAGTAAATATGTTCCCAAAAATACATGTATTAGATGTGGTAATCCTCCACATGCCAAAGGTTCACGTTGTCCGGCTAACAATATTATTTGCAATTACTGCAAAAAGATGGGTCATTTTGCAAAGGTTTGTTTAAAAAAAAAGTATGTCAGCAAACCAGCCGTTTGTTGTGTGGAATCGGAAGGGGAATCAGATCTAGAAGTAGTGTCTGTCATAACATATGAAGATCAATCAGAGTTTGTCACGTGTAATCTCCCTTCTAAGGCTGTAACTGGAGATCCCTCCTCATGTATTGATCCAATTGTTGATATTAGGATTGGGAACCATACGGTTAAACTGTTAGTTGATTCTGGAGCAAAGATCACTATGATCACGCAAAATTTGTTTGAAGAAACTTGGAATGGTTGTCAACCCTTGCTTCTTCCTGATCGCTCTCCGGTATCATATGAGGGGCACAGAATAGATCTTTTGGGTTATTTTAAAATGAGTTAGAATTCAAAGGAAGAAAGATTGAAGGAAAAATCTATGAAGCAGTAAAAGGACTTAATATTTAGGTTGGTTTCATCAAGGCCTATTTGGGATGATACTCAGGCCTGGCCAGAAAGAACAAGTATTAGTGGCAGATTGCGAAGACATTGGTTTACAATGGAAAGGAAAATATCCTGAAGTGTTCAGCAACAAGTTAGGAAAAATCAAAGGGTTCCGTCATAAAATAATTGTTAAAGAGGGTGCCCTCCCTATCAAACAAACTCAGAGGAGTTTCTTTCAGTGTGAGGGAAGATTTAGAAAAAGAGTTGAAAGAGCTGTGTAGCAAAGGGATTATTGAACCCACAAACTCTTCTTTGTGGCTTTCTCCATTGGTCGTGGCAAGAAAAAGGGGAGGGGATCTTCGCGTTTGTGTGGATTTGAGGTCCCTAAATAAGGAGATTTGGGTTGATTCCCATCCGCTACCAAAAATTAGTGACTTGTTTTCCGCCACAAAAGGAGCGTGCTACTTCTCTAAATTAGATCTAGTGAGTGCGTACCATCAGGTAGAACTTGAGGATGAGTCACGACATCTTACTGCATTCGTATCACCTCTGGGAACTTTTCGCTATTGTCGCATGCCTTTCGGACTTGCGTCTGCGGCGGCTGTTTTCCAGAGGATAATGAATAGCATATTGAAGGGTGTCGATGGTGTACTTGTATTCCAAGATGATGTGCTCATTTTTGAAAAAGATATTACCTCCCATGACATGGCTCTAGAAAAAGTCTTGACCATTTTCAAGAAACGTGGTGTAGTCTTGAAAGAAGGAAAATGTAAGTTTTTGTGTACTAAAGTAGAGTATTTGGGACATGTAATTTCCAGAGAAGGGGTAAGTCCACGTCCAGGTCTAATTCAAGCTATAGCAGATTCGCCAGACCCGATAAAGGGGGAGTAAAATCTCTGTTGGGGTTATGTGAATATTATTCTCAGTTTATTCCCAATTTTGCCACAGTTGTCCGTCCCATCAGCAATCTACTTAAAAAGGGAGTAAAATTTGATTGGTGTCAAGATTGTGTTGTTGCCATTAAAACAGTGAAGTCTGCGTTATCTGACGGACCTATACTCAAACCGTTTGACCCGAGTTTGCCTTGCTGTGTGACTGTCGACGCAAGTCAGGTAGGGATTGGTGCTACCTTGACACAGATTGACAACAACAGTGAGAACACTGGGTGTTTTGCGTCAAGGGTATTGAGGACTCCCGAACTACAGTATTCCGTCATTGAAAGGGAATTACTGGCATGTACGCGGGCTATCGAGAAGTTTAGACCCTATATTTGGGGTAAACGGTTTAAATTGTTAACAGACCATAAGCCTTTAGTAAACATTCTGGGAGGTAGTGTGAGTAAGTGTTGTTCACCAAGGATCATGCGTATGGTTACCAAACTATTACAATACCAATTCTCAGTCCAGCATATTGCTGGAGGAAAGAATGGGAGAGCAGATTTTTTATCACGTTTCCCTGTTAAGTCAGATGGAATTGATGATGTTAATCTTGAAGAATTTTCAAGTGATTGCTTAGTGGCAGTCCTTGACATTCCCGTTTTAAGTTTGGGCTCTGAGCATGATTGGAAACAAGCCCTGGAGTCTGACAGTGTGTTGTCTGAAGTAGCTCGTTTTGTCAAAAGTGGGTGGCCAAGGGAAAAAGCACTCTCTGTTCCCTTGCAACCTTTTTGGAAAGTTGAAGATGAATTTTCCATTGAAGATGGACTACTCCTTAGGGGGGATACATTTGTTCCACCTGCTTTATTTCGTAAAACTATTGTTGAGAGAGCTCATGAGGGTCATTTGGGTGCCATGCCCACTAAACGTCGTATCAGGGATATTTACTGGTGGCCAGGGATGGATACTGAGATTGATTCTATGGTAGCTGGCTGTTGCGTTTGTGGAGCTTCTGATAAAAGTTTGAAAGTGTCTGTTCCACCTCTGATGCCAATTGAATGTCCTAAAAGTCCATAGTCAAAACTCGGGATTGATGTGATGGGTCCATATGAGGTTCTTCCAGGTGGGGCTCGTTTTATTCTAGTTTTAATGGACTATACATCAAAGTGGCCAGAAATTAAGTTGGTGAGAGAGGCCAATACACAGGCCCTTATAGATTTTCTTAACAGTGTGTGGTTGAGAGAGGGGTTTCCAGAAACCTTAATTTTCGGATAATGGCAAACAGTTTGTGAGTGCAGAGTTTGAATCATTCCTGATAGATTCTGGTGTTAAACACAATAAAAGTTCGCTCTATCACCCGCAAAGTAATGGTTTGGTCGAGAGGATGAATAGGGTGGTGGGTGAGTGTGTTACGTGGGCAAGAGCTGGTGGTCATGATG
The DNA here is from genome assembly GCF_964204655.1 of Triturus cristatus. Lineage (NCBI taxonomy): Eukaryota > Metazoa > Chordata > Amphibia > Caudata > Salamandridae > Triturus > Triturus cristatus. The sequence goes on from NC_140590.1 coordinate 285,996,100, forward strand.
TTGGTAAAGCACTTAATGCCATGATATAGTTTTATAGAACTACGCCACATTCAATAACAAAGGTTTCACCGTTTGAATTACTGAGAGGGCGTAAACCAAACACTAGTTTCAGACCAGCTTGGATGAGCAGATGGGTGAGATCGGAGTCTGATGTTACACACTTGATATCCCTTGTTAGTGGAAATGTGTCTGAATCACAATACAAACAAAAAATGTGGTTTGATGCTCGTAAAGGTGTTAAAATGACGCAACTAGAAGTAGGTGACACTGTCAAGATTAAAAGTGGTGTACACTCTAAAGGTCACAGCAAATTTAGTTCTCCTGTTAAAGTCATCAAACTTTTGGGAAATGCTGTTATGGTTGATGGAGGGCATTGGTGGAATCTCAACAGAAAAGTCAAAGTTCGTGATTGTACCACTGTCTCTCTTTCAACAAGGAGTTCTTCTCCTAGTGTTAAACATCTTGCATCAAGAAAAAGTTCTAGAAAAATTGTTAAACCTGCCAGGTACAGGTCATAGAATGGTTGTTCTATTTAATATCATGTTTATTTTCGTTTTTATTGTTCTTTATTTTTTTTTGTTTTATAAGAAAAGAAGATGTGTTGTATTCTCTGTTTATCTTTCACTTTACTTATTGTACTGTACTGTAACCCAATGATCTGGAATGTTGATGGTTGCTTAGGAATGACATGTTATGACATTCTTGCTGGAGCTGTTGGCAGAGGCAGTCCTGTCTCTGCTTGCTGGAGCTGTTGGCAGAGGCAGTCCTGTCTCTGCTGTCCATGTAGCTATTAAACCTACAACTTATTCTACTCCTGTCTGGTTCCTTACTACAGTAAGATTATGTTGGAACAGATACAGGTCCCGGGGAGGTAGGTGGGCGTGTGTGGCTCTGCAGCTCTACATGCCAAGAACAGATGCATACTGCTGAGTAGCATATTCTGTTCGAGGCATATGAGCTGCAGATCACACACTTAGGATAGACTATATAGCAGTGTCTCCCCTAGCGGTGGTCACCTGTATCAGTTGCAGCAGTTTGGAATAAAGTTTTAAGGACAGCCTGACCTACAGAAGCTTGTTGTTTTGCTTGCACGTCAACACAGTAATGTTTAGTGAAGGTGTGTGTTGTAGACCATGTGGCTGCCCTACAAATATCTTCTAAGGGAATGTTTCCTAAGTATGCCATGGAAGCCCCTATTTTGCGTGTGGAATGCGCTCTAGGGGGAACTGTTAATGTGCGTTTAGCTTTGTGGTAGCATATTTGGATACATTTAACTATCCAACTGGCTATCCCGGATTTGGAAATGGGGTTGCCTTTATGTGGTGGAGAGAAAGCAACAAACAATGGTTTGGTTTTGCAGAATGATTTGGTTCTGTCAATGTAGTAAAGTAGGGCTCTATTAACGTCTAAGGTATGAAGAGCTCTTTCTGCGGATTTGGGAAAAATACTGGTAGCTCTACCGATTGGTTAAGATGGAACGGAGATATGACTTTTGGCAGGAATTTCGGATTTGTTCTAAGAACCACTTTGTTGCGGTGTAATTGTAGGAATGGTTCTTATATGGTTAAAGCCTGGATCTCACTTACCCGTCTAAGGGATGTGATAGCAATAAGGAAAGCCACTTTCCATGTGTGGAACTGTAGTTCGCATTTATGCAGAGGTTCAAATGGGGGTCCCATGAGCCTTGTAAGAACAAGGTTTAGATTCCACACTGGAGAGGGTGGTAATCTGGGAGGAATAATCCTCTTAGGGCCTTCCATGAAGGCTTTGATCGCAGGTACTCTAAAGAGTGACAAGTGTTGTCGATTTTGCAAGTAGGCTGCTAATGCTGCTAGGTGGAGACATATGGATGAGTACGCTAAATTACATCTTTGCAAGTGTAGTAAGTAGCAAATGATGTTCTGTATGGATGCATCCAGTGGGCATATATCATTGTTAGTGCAGTAAATGGCAAATCTTTTCCACTTTGCAGCGTAGCAGGCTCTAGTGGTAGGTCGTCTGGCCTCTTTTACAATATTCATGCAGTCTGGTGGTAGGTTGAGGTAACCAAACTCTAGGACTTCAGGAGCCAGATCGCTAGATTCAGTTGACCTGGATCTGGGTGTCTTATTTCTCCATGGTTCTGGGTTAGTAAGGACAGGGAGAGATGCAGTTTTTGGTGTGGAACTAGAGAGAGTTCCAGCAGTGTTGTGAACCAGGGCTGGCGTGCCCATGTGGGGGCTACTAGGATCAGTTTGAGAGTCTGTTGCCTGAGTTTGCGTACCACAAATGGAATGAGTGGGAGAGGCGGAAAAGCGTACGCAAATCTGTCTGACCAGTTCATCCATATCGCATTGCCCTTTGACTGTGGGTGGGGAAACCTGGCGGCGAAGGTTGGGCATTTTGCGTTTGTGTGTGGCGAACAGATCTATGTCTGGTTGGCCCCATATTTGGAAAACGGGGAGTAGGACTTGTGGATGTAATTCCCATTCGTGGATGTAATTCTGTTGAGTCTGTCGACTTAACAGGTCGGCAATCTGATTGTGAACCCCTAGAAGGTGTTCTGCAAGCAGGTATATGTTCTGGGGAATGGCCCATCTCCAAATGTTCTGTGCTAGCCCGTCGACGCGGGCTGCTGGGCCTATCCACGCCGTGAGGCCTACGGCTCATGGAAAGGACACCATTTAAAAAATGCCCCCGGTGTGGAGCAAAATTTCCGCACAGTGACCATCAGAAAGTCTGCAACCTGTGCCTATCACCGGAACACAACGAAGCCAGCTGTCCAGCCTGCGCAGCATTTCGATCCAAAAAGACCATTCGGGATCGAAGAGCTCGATGCCATATCATGGCACACAGATCAGCCCTGGAACCAGTAAACATCTTCGATGAGGGTCCCGATGTCCCGGAAGAGGATTCCGAGGAACTTCAAATCATCTCAGAAGCAGACGACTCAGACGACCCCATTACTCCGGGGCAACGCGTGAGTACCACTGCCCCTGCCCCAACCCCTCCAAAACCAAAGGCATTGGTCAAGACTTCGCCAGCTGGTCTCAGTCGAGACCGAAAACATACTTCAGAAGCCCCGCCTCCGGGCTCGGCTCCGAAGAAACATAAGCCTTCCGGTGGCTCGGGCCCGATTAAGACGCATGTCATTGTACCCCCGGCACCGAAGACAAAAGACCTCTCGGCACCGAAATCGGATTAGACACCTTCAGCACCAAAAACATCGAAGCCCATAGATTAAACGGCACCGAAAGTTCCCGAGCCGAAAGACTAAACTTCGGCACTGAAACCTTCATCGGCACCGAAACCACCGGCTAAGGACTATAATACATCTCCTAAAGCCAAAGACTCCACCGATCAACCAAAACCTCGATCGGAACCGAAAAAAATCAGCGCCAAAATCTGTTCCTGAAGAACAAGAACTTTTCCATCCAGATCCAACACAAAAAAAGGATCTATATAGAATACAAAGACTGGACATGTCACTGCAGTGCCATGTAAGAAATGGAAACTGGACACAACACCTGCCCCAGTTCCTATAAAAAAGAAGGACTCGGCAACATCACCTATTCCTCCTTCCTCTCCCATACGACCGTCTACCCCCACCCCCTCTGCCTACACCACCCTTACCTCTAACATCTCCATCACATACACCACCTCCACAGGATGATGATGATGACCTAGGGGGAGGGGGTGATCCTTATAATTCTAATGATCCGTTCACGGATCCAGATACCGCACCATTGGATGATTGGGCATACCCTCTACCAGATATACCTGACCCTACACCATATCCCTCCAAACCATCACCTCCAGATGACCACCTGGGGTTTGGACAACTAGTAAACAGAGCAGCACTTTACCATGGCGTCACCATGCACTCTGATGCACCAGAGGAAGACTTCCTCTTAGACACTTTTGAACAGTCTCAGATGTCGGTACAAATTTTAACTATGCTTAAAGGGGTGATAAAACACGCCACAGAAGTATTTAAAGACCCCGTCCGTGCCAGGGTGCTTAACCCAAGAATTGAGAAAAAAATATAGACTTGCCCCAGAAGATACTTGTTACATCAAAGGACAGCTCCCTCTGGATTCTTTGGTCGTTTCCAACGCAAGGAAACGCGCCAACTCCCAAACCACGGGATATACACCAACCCCAGACAAAGAATCCAAACTATTGGAAGCCTCGGGCAAACGAGTAGCAGCACAAGCTGCTAATCATTGACGTATTGCCAACACCCAAGCCCTATTAGCACGCTACGATAGGGCTCACTACGATCAGTTGGAGAATCTGCTACAACACCTGCCAGACCAATACAAGACCCAGGCAAATTACCTTATACAAGAGGGAAAACTTATCTCAAATGCGTCAATTAAATGCGCACTTGATGCCGCAGACACCGCCTCTCGAGCACTAAACACAAGTGTACTCCTTAGACGCCATGCCTGGCTACGCATTTCAGGCTTTAAGCCAGAAGTACAAAGTACCATACTTAGCCAACCTTTTAATCAAGAACAACTGTTTGGGCCAGCAGTTGACACTGCACTTGAAAAAATGAAAAAAGACACCGAGACTGCTAAGTCCATGGGAGCATTGCAGTCTCCACAACCACGCGGCTCTTTCGACGCTCCTTCAAGAATATGGGAACAGACACCTCCTCTACGTTCAAAACCTCTACACAAACATCCCCCAGTAGAGGATATTTTAGACGAGGATATAGAGGAAACAACAACAAGGGACGAGGTCGAGGCAATACCAACACTCGTACCTCCCCCGCCACAAAACAGTGACTTTCCTCCACTCCCCCCAGACCATTCCACTCCAGTCGGGGGAAGACTCAAACATTTCCTATCTGTCTGGAACTCCATCACAACAGACAAGTGGGTAAGACAAATTATCCAGTATGGTTACTGCCTGGAACTCACCACTACCCCTCCACACATACCACCCAAGCAGCGTTCCATGTCACCGGACCATCTTACGCTCCTCAAACAAGAGGTTCGCTCATTGCTTCAAAAACACGCAATAGAGCCAGATCCCTTACAACATCGGGGTACAGGGGTATACTCACTAGACTTCTTAATCCCCAAAAAGGACGAGACTCCAAGACCAATACTCAACCTCAGACTCCTAAATCTGTACATAAACTCAGATCATTTCCATATGACCACTCTTCAACAAGTGCTCCCACTACTACAACAAGGCGATTTCCTTGCCACACTAGATCTCAAGGACGCTTATTTCCACATTCCCATACATCCTGCTCACAGGAAGTACCTAAGGTTTGTGGTTGACGGGCAACACTATCAGTTTACAGTCCTTCCATTCGGGGTAACAACTGCGCCCAGAGTATTCACCAAATGTCTAGCAGTTTTAGGTAGCGTTTAGTAACGGGTTAACCTTTATCCAAGTACCACCAATTTTAGTAGATTAAGAAACGGAGAACCAAGTACATAAAACACTTGCCCAGGATCACACAATGAGGTTAACTGAAAGTGAGCCAAGGTTGAAGGTTCAGTGCACTCGTTTGGCCAGTTATATTTGAGCCACATTTCATCAAGAGCTAGGTGAATAGTTTGCTGGTACTAGGCAACATCTGAAATGGTTACCTAAAATGTACTGGCATGGATGACTAGTTAGAGGAGCTAATATGAGTAGACCGTGCATGTGTGTATATGCAATGTATACAAATAGGCACCTTAACAATTGACACTGGAAAGCGAAAATGTTCAGGCCCTAGGATAAACTGGTCTAAAGAAATCCTCCTCCTGTTTGGGATGGATAGATTGATGGGGCTTCCCGCTCCTAGACTTCAATAAGATGTATTGTTTTCAGGGTCCAAATCTTTGCAGAGGCCCATGAGTCTGTCCTTTGTGTTATATTTTTTTCTCTTCCTGGAGCCTCGGATTCTCTACAACAGGCCCACCTTGCAATTGGTTTGAAGGTTGCATCAAAGCACCTTGCTGATACTTTTACCACTAGGCAGTCAGGAAGACAGTTTTTTTTCTGCTGTAAAGAAATCGCATGCAGAGCAAGTGAATACATGGAGAAGGTACCGCTGGAAGGTACTAAAGCCAGGAACAGATAACAGTGCAAACTTCTCAGGAGAGACAGCAAAACAATGTGAAAGTGTACTGATGTATGTTCTTTACGGCAGAAATCACAAAGGTACCCACTGTAGAAACTCTCCTTCTTAAGACAGTAACCATCTCAAGCCACCTCTAAAACCCGTACCTCGGTTTCTGCTAAACTACTGTGAAATTTTAGGAACCATTTATGTGAAGAATCATTTATTAAAATGTGTGGATGCATGCTAGTGTTTACAAACAATATTCATTATGGAAAATCAGAGTAACCAGTTTCAACAAGATTATGCTTGTATTAAGCTTGTGGTTTCAGTGACAAGCTCTCCAGGCGAAACAGCAGCACAGTTCCACACCTGTCTTTGCCAGGTGGTGGACTGGGTGTCCGCTAACTGTTTGAAGCTGAATGCTAGTAAGACTGAAGTCTTACTTTTCGGCAACCATACCAACTTCTGGGCCCCCACTCTCTTGTGGGGAGAGTGTTCTGGTCAGTACGACCAGACTTTGGTACACTTTTGTGGTGCGGCTTAAGGAAGAAACTTACTTGTTGTCATTTAGAAAGGCATTAAAAACGTGGCTTTTTAATCTTTGAGGCTGTCTCTACTGGTCTTATCGGTTTTGTGCTGAGCTAGCGCCTTGATACCTTTCGGTGAATGTTTTTGTGCTCTATAAGTCTCCTTTTTATTTCAATAGGTCTGACATTGGTGGTCAGCATTTTGGATTTGTCAATGCGGGTCATTTTTTGACATGGTTTATGTAAAACGAATAGTTTCTTACCTGTCGGTGTAGTTTTGCAGCTTGAAGATCTTTCTGGATTCACTATGCTGTGCATTATTCCGCGATCTTGTGGTTGGGTCCGGATTCGTAGTCTTTTTTTTTTTGTCGTTGCCTAGGTGGGCGTCGACGTCCCACCATTTGGTGTACCTCTCGTGACGTCAGCGCGTTTCCTGCGGAAGTCCCACCTTGGGTGCGCCATCTTCGGGTTCTTTTTTCCCTTGTTTTGTTCTTTTGTCTTCTCTTTTTTTTTTTTTTTTTTTAACCCCAGGCGGTTTTAGTCTTGTTTATTCTCCAAGTCTCTTTTCAGTATTGTATTCTTCTCAACCTCACTTGTTATTCCACCTTACTCTCCTGCCTCATCTTTCTGGCGGAGGTGGGTGGGTCCGCTAGTGAATCCAGAAAGATCTTCAAGCTGCAAAACTACACCGACAGGTAAGAAACTATTCGTTTTGCAGCGTGAATCTTTCTGGATTCACTATGCTGTGCATAGACTTTGTAGCGGTTTGCTATTTTTGTGGCGGCTGGGTGGAAGATGAGCGTTGGTCGTTGAATATATGTTGGAGCACCTTCTGTCCTACTTGTGCTTCCTTGTTCATCTGTATGTCCACGCAGTAGTGCTTAGTGAACGTGTGTACTGAAGCCCAGGTTGCCGCCAGGCATATGTCCTGAATGGGCGTGTTTGCCAGAAAGGCAATTGTTGCCCCCTTCTTCCTTGTGGAGTGTGCCTGTGCCCCCTCCGATAGTTCTTGTCCGGCCTGCCTGTGGCAGAATTGTATTGTTAGCGCGATCCATCGTGCGATGGTGCCCTTGGTCACTGGTCTACCCAGGAAACTGGTAGCGAATGATCCGAAAAACTGTTTTGTTTTGCTATGTTCCTTTGTTCTCTCTATGTAGTGCATCACCGCCCTTCTGGCGTCAAGAGTGTGAAGTGCCCTCTCTGCGCCCTTTGTCGGGTTTTGGAAGAAACTTGGTATTTGAATGGTCTGGTTGATATGGAAAGCGGACACCACCTTTGGCATTAAGTGTGGGTCCGTCCTCATGACGACTCTGTCCTTGTGGATCTGTATGTAGGGCTCCTGTAGTGTTAACGCCTGCAGTTCGCTTACCCTGCGTAGCGATGTTATTGCTACCAGGAAGGCTGTTTTCATGCTCAGCATTTGTAGTGAGGCTTTGTGTATGGGCTCAAAGGGCGCCTTCATGAGTTCAGTCAGGACTAAATTGAGGTTGCATGCCGGCGGCGGCATTCTTTTAGGTGGTGCTAATCTTTTAGCTCCCTCGAGGAATCTCTTTACTACTCGAGAGGTAAAGAAACTTCCTCCCGTCTCCCCTCGTGTGTACGCTACAATCGCCGCTAGGTGGACTCTTAGTGACGACGAGCATAGATTAGATTTTAGTAGGTGTGTGAGGTATCTAAGCACCGTTGATACCTTGGTCATTTTGTTTTGCAGTTTATTTCTGGTGCACCAAATAGTAAACCTTTTCCATTTATCCCCATAGCATTTCCGTGTCGTTGGCCTCCTAGCCTCACGCAACACTCGCATAGTGCTTCGAGGTAGCTTAAGGTGTGCGAACTCTAGGTCCTCAGGAGGCAAGCCGCTAGACTGAGGCTCTCTGGCTCTGGGTGTAGAACCTCTCCGTTCTGCATGGAGAGTAAGTCTTTGATTTTTTTTAATTTGTGTGGGGGGCCCTCTGCCATCTCCACTATCTGAGAGTACCACGTTTGTCTTGCCCACTGTGGTGCTATTAGGATCAGCGTCATGTTGCTTGTCCTGCATTTGTTGAGTACCCTGTGCATCAGTGGTATTGGTGGAAAAGCGTAGGCAAATGTTTTGACCAGCTTATCCATAGGGTATTCCCCTGGGATTGTTTTTCTGGTTGTCTGGATGCGAAGTTTTGGCATTTTGCATTCTGGCGTGTTGCAAATAGGTCTATTGTAGGTTTCCCCCACCTTCTGAATAGTTTTTGCGTTTCCCATCCATTGAGCTCCCACTCGTGGGATGCCGAAGTCTGCCTGCTGAGCCAGTCCGCTTCCACATTGTCCTTCCCTGGACGGTGTATGGCCAGCAGGTCTATTTTCAGTGGGATTGCCCATCTCCTGAGCCATTTTGGATAGGGGGAACGATTGCGTTCCTCCCTGCTTGTTGATGTAGAACATCGTTGTAGTATTGTCTGTTTGCATCAACACTCTTTGGTTGTACAGCTGCCTCTGGAAAGCCTTCAGGGCTAGCAGTACGTCTTCAATTCCAGGTAGTTGATGTGTTTTACCGCATCCGTTGGAGTCCACAGACCTCTCACTCTGAGCTTGTTCATGTGTGCACCCCATCCCCTCTGGGATGCGTCTGTGGTGATGGTCACAGTTGGGTTTGGAGGTGTCAAGGGTTTCCCTGTTGTCATGTTTTCCCTGTTCCAGCCTGTTATCTCTTCCTGCACTGCGTGCGTTACAACCACTAGATCCTCCCAACTTCCGTTTGCTTGTGACCATTGTTGTTGCAGCCATTCTTGGAATGGTCTCATGTGTAGGCGTACATTGGGGACTAGGTGTATGCATGACGCCATCATCCCCATGATCTTGCTCGCCGTTCTCACTGTCAGAGCTCGCCCCTTCTGGTAGAGACGTGTCTCCTTCAGCAGGGCTTCTGTTCTCCTGTTGCTGGGCATGACTGTGTTGTTTATGGTGTTGATCTGTGCCCCCAGGAAGATCCTCAACTGTTCTGGTTCCATTGATGATTTCCCCCAGTGAATCGAGAACCCTAGACTTGTTAGTGTATTTGTCACTATTTCTGCGTGTTCCTCGCACTTGTCGCGAGTACTTGCTTTGATTAGCCAGTCGTCCAGGTAAGGGTATACATGGATCCCTTCCCTCTGTAGGTATGCTGCTACCGCTGCCAGGCATTTTGTGAACACCCTTGGCGCGGACTTGAGGCCGAATGCCAGGGTTGTGAATTGGTAGTGATCCTCGTTGATGAACCTTACCAGGTTCTTGTGTCGACCGTTCATCGGGATGTGCAGGTAGGCATCTTTGAGATCCACCGTGGACATGAAGTCTCCTCCTCGTAACTGGGGCAGCACTTCTTGCAGCGATGTCATTTTGAATCTTTATGAATCTGTTTAGGAACCGTAGATCCAGGATGGGTCTTAGTGTTTCGTCCACCTTTGGGACCAGGAAGTAGTTTGAGTACACTCCCTTGTTCCTTTCTCTGTATGGCACCGGTTCTATGGCCTTCTTTTGGAGCAATTGCAGGAGTCTCCTTTTTGAGTTGAGCAAGCTCCTGCCCGGAGCGTTGCCTTCTTTTTGGTTTCTTGTCTGGAGGTCTTTTCTCTAGCTCTATACAGTACCCGTACTGTATGACGTTCAGAATCCATTTGTCTGATGTTATTTTTTGCCATTGTTGAAGGTAAAGTTTTAGTCTTCCGCCTACTGGTGTTGCATGCTCGTAGGCGTTTGGTTTGTGAACCCCCCTTACTGTGTTCACTATGCGCTTCACTCCCTGGGGTATCCTGAGGGTGAGCCTCTTCTTTCGATGGAAGTCACTTTGATGAGGGTTGGTCTCCCCCTCTTCTTCTCTGTCTACGTCCGTTTCCCCTCCCGCGAAAGGACTGGCCCCGAGGTTGGTACTGCCAGTTCTGCTTCTGCTGGCCCTGCTGGCTGTGACCTTCACCCTGCTGTCCTTGCTGGAAAGTCTGGTGTGACGTTCCCGGCTGGTTTCTTCCCCTTCCGAAGGGTCTCCGAGCTGTGGTGCCTCTTCGCATCCCTCTGAATTGCAGGGCCCCCATGGACCTAGCCGTTTCATTTTCCTTCTTCAGCTGGGAGAGTTTTAGTTCCACCGGAGCACCGAACAGCGTCTCACCGTTGAATGGTGTGTTCAATATGTTGTTCTGGACCTCCTGTTTGAAGCCAGAAATTCGGAGCCAGGCTTGCCTCCTCTCCGTGATACCAATAGCCATCAGCCTGCTAGATGTCGCTGCCCCGTCCAATGCTGTCTTAATGCATGCGTTAGCAATGCTTTTGCCTTCCTCGACCAGATGGGAAGCTCTCTGTCTGTACTGCTCTGGGAGATGCTTAATTAGGTCTCCCATCTCGTCCCAGTGTTGGTGCTGGTGCCTGTTCAGAAGGGCATTGGAGTTGGCCATGCGCCAGTGCATGGCCGCATTTCTCTCCACCTTCCTCCCGGTGAGGTCCATTCTTCTGCTCTCCTTGTCGGGAGGCGGCCCTGAGGTAGCCGGCACATTTGCCCTCTTCCTGGCCGTGGAAGCAATGATGGAGTCAGCTGTGACTGATCCCTTGATATATGGAGGATCCTGTGAAGAGTGCTTGTACTTTTTTTCTGTTCTTGGAGTGATGGATCTGCAAGTTCCGGGCTCCTTGAATGCCTCCTTCCCTTGGTTCATCACGCTTTGGAGCATGGGGAGGAACTGGCTCCTAGTCTGGATGGGGAGCAATGTTTCCACTAGAAAGTCTGCTTTCTGCTTCTCCTCGTCCAATTTCACCCCAAAGGCCGCTGCTGCGCTCCTGACGACCATGTTGTATGCTCCAATGTCGTCTGGCGGCGAAGGCCTCGAAGGATATATGTCTCCACGGGCTCTTCGGGACTTTCGGCGGCGAGGTCTTGCCATTCCATCTCCTGAGTCGTCGACGGCGCCGAGCCGTAGATCGACTGCTGCTCGTCTTCTTCTCCCTCATAGTAGGCTTCCTCCTCCTCCTCTTCAGGATCTCTCGACAGATCTTCGGTGTCGAAGTCCTCCTGTTCCTCGACCTCGGTCGGCAGCCTTACTGGGATCTTGTACTGTCTCATTTTTTCGTCGAACTCCTTCTTCCTCAGAAGGATACTCTCCATCTCCGCCTCAAACCTTCTCTTTTTCTTCTCCATTTTGGAGGCGGGATTGGCGTCGAGCGCTGGTCTCTTCGACGGAGCTTGCGTCAACGCAGCCTTTTCCTTCGTCGTTGGGTGGCTCACCTCGAGGCCCTGCTTCGACGAACCCTGCTTTTCGGCGGGCTTCGGCACCTGGGAGTCCTTCTCGAAGGATCTGCCGGGCCTTTTGTCCTTGGATCCACTTGCGGTCGTCGAAATTTTTGCCGCCGGTGTTCCTTCCGAGGACTTTGACTCTGTTTTTCGAGAGTCACTCTCAGATTTTCGGGGCTTTCGTACTCGAAGAGTCTCCTACCCTTTCAGGCGTTTTCTTATCGGTCTCTGCGACCGTGAAGACGTCGGGTCCTTCGGCGATGTTGTCCTCATCGTCGGTGGAGAGGCCCAGCTCGTACAGCGACGGGGCCTTACCCTTGCCTTCCATGTTGAAGTTGGCTCTTCTCTGCCTTTCCCTCACTCGGATCGTCTTCGGCGTGAAGACGGCGCAGGCGTTGCAATCCTTGCTCACGTGGTCGATCGGCAGGCAAAGGTTGCAGACTGGATGCTGATCCTTCTGCGCGTATTTGTGGTGGCAGTTACGGCAGAATTTGAATGGTGTCTTGTCCATTGCGCTCAGAGTCTCTGAGTGCACATTTTCCAATGGGCGTCGAAGTTTTCGTGGAACTCCACCTTCTTCGTCGTCCCAGGTGTATTTCCTTCTTCTCTGTAGTCTTGTATACTTTCTCCTTCGATGAAACTCGCGTATTTATCTTTTCCTTCGTTCAAACTCTGGAGCTTCTCGATGACGATCCAGACCCAACGGCGGAAAAAAGAATCTGAAGATGGCGCACCCAAGGTGGGACTTCCGCAGGAAGCACGCCGACGTCACGAGAGGTACACCAAATGGTAGGATGTCGACGCCCACCTGGGCTACGACAAAAAAATAAAATAAAGAAGAAGAAGAAGAAAGACTACGAATCCGGACCCAATCACAAGATCGCGGAATAATGCACAGCATAGTGAATCCAGAAAGATTCACGCTGCAAAACTTTATTGTTGCTGGAGCTGCTGGGTCCTAACCATTACAACAACTTTTGGAAAAATAGTTTTTGGTCTCAAAGCACACATTGCCACAGTATTTCCTAGCACTTAACAAAACTACATGTTCCGATACGCTGCTTGTAAAAGTGCAGAATGCGGACACTCACGGTGAAGCCAGTCAAAAGATAGAATTTTCATTAAAAACAAAAGGTCTTGCTTAACACCAGACCTAATTAGGAGCCCAATTATTAAAGAAAAAATCACGAAAGTTCACCCATGGTATATTTTCTTGCATTGATGCACATTAATGGTTTTCATGTATTTACATGAAGGCCAGGAAATCTTACTCCTAGAAAGAATTTGTGAACTGCATTTCAGCCCTGCCAAATATGATTGCATAGTTTTGCTAATGTGAAAATCTGTTGAGCATTTAAGAGTTTCGTTGTCCTCTAACCACATTTTTTCCAGCCCAGGAAGAAATTTTCCTTCTGCAATTGTTAGTAGTACATTTCTAACCTTTGTCAGTGCCTGAAAAGATTAGAGAAGAGCTGGTGAAAACCACTTAAAAGTGCAAGTTAGGTTTGCACAGACTCTAAAAGGCATTCCAACTTTGGAAACATTGCTTACCATTACCTTTAGCCCCAGTATGTAGATCTGCAAAAAGGTGACAAAATAAGGAAATTGCTAGTATTCAAACCCTTATATAGTATGAACCCTGGTATAATCAGAGAGACTATCATCAGAGCTCATATAAAATGAGATTGCTGCTATTATTTGTCACTGCACTACATGGCACCAAAGGGCCAAGTGGATTTTGTTGCAGGGCAAGTAGATTTATTAAGCTACTTGTCTCATGGACAAGTAGATATTTTAATAAATTCCACACCCCTGTGGATTACCTCAACAGTTTCGAGTTTTCCCCTCTCTCCTGCATGAGCCATCTGAGAGGCCTGTGGTCAGTTTGAACCCAGAAGTGGATCCCAAACAGGGGTCTCAGCTTCTGCAGTGATCAGACCTCAGAAAAGGGTTCCCTTTCTATAGCATTTCAACACTGCTCTCTACATAGTAGTAACCTGATGAAAGGCAACTGCTTGATCTGGAGCCTCGATTTAGTTGTGATAACAATGCCCCAATTCCAAGTTCTTAAGCATCTGTTTGGACCAAAAACTTCTAGCTAAAATCAGGTGCCTTGTTTACAGGTTCTGTGCAGAGCGCATTTATCAGGGTGGCAAAGGCCTTCCGACACTCCTCAGTCCATATGACCTTCTTGGAAGTCAGCTCATTCAGGGGAGCTACAATAGTGCCATACCCTTAGACAAATCTTTGGTAATAACCTGTAAGCTCTGGTCAGAGTCTGGGTTTTGAGAGGTTTCCAAGTAGGGACAGTCTGGATCTTCGGCTGGAGAGGCTGCGTACATCCCCTGGCAATTACGTGTCCCATGTACACTACAGACTTTTCTGTCATTTCAGTGCATGATCAGCTCTTTGCTGGCCTCCAAGTTCTTGTTATCCCTTTCCATGTACTCAGCAATGCTGGAACGCAGGCCCAGCAGATAGTCAACAATGACCCGTTTAGGTTCCTTGACAGGTTCCTACCACTCTTCTTGGATAAGACTTAAGGAACCTCCGACAGGGTGCCCATACAAAAGCTTGAAGGAGTTGAAGCACACTCACCTTCTGTGGTACCTTCCATAATCATACCTTTTAGAGTCCTGTTGAATCTTTCCACAAGCTCATTGGTTTGTGGGTGTTAAGGGGTAATGAACGTGCAAGTCGTCCAACACTAATGCCACATAGCTTTAAAGTGTGTAGACATGAAGTTTGTCCCCCTATCTGTGATTACTTCTTTGGGGCCCTTACTCTGATAAAGACATCACGCATTGCCCTGGCCGGCACAGGCACAGTTACAATCATTGTTATGGCTTCAGGGTATCTAGTGGTATGATTCAGCATCACCATAATAAACCTGTTCCCTGAAGCGGTTTAAGGGACTCTGGCCAGACAATATCAATCCCCATTTCTCTCAAAAGGTGCCCCAAAACAGGTAGTGGGAACAGGAGAGACTTAGGTTGTCACTGGCTTGACAGGTGGGGTAGGAGCAACTGAACTGCTTCACCTTTTAAGACACCGGGGGCCAGCAAAAGTGGCTGATCAATCCGTACAAGATTTTATTCTACCCAAAATGCCCTGACAAGAAAATATTATAGGCTTAGTTCAAGAGGAATGGCCTGTACTACTGGGGAGTAACCATTAGCCTGGTTGGTCCAGGTGTAATTCCTTAGCCTCACTAAACACGCTCTTCCCAGTAGATCATGTGGGTGTCACTGGTATCCACCATCTCCTAGGCTTCAACCTGGTTCCGAAGGCCTTCAAGGGCTTGGCCCTCCTTCTGCCTTTGGCAGAATTCATCTGTGGAGGATCCACACGCCCCATTCAACTCAGATCTGACAGATAGGCTCCTCTTCCCCATTAGTCTCCAGATCTTTTACCTGAAGATCAGATTCCTTTTGAGCCGTGGGAAGTTTAGAGGCAAGTTTCGCACACCTCTTGCCCATCCTCTTGGCTGTGGGAACCTGTAGAGGGAATTCCTCCAGATTCCTGGCTCCCTGAAGCCCAGACCAGGCCCAAACTTCCTTGATTGGCTGTCTGGGCCCTTGTAGCCACACACACCCACCCACTCAAGGAGACCCAACATTTCAGTGAGATTCCTCACTTCCACTATTGCCCAAGCTGAGGTTTTTAAGTAGATTTCCAACATACAGTTCACTGGAATGGATAGCTACCATCTCAGGGCCAGTAACCCCTCTCCACTCAAAGGTGACCATTGCTAGAAGATGAGATTTTACTTCATTGCTAGCGTTGACTAATCTATGGTGAGCGTTTGGGATAATCTGTTCTGGGGAAACCAGACTGTCTACCATTGTGATCATGTTTGCTCCTGTATCCCTCCAAGTCTCTACCCTGGTCACATTGATTGGCCATTGGCTGGGTTTTACCTTGCTAGGAGGGAAGGTGGCCATGGCTTCAACATCCACCCCCACCCCACAGAGACTAAGGGGACTTCAGCCCGACGCCTAGTTTTCCCCAGGCAAACTTCCACCCCAATACCTACATTTGTAATCCCTTGGGACTACACTCCTTTGGCTTAGGGAAGTAGCTACAATAAAAATACAATAAACAGAAGTATGGATTTGGTTGCGCACATAACAGCAGCATGTGAACAAACTGAAAATTCACTTCTTATCAAATGTTTTACCCTCACATCGAAAGGCTCTATTTTGAAGTCTGAGGGGTTATGAACGTCGCTTATTGGAAAAAGAATATTTATGCTACCAATACATGCATCTAAAGTTAGTCACTGGAAGTCTGATACAGTAAGTTGCATTGATTATTTGAAAAAATACAAGTCATAGAATTGTCAACAGTAACATAAATGTAAAAAGACAGCACTAACTTTAGTCATGAAGCCATTTTGATAGCCAAAAGGGTTAGTGAGAGGCTATTCATCAAGGGAGGGAGTTGTTGTTGGAAAACCAGTTGCAAATAATGTGGTTGGCATCCTGGTACCTATTCAATAATTAACATTTTACTTCTGCAGTGCAAAACGCAAAGACTGCAGCAATTTCAAAGGGGGGGGGGGGGCGGAGAAAATGTATGCAAATCTGCATTTACACAAGACAACCTTAGACAATGTTCTTAAAGGAATTCAGACCGAAATCTACACAAATTGTGACGCAACAAGCACCATGTGTAAACTCATTTGCATATCTGCTCTAAAAGACAATTGAGTAAGACACCAGTAGCAGTTAACATACATAACTGATAAATAAAGACAGAATTACACCATGCAGAGAGAATTAACATATCACAGAAAGTGAGGGCAGACTCAGCAGACACAAAAATAAAGAAAAGACTCTACATGACAACCATGAGGATAGTTACAATGATACACCAACGTGATGGTTATAAAAATGTACATGAAGATCTAGAAAAACATCAATGACAATGGAGCATATAACAGCCTTTCATGAAGACTAGATCAGAGTAAGGCAAGCCAGAAACAGACACTGAGTAGAAGGTGTGCAATATTCGAATATAACTAACAAGAAAGACGTAGGGCACAGCACAGAAAATTAAGAGCTGAAACAGGGAATACAGGACTCATAAAGGCTGAGGAGGGTGTGTGAGTACAATGGAATGCCATTAGGAGTACTTACTGGCACATTGACCTTGGGATGCTCTTGATGCTTCTTCTTGAGCTCCTCAAAGTGTGCCTCTTCCTGACGGCGCTTCTCCTCATCAAGCGACTTAAGGTATTCCCTACGCTCGTGCTCTTTCATCATTTCATACCGCTTGAACTCCTCATGTCGGGCTGCATCATAATTCTCCAGGTCCTTAGTGGCCTGAAAAGAAAAAGCAAGTTAATCTTTAATGTGGATTAAAGATAGATAGATACAGCTTATTCCAATGAAGAAAAACTCACTTTAATCAGACGACCAGACATCTGACTAAAGGTCAACTGGGCACCTCAAGTCTACAAAAGCTTTTCAAAAGCAATGGGTAGTAGACATCGCTCTACTAGACTGCATCTGTCCTCTATTACAGTCACTGTATGAAGAGCAACCAATTTCCCACTCCAATTTCCCGACCAACTTCAGTAAACAGAGGGGCATTTTGCTGCTGCTTTACAAGTTTGTTGAATAGATGTTGCCAAGAAAAGCAGTTTCTAGAGTTTATGATGCCCATGAAACGCACCCTGTGATAATGGCTCAACTGGAAGCCCTGTAGCACTGTCTGTGTTGGAAGAAGCACAAGAGCCATATTTTATGATGCAGTACGCAAGCGCTCCTTTACATTAAGTGTTTGTAATCCCCTTTCTGCAGAGGGTTTAGGGCTGTGAAGGAAAGTAGCGAAGTCTACAGTTTGATTTAAATTAAGCAAATGAGATTAAGAAAATGAAACTGATGAATCTCTCTGAACTAACTTGGGAGAAGCGCCAACACCACCATAGCCTTACTTTCCGGCATGCTATAGTTTCAGTGTCCATCTGTAATTAACTATCAGGTTTTATTTTCCAATTTTGTAATATCTCAGTTTATGAACTATTTTTCATTGTAATCTTCACTGCTCTATATTTCGCCTCAATACTAGTGTAACATGTAAAGTAAACTATTGACATTTGGGGCAGCACATCTGTAGAAAAAAGGTTAAATTTTTTTTTTAATTGTAAATGTTTAAAAAAAACACACCAGATATAGATACCCCTAGGTACAAACTGTGCAAGTTTGTAAAGACAATCATATATTGTGACCCAGTGAAAATGGTTGGCAGGTTAGGCTCACTCTATGCAGGTTATGCCAATTTAAACAGTGACCTTTAAAGTAGGTGCTTAGGCGATCGTTAAAGAACTAGGAGTTAATTCAAATGGAGGTTGCATCGGCTTCCAAATGAGAGGTATGGCTCAGCATGGTATGTGAGGCTTGCATGGCTGGAACCCGCAAGAAACAAAGGGACGTATTCAAGCAGAATGAAGTCCATGGGGCTGAAATCCCATTTGTGAGATGTTTAGCTCTACCTATGACAAGATTCCTTCACCAATTCAAGAAAGAAACCTGCAGTAATCAGGCATATTCTGAGTGAGAAGTAGGTACAGGCTCAGGCAGTTGTCCAAGGCACTGAAGTATGAAGTAGAAGTGGCTTCTGGTCCATGTGAGGCACCACCCTGCCCAAAGTGAGAAGGTCTGCAGTCACTGAAGGAGGTAGCAAACAGCGAGGGTGGACACAAGGCAGAAGCGCAGAGGAGACCCCCAACTGAATTTAGCTGCAAAGGGAATGAGAACAGGAAAAACAAGCATTGGCATGGCCAATAGGTCTCGCCTTTGGGACCTTATAAGTGTTTAGCCATGCAACAGTTGCATAACTAAATACTTATAAGGTCCCAAAAGCGAGACCTATTGGCTATGCAAAGCGGCCGCGAAAGTGAAAGTAATCGCGGTAAAACGCAGCGCGCGCCCGCGCACATGCACTGTAGCTCTAGGCTGGCCTGGTAGCACTTTTTGGAGCCCTCTCAATAAGTCTCGCCAGACCAGCGCATGCGCTGGGTCAGGCGAGACCTAAAAAAGGGCAGTGTGTGACAGTGGCTGTCTTTTTAGGACTTGGGTACTATAAGAAATTGGACACCTCACAGAATGATTACAACCCTTGTGAGAGCGAACACTCAAAGTCACTAAATTAACCTGATCTTACCCTCCTGGTAGCTATGGCACAGAGCAGACAGGCTTAACTTAGGGCAGGGGTCTTCAAACTGTGGGGCGCGACCCCCAGGGGGGCCGTGGAGTGATGCAAAGGGGGTCGCGCCTTCCCAGTCACACTTCTGCACAGGCCCAAGGGCTTCAGCCCCCCCCCCCCGCCCCTCCGTCTTCCCCCGTCCTGTGTCTCAGTCCGGGCTGCTGCAGTGAAACTCGAGCTGCTGGGGGCTCAGCTGGGCAGTGTCTGGAGTCTTATCTCCAGCACTCCCTTGTTTTTCACAGGTCTTTAAAGACCATTTGCATTTTTACATGCCTTTGCAAACTGGTTACAGAGGCTTAGGTTTTATCCCTGGTTCCAGTACCCCCTGGGTCCCCACTCAGCCTATTCCTTACATTTGTATTTTACATTTACTGCTGTAGTGTGAGAATGCATTTCATGGAAAGGAATATAAAGTAGGTTTGCCAAAAGAAAAATGCCTGTTGTGTTTTGTTTAAAGAGCCTGCAAAGATCTCCTCTTGGCACTAAATAGACTTAGAAATAAAAAAGTATATGCATTCGTTATATGACTTTTCTGTCTTTGTTCTCTTTAATTATCAGTCATGGATCATTGAGGCAGCCCTAGAACACAATTAAAAGTGCTTTCTATTTATATTTGCTGTTCGAAGTATGCACAGATAAGTACTGAAAATACAGCTTTAGGTGACTGCTTTTTTTTGTACCGACTGGGCCATCAAAAAAATCTGCTGGCAACCCTAACCATAGGGCTGAAAGTTTGTTGCAGAATCAGCACATTATTTATTTCCTTCAGCCTCGATCCCCGATTAATGCTGCAATAGTTTAACTTAGATCTTAAACTCTACGCCGCCGTCAATAACATGCTGAGTTACTTCAAGTGTCTGGGAACGCACCCTGCATTCAGACAACTCACTCATGATTCTCGCCTTTCACTTTCACGCTCACCCTGCATACACAGCGATCACAGTGCACTCACACTGATCACCATACACTCGCACCATTCACCCGCTCACCTTGCACTCACAGTGATCACTCTGCACTTACAATGCACTTGTGCTGCTCACCCTATACCTCACCCTGCAGTCACATGAGTACACTACTCATCCTGCACTCGTGACACTTCACTCACCTGTCCCCCTCACTACTCAATATGCAACTCACTCAAACAAGCCCATCAGTAATCATACATTTGTTCATCCCATTCTAAACTTGCATCCGCACCCAAATTCATACGCCACCTCACTCACCCTGCAGTCACTCCTCTTTCCCTACTCTCACACTGTTGCATCGCTCACCGTGCACTCACATGGGCACTCTTGTCACCCACACAGTGCAGAGGGTTAATGTGCCTGCTTCAAAGAATATGTACCATGCAGATCACAGAAATGAGTGCGAGTAAACTATGAGTAGTGCTATAAAAAATTAAATGTTTGTCAGAAAGGTGCTATAGAGAGATGTGGTGCATTGTTGGTGAGTGGCAGTGAAGGAATTCATGGAGAAGGAGGAAACAAGGGTGGGGCATCAAAAAAGACTGTTGCACCGTGTGCGACCAGTGTTAGGACCAGCCCTGACTGGGAGTGTTAGCCCCCCCCACTGAAGTTCTAGTCTAGTGGCGCCCCTGAAAAAGTTACCAAAAGATGTCCTGGGGCTAATAACCATCTACTGCCTGAAGGCAAATGAGAAACACACAGAAGGAGAACCAGCCAAATGGGGTACCCTACAGAGCATAGAGAAAGGTTTTATATCTTCCTAAAGGATAATAGATTCTTGGTGGAGCGAAGCAAAGGAGGGTCACGTTCCATAACTGCGCGGCATGCATCAAAACAGCGAGACCGACAACTCATGCCTTCTTGAATTAGGGAACAATAAGCAGAGTGGCACATGCCGAGAGGAGCATACGGGTCTGACCCATATGCTTGGTGACGAGAGATGAGAGGATGAGAGAGGACAGCAAGGGAGTGAGAAAATTTGATTGAAGAGGTCAGGGATGAGGATAAATGTGAATTGCAGAAGAGAAGTGTGGACACGTAAGAAGTGAGTGTGATCCAAAGATGAGGGCTTCTGTTAGAACAAAGGGGAGATGTGAAAGAGGAATGGGGGGGACTGGACATGTGTAAGATACAAATAGACAAAAATTTGAATGGAGAGACGAGGTGAATGAGAAGTGCTGAGGGGCACAGGAGGTGACAGGGCCAGAGAGGCCATGAGAGACTGTTAGAGATGAGGGCAGTGAAAAGACAGAATGGCAAGAGGTGATTAAAGGTGAAGTGAGAGGTTGAATGGGGAGAATTCAGAAGTTGTAAAAAGGGGTGAAAGAAAATGGCCTGAAAGTGAGAGAGGGATCCGGGGTTAGGTTAGGAGAGAGGGATGGAAGGAAGGGGGTGAGAGGAAAGCTGCATGGGTAAACTATTTAACTCTGTTTAACTCTGCACAAAACCGCCAGGGTTCTAAGGGACCCCTGCTTCTCCCGGTCAGGGCCAGGTGAGCTTCTAATGTGGCAGCACGTATTGCTGCAGAATGGGAGGCCCTTCACAAAGGTTGACTTGAAATCTTTCTGGTGATAATTGCTGTATTCTGGCTATAAATGGGTACTGATTGGGTGAAATCTTTCCTCGGTGTTACTGTGTGTAAAAAATGTCAAAATAATGAAGCAATGCTATCCCAAAATACGCGGCATCACATAACCTCATTTACATTTTCATCCCACACAATTTAGTCAACAGGTTTAGAAATTTTTGTCAGGAGGGGGTCCTGACGCCTCAAAATGTTGACGGGGTGTCTCGGCATCCAAAAGTTTGAAGACCTCTGACTTAGGGCAATGTGTAAAGTATTTATGCAGTATCAAAAAGCAAAAAAATAAAAAACTTACGAAATTAATTTTGAAAGTTTTAAATAGAATCTGCGCCCCCCAAAAAAGCACAAAACACCATTGATAGTCAATGGTCGTAGTAGTCCATTATTTAGGTGTAATTTGAGGCTGGCCGCGATGGAAAGCTGGTTGGACACACCAGCCATGTTCGCTGTGATCAAACATTTTACCTCCTTACTTATGGCCAGATTTAGATAATGGATTGTGGCCCGCCTCTCAGCCAAGAGGACGAAGTAAACTACTCTGTCCCGATGACTGACAAACTACCTGCCAAATTTATAAACGATTGCCTGGCAGGTCATCATTTATAAAGGCATTGGCAAGATCCGCAGTCACGGCACTGCCTATCAATGCATTTCACTCTTTGCCACAGGGCTGCATCAGGAAGATGCAACCCTGTAGTAAATACTATAATTTTTTTCTTTCCAAAAAGGAAATCCAAAAACAGTATTTTCTTTTTGAAAAGAAAAAATGTTATGCTCCCTTCTCCATGGGAGTCTTCACCCATGAAGGGGGAGCATTATAATGATTTTACTGCAACTTACCGGGCGATAAGAAACAGTAAAAGAATTACATGTCCGCCCACCCAAATTGGCCATGTAACCATTTCTCAGATAGCCCTCACTCCCCAGAGCTGTCGGAAAAGTTTAGTCATGGCGGAGACAGAGTAGTCTCCACCATGGCCAAACTGAAGGTCTGCACGCATTTAAATCGGGAGGGCGGAACTTCATATTGGTGTTATATATACACTCGGTCGCCTTTGCGATTGAGTACACATACCACCAATATAAAACTTGTGTCCTTTGTCTTTACAGTACCAATCTATCACAGGAGTATACCACTACATTTCCCAGGATCTCCGAGGAGAGGCAAACAGAAGGGTCTAGTCCAGGTCCAGTTGCCACTGATGTGGGTACTTCCTGGAAGACCCGAGTTGCTTGTCGTTTCCCTGTAGCCACACCAGAGGTCAGTCAAATAAAACTTGGAGTTAAATGCTTTATCCGGGTTACAAGTGGGAGCAGGCTCCAACCTTCGGGGCTCCTCTCAGGTCACAGACACCAGCTCCAGATAATTTTTGATTGTCCACAGCTCCAATAAGTATTCTGAAGTAGGTGCCTGGTAATGCCATTTATGCTTGGCATGAGCTAGATGGGTGGGGTGACTACTGGGACCCTAACCAATTGGGTAAAAAGTTCCCCTTGCCAACCCTGATTTTACAGTAGTTCCTGCATGCCTTACTACAAACACACCCAAAATGCAATGCGCAAGGGCATTTTTAAGATGGCTACAGTCTCCAGCCACTTGGGGTATGAAAGTTGGAGGTGGGTCTGGACTGTGCTACGGTAATCCTGGTGTACTCCCACATCTAACCTCAAAATCCAGTTTTAGGCAGGCACTCTACCCACAAACTCAGAGACAAAAGCAGGGTCCTTCAGCAACAGAACACAGGATACACAAGAACTGTCTTGTCATCCTGTTCTCTCCATATCAACTGTGCCCCAAGTGTTGTGTCATCCCAATAGACCTGTCAAGCATGATTTGACACTGTAGTGTCAGAACGTATGCTCACGACCCCCACCCCCACCCTGCATATTCTGTAAAGTTCAGAGAAGTCATCTCTGCCCAATCAGGTTAGGCAATTTGCTCCTGGGAGGCATTTCACATCTTTTTCACACCTATTCAAAGCTGGGGGATGTTGGAGAGCCAATGCAAGTTAGCCTTGAGGAATCTGAGGTACATAAAGGTCACTTTATTAAAAGCTACTTTTCCTTAATATTCATTAAAAATCAGACTTCACATTTGAATTGGATTTCTAGTAATTATTAAAAATATTTGTTTATTTTTCTAGCTAGTCCTATTTCCAAGATACAGTATTAGTTTTTTTAATCTGCACTCTGGTTTTCTACATAGGACAGCTAGGCATGCCATAGTGAAAATAGCATACAGCACCTCGTCAAAACAGGGATATGGTGATATTAATTTTCAAGATGTCCCACTTTTAAATACCATGCACCCTACCTTGTGAGCTACACTCTTACATCGGGGGGAATTATTAATATTTAAAAGGGAGGTTTTCTACTGAAGGTTCAGGCTCCAGGTTTAAAATTGCAGTTGTCAGGCTACAATGCAGTGGATAACACAATAAGTGCTGCAGTCAACTAGTAGCATTTAACCCTGGATCGTGTCAACCGTATACCGTGGCTAAATTAGGTTAAGCACATTTGAAATAAACTAGGGCACCCAAACCTATATGGATTTCCCGGATAAAATAAAAATAAAAGATTTGGCCTGGGTAAAAACACATTTTTTTAGCCTAATGACGGCTGAGAGAGAGGTGACTGAGTTAATGAAATCCTCAGTAACAGCTTATTGTTTGTTAAAAACCTCCCCTTAGATTGAACCTTACTTGAGAATTGTCACAAAGCCCTTCCATCGCCTGCTTTTAACTAGGTTTCGTTTTAATTTAATCCACCTTTTCTTAGGTAATCAGCAAGGCTGGAGTAGGGTGTGCGATTTAGGTCCCTGCACTTGTGACAACTTTTCTAAACAAGACACTATGGACTTTATAATGGTTCTGTGAGCATTACAATGCTATTCGTGGGAGGTTTTTAATTCCTATTTTAAGGGAAAAGGCTTTATACAGGTAAAACCCACCTTACTCTAGCTTCAGTTGCTGAATGATCCATGGGAGATTTTCAATATTGCAAATTTTTTAGTCGCAGCTGTTAGAATTAGGAAAAAACTGCATCAAAAGATAAATATATAAAGAGGATCAATTGTGCCTACATGATTGTTTTTATGCTGGCGTTTTTAATCCTGATTTGTTTTTATTTGGAGTGATTTATTGCTATATATGTATTAATGGCAGCCAAGGCTTTTAGGTGATTTAATGAATTCTAGCTTTGTAAAATAGCTTTTTTGTTTTTTATAACCCGTTCGCTGAGTGCGTCGGCCAACGGCCGTCGCGAGCACTACCTCCGTAGTGCTGCGCACATCCGTTAGCTGACGCGGCCCCGCCCGCGCACGGAAACGCCCGCATCGTGGCGGATTTTACGCCGCGGTTAAAGGGTTAAGTTGCATATATTTATTAACGATTTGTATTTTAGATGTTTTTACTGTGTAGTGTATTTTAATTGTACTGTACTTTTATGTTTTTTATTAACCAAATAAAGTGGTTTGACTGACTGACAAATACCATGCACTCTACCTTGCGAGCTACACTCTTACGTCGGGTGACTTATTAATATTCAAAAGGGAGGTTTTCTCCAGAAGGTTCAGGCTCCAGGTTTAAAATTACAGTTGTCAGCCTACAATGGTAAACCTGAAGCCATGTTTACACTGCCACTGCAGTGGATAGCACAATAAGTGCTACAGTCAACTAGTAGCATTTAACTTCTGGGCCCTGGGTACACCTTGTACCATATACTAGGAACGTATAGGGAAGTTAAATATACAAATTGGGAATAAGCCAATTTGACCATGTTTAAAGGTGTGAGTTGGACAGGCACTTTACTATAGGTTAGATGGGGTACAGTGCACAGGGTTATAAAGCAAGCAAAAAGCAGAGTACAGCAAAAAGGCAAAGAATCTGGAGTGACCACGCACAAAAGGCAGACTTCCTATAACTACATATAACTTTAGCTGTCTGCTAGCCAGACCCATCGTTTCAAAATAGGAAAAGTTTTGGGTCAGCCCTTGCTCATGACTAGATGGCTTTGTGGTGTATATCAGCAGTCTCCTCCTAATTCAATGGCTTTCCTCCTTTTCTTGCATTTGTGCCTGCCAATAAACATTTTCATCTTATTGTTCCGATTAATTCACTTGTATCCTTCCAATGCTGCAACTTGTATTTAAGGAACTTTATTTCCTTTCCTTTAAGCCCTCTATGGAAGTACATATATTTTTCTGCTCAACACCCCAAACCCTGCCCCGCCCCCACTCATGCTGCTTCTCCTTTCACATTCCCCACGCTCTCTCTGTTTTGTGAAGTTATAGCGATTAAAAAGGCAACTTTCCAAGACAAATATTGTAGTTGGCAAGAATGTAGTGGTTCAAATGGAGGTCCCATAAGTCTTGTTAGTACAATGTTTAAATTCCATGCCGGTGCAGGTGGAAGCTTAGGGGGGGGGGGGGGGGGGAATGATTCTTTTAAGTCCTTCCATTAAGGCTTTATTAACAGGAATTCTGATGGGGGCATGGGGGTGACCAATCTGCACATCTACTACCTGGCAACACGGCTCATTGTGATTCGCAGGCGGCTGGTCCGACCCGGCGTACCGAGTGGAACGCCGAGGAATGGAGTTTCCACGGCTCCAGGCCTACCTGTATAGAAGTCCAGTGCCGCAGGATCTTCCCCCAGTTACCCGGGCGGTGTTTGTGGCCTGACGAGCCGCACTGCGACATGTAGGTGGAATCGGAGACTGACCAGGCAGACGCCCCTGTGGAGTGGGACATGGCTGGCGGAGGTCTCCTCTTTACAGGACTTCCGCAGGTGGGATCTCATAGGGATTTAGCTCCTGGGGTACGTTTGGGTGGGGGACCACATCAGATCATTCGCAGACCTGCAGCACCGAAATTCCCTCCACTCCTCCCAATTCTATAAGTACTTACAACTTCGGCATGCCCTCCGGGTCCATATCCCCTCCCCCACATCCCTTCCCGAATTCAGTCCACTGGAGGCTCAAGTGATGATGGGGAACTTGGGTAGAGGGGGGGTGTCGCAGATTTACCGCTCTCTTGTAAACAATGGCCCTGCGACCCTAGACCGTCTTCGCGCTCGCTGGGAGGGGTGGCTGGGTCCCCTGGACGAGGGGACTGGAGAGATGCCCTTATGGCCCCCAAGCTGCTGACGACCTCCTCCAAGCTGCGGCTTGTCCAGCTTTTCTACCTGCATGCGGCGTACCTTACTCCAGCGCGTTTGTTTAGAGCTCGCTTGCGGCCCTCCCCATCCTGTACGCACTGCCAACAGGCCCTGGCTGCTTTCTATCACATGGTATGGCAATGCCCTGCCCTCACGCCCTTTTGGACAGGGGTGGAGCTTGAGCTTGCGCGGGCCCTTGGGTGGGAGATTCCCCATGTCCCGCTGTGCTTGATCCTGGGGGTGTTGGACGGCTTGGACGGCTCCCGGGCTGATAAGCGGTTTTTGGGAATGGCAGTGGCAAAACGTGACATTGCAGCACTTCGGAGTTCGGAGGTGGAGAAGGGGGGTGGACTGGTGTGGTACGCAAGAGGAGTCCCTTTTTGAGGCTAGAGGTTGCCCCGAACTCTTCAGCAAGGTCTGGGGCAAATGGTTTCAATTAGTGCGGTCATGAGATCGCCGTGGCTAGTGTCTGTGAATGTAGATAAGCTGGTGGTCTCTATGCCACAGGACTTTTATGGAACTCTGTCATTCTTAAGATCTGCATTGTACGTGTCTTTCGTGTCTGCAATGTTGTTAATTAATTTATTGCTGTTCTCAAACACAATAAACTTGATTATCAAAAAAAATAACAGGAATACTAAACAAAGACAATTGTCTATTTTGCAAGTAAGCTGCAATGGCAGCCTACTGCACACGTATTGAAGTGTAAGCTAAACCTGTGTTTTACAAGTGCAACAAATAAGAAAGAATTGTTTGCACTTGTGAATTTAGAGGGTTGACTTCTTTCTGTTGGCAATAGAAAACAAACAGTTTCCATTTGGCAGCATAACACTGTATTTTAGTAGGTCTTTCCATGCATTCATGTGGTAAGTTTAAATACCCATATTCTAAGACTTCAGGAGACGCATCGCTAGGTTCATTTCCTTGGGATGTCTTAATGTGCACTGGTTCTGTGTGAGAAGGTCTGGGTTGAGGGGAAGCTTCTCGTGTGGATCTAGGGAGAGCTCTAGTAGAGTTGTGAACCATGATTGTCAAGCCTATGATGGAGCTACTATTATTAACGTGAGGGATGTTGGTCTGAACTTCCTGACCACTAATGGAAATAGTGGGAAAGGTGGAAAAACGTGGGCAAATATCCGTGACCAATTCATCCATTTAACATTGCCCTTGGATATGGTGTATGGGTACCTGGATGCAAAGTTTGGGCATTTTGCATTTTCTGTGGTTGCAAAGAGAGTTATTTGTGGAAATCCCCACTTTTGAAAGTATGGTAGGACTCCTCCTTTGTGGAGTTCCCATTCGTGGACTTGTTGCTGCATCCTGCTGAGAAAGTCTGCAACTTGATTGCTTGCCCCTGGTACATGTTTTGCCAGGAGCTGAAAGTTGTGATGGAGTGCAAATCTCTATTTTGTTTGGGCTACGCCTGATAATTGGAGAGAGTGATCCTCCAGTCCCAGTTTTTGTAGACAATACATAGTTGCCATATTATCCGTTTGGATTAGGACAACTTTGTGTTGTAGGTGAGGTAGGAACGCTTTCAATACTAGGTGACCAGCTTGAAGTTCTAGGTAATTGATATGGAGATCCCTGGGTTTGGAGCCCCACAGTCTATGAATTGTAATGTTTTGGGGATGAGCTCCCCGGCCTGTGAGGGAAGCATCGAGTGTGAGAATTAATTGGGGGAACTGGGTCTTGAAATGGTCGCCCTTTTGAAACGTTCTGTGGATTCCACCATTGCAGAGAGTGATGTGTGCGGCTGTCTACCAACACTAGATCTTGTAGTTGACCATGTGACTGTGTCCAATGACGTGAGAGACTGAAGTCTCATGTGTAACCTAGCATGTGGGACTATTGAGATGCAAGATGCCATCAAGCCCAAAATTCACATAAGTGTTTTGACAGAGATGTGATTCCCAATCCGCAAATTTTGGATTAGTGTTACAATGTTTTGTATCCTGTCTGCATCTGGGTATGCTATCTCTAAATGAGCGTCGAGCATGGCTCCTACATATGGTTGCATTGTAGCTGGCTGCGACTTCTGTAGGTTGATGGTAAACCCTACTTGGGACAGTAGGGTTAGTGGAACTGGGTTATGCTATTTGCAAAGGTTAAGACTGTGTGCTTTTATCAGCCAGTCGTCCAAATAAGAAAATACGTGGATATTTTGTCTGCATAGATGTGCTGTCACTACTGCTAGACATTCCTGGAAGACAAACCAGAGGTATTTTCGATGTGCGGAATAGATAGGTTATATGGAAGTAGGCATCCTTTACCTCTAAGGCAGGCATGAAGTTGCCCTTTTGTAACAGCGGTATCACTACTTGAAGAGTGACCATGTGGAAGTGTTATGAAAAGATAGAACGAGTGGCCTGAGGTCCAGAATAGATCGGAGCGTCCCATCTTTTTGGGGGATATGGAAGTATATTGAATATACATTCCCCAGTTACCGGATATTGATTTTGGACTGGTTCCCTTCCTCTTTTGAGCAAAAGGGCTGTTATTTCCTATTTAAGGAGAGCCTGGTGTTCTATTGATAGTTTGTGTGGTGGAATATTTGGTGGGCGAGATGTAATGAGCGCCAAACAGTAATCATGTTGGATAATGTCCAACATCCATTAGTCTGTTGTGATTGATTTCCAGGACAAAAAATTCATAAGACGACCCCAGACAGGTGTTAAATGGTCAGGCATAATGGTGGGGAAGTCATGTCTTGGCATTTGTATTGGGGCTACGGGTATTATTTCAGCTGCACCTTCCTTTGAAATGATTTCCTCTGTATGCGCCATTATAAAAAAGGTTTTGCAGTGGAGGATTTTACTAGGATTGTTATAGGATGACCCTGTGTTTTCTGTGGAGGCATATCTATCAACCCTGTTTGAAATTGGGCCTATAAAAGGAGCCACGCTTATTACTAGTTTGTAGAGCCTCCATTGATTTTGCGATCTCAGGATTTTTCGGCATTTTTATAAGGGCTCTGTCCCCCTGAGGCCCGAAAAGGTGTTCCTTGACAAATGGGAAATTAAGGATTGCCTGCTGTACCTCAGGCTTGAAGCCAGAGACATGTATAGAGCCAAGCATGCCTGCATAAGTGCAGGGTGGTGTTTATGCCTCTAGATACAGGGTCTGCGGAATCTAGTGCACATTTTATTGAGTTATTCGCAATTAGCTTCCCCTCTTTACAATTTCCTGCCCCCTTTTCTTGTATTCCTCTGGGAAATGTTGGAGGAGCAACTCCATTTTATCCCAGTGAGCTCTATCATAGCGAGCTAATAGAGGTTGGCAATACGCCAATGATTTGCAGATTGTGCTGCTAGGTTTTTCCCAGAGGCATCAACCAGATTGTACTCCTTTTCTGGGCGAGGTGCATCCCCAATTGTTTGGGCGTTTGCTCCCCTTTAGTGCATTAGACACTACTAGGAAATCAGGGGTTAATTGACCCTTAATGTATATGGGATCAGAGGGTGCAGTCTTATATTGGTTTGTCAATGCGTGGTGTTATTATTCTGGCTTTGACAGGATCTTTAAAAATATCCTCTGCATGACGTAGCATTCCCTTATGGGGTGGTAAATATCGTGTCCCTCTTTAAGAATTAAGAGTGCGTTTCAAAAAAGAAATCATCCTCGACTGGATCCTTATGTAAAGTAACTTGATGAAAAGCTGCCGTCTTGGCTATTAGATTTTGATAAGCAGAGGCATCAGGTGGTGATGGGCATGTAGGATATAGGTCGGGATCTGTATCTCCCTTGAGGTTCTATGTCATATGCATCCCAAGCATTCCCAGGATGTGTGCCCTGTGGAATGTGATCATCCTCATCTATAATTGGCGAGTGAATTGGCATGTTAACTGCCTCCGATTCTTGAGGTGAATCAAATGGTGAAGTGGAGGCTGGGGGTGGTGTTGGTGAGTTTGGCGAGGTAGGCATGGGAATGTGTACAGGGCTAGTGGCAACATCCTTATTCTTCTTGAGAGGATGTATAGTAATGTCTAGAGCCTTTTGAAAAGTTGGTCTCTTGGAGGATTGAGGCTTTGCAGCTGAAGAACTATCTTAATTGTTCCAGGCTGTATTTGCAAGGTTTTTTGCTTTGGATCGTGCAGTTCCTGCATAACCCTGAGGTTCGGTTGGAGTTTTTGGTCTGAAGGTGAAAAACATTTTGGAGCGAAGAGTGTTTCAGTGTACTCTGTTCCGAAGTACCGTGGCTTTTGTCTTTCAGAGCCGAGAAGGATGTTTGATGAGTTATGGACTTAGACTTCGAAGAGGTGGAGGCCCCTGCTGCAGGCTTTAGGTTCCGAGCCGGAGGTCGGGGCTTCTGAGGCTGTATGTCGGTGCGCACCATGGCTTTTTTGCAGTGGTGGACCGTAAGCAGGTTTTTCGGACTGAGCTGACTTTTTGGCCTTTGGATTGGGGGGTACTACCGGTCCGATGCTTCTGTGCCGACTGGAAGGTAGAAAGAGTTCTGTTCCATGTCTGAACCAGAATCATATATGGATAATGATTCCTCCTGAGCTGCTGATGCCTCTTGTCAACTGAAGAGGTCCGGTGAGTCGTCTGCTTGTCTGTGCTGCATTTCCTGGCGCATCGATCCCCAAGAGTCTTCCTGGATCGAAATGATTTGCAGGCCTCACACATTTCCTCACGATGATCGGGTGAGCGGCATTACAATGAAATGCTGGTCGGCGTGGGGATATTTGTAGTGGCTATCCAGACAGAAACGGAACAGAGTGCGTTCTGTTAGCAGCTCATTTTCTGATAAGCCTGTCGAAGTGAAAGAGGCACAGCCGGCCCTGGTCAGTAGGCCAAGAAAAGGTAATTCACTCGGACGCAAGGGTAGCTACGTGAAGGAAACAGTACAGTTGGGTGAAGAATTTATAAGTGAATTGAAGGGAGCCCAAAAGTGTCAAACCCAAGTGTAAGACATTACATCCGAACCTCATCAGGGTTAAACAACAATCTGACAATGGAGTCGATGCTCATGCACAGTATCACCAAAAGGAGGAGTCAGACAACCTTGTGACTCAAAGAAACTTCTTTGAAGAAAAACAACTTGTAATCATCCGAGCTCAACACTAGATGGCAGACTTATGCACAGCATGTGTATCTACAGCACACGTGCCTCGAACATATACATACACACATGTATATATAAAGACACACGCCACACACACACACACCACACACACACACACACACACACACACACCCCACACACACACACACACACACTCTCTCTCTCTCTCTGAAAGGGGAGCAATGGGGAGGGGACAGGAGGAAGCAAACAGCATTCAAGTCTCAGCTCTGGCATGCAATTCTATCGGCATAGAAGTGGCCAACTCACATCCATCCCTCAAGTCCGACACCACTCATATGGCAATAATTTCTGCACTTTGATGAGGACCTTATTCTCCAACGGTCTACGGGTGTGGGAAGATGTAGGGCCCGATTCACAGAACAAACTTGAGACAAAGTCCTAAACTTACTACCATTTTCGTATTCACAGAATGCACTTACTCATTTTGGTATTCACAGAAGACACTTACTCACTTCGGTATTCACAGAAGTTAGGAGTCCTAACTTTAGGACTCCTAAATGCCTTCTGTGAATACCGAAAGTCTCAAAATTATGATTTTTCTCAGTTTAGGAGTCCTAAAGTTAGTTACTACCACTAAACTGAGAAAAATCCTAATTTTAAGGCTTTCGGTATTCACAGAAGGCATTTAGGAGTCCTAAAGTTAGGAGTCCTAACTTTACTACTACTAAATGGAGAAAAATCCTTATTTTAAGACTTTCGGTATTCACAGAAGGCATTTAGGAGTCCTAAAGTTAGGACTCCTAACTTCTGTGAATACCGAAATGAGTAAGTGCCTTCTGTGAATACCAAACTGAGTAAGTGCCTTCTGTGAATACCAAAATGGTAGTAAGTTTAGGATTTTGTCTTAAGTTAGTTCTGTGAATCGGGCCCGTAGACTTTTAGAAGGCCTTAGGAACAGCCTTTAGTTGGTCCTCAGTCTGGTTTGGCTGCTGTTCATCAGCTTCTTAGTTGTCTGGGCAGGCGAATCTTCCTCTATATCCACGTTTATTTCTTTGGAACCAAAGGCCCGATCTTGTGATACCCAGCTCCAAAAGCCAACTGTCACTGGAAACTGGACCAAACACAATTACATAAAGCTTCATGCATTTTTCTGTATGGGTTTACAAAATCTTCGATTGGAACAGAACACCAGCCTTGGACCGGCAGGTGGCGTGATCTCACTGGAGGCAATTTATTCAAGAAGCATACTTTCTATCGTCGACTGATCATTTGGTGGCTTTCTTTTGGAATTAAGTTGTCATTCCATACAACTTGGGAACCAAATAAAACAAGCATTGGCGTAGTCAATAGGTCTCGCTTTTGGGACCTTAGAAGTATTTAGTTATGCAGCACAATATCCTTGGTGCAACAAGATCAACTGTTGCATGCCTAAACACTTATAAGGTCCCAAAAGCGAGACCTATTGCCTAGGCCAATGCTTGTTGCTTAAGTTGCTCGAACGCAGCTGGAATCCGCGTAGACGTGCCTGAACTGCAAAGTCTGCCTTTGCAGCCTCCCTGTCCCTGGAAGAAACCAGACAATACGACCAAAAGAGCAGTTCCTGTGGTCTTCTCTGTGGAGTATTAGAAAACTCCTTTACCTATAAGCCTGCTAGGGTAAGGCACTGAACTGACTAGCCTCACTGGGGACATAAGGGGGAGATGCCCATCCTGCAGTTAGAGGGCAGGAACTGTTGTCTGGTGGCACGCTTTCACTCTTGATGCCTGGCCTAAGCTGGTGCTTGGCTGATGTTGCCAACCAACATTGTGCGGGAGGCAGACATCTTACAGCATAAAGAGAATTGTATTTATCCATCGACTTTCATTGGAGTAAGGGATATTTAGGGAGAGAGAAATGTCAAAACAAGGTTAAAAATAATACATAGATATGGGCGCAAGAAATCTCTAGCCTTAATCATTCGGGATGGCATGAATAGCTGTCACAGCATGCAGTGAGATGGAGGAGAAAAAGGATTGGATTTTCAGCATTTTCGGAAAGTGATATGATGGCAAAACCTATGTTAACAAGCGTTGGCCGCGATTGCGATTTCGCGAGACGCGCAATGTGGAGGGGGAGGGGCGAGTAAGACAGAGGCAGAGCGAGGCGCGCACGCGGGAGAGTGAGAGGAAAGCCATATGGCGCCTCTGCTCGTAAGCGCGCGCCCGCGCAAATGCACGCAAGATGTAGGCCAGCCATGGCAACTTTTTTTGAAGCCCTCACTAAAAGTCTTGCCAGACCAGCGCATGCGCTGGGTCAGGTGAGACCTAAAAACGCTAGGACAGAGGTGAAAAAAGTTTAAGGACCACCGTGCAAACATTAGGTTTAAACATGAATTATCTAAACCCTCGGTGTCGCCCTTTTATAGCTTTTTATACACAGACGTTTCCCCACTGTACTTGTCGATGAACTTGTCAAGATGAGAGCGGTCTCTTCTTTTCCTCTTCAGAGCAGGGACGATTTATTGGTCTTTTTTCTTCAAACATTTTTTTGATTCCAAGGGGAACTTAGTTTTCTCCTGCCGCTCCGACAATCATTCAGCGCAATCATTAATGCACTTTGTATTTTTCTGTAGTTTCCACAGGGAAGCACGAAGGCACCTTTTGATACCTTTTCTAAGGAGGCTTGGCCTCCCCTGCTGTAGACCAGCCCTCCTCCATTTAAAATCTATGTGCTCTCTCGAAGTTATCATGACCCTCTGCACTTTTTTTAAAGCAGCACTAAGGGCAAGACATACTATGCTGGGCTAGTTGGACAGAGTTGCTATGAATAGGGTGTTTTTTCTTATAGACTAGGCAAAGATACTGCTGATCAATGGGGGATATTGGGTTAGCATGGCGGACACTATTCTGAGGTTTTTGTCCTCTTCTATCTCCCCTTTACATGCTTGAAATACAGGTCCTGCCAACAATATTATGCCGCACATTGAAACCTGACTTCATTTGTATCTCCTTGCTCATCCAAAGTATGGATATCTGGCACACATCTCTAGGTGTTCTTAAACTTTGTAATTTTTACACACTCATTTTTAACTGGTTTTTACTGTAAAATTATTTCAATTTCTTGAGTGCTTATAGCCATGTGTAATAATTTTCTATGTACTTTTTTGGTCTATCGTTTTTAGATCGAATAAAGTTATATTGAATTGAGAGCCTAAATGCATCAATGACGCAAAAGGCACTTTCATTTATAAGCCAGACCTATTGATATTTCCAGTGCTTGTTTTAAAAACTGAATAACAATTTTTACAAGCTACATCTTGCTTCATATACAAGCCAGTTGAAATTCAATCTTAGTTTACAATTTTATATTATACCTGAAATGTAAATAAATGATGTACTGATAAAAATGTCTCGCACAGATGGGCGTGAGTCGCACTTGTCTGTGCAGGCTGAGCTGTATTTACTCACCACTGTTTTTTGCATAGGTACTAAAATGTTCTAAATAAAATGTGGTATTGTCACATTTCACTTCAAATGCATCCTAAAGTTTATACTTCCCCGAACTTTCATTTAGAAACGGCTGACTAAAGATGTAAAGTGCTATATAATTAATTGTTATTAAACTAGTAGTGTTAGGTGGCGCTGGCAGGCACAATGCAACTTTCAGCACTGCAATCAGAGGGAAACTCTTTGACAGTAACATCATCTCAAGTCTGAGGTGTTTTTTAGTAAAATGATGCATTGTCTCTGCAGAGTGCATGGCAGATCTGCTGAGTCCTGCTCGGTGCACTGTCATCTCGCTGGTCTAGGACAATGGAGTGGGCTGAGATGACAGGCACAATATTCATTTCTGGGAACTTTTGATTCCATGTCACTGTGATATTTATTGGTGACTAACTTGGCAAAAGGTGACTAACTTGACAACAGGTTAAATCTGGGCCAAGGCGATATTACCTAGTGCCAGGTGGCACAATGTATATTATGTGATTACTATTCTAATGTGTTATGAGAATACAATGGCTATTTTTGATATAACCTTGTGTGGAGTTGCTTTTGTGGTGTGCCTGGTATGCTGTTGCTGTGTGTGTGCGCAAACGCTTTACACATTGCCTCCGGGATAAGCCTGACTGCTCGTGCCAAGCTACCAAGGGTGTGAGCAGGGGTTATCTTTGGTGTGTAACTCCCTTGCCCTGACTAGAGTGGTGGCCTCTGCCTTTCTAACACTTAGCATAATGCAATGATAGTCACTCACTCATCTAGCCATCATCTAAAAGAATGTATTCCATAGTGCATATTATTATGTAATCGAAGGCAAAGCAACACAAATACTGGGGGCCTTATTTATGAAAACAGTTACATCGCTGCGTGAAACCAGTGAGGCAACAGTTTTCACTGTGCCCTCCTTGCGACACCATGGATGCGCTGTATTTACTGTACGATGCTCCATGTCACAAGGAAGTGTTCCTGACGTATCTGTAGACGCAAAAGTGACGCATTGCCTGAGTTGTGTCACAAACATGATGCAGCTCCAGCAATGCATAGGGTAGTCCTATTCCCATTGCACTGCGTCGCCCTTATCCCTGCCATGAGGTAGGTATAACATTTTGATGCAGTGGAGCCCTAGAAGTGTCGCAGTGAAATCTCATAGATTTCCCTGCGATTCTTCTAGGACCTATTTTTTAGCTTGAACGCCCACCAGGCATACATTATACCTGATGCAGGTATAATGTGGCGCAGGGCTTTACAAGGTGACGCACCTGCCTATATGCGTCACCTTATAAATATGGCACAACATATGGCGCAACGTGGAGCATCCTTTATAGCACTGCTGCATTATGAAAAGTGACGCAACTGTGGCAGAAAAGTGGTGCAAGGCCTCCACAAATAAGGCCCTGAGGGCCAGATGTATCAAGCGTTTTTCCCGGTTGCGAACGGAAACAAGCCTTTTGGGATGCATCATCCCAAAAGGCATTCGCAAATTAGGGACTCGCAATTTTTGCGAGTACCTATTTTGCGAATGCATTTTAGGAATCGCAATTTGCGATTCCTTAAATGCAATTTTGGAAGCACCCAAAATTTGCAATCTGGCCTTAAAGAATCGCAATTTCCTAGAAAAATGCAATTTTTTGCATTTTCCTAAGTGTCTTGTTGTGCACATACATGCACACATGCGTATTTCAGGGGTGCAACAGGGTGTCCTTTTGGCACCCTTGCACTCTTGAAATTGCATGCGCAATTTGCGAGTACCTATTGGGTACTCACAAATTGCGCATGCAATTCCAATTCATTACCATGGGCTTCTTGGCCCATAGAAATTAATGGGAAGCCATTCCTTATTTGTGACTCACAATTTGCGAGTCGCAATTAAGGAATGCGTAGGAATCGCAATTTTAATTGCAAAACCTACATACATTGCATTTTGCGAGTCCTTAATAGCGAATCGGTATAATTCGCTATTAAAGACTCGCAAAATACAATGTTGATACATCTGCCCCTGAATTCCTAATACAAGCATCAAAATGGAACAATAGACATTGATGCCTATAGGGTATTTGCAAAAAACAATCAAATCCCTTTATTTTGTAGTGTGGCATAGTGCACCATCATTCTTGGATTGCAGATAGTAATACAACTGCAATAGTGAAGTATTCTGGGATTTGAAACTGACCCAAATCGATTTTAGCAAAGTTTATAATACCACAAATAATTTTCAGAAACAAATGGTCTAAATTCAACGGCTTCATGTAAATAAAGTTTTTCTTTAATAGATAGAACAAAGGTTAATTTGCATTAAAAATATTTTTAACATTAGGTTATGCAGCTTTTCCTTTGATGTGTCTGTGCTTTCTGCTGCTAGCATGTATTTCTAGTGAGCAAAGTGTGTTTAAGACTGCAGTACCGCCTCCTGTCTACAGGGGCAGAGCTGAGCAGAACTTTAAACACACTTTATGAAACACAGGTCCCCACGAGGCAATTTTTTTTAAAGTTGTAGAAATTGACACAGATCTTCCTGAAGTCATTTTTTATCATTTAGAAGACATTGCCTTGTGGGGACTTGGGTTCAGGTCCCCACAGTGCAATCAAGTCCCCACAAGGACAGACAGACAGACACACTCTTTCTTTGGAATAAAGGGATTCAAGAAAGAATTGCACAGAACGTAAATTGTCACATATATTCGCATTTTCGCACATAAAGCATCAGGGAGAGTGTTATGCATATGTATAACAAGACACTCAATAAAATATATCGGGGAGAGCCAAGGAAAACAACAACGTAACTTATAATACACTTTATCTAGTAATGTTTTACATCATTAAGAACATGTAAGCATTTGAAATCACCATTAGAACAAAAGAGTCCTACCTTAATGGAAGAGATTGCGAAGTACCGCCTGGCCAACTGCTGCATCCTGTGCGGACTCCAGGCAGTAGTGGTGCGTCAAGGTATTAGTGGTCTTCCAGGTTGCAGCACAACATATTTTTCCAGAGTCACTCCCGCGAAGAGGGCAGATTATGTGGCAACTGCTCTGGTGGAACGAGCCTTCGCTGTCCTTTCCAAAGGTTTGTTAGCTTTGACATGACAGATCTGTAATGCAGCCGATATCCATCTTGCAATAGTGGCTTTTGTTAATGCAGCTCTTTCTCTGCCTTGGCCATAAGCAACTAATAATTGATGTAGCGTTTGCTCTGCAGGTGTTGATGGTTGCGGAAAAAAGGACTGAAGTATAACCAGCTCATTGAGGTAGAAATGTGATGGCACTTTAGGAACATATGTAGGATTAGTCCTTAGAATTACAGCGTCTTCGTTAAATATTAACAAGCATTGGCATAGCCAATAGGTCTCGCCTTTGGGGCCTATAAGTGATAACCAGAGCTATTGGCTTTGCCAATATCTTTAAGCTATAGTGTAGAGCAGGGTGGCTGCTGTGTAGCATGTTGAAAAGTTTCCCCCCCCCAAAAGACTATCACGTTCACATCATATGAAAACCGAGGCAAAGTCTTCCGTCGCAAAAATATGCAAACATAAAATTCAATATCTGGGAAAATCTGTATGCTATTCAATATTTTTTTTAATGAACCGATCTATTTAAGAGTACCAGTTCTAGAATGGGTACCTAGTGGGCTTTAGTGGGCTTTAGCGGTTTCATATATCCTGTTTGATTCACAACTGGCATTTCCTTACATGTATCCCCTTCACAAACTTTATTTCTGCCTATTTATGTGTTCCTAATTTAACGGGTGTGAATCTGAAGAATTCGGTATGCGAAGAGGTGTAACTGTTTCCTTTCCTGGCAAAGTAAGTCTTTGTTATCTGTGAGAAAGTGCCCTCTTTCTTGCATAGTATGCCCCCACTTTTTGATGAAGTTCTTTGACTGAGTGTGCCCTCCTGATAATCAGGTACCCAGGGCCTATGTTCCTTCCCTAAAACTGCATTGAAGCCTAAACTCAATTAGCATCTCTGGCCACACGTCAGTCCCTGGTAAATGGTACCACAGGTACCCAGGGCACTGTGACCAGAAAAGGCCTCTAAGGGCTGCAGCACTTATTGTGCCACCCTTAGAGGTCCTGTACCCAGAGACAGATAGACACAGACAGACAGACACAGACAGACAGACAGACAGAGACACACACACACAGCCTTTGCAGGCTGCGTGTCTTGGTGCAGAACAAAGTGAAGAGTCGACATGGCACACAACCCTGTGTGCCATGCCCACAAACCACAGCCCTGGCATACATCAGTCACCCCTCTAGCTGGGTGCCCTATGCCAGTGGTGAGGGTACAGGTGCATGAGCCCTGTACCCCTACAGTGCCCAAGTCCATTCCTGGGCACTGCAAGTGCAGTGCTGCCATTAAGAGTATATGGAGAATTTGTCATCACGAACTCCACAACACCATAATGGCTACACTGACGACTGGGAAGTTTGGTATCAATCTTCTCAGCACATTAAACCCACACTGATGCCAGTGTGGGATTTAATGTAAAATGCACAACAGAGGGCATCTTAGAGATGCCCCCTGAAACTCGTCCAACTTCTAGTGACCTGACTGAGTGGCTGCTTAGGGTGCCACCAACTAACATGTTTCCAGACTCCTGGGTCGAGAGCCTGCCGCTCTCGGGGGCCTGAAACAAAGCACATCCTGGGACAAGGTGCCAAGCCTACTTCCCCAGGATGGGCAGGGTTCACGAAGGGGAAGCTTCAAAGACATGCAGTCTTTGTGAGCCTCCCCAGACCATTTACAGCTTTCAGTAAATGGTCCCCACTGGCTCTACCCCCCACTTTGGGCAGGAGAACCGGCGGGAAAAACAAGTGAGGGAAAGAGGTGTGCCCGCCTCTGCCAACTCTACCCCTTAGATGGGGGAGGAGAGGTGAAGCACAACTCTGGGTCCCCGCCATCTTGTGAATGGGGGGACCTAGCCAACCAGGGACAGGCTCCTACCCCCCTCCTACTGGAGGGGGGCACATGATAGGGGATGTACCCACCCCAGGGAAGGGACCCATTGGTCCCTGCCCTTTACCTACCTGTAACGCCCCTAAATCTCGTATTTAGGGAGCACCCTGAACCTTGCTTCCGCAGATCCAGCCTGACAACAATAAGAAAAGAAGAAGGACCGAACAGCCATGCAGCCAGCTTCTCCCGTGTACACCGGATTTGTTCGAACTGCAGCTTCTGGCTCCGGCCAGATACCACGAATCCAGCCCACTCTGCATCCGCCGAACCCGGCCCGAGTGGAAAAACAACTAAGTGTGGAGTTATGAAATCTAAAGATATTCTTTAAAATTCCTGCGAATAACCAAAACGTATTTACTTACCTGTTTCCAGGAAATGTCCCAGTGCTGAATCTAGGTATCCAGCACGGAGTTAGAAAAGTAACTTACCTGCAATTTACTGAAAAAGCCTATTCATTCCAATGTACTGTATTTGCCAAGTGTTGCAACCTACTGCATTCCCCGTAAATCAAACAAAGTACAATTTCCATTGCATTGTCAAACTGTTCTACAATCAGTAACTTATTCCTGTAAAGTATTTTATGCTTACATGTGCCAGGCTTGCTTTGTCTAAAAATAAAACAGTATATTTTTTTATACAAAACAATTGGCCTAGAATTAAGTTCTTGAGTGTGTGAATTCATTTGCTGACTGAGTGTGTACATCAAATGCTTAACATTGTCCTCTGACACTGCCTTACTGCTCGACCACTACCACAAATAGAGAGTAAGATTCTATCCAATTTTAATCTCTGCCTACCTCTGGGGTCATCGGGACTCTATACACACTATACCTCATTTTGGTGTAGTATATATAGAGCCAGTTTCCTACATTATCCATAAATGTTCGGATTATCTGTGCTCGTCTGCCATGCTCAGCTACGGGCAATAAGTGAGACTGGGGCACCCAGTTACCAGCAGCGGCTTTTATTGGGGGTTGAAAGACCTACAAAGTTTATTTGAGTCGCGTGCTAAGGATTGAAGTCATTTACTTTTTTCAGTGGTTTCCAAATACAAAGGCATTTTGGAGGCTGCCTACGAATTTAGAGTGAGGTGTTGCCTGAGCAAATAATTTAGCAGATGAGCAGGTTAAGGCAAAGGGGAAGACGAGAACAGTCAAACGTAACGGCTTGTGAATTTATCTAATAGGGGCGCATAAATTGTTATCATTCAAAAATTTAAGGTTTCTAATTTACAAGGTACGATTGTAAAAAAAAAAAAGAGTGCGGAGTGAAAGTTCTCTTCTGAGCTAGGCTGGTGCGCTTAGAAATGTCTTGTGAGACCTGTAAAACCGACGTGAGCTGCGGCCTCAAGATGGTTTAATATTGAACTAGTGTCCTGTTAGAATCGCGTGGAGACATTTGTGAAAATGTTGATCTTCGTTCAAGAGGAATGCCTTGAAATATTGCTCACCTTCGCATTAGCATCTTGAGGCCGCAGCTCACGTCGGTTTTACAGGTCTCACAAGACCTTTCTAAGCGCACCAGCCTAGCTCAGAAGAAAACTTTCTCGGTGTCTGCCGAATTCAGCAAAGTAAATCGGAAGGGAACAATATCGAAGCAATGTAATTTAATTTTAAAAACGTAGGTGCGTTTGTATAAGGGAAACACACACTCCACTAAAGCATCAATTTGACAACTCTACAAAGGGAATCGAAAGTGTAAACTATTGGATCCAATTACTGAGGCCTTTATGAAAGCACGGTGGGTTGCATGTAACCTGACCCACCAGGAATGCAGCTGCCACCCTGCACGCCTCTGCTCGCTCCAGACAGCAAAATGCTGTGGGAGTGAACACTTGAAGAAGAGGTGGGACATGCACCCGCCTTTGGCCATCTGTGTGCTTTCATTATTGAAGACACACACAAAAGGCCAATTGAATTTGTGGGAGGAGTGAGACCCACACAGAGAAGTTTTGAGCGATCACAATAAGCCTCCCATAGAGCAGGGCATGTGCGCTGCGCTAGGCTCGACCTAAAAAGGGCTTCCTAATGGTGAATGCTTGGATCTCGCTTACCATTCTGGCTGAGGTGAGTGCCAGCAGAAGAGCGACTTTCCATGTTAGGAATTTCAATTCTGCTGGGATAGGACCGGCATCTGGCGTTGATGTCTGTGGCAAACCAGGCCAGCACTGGCTTTCCCCATAGTGCTAATACTCCGTCCAGCTGGAATTGGTTGAGTTCCCATTCAAGGCAATTGTCTGTAGCTCTGCTGAGAGCATCTGCTAGCGTGTTTAGCCCTGGAACATGCTCGGCCCCGAAAGAAATCCCATGCTCCTTTGCCCAGCTCCACAGGTCTTACACTGTGAGAGATTTGGTTCCTCCCCATTTGTTTATATAGAACATACTGGTCGTATTATCCGTATGGACCAGTACGGAGGCGCCTGCTACTCTCGGTAGAAAAGCCCGTAAAGAGAGGAATATAGCCTTCAACTCCAGACGGGTGATAGGAATTTGTTTTTGAGAATTGGACCATTTGCCTTGAATTTGAAGGTCCTGCAAGTGACCTCCCTAGCTTTCCATACACGCATCAGTTGTCAGGAAGTAGTCTGGTATGTTTTGCAGAAAAGGGAGTCCTTTTGAAAGGTTTGGGGTGTGGTACCACCATTGCATTGCCGCTATTATGGCCGGGGTAACCCGAATGATGTCAAAGGATCCTGACGTTTGAAGCCATTGCTTTCGCAGTTCATCTTGGAGGTCTCAACCGAAGTCTGGTCGAGGGCACTAGGTCCATCGCGGATGAGCACATTCCCAGGAGCGATTTGCATTTCCTTACTGCAACTGACTTTTTTTAATTGCCACAGCCAAATGGCGTTCTCACGACAAGAATGCTTTGCATTGGACAGCGTCCATTCTGGCTCCCAGAAATGGTGTTAATTGATTGGATATAAAAGGAAGACTTTGCAATGTTCACTGTCAACCCCAGCTTGCTGAACAGTTAAAGACAAGTGTTTGTGGTTTTGGTTGCTTGCTTTGCTGTTGGTGCTTTCAGCAGATAGTCGTCAAAGTCGAGGAATACTTGGTGACCCTGGGAACGTAGCATTGCGACAACCGGCTCAAGGCACTCTGTAAATATTCTGGGTGCTGATTTGAGGCCAAAGGGGAGAACCTTGAATAGGTAGTGGGTACCAGCTACTGTGAACATGAGAAATTTTCGATGCTTCCAATGGATAGTGATGTGGAAGTATGCGTCTACTTATTTAACTTTCTCAGATTCAATATTGGTCTCCATTCCCGGACTTCTCAGTAATAAAAAAAAAAACAGAAATAGAAACTAACACCTTTGGAAAGTTGGAACTTCCTCAATCGCTCTTTTTGAGAGCATGATTTTTGCCTCTTTGTGCAATAAGTTAAGACGAGGGGACGGGGCACCCCTGGTTGTAGTTGGAGGTCTCTCTACGAACTCCAGAGTATGACCGAAGGGAATCAGATCCAGTACCCATCAGTCTATTATCTTCTCCCAATGCTGGAAGAAGGAGTAGTTTCTTTTCTGTAACTCCAGTTCTGTAGTAGGGGAATCTCTGTTACAGTCATAATCTAGTGAATAGTCCCGCCCATGCGCGTGGACCCCGGAGCAATAAAAAATAATCTCTAAAGGTGACAAATCATGCAGACCTGCATACACTTTTAAGAGAGAATTTAATTTAAAGACAGATAATGCAGCCTATACCCACAGGCTACACTGTCCAGAACTTCAACTAGAATTCCACCAACATCCACAAACAGCACTGCCTGTCCAGCTTTTCTCCACATAGGACAAAACCCTGCCTCTACCAGCAAAAGCCTCTGGAATGATAGAGAGGAAGGAGTGGACAGACAAGCCCCATAGGCTGCCATTATGTGGCTTAGAACAGGATACTGTGCCTTTAAGAAAACTTTCCAGATTTCCAGAACTTCCCCCAGTATCCCAGAATGCCCAGCAGGTCCCTTTTACTTTCAGTTCTTTTTGAAGGCGTAGCACGCCAGACCTGTAGCATTCTTCATATGAATAATTATCTCTCCACCGGGGAGGAGGGCGGGCGCTTAGGACTATAACAGAGATACCCCTACTACAGAACTGGAGTTACAGAAAAGAAACTACTCCTTCTGTAGTAGGGGATCTCTGTGTATAGTCATAATCTAGTGAATAGAATGGCAAGCCCATCCCCACACAACAACAGCGGTGGAGAACAAACAAGACAAAACCACTACTGTGCGAACAAATTTCGCAGCGAAGCCTGCCCAACCTGAGCATCTGCCCTGGCATCCGAGTCCAGACAGTAATGCGCAGCAAAGGTATGGACCGACTTCCAAGTGGCCGCCTTGCAGATTTCCGC
The DNA here is from genome assembly GCF_964204655.1 of Triturus cristatus. NCBI lineage: Eukaryota > Metazoa > Chordata > Amphibia > Caudata > Salamandridae > Triturus > Triturus cristatus. The sequence goes on from NC_140590.1 coordinate 286,040,634, forward strand.
AATAGGAACATTACACAGCAAAGCCGTCGTGGCAGCTTTGCCCCTGGTGGAATGAGCCTTAGGTTTACCCCCTAAGGTCATATTAGCCTTTTGATAACACAATTGTATGCAGGACACAATCCACCGAGAAATGGACTGCTTAGAGGTCGCAAGACCAGTCCTGACTGATCCATAATTAACAAACAATTGGTCAGACCTACGAATATCCTTGGTCTTATCCAGATAAAATTTCCACAGCCTCCGAACATCCAGGGAATGGAGAGACCTTTCCGCTGGCGAAGAGGGATTCTGAAAGAACGTAGGTAAAGTTATGGTCTGGTTGACATGAAAATCAGAGAACCTTAGGAAGAAATTTAGGGTGAGTACGCATCACAACCTTAGCAGCATGAAATACAGTATAAGGTTCTTGACAACATAATGCCTGAAGTTCACTCACCCTGCGGGCCGATGTAATGGCCACTAGGAACGCCGCCTTCCAGGATAGGTGCTGCAATGAAGCCTTGTGAATGGGTTCAAAAGGCTCCTTCATCAGTCTGGACAGCACCACATTCAAGTCCCAGGAAGGCGAGGGAAGTCTGACGGGAGGAAACACTTTCTTCAAGCCTTCCAAAAAATCCTTGACCACAGGGATCTGAAAGAAGGAAGTCTGTGAAGGGCATTTCCTGTAAGCAGTCAAAGCAGCCAGATGAACCTTAATGGAATGGAAATTAAGGCCAGACTGCGCCAGATGTAACAGGTACGGAAGGATGACATCTTCCTTACATGTCGTCGGATCAAAGTTCTTGGACTTACACCAGATACAGAACCTCTTCCACTTGTAGGCATAGGATGTCCTAGTGGAAGGTCGTTTAGACTCCTTCAGTATGTCCATACAATCGTCTGGTAGATTCAGATGGCCATATTGCACTATTTCAGGAGCCATGCCGCCAAACTCAAAGACGAGAGGTTGGGGTGCACCATCCGCCCCCCGAACTTCGTGAGAAGGTCCGGCCTGCACGGCAACCGCATGTGAGGAAGGAGAGACCGGTGAAGTAGGTCCGTGAACCACCACTGCCTGGGCCATTCCGGGGCGATCAGGATCATCCGCGCCCTGGACTGGGACAGCTTGATGAGCACTGCCGGAATCAGGGGAATGGGTGGAAAAGCGTACAGAAAGCTGTTCGACCAATCGATCCATAACGCATTCCCCAGCGTCCCCCGCTGGTAGTACCTGGATGCGAAGTCTCGACATTTGCTGTTTTCGGCGGTGGCGAACAGATCTACGTCTGGAGTCCCCCACCTTGCGAAGACTTCTCCTAGTACTTCGTCGTTTATGACCCATTCGTGGTTTTCCTGAATCAGCCTGCTCAAGGCGTCCGCCTGAGCATTCTGCACCCCTGGCAGATGCGTGGCCGTAATCGTCAGTCCTCGGGCCAGAAGCCAGTGCCAGATCGCCTGCGCCTCCTGCGACAGAGTGCGCGACCTCGACCCCCCCTGCTTGTTGAGGTAATACATCGTGGTTGTATTGTCCGTCTGTATCAGCAGCGAGTTGGTCTGGAAGGACGGAAGGAAGGCCTTCAGTGCCAGGAAGACAGATCGGAGTTCCAGGAAATTGATGTGGTAAGTCGATTCCAAAGGAGACCACTTTCCTTGAATCTGCAAGTCCCCGGAATGCGCTCCCCAGCCCAGGAGAGACGCATCCGTCACGACACTCGTCGTGGGAATGTCCTTGTGGAAGGAACCCCCTTGAGGAGGTTTTCCGCCGAACACCACCACTTCAGAGACTGAAGAGCATGTAGAGACAGTCGTATCTTGTCGTCCCAAGAGCCTGTCCTCTGATCCCACTGATCCTCCAAGCACTCCTGCAGTGGTCTCATGTGTAGCCGTGCGTGAGGAAGATACAGGAGGCCATCGATCCCAGTAGAGAAGACACCTTCCTCACTGTCGTTGATGGAGCAGTCCTGAGGTCCTGAGCCTTCCGAAGGAGTGATAACCGTCTCTCCTCCGAAGGAGACACGCTTGCTGACCGCGTATCGATGGAGGCTCCCAGGTACTGTATGCACTGGACCGGAGTCGGGACCGATTTGGACATGTTGACGTGTAACCCCAGCTTGTGCAAGAGAGCGCACGTCCACCGGAAGTGATCTTGCGCTTCCGAGTAGGATGATGCCTTGATCAGCCAATCGTCCAGATACGGGTAGACAAACACCTTGTTCCTTCGAAGATGTGCCGCCACCACCGCCATGCACTTCGAGAAGGTCCTGGGCGCAGACTTTAGCCCGAATGGCAGTACTGTGTATTGATAGTGATTGGCGCCGACTTGGAATCGCAGGAACTTCCTGTGCTTCCGTGCTATGGGCACATGGAAGTACGCATCCTGTAGATCTATGGCACAGAGCCAGTCTCCCCGTTGCAGCTGAGGGTAAATCTGATGCAACGATAGCATGCGAAACTTCTCTCTGCGAATCCATTTGTTTGCCTGTCGCAAATCCAGAATGGGCCTGAACTCGTTCTTGTCCTTCTTGCGAACGAGGAAGAACCGAGAGTACAGACCTCTTCCCCTTTGAGACAGAGGTACCTCTTCTACCGCCTTTTTTCTCAACAAGATGTCTGCCTCCGCCTGGAGCTCTCTCAGCTGGAACTGAGAGCTGACCGGCGGAATCGCTGGAGGCGGGCTGATAAACCGAAGACTGTATCCATTGCAAACAATATTCAGCACCCACTTGTCCTGAGTAATTTTTCTCCACTCTGCCGGAAAAAGTTGAATGCTTCCCCCCAATGGAGTGGGTAACGGTTGAGGGGGAAGTAGCCGCTCAGGGCCGAGACCCGGCCGGGCCCTTGGTAGTGGTAGCCGCCTGCTGGCCTCCTCTACCCCTCTGGCGTTTCTGGAAGGGCTTCCGGAACTGCTGCTGTTGGTGCTGCTGCTGTCCCGAACCCTGCCCACGCCCTCTGCCCGTAGACCCGAACCGCCTCTGGAACGGGCGCTTCTTCTTCTCGGCCTTCTCCAACCCGACGGCCGTCAGGGTTTCCGCCTCCGCCTTCATGCGGGCCATCTCATCATCCGCATGTTTTCCAAACAGGGTTTCCCCCGAGAAGGGCAGGTTGGCCACTCTGTGCTGTGCCTCTGGTTTGAGGGACGTCAGGCGCAGCCACGAATGCCGCCTCTGGTGGACGCCATGACAGTAGGCGTGGGCGGCCAACAAGGAGACATCTGCCGCCGCGCCGATCACCTGATTCGAAACCAGCATGCCCCCACGCACTGTTTCCAAGAAGTCCTCTTTCCTGTCCCGGGGCAGCAGGTCCGCATTCTGCTGCAGGGACTCCCACAGGGCCCGGTCGTAACGCCCCAACAAAGCCCCTGCACTCGCCGCCTTCATGGTGGTGGCGGCGGTCCCACACACCTTCCTGCCCGCAGAATCCAGCCAGCGGCTTTCTTTGTCAGGCGGGACCGTCGATGAAGGAGCGGTCGCATGTTGTTTCCTCGCCGCCGTCACGATGACCGAATCCGGCTTCGGGTCCACCCTCAAAAAGGTAGGGTCCGACTCCGGGGCCCTATACTTTTTCATGAGCCTGGAGGGGGCGGCTTTCGTCACCGCGGGAGTGAGGAACAGCTCCAACGCGGGCTCCACCAGTCCTGGTACAAGAGGCAGTAGAGGGCGAGACAGATGTTTCTTATGAAGTGTCTCGAATATCACGGACGTCGTGGGTGTTGGAACCGTCACCGTGATACCCAACTTTGCTGCCCCTCTCAACAGCACCTCTTGGAAAGAGACCAAATCGTTCACCGGAGACACCCTAGTCCCCGGCGAGTCCGACAGCGTCGGGGAAAAATCTCTGGTCGAGGACCGCGTGTGCGACCTGGACCTGTGCCTCCTACGGCGTCGTCCTGAGTCCGACGATGACCGTCCATGGCTCCGTGATCTTCTCCTCCTGAGAGAGCGGGAGCGCGACCTCTTCGGCTTCGGTCTGCCCGCTGGTCTAGCCGGTCCCGGCGACCGCGGACGTCGTGGCTTCGGAGTCCCCTGCGGCGGAGTCGGGTACCTCGGAAGGGACACCAACCGCGGAGGAACCGCCGGCGGCCCCAACGGAGTGCGTGGTAACGACCGAGGTGGGGGCGGCGGAGGCAGTGGTGCTGGCTGCGGAGGCGTTGGTGGCGGTGGAGGTGGTGTTGGCGGTGGTGGAGGAGGAGGAGGCGGTGGCGTAGGCATCCGAGGAGGCGTATACACCACAGAGTACACCGATCCCGATGACTCTCTCTTCCTCGACGTCGATCTTCGCCTCGACGTCGATCTGCGCCTCGACGGCGATCTTCTTGACGTCGATCGTCTCGACGTTGAACCTCTCTTAGACGGCGACGTCGACCGTCTCCTCTTCACCGACGGCGATCTCCCCTCGACGGCGAGCGCCGACGCCGGGTCCGATCTCGACGCCGACTGCTGGACGGCGACGTCGACGGCGTCGTCGCAGAAGATGCCGATGTAGTCGACGGCGGCCTGTTCAGGTCCCTCGACGTCGACGCCGCTTCTCCCCAGAGCCCTGGGGAGACGGCGAACAGATGGTAGTCATCCCCCTCGACGCCGCCGTCGACGCCCTCGACGGGGAGTGGGGACGCTTACTGGTCTTCCTGCCCCTGGGGAGCCCCCCCAGAGGCCTCAGTATGGGCCAAATCAGCCCCTCCAGACCCACCTGGTGCCTTCAGCCTTCTCTCCACCAGGACTTGAAGCCGGATCTTCATTCTGTCCCTCAGGGTCCTGGCTGAGAACGAGTGGCAGATTTCACAGTCTTCAGGCACGTGGGACTGGGGAAGGCAACCTATACACACCTCGTGTGGATCTGTTTTAGCCTTTTTTCTACCACACTCCGGGCACTTGTCGAACAAGCCAGGCATGTTGACAGTACCAGCCACTAAGCACTTGAAAAAGTGACAAAAAAATTGACAAAAACTACAATAAACCCTTGAAAAGGGGAGAGCTCAATGCTCCAGGGTCCTGCTAGCAGGAGCCGGAAAAAAGAACTGAAAGTAAAAGGGACCTGCTGGGCATTCTGGGATACTGGGGAAAGTTCTGGAAATCTGGAAAGTTTTCTTAAAGGCACAGTATCCTGTTCTAAGCCACATAATGGCAGCCTATGGAGCTTGTCTGTCCACTCCTTCCTCTCCATCATTCCAGAGGCTTTTGCTGGTAGAGGCAGGGTATTGTCCTATGTGGAGAAAAGCTGGACAGGCAGTGCTGTTTGTGGATGTTGGTGGAATTCTAGTTGAAGTTCTGGACAGTGTAGCCTGTGGGTATAGGCTGCATTATCTGTCTTTAAATTAAATTCTCTCTTAAAGGTGTATGCAGGTCTGCATGATTTGTCACCTTTAGAGATTATTTTTTATTGCTCCGGGGTCCACGCACATGGGCGGGACTATTCACTAGATTATGACTATACACAGAGATCCCCTACTACAGAAACTGGAGATCTTTGCACCCACTGGAGGGGAACTGAAGGGGAAGCTGGTACCCTGCTCAAATCATGGTTTTCTCACGTTGACCCTGCCTTGGGTCGGTGCTCTCTTTCGGCCCCCTTCACGAGAGAAACCAGCCGTAGACGATTGATGGTAGGAGGCAGGTTGATAGGGTTGGTATTGTGCACTCTGGTAATTACCTCTGTAGGTGGCGAGACTTTATCCTTTTGCTCCTCTGAAAGGCGTTTTTCTCTATTGGAGAGCCTAAAGATTTTGCCGGATCAGTCTTGATGAATAATAGCACCTCATTGATATGCTTACTAAACAAAGCGTCCCCATCAAACCCCATATCCAGGACCTTAGTCTGGATCTCTGGTCTAAAAGTGGTGGCTTTCAATTATCCTTGGTACCTTCCAGACTCCTTTGCTTGCCAGTTGGCGAAACACCGTGTTGGCTAGGTCCATAGCGCAGTCGATGGTCTCAGGGGCTGCCAGCTCTCCCTTCAAGAGGATTTTTCTAGTTTCCCGCTTCCTGTCTTAAGGGATGAGGTCTAGCAAGGAGGCCATGTCCAACTACATCTGTCGATCATAACGGCCGATGATAGCCAAAGCTTTGGCCGCTTTGATGGTAGTTGCAGCCATGGTGGAGAAACGCTTCCCCATAATTTCTAGCCTAAACCCTTCCTAATCCAGGGGGGTGGATCAGGGTGGCCTTGTTCTTTGATCTCCTTTGTGCCGCCTGAGAACAACAGAACTCGGCCTGGGGTGGCCCGTTGGGCAGAAGGTGAAACCTCTGGGGCTCTGTACTTTTTGTCTATGCGAGATCGCACTGGCGGGATCGTGGCCAGAGTTTATTATTTTCACTCCCTCTTGCCAAATGTAGTCAATGATTGGGATTGTCTGAATGAATTTTCTAGCCTCCTCCTTAAAAATCATACAGACAGCAGTCTGTATGTTTTACAGCCATGGAGAGACGGAACCTATTGGAAGCCCTCTCCATTAAGTTGTGGAAACCCCCTATGTCTTCTGGAGGTGAATCCACAGGATGGTGTGACGGAGGAGAGGGTGTGGGGATAATGCAATTTTCCCAAGGATCTGCAGGTGTAGGGTCTGGAATCTCACCCTCTTCTCTCTCCTCATCCAAGGAGGAAGGATTGTCCGGATCGGGCTTCTGTATAGTAGGGCGCAGTACTGTTGGTGTCACTGGCAAAACTGGTGTTTCAAGGGGACTGCGGTTGCACTGGTGGTGGCTCTTTAATATTTTGTGATGGAAACCTTGTTTATAGTCCGCCAGCAGAGCCTGAAGGACCTGAATCAAAGATAGTGGAAGATGTGCCATCTCTCTAGGGCGAGATTTGGGAGATTAGCCATAATGTTGGTAATGACGTGGTGGGGCCAAATATGGTTTATAGTATTGCTGCTAGTCGTCATAATCCTCATCCTCTTCCTTGCACTTTACATGTACCTCGGATGGACTATGCACAACTCCGTATAATCCTCATCATAATCATACTCTTCATCCGACTCCTCTAAGTCGGAAAGGTGCGAAGGAGGCAAAGGGGAGATCTTGCTGAATGTAGACATCTTCGGATGAAAAAGTCTTTGACACCTTTATCATCATTGATAGTATCATGGCCACCGAAGATGGGATGCCAGTCGTCGACTGTGCTGTTGCAGCCATCGTTGCAGTCGACGGGGTCGTCGTTAGTGGTGTCATCGTCAGCGGTTTCGGCGTCGACGGCAGAAGGGATGTCGACGGTATGGTTGTCGACAATGCCTTCATCAACTTCGACAACGGATTCTTCGTCAACGGCACAGACGTCGATGGGGTGGACGTAGACAATGATGGCATCAATGAGGTTCTCGTCAACAGTATGGGCCCGGGGATGGAAGCGGTCGTCAGAGCAGACGATGTCACTGCGTTACTTGTTGCTGTCGACGGCAATCTAGGGATTGTCGTCGTCGACTATGATTTTCCAGCTCTGAGCTTCCCAGGATCTATGATGATTGGAGGAGACTGAAGATGAAGGCTCTGAGGGGACTTTAGGATGTTTCTCCTTTTGCTTTTGCTTTTGCTCTGTGGGAAGGGTTTGCGGTGTTTCCTGCCCTCTCTAGAGTCTTCTTCCCGAGATCTGGCTATCTTCTTGGGCCTGGATGCTCCTTCACTATCCTCTTCAGATGATTTTTGGTGCTTAGTTTGAGTTTGAGTTTTAGAAGAGAAAGTGTGACAGGTTTTGTACTGCCTTACCACATGGGCTGGGTGGAGGCACTAAATGCAGTCCTTGTTAGGATCAACATGGGCCCTCTTCTTGCCACAAGTCTTGCAGGCACGGAAGAGGCCTTTTTTATCAGACATAAAGAAGAAATATTCCAGAACTTTGTAGAAGAAAAACTGAGTATAACTCATGGAGACTCCCTTCACACACAACGTGCGGTGAAAATCTGAGGGAAACTGACCCTTCTGGGAAGGTTCTAGAGGGTGCTAGCAGTTGTATACAACATTTAGTCCTTTTTTAAAAAGGACATAAATTGACTATATAAAACATGGCTCAGGACCATTATAGCCTATGACAGAATTTAAATACTGCTTGATTAGGTTACTGTGGGACTCCCATCTCGACGAAGGAGAAGGATTCAGGCATGTGGATCTATGAAAGATACCGATACAAACCTAGCATAGCAAAATGAAACCTGGTACCTTTAACTTGCTACAGGAGTGTAAACATTTGAGAAGTAAAACATGCGACTCCATTGCTGCTGCAGAGATAGCCTTACATACATCAAGGGCTTCAATGCTCCGATCTCACTTACCGCCTGAATAAGGAGTTCCAGGTCTCTTGCCTCAAACGTGTGTTGGTTGTGAGGGTCTAAGTGCTCAAACTGCTTCAGCAAACCCAAGTGGTCAATTTGCACATCTAAAGAAAGAACCAGTAGGGGTGTGTTACAAATGCCTTACATCTCCACTCATTCACTAATCTGGAGAGAGACGAACAATACATGTACCAGGCATCAACACAAGCCTCTGTAAACTAGTGCTACAGCACATGTAGTACACGCTTAACAGTTAGCAAGAACACAGATATTCTGATTGAATGGCTGCTACAGACAACATTACAGAGAGCTCACAACATTAATCTACAATCGCCACAGCAATGACAGAAAACGATAGCCCATTAGAATATTTCAGTGACAGTGCTGCCTGTCTGAACGCTCATACAGCACGCAGTATAGTTGTCCAAAGACTAACAAATGTTAAAGCACACATTAATAAACCTGTAACAGTGAATATTGTCATACACTATTAGATGAAAGTCTTAAAGCTTACAATGATGTGGCATTCTGCAATGGTGGTGTTTTCTGGTTTGCCCATGTGTTTTTTCTCAAGGAAACTTGACAACCTTGAGTCTACTGATGAGCTCCATCTTTTCTTTTCCGCCTGTCATTGGAAGAGCGCTCTGATATCTTGGGGGAAGACTGGCGTGGGATGGTGTAGTATAGGATCACTCAAAATGCATTTATTTTAGGAGTGATGTTAGCTAGGGCTACCTAAGCCCTTGGCTTTGCTGTAACGGGTGGTAATAGCAACAAGTTGAGACAAGAGGGTTCCAAATAGTCCATTAGAAATGTCTTTCCAAAAGAGTCCCATTCCATCTATACTCAATTAAAGCAACCCCAACAGTCCCCTTGAATTCTTATTGCAGAAGCCTTCTGTACCCTCATTACAAAATTGTCTGCTATTATTCAAAGTAGCGGTTTGCCTGTACTAAATGCAGCATAAAGGCTATGGATAAAATGCACTCGTTACAGCACACAAGGATTATAGTCTGCCTGTCCTCACTAAAGAACCATCATATAATAAACCTACTTCACAGCATACGGCTATTGTCCATCTTTCTTAATAATAGATGTCACATAGTTCACCTGCACTCTTTACGCCAATAGTCTCAGCCCATACCAACCTGCTTGTCCCCTCTTAATTGCACAGTACCTGATATGCTCATGCTTTTATTAAAACACATGGTATGTGCTCCTCTACCAGAGGCTAAAGGGCTCTCACTTTCATCTCCGTTGTTGTCCATTTTAGCTTTGATTAGCATGCGCAGCCGTGACACCTCCTGCCGCTTCAGCTCATCCAAGCGTGTGCGCACATGATGGCTGACGAAGTCCAGCTCTTTGCTCAGCTTCCCATTCTATAGTAAATGGACAAAAAAAAACAAGAGTCTGACTTTGGATTTCTGAGAATAGTGACCACATCATTTTTTGGTGCAACGTTCTTCATATGCTTGACAAATGCCGCACAAGTGAATGACTACCAGATGCCATGTGTTCATGGCTCAGTCTCTGCCTATGGGCAGATGCCATAGACCACATATGCCCTTCCCAATACAGCCATCATCCATGCATGTCTCGCCAACCTACTGCAAAAAACGAGTTGCTGCTCCTCCCATCCCTCCACAGTGCCCAGCCATTTTTATCACACCAAGTTCTCAGTGTCTACACCTTACCACTTTGCCCCAGCTCACTTGCAGCACCAGTCGCAGCACTATTGCAATTTGGCAGTTTCCAATGGGTTGCTTTACCACACAACCTCCCTGCACCAGATTGCTCCTCTGAAACACCCACACTTGCACCTAGAGCTGCATTGCACCCACCCCTGGATACTCTTCAGACCTCAGACCAGCAACTGCACCCCATCTCCCTAGGACCAGAAGGCCTCCCACCTCTCACAGCCCCTGGCCAACAACCCTAACCTACCCCTTCTCCCTCACAGTCCCTGCCCTACAACTTCCCCACACTTAGCAACTTAACATCCTGTTCCTAAACTACTGCACTCCTTCCGCAATCCCCATGCTCTTCTGCTGTCACGCAAGAGAAAGTCTCTAGGCATCAGTATGAGACAGTGCTTAAGCCACATCTTCATCTGCACCATCCTGAAGCAGAAAACATGGAACAGTCTCCAGCAGCAATGGGGACCGGATCACTCACTGGAAGTGGAAAGTCAATCTCTGCTCTAGAAATACCACCAGACAAGCCCCAAGAAATGGGGGGAATGTTTTCATACAAGCCTTAATAAAAGGAGAAATTCTCACCTTAATATCTTCTGCATTAGCAGACTGAAGCTTCTCTCGGAAATGCCCATCTGTCTCTAAAACATCGATCACTTCTCGCAGGTAGCGGTCATAGTATAGACCAGTGTCCTGAGAAGGAAAAATGCCGACAATTACTCTGTAGACGTTTCAAACAAAAAAAACTGTAAGCATTGCCTGTTAAACTATACGGAGTAGCTGTAACACTACCAGACACACACCCCAACAACAGCCCCATTATCAGAGGAAGAGTAAGAAATACTTTGGATTAACTCCAGGATGTAGCCTGCTCTTTCTAACCCGAAAGGGTAAGAATTCTACAGTTCCCATAGAGAGCCAGCATAGACTAAATAGCAAAAGTAAAACAGTTAAAGGACTGTGTATGGAGTACACACTCCCCTCAAACAAAAATGTTTTTGTAAGGCACTGCCCTTAATTTCTTAGCCAGACATCTATTTTTATCTTCCCAGATTCTGGGGTTTACATCACATCAAATCAATGGTTCGGCATTGCTATTTCTTGTGAATGCTTCCAGTATACGGTTAGATCACTGGTTATCATCCATATCAAAAGAGCTGTGAGCAATCGCGTCCATTTTTCCAAAATTCCCCAACCACCTACCCAAACCGGAAAGCAATGCCTGTACATCCCCTACACTGGAGCTGAGAACTGCCTTGAGAAAACATTCTCAATACGATCTATGAGCAATGTCTAGAAATATCTCCCATGGAACCGGTGCGCTCTATCCCAAGATAACTCGACACAGACATTGAGAACACTGTTGTCAAAGTAACCTCTTTTAAGTAGTAGTTTGCACTGCCCATACACATCCCCTCCGGGATCTTGTGAAGATAGACAGGGTTTACCAAGGCCAAGTGTCACTCTCACTGTCTAGGCGGACCAGATGTCCTCCACAGTTATGTGCAAGTGTCTATCTCGACTTCACTTCCAGGGGCCTAGAGGACTGTTTGTGTACATCTCCCCATAGTAAGAAGGGAACAGTCATTTGAAATGAAGCCTGGTAGGATTGCAGCTTAGATGAGTATACACACCCACACTAACAAAATGGGTCAGTCAAAAAGGAAATGTGTTCGAAGAGCACTACTTAAACTCAGTGTTTCACCCCCCCGCCCCCTCAGACATAGCATACGCTTAAAACACTACTCACAAGACAACATGAGACTCTTTGCCAAAATCCCACCATCCTCATGAGAAAAACTTACTGGCGCCTCTGGTGGGGGTTCCTCATCCTTCTTCTGTGATCGTTCGATGGGCACAGCTACAGTGAGAGTAAGGCAGGCAGCCAAGAGGATAAACGAGAGCTTCATCTTCGGAAGTTGATCTGCAAAAGTGAGAAGAATTGATGTGAAGCGATATGGACTACGGCAAGCTGTTCAAGACCCCGATATATATACCTGCCCTCATGCAGGTTATTTATAAAGGCATAACCAATGGATAAAAAGTACCAACAGTACTGACTGAATTCTAAGCATACTCTAAACGTCACGGCTAACATACCTCAGTTTCCAATGTATGTGCCAACATAACGGCATGGACCTCACAGAAATTATTGGGGAAACCACTCAAGACTCAATTCTCGGGAGGATGATAATATTCTAAGTGGTAATGGCGCTTCTCTTGTAGCGGTCAAAGTTTTTTCAAAATTCTATTTATGTTTGAATGGTGCTTAGGGAAGGGGTAATCATCCACCACCCCACTATATATATCCACAAGGGATCTTTTTCTCAATACTGCTATGCCCTAGCACACAAACATGCACAAAATCCTAATACACATCTTCAATAGTACATCAATTTTTCACAAAACACAGTATCAGTGGATGTTGTTCTTCTATTGTTCATTCCAGTAGTTCCCGCCAACATGTTTCGTCGCTCTGGGTATAACATACATAAATAATAACTAGGTGTGGAGTCCACTTAACCCCAGTATCAAAGTAATGTAGATATACATAACTAATTATAGTGAGGCAAATTCTCACAATTGGAATTGCGGTATTTATAAACCTACTCAGTGTACGTCATGCTGGTTAATCTGATCATGTGCATCATGTTACATCACACCCAATACAAAATCCCCTATGATCAAAAAGTCGATAAAACCAGTGAATCCAATTAGTAGGGTGTGCTCCGAAGTGCTGGGAAATTATTATTAGCGGGCCCTCTGCCTTCACATACCTATATCTCTGCACTTTGCTACGAATAGTTCTGCAAGTCAAAATGATAAACACATTGAAAACACTGAACATTTGCATAAATAAAATCCTCTTGATAACTATTACAGGAAGGCAAACACATACCTTCCTTTCTGTTCAAGTAATCCTGCCTGAATCTGGTCAGGATGCAAGGTATGCAATAGAAGATTATCCTTTCTAGTATGCGTATTAATTAATTTACATCTGCAATTAGAAATGGCAACCATTAGGAGTTTTGTTATGATAAACTCATGCACACCCTATCTTAGTCTTTGAAAGAGCCTTATAACAGTCCAATAAATAATCAATATACTAAGACCACGTGGGGATGAGTTACTCATCACATATTATCGGACATATGGTAGTGGAGAACCTAAATTAGCTAAATCACAAAGGGATATATATAATGTGCTGTTATTTGCACCTTAAGGTCCCTATCTATTATCAAGTGCCAAAACCCTACAATGCTAAAGGATAAGTAAGTAAATACTGCTTACCTGACATACACGAAGCTTTAGTGTCATGTCAGGATATTAAATAGTCGTCATGCGCTGTGTATAGCAGCGTGTAAACAAGGCTGTAAAACAAGAAACCAAATAAACGATCAACTCCTACGCGAGTCGAGGTATGTATCCACAAGCTCTAATGACTATCAAGCAGACTCATTCGTACCTGCGTTACGCCCTGTATGGACCTAGTCTCTCCACATTCAAATCCGGTCGTATATTGAAACGACCGGAGGTATAGGATGTTTTTTAAATTACGACCGACGTAATCATACGTCACCACGTCCTTTCAATAAAGATAGAAGATGGTACTAACTATCGTCCACATGCGCTAAACAACACTTCCATGTAGTCGCCATGTTGGGTGTGTGTTGATCCATAAGTCCTAATATCGACATATTAAACATCACAACCTCATTGGTTTGGTACGGCATATCGAATTGTGATTATGCCACATCTCAAGCGCATGAATATAAAATACGAATTCGCTCAGTTTCCTCAATCTATAATGAGACCCATAGATTCTAAATTAATTTCAGAAGTCAGAACACATCTTCAAAGCAAGCATATATTAACCGATCTCTAATATGTGAGATCTGATATAGAAACAGTATTCCTAGCGGTGTTCAAAGTTAAGTCAAAAGCGGGGGAGCGGGAGGGGGAAGGAAACAGGAGAGAGAGAGATTTTGATTCCTGCCATGAATGGTGCTGGAAATTGTATAGCACCGATTATACACAATGTTGATGAGTACTATTTTTGTATTAGGATGTGATGTCACCGAGCAACCACAAATCTGGCAATTTTCAGTCTGACCCTACATATGCAGTCTCCAATCAGTGTTCCATATATTAGCAAGTATAACAAAGATGTCCCCATCACAGAGTATACAGAGACATATATAAATGATATCAATAATCAGACTCATTGTATTGATACATTACAATATATAGCATGCAGCAAATGCTGGTTTATCTTCATTGCGTAAATAGTAACGGTATTTCACCACTCACATAACGAAATTCACTTGGGACCATGAGATCATTTTGTGTATCCTACAGGTTATCTACTTAATTACAATCCTTAGTCTTGGTCACTTGAATACCTAACACTTATAATTCTTAGGTTCATACAATAGAAGCAATGTATCATTATCCAAGGAAATAATGTAGCTTATGGTCAACGTTAAGACCCCCTTCCACTGTTTGAAGTTTCATGATCCAGAGTGCCTCCCTGCGTCTGAGACGTAATTCCAGATTACCTCCTCTGGGATCAGTATGCATCTTCTCAATACCACAGTAAGATAGGGTCTTGTGTGGGCCTTGTGATGTACATTCATTGATGTGTGTAGCAGTGGCATATCTAACATCATGATATCTAATAGCCCTCAGATGTTCATTAATTCTCTCTTTTAGGGGTCTGATCGTGCTGCCAATATACAACTGGCTGCATTTGCATTTCAGCATGTACACAACAAATTTACTATTGCAGTTAATCGTTTGTCTGATTTCAAATTGTCTCCCCTGATTATTTGCAAAATGTTTGGTGTTGTCCATAGCTAATGGACATATTTTACAATTGCCACATTTGTTGAAACCGATGCATCTTTGTGATAGCCAGTCCGGATTAGATTTTTGATTCGGATAACTGGGGCTAAGAATAGATCTAATATTTTTGCCTCGTCTATATGTGACAAGGGGGCAATTGGAGATGAATTTATTTAAAGATTTATTTGACAAAAGCACCTCCCAATGTTTCTTCATACTCTTTAAGGCCCATGTCATTTCATTGTAATTCGTTATCAACCTCACTTTGGAGGCATTTGTCTTTTTAGGTTTTCTATCTCTGAGCGTATCTGCTCGGTTAATTTGGGTCACCCGTTTTTCTGCTGTTGTAATTGTTCGTGCATCATAGCCCCTATTTCTAAATCTGTTTCATCCCATTCTGACATGTCACAAAATCGCTGTCATTGCTGCAGTTTCTTCTAGCTCTTACAAGTTCTCCATATGGTATTGCCTCTAACTGATGTCTCGGATGTGCACTTTTAGCTTGTAATACTGCATTTCATGCAGTGGGCTTGCGATACAGCCTACTTTGTATCCGATTGTTCTCAATAAAAAGTGCAACATCTAAGAATTCAATTTGTGTATGGCTGAGATTGTAGGTGAAGTGTATCCCTGTATCATTAGTATTTAAAAATTCACAAAATAACAATAGATTATCCATGGAGCCTGCCCAAATCATGATGCAATCGTCAATATATCTGCCCCAATAGATAATTGACTCGCTCCATTCAATTCCTTTAGGGCCCCAGATCCACTCCTCCTCGAACCAACCCATGAAAAGGTTGGCATACGAAGGAGAGAACACCCTGTATTTGTTTGTACCACTGTTTTTCAAAAAGAAAGACATTATGTTTCAGGATTATCTCAATCATAGATATTTTAACATCTCTACGTGTTCCCATTGATTAGCTGGTCTCCTATTGAGAAATCTCCGTGCTGCTTGTATTCCCAGGTCAGTTCTGATGTTAGTATATAGACCAGTCACATATAATGTTGCCAGTATCATCCCATCTTCCCAATTCACATCTGCCAAAATACTGAGCATATGTTTAGTATCTCTAATGTAAGAAGGTACATTTTTTGGTCTCGTCTGACTCAGTGCATGCGCTGGTCTGGCGAGACTTTTTGTGAGGGCTCAAAAAAGTGCTACCAGGGCCAGCCTAGAGCTACAGTGCATGTGCTCGGGCTTGCGCTTACGAGCAGAGGCGCCATATGGCTTTCCTCCTCATGCTCATTAAGCGCATCGCTCATCGCGCTTGATCGCGATCACTTTCACGGCCGTTCATTAGGGGCTTTGGCAAAGGCGGCGCGTGTTTATTTTGGCATTGCACTTTCACTTTACAATAGCTGCCGCCCCACCCCGCGAGTGCTGTGTGAGGCGGCAGCTATTGTAAGTGAAAGCGCGATGCAAATCTTTACAAGCGGCTGCCTTTGCATAATGACAACAGCTTGTTAATGCGTGCATCTAGTCTTGCAAATGTACGCCTTGTTGTGAGCCATTGACATCGCTTTATTCCCATAAATACCAACACCTAAAAATGAGCGCTGGCTGTAAAATGTTCCCGGTCAGAGCAGCACCGTGAGGGTCCGAGCTGCGTTATTCCAGTAAGGCGTGTCGTCACAACACTACGTCCTGTGTCATTTCTATCCTTGTGTTGTCAGCAGCAAAGAGTTGTGGACACCAACTCTTCACGCTCCCTCTCGGAGCTTAGTGAGCTTGTTCTGCAAGTTTCAAGTGCAACTCTCTGTGGTTGTGTTTAGTTAGAATCCACGAACAGCATGTTAAGAACTGTGAGCCCTGTCTTTTTGATTTAAAAGAACTGCATTACAAACAGAATGTTACACAATTTGTTTATCTTTCCCAGTGGTATCGGGCTGCATGCTTAGAGGCACACCAGCCTTTAAGGGTTTATATATTATTGATAACACATTGCTTTAGGATTTCTGTGCCCTTTACCTAGCGAGGCGAGATTTTTCCAGGTCAGGTAAGAAATACATCGATAAAACACAAACTTTCTATTCAATTATATCCTACAATGAATCTCTGGTTTCTTTTTCCACTTTTTGGGGATTTACATTTCATAAACTTAGTAGAAGTCTTGGCACACCTAGCTAGAGGATGGATTTTCACGATAAAGACCTCGGGTTCGATCCCGCAGTGCTCTATACCTTTTGACATGTATGATTTTGTCCTTTTCAGTACTGGTTATTTTGACCATTTATTAGCTAGGATGCACTGGTTATTTTTCCACAAGTATTTAGGCTCTTTTGTTGTGTTTAGCAATAAATCCTTCTATTTTGTAGAAAGCAAATAGGAAGTGAGAATCGGTGGAGCGGAATAATCAAACCGGTTCGGGCTTTCCATGTAACTCTGGCACAGCGATTATGTTCTGGTGGAACTAATTAAGAACAATCATGATCAAAGGGTATATAAAGGGAGACCGGCAATGTGCAGCGTTACTATTTCACATTAACAGACATTGCTGCCAATTTATGAACAGGAGGTTAAGATAGCAGACTGGCACTTTTGTTTGGTTTTATTAACACCGTAGCACACTTTAGCCGAGGATGTTTTCTCGTTTGCTTTTGTTTTCTCGTTTCTTGTTTGTTTTAGTTTCTCATAACCAGCCTTACACATATTACAGAGGGACAACGTACTGTTTCTCTTTTAATAGACATAACGTACACTAGCTACTCAGGTGAGCATATTTGTAGTATTTTGGCGAGGTTATGCTATTTACCGATCTTGCTCCCCAAAAGATATCTGCCTCAAGTCCATATGACCCCAGTCCATATCTAATGCGCCTTCTCAGTGTAGCCCCTTTGTGCATGTCTAAGGGCGCAGCATAGTATTGCCTTTTCAGCTCCAGTCCTGAGGTGTAACATGACGTGCACATGTAGAAGCTGCTTTCACCAGCTTTCCTGAGCCGGCTTCCTCGCATGTCGTTGCTTCTTTAGAATTACGCCGCATTCTTAGGCACTGGGACACACATGCTTTAACCTACAAACAATCCGCTCCTTGGTTCCCTGTGCACATTAGAGGTAAACACCCCTTGACATGATTTTGTGCACAACTATACATTTTGATGTGTCTTTCACTACAGAACACTGGTGCACAAAAGGACCAATCCAAGTGTATAACATCTCAGGCAATGGCTTAAACTCCATTTGCACAAGTGCAGGACGTCTGCACATTCGCTTGTGGGCAGTGCACTGAGGTGTGCAGTTGTTTAGTTTTAAAGGCACAATGCAGCTGCTTTCTCTGAGGGAGGAAGATGTTGATTTCTTGGCTGTACGCGACTAACCTGCGCACATCCTGAATAAGGGCCTTTGTGTAGTACGTGATAATGTTGGGAACAGTACTTTAGGAGACTGTCCGATTCACATCTTATATATGTTATATCGTTTACTGTGAAACGTACTGACTGATGTGCGGTTTTATGTTTTTAGTCCATGAAGAAAGAGGTGTGTGTGGTCTGTGTGTGTCCCTGTTCTACCCTTCTCAAAACGTCCCTGCCCCTTAGGGAACACTTCAGTAGTGCGGTATATAGACAGAAATTGGCCTTTGGTCTGTTAGGAGACTGTCTTTTTCTACCAAATCTATGGAAAACATCAGACGCTTGTAGGCTCCAATGTAGACGGAGCCGGGTAAGCTAATTTTAAATCAGAAGCCTCTTTCTGGTGCAACAGGAATGCGATGCCTGCACTGACCAGCCAGTGAACTCCATGCTGGACCCACCATCACACTGACCAGGGACAGAGAAACGTGCTGGTCAGTGTACCTACTGGCGCATGTACAGACTCTTGCGTGCACTACCTACGAGATCAGGTGCAAAAAAGAACCTGTCGCAGACTCTACTTTCCTATTTAGATGCCTGCGACTTTACAGCTCGAAAGGAGGCAAACACAAATGCAGATAACTGCAGGGCTGTTTAGAATTTACCAATGACAGAATTGTGTTCCTGCGCTAGTATGAATAGAAAGGCACTCGCATTCTAGACCATGTCTCTGTATTGATTAAAAATCAATTGAGAGCTCGCTTTCTCTGGGGAGAGGTAAAGTAAACAAGCATTGGCATAGCCAATAGGTCTCGCCTTTGGGACCTTATAAGTACTTAGTTATGCAGCACAATATCCTTACTGCAACAACATTAACTGTTGCATGACTAAATACTTATAAGTTCCCACAGGCGAGACCTATTGGCTATGCCAATGCTTGTTTACTATGGGCTGAAGAAATGTATCCACGTACTGGGAAAGTTTCTCTGTTGGTGCCCCCAATACTAGAGATGATTGATTGACCTGGTGGGAATGTTTGCCTTTTGTACACTTTGGGCAATGTGTAAATACAGGGATATCTGGGTGTGTCCACTTTTAGGTAGAAGAATTCATCTTGATCAATCAGGCCCTTATTCAGCCATTCCCTCAAATGTGTATTGATCAGCTGCGTGAGGTATTGGATAGGGTTATCTCTCAGTTTCTCATAGTATGTTCGATCTTCTAGTTGTGAAAGGATCTCTTTTTATTGTTGTCAGAGGTGTTCATAATCACAATATTGCCACTTTTATCTGCTTCCTTTATGGTGATGTCCTGTAATTGAGTCAGTTCTACAAGTGCCTTACGTTCATTAGTAGTAAGGTTATCTTTCATCCTATGTTTATGTCTCTTATTGCTGTTAAGAATCTTATACATGTCACCCACCACTAATTTATGGAAAACATCAATATTATTACCACTGGGTAGTGTGGGGGTCCATCTGGATTTGTTTTTTAGTCCACTACTAATATTCAGATATGTCTCTATGTCGTGATCAAATAACAGATCTTCTATGGACATGTGATCACGGTCATCATCTGTGATGGACAATAATATTTCAGCATCTCTATCCTGTATGCTTATTGATTCAGGGAGCAGATCATGGAGATAGATTTTAGTTGCTTTATTAGATTTAGGAGTATGTTCAAAAAACTTTTTCAATTTAAGATTCCTGGTGAATTTAAACAAATCCACAATCAGATTACAGACATCACCTTGATCTTTAGGGCAGAAGAGCATTCCTTTCTCCAAAACATTAACTATATCATTAGTTATTATTTTGTCACTGAGATTGATCATTTCTATCCCTTTATTTTGGGCCTGGTCTAGTTCCGTTTGTCCCACGATCTCAATCTCATGCCTCTCTCGTCTCCCTCTGGCCACTCAAGACTCGTTGGCATTATTCCATATGATCAGCAGACTCTCAGAGGATACTCAATTAGATGCTAAACCTGAATGGCACGCATGTACAGGCTTTGCTTATGAGAGCCGATCTACATTTGAGTAGGGCCTACAACATAGTGACATTTCCATGTTAACAGGGGTCCTGTGACTGCCACCGGAATCACTGCCACCCCAGTTTTGATCGAGAGGGCTAGTTGGAAACTGTGGAACCATAAGGCACTTTTTTAGGTTCAGCCAAGGCAGCGCGCATGTGCTGTCTATCGACATGCTGCATCTACTTTGTGGGCTTGAACCACACCCATCACTTTAATTTGTTTCTTGGTCGGCCTTTCAAAATTCCTTTTGTTTCTTTGGTAAATACTTACATTTATCCTGCCTTTTGCCTGTTCTGTTCCCGTCCTGGAGACTGACCTAGGTATGTGGATCAGTTCACTTCTGGCCATTTAGAGTTTCAAAGCACCTTTTTCTTTTGCCGCACCTCTCGTGATGCTTCCTTTCTCCTCCCACCCAGCAGTTCTCGGGTCTTGATGCCCTGCTCCAGACCCCTCCCCTCCCCTCCCCTCCGGCGATGCTGGTTTTGCATTTATGTCGGAAAGGGAGCTCACGAACAGGCATGGGGCAAGAATTGGTTCAAATTCTGCCCCTCCTCTCAGAGGTTAGTGCCAATAGTTTGCGTCAGCTTGCTGTAATGTTTTTATTTCAGACCTGCTTACACGCTCCACATTTTCACAACATTTGAATACCCAGTGTTCAGAATACCGAGCTGTAAGCAGGGCAAAGTTGCGTCTATGCGCTCTTCAAAGCCATTTGATTGAAAGGAATAAGCACAATATCTTTAAAAAAAAAAAAAGTCTGAAAAAGCATACCATGCACTAGCTTTCCAATAGAAAACAAACTTATTATCCACGACAGCCTGCTCTAACATTATCTCACAAACTTCAGAGGGCGCCTCGAGCTGGCCGAGAGAGCAGCAAGTGCGCTTGGCAAGGTAGCAATTCTGCACTTTTCAAAGTTATTTCTTTATTTCCTTGTTTCGAAGGAGCAGGTGGTGGGATTCCGGAGGCCTGGAGAGTGTGATCAGTTCATGCCGATAGTCTTGGTTTTTTCTTTTATGAGGACTCCCAGGCAGACATGAAGATTGCAGGTTAGACATAATAGTCTAATCGTACTTCCGTTATGCGTTATTTGCACCCAGTAAAACTAAGAACCTTTTAAAGCGGAGACTTTATGTGGCTGCCAGCAGTCCAATGTGCCCTTCTGACCAGAGATTAAAGGGGCTGTAAAATGCAGACATTCCTTAGCCCTCTGCTTCACAGGAGACTCTACGTGCTCTATTGTGCCAATTACCAACTCCAGGAGAGATGTGGGGTTGTTATGCGCAACAGTCCTTCTTAATTAAAGGTCATATAGCTTCTCTAATACTGTTACTTGTACGCTATTAGAGGGGGATTGTGAAACTAATGGCGTGGGTAAAAAGATCTCTCTTGACTGGTCGCAATCTGATGAGCTCATCACGAAGATTGAACAGGTGGTACGCTCGTTACTACTTCCTCTGGCTGAGAGGGTCAAAGTGATCAATACAAAAGTCGAGTCCCTAGAGCAGACGATGCTTGATAATTTCTGCTCCTTAAAAAATGTTATCAAACTCGTAACAAGTGAGAGAGTTAATTCTAATTTTACCAAAATCCCTGTGGCTGTACCTACAATAAATACCACAGTTACCCCTGTTGTTGGCCCTGTGATCACCCCTAGAGATAGGTCAGGGACTGACCCACCTATTGCTTTGGATAACACTAACCATATTTTGCCACGTATAAGCTCCATCAAAAGTAATACCGGGGGCAATGACATTGAAGAAAAGAACTCCAATGGGATAAACAGGGGCCCGAAGGCAGGACCCAGCAGTATTGTTCGTACAGATCCTGCGAAACCTGTAAACGTTCACCTTCATCTTCCCCCAGCCTCTCTTCCTTATGTAGCAGTATTAACTGGAGTTCCAGAATTAAAGGATGGCAAGTCTGAATCCTACCCAGAACTTAAAAACAAAGTGACCTTCTGGCTAAATAAAAATAGACCTATGCACTCTGGACTGGATGGGAAGATCCTATTTGCCAGAAGGGTTGACTGGGTTGGAACAAGGCCTAAAGATGTGGAGGGAGACGTCATTGTTGTAAATTTCCAAGATAGACGTATAGTGCGTCTTATCTGTGACGATATCTTATCAGGGGGACAGTTGGGGATAGGGGTGCGCGATCTTGGATATTTCTATAATGTACCCTCCTACAGCGCTGAAAGTTTTTTCCATCATTGGGGAGTGCCTAGAGCGCTCCCAGAGCCCATTATTCCCCATTCTGATCATTACAATCCTAATTTTAATCGTAATTTGGGTTATTTTGATTGACCAGAATATCATCCCCAAAGGGAAGCTACGGTAGTGAGTGCTGACACTTTGAATAATAGGGTTGAAGCTGAATTCCCTTTTTCCGGGATATCAAATCTTCCTAGTCACTCCCCTTTGCAAACTCATTTAGGGCATTCAAACCATCATGACAGTAGCCCTAATAATATCTGTCAGTCTAATTTGTCGGGAATAGGGTTGGGCTCAATGATCTCGTGGAATGTTGCTGGCCTAAAGTCAAAAATGGATTCCCCGGAGTGGGTCCAATTTATGGGTAATTTTGATGTTTGCCTCCTTCAGGAGACTTGGTCCTGCGAGCCGCAGTTTCTTCAAGGTTTTCTGAATTTCCACGTTCCTGCATCTAAGGGACCCAAAGGGCGTCCGATGGGTGGGTTAACAATATGGGCTCGCCAAGAATTATTCTTGGCGGTCAATGAAATCAACACAGGCTCCCCTGACATTCAATTGGTCAGACTATCCGCGGGCCCATTGGGTGACGTGGACATCTATAATTTGTACCTGAGGGGGACTAATGGGATGAGGTCCAGGACTCTGGTTGCACTGGATTCCCTTATCGCACAGCACTCAAGTGTGAGGGGAGTGCTTGCTGCAGGGGATCTGAATGTAACTTTCGAACCGCTTTTAAGTTCAGATTCCTGCTGGGGACTTGACCCTGAAGAAGATCAATTATGGGGTATCCCCGGCCTTGATATGGACCCAATAAAACGTTGGTCCGAGGCAGCAGTGCAGGTCAATACCCTCTGTTATGAAAGAGGCTTGAGGGCTTTGAATGGAAGAACCCCTGGGGATAAGGAAGGGGCCTACACCTTTGACAATGGCCGATATAGGAGTAGAATCGATTACGCACTCTGCAGCATGAGGTTATGGCAATCTGTAAAAGACATGGTTGTAGTTCCCAGACCAGAAAGCGACCATAACCCTTTATGTGTAACGCATCGCTGGTGGAAAAGTAGCAATGCAGAACCAGCAGTGGCGTCATCTACCCCACCTGAGGTATTTCCCTCTAACGACATGCGTAGGCTTAAGTGGAGTGTGGTTAGGTCTAACGAAAAGGCAATTGATAGCATTAATATATTGCTGTCCGAAGCTGTTGTGGAGCTTGAAAGTTGCAGGCTCTCCGACCAAGGTGTTATGGCAGCCACTGGCCACCACGAAACTTTCTTCGAGGAACTACGCCAGTTTTTTCTTAAACCAACTAGGAGAGGTAGTCGACCACCCTCTAAACGCTTACGGTGGTATGACGCGGATTGCAAAAGTGCCAGAACTAATCTAATCACAGCCCTCTCCAGTGGCAGTATTGGTCACGTGAGGGAAGCTCGCCAATTATATAAGAAATGCATAGCTTTGGCCAAAAAGAATTGGGACGAGCAATATTGGATAGACTTGAAAGATGCTAGTGATGCCAGTGACTCACGATTATTTTGGATCATCATCAAGTGGGGCAGGGGAGGGTCGCCAGATAGACCAACAAATCATGTCTCACAAGATGACTGGGTAAATTATTTTAGGTCGCAATATGCATGTGACCCCCAGACAAACCCCACAGGGGAAATATCCCTTGTTTTCTTCTCTAGTGGCCCTTTTTGCATTAAAGACACCCTAATGGCTCTGGGATCTGTAGCAGCTGGGCGAGCTCCAGGTCCTGATGGGATTCCATCTGATCTTTTCCTTGGTAACAAAAAACCCTGGAGCGAATACATTACCCTTTTGGCAAATGCAATTGCTGTTGGTGCTCCAGTTCCTAAATCCTGGGGGGGGGGGGGGCTGTTATAATTCCCGTGTTTAAAAAGGGTGACAGAACCCTCCCTGGGAATTATAGACCAATCAGTTTAATTGACACAATTCAGAAGGTCATTGGGAGGATGTTATTGAACCAGGTGTTAGCGTGGGCGGACGATAATATGATTCTCTCCCACCTTCAAGCTGGTTTTCGTAAGTCAACCAGCACACTGGATCAGGTCTTTAGATTTGTGCAACTCCACTGGAAAGTGGTTACTCTGGGGAAAGGTAGTCTCTACGTAGCATTTGTGGATCTGCGAGCTGCCTTTGACCTTGTCCCTCGTCATCAGCTATGGGCTGTGCTCAATAAATTAGGACTCCCGGTAGAAATCTTGACAATGATAAGGAGGCTCCATGAGTCTAATTTTGCTAGGATCCAGTGGGGAGGAGCAGGTGAAGTCACTCCAGAGTTTCCGGTCGAGCGGGGTGTGAGGCAAGGCTGCACCATGGCTCCAACCCTTTTCTCCTTGTATATTCATCGGATTGCCCAAGCTATGCTCAACGCCACTATTGATGCCCCAAAACTTGCTGGAGTTACTACTCCGATATTAATGTTTGCGGATGATACGTTAATCGTATCAAAAACTCCAAATGGCTTGCAGAGAGCATTAAAAGTCTTTGAGGAATTTTGTCTTGGCCATGGTTTGGAGGTAAACGTGGCCAAGACTAAACTCATGGCCTTCAATCCGCATCCAAATCGTAGAGTGAGTACGTTTTTCCTGGATGGGCAACAAATAGAAATGGTCTCCAACTTTGTTTACTTGGGTATACACATAACTAGTACCAGCAAGTGGGATAAGCACATTGAGGTCGCTGCCCTGAAGCTTAGACAAATCTCAGGAACCCTGATAAGAGAACACAAAAAGTCTTTTACCAAGCCCGTTAAACCTGTACTCCAAGTTTACGAGGCAAAGGCCCTGGGTTCAGCTTTGTACGGGGCAGAATTATGGGGGTTTAGTCGGTTGGTTCCCCTAACAACAGCAGAAAATTCTTTTCTCCGTAGTATAACAAGCCTCCCGCAGAGTTCACCTATGGTCCCTGTAAGGTATGAGCTTGGCAGGAATGCCGTTGCAGACATCGCCAGATTACGCCCAATTTTATACTGGCGAAGGCTATGGACTACTCCCGAGCTCTCCTTGTGCGCCAAAGGGATTATTGATGTCAAAGAACTAGATGTCTTTCATAAAATTGAATGGCTGAGGCAGCTCCGCCAGACCTTAACAGTCATGGGCATGGCGGGGCTATGGAGTGACCCTACAACTGCGCAGTTTCCCCCAAAGAAAGTTATGAAAGCTATTTACTGGGAGCGGGTTAACCACCAGGTGTGGAGTTGTGTAAATCCTAATGGGATGGCTGGTCGTTATCTGGAGGCGAAGTTTATACCCGCCTTTGAACCCTACTGGGACCTGATCACAAAGCCTAGAGACAGGAAGCTGTATTTTCAGCTGCGAGCAGGTTCTCTTCCAATTAAGTCTCTTACAGGCAGATGGTCTAGTGCAAATGAAGAGATCTGTCCAGCTTGTGGGGTGCATGTAGAATCTATCGCCCATCTACTGTTCGTCTGTCCAGCATTTGCTGTTCCTAGGCGAGTGTGGTTGTCACCATTGTGTAGGAACCTGGGTACCACGAGCAGTGCCATTGCTTTAAGAATTCTATGCACTAGCACTTCTCCAACCATTTCTATCCCATAAGCAAAATTTCTGGGATGGGCATGGAATCTAAGGGCGAAAGCCTCTAGCAAACCACAGATAATTCCTCCTCACGCAACCCACATCGCTGTTGCCTAGTGTGAAACTCTGTAAACCGTTTTACAATGCTGTAGTCGATGGGGGTTTATTAATTATATATTGTTAAATTTGGTGTTAGTTCGATTAGTTTAATGCTTTTTTAGAATCAATTTTTTAACTTATTTATTGATGAACTTAACAATTTTAATGTGTTTTTATATGTAATGTTTTGACTTATGTTTGTGTCTTTTATGATTTTGTTAAATCGAATAAAGACTAATGGTATGGTATCGCTTCTCTAATCTCAAGGAAAAGAGAACCCTAGCAGTTTAATAAGAAGAAGCCAACAGTCCAATCTCTATTATCAGTACACAGCCACACATTAAATTGCTTTTTTGTGACCTAGTTAGCCTCTTATTGTATTCTTTTAAAGCGAATGAAAACTGAACATCCCATTTTAGCATTGTAAAGTTTTTGCTACAGCACTCTAGAGCTTGGACGAGTGATAGTGCACTTTAAAATAAAGGGTAATAACAAGACTAGAACTTGTTCCAGCTTGGATTGGCTCGCTCAGTAATCAAACACTCTTCCATGCCACACCCCTTTCCAATTACATTTTGCTTCAGCCTGGGAGCCATGTGCTCGCGTCATTTGTTTAAATACAACAGAAAACTTCACACTGCAGAACTGCACTGTTCAAGCTGCCAGCTGCTTGTCGCACTCCTAAGCAGGGCCACTGGAATTATGCGATTGCGGGGCCGCTGTGATTTTTGCATAATTACAGGGGGGGGGGGTGCGCTTGATCTGCGAGCTCCTCTGTGAGGGGGCCTCAGGCGGAGACGGCGGCTCCCTACACATGGACGGAGGCATCAAAATAACACTTCTTTCATCGCAGCGCTCATGGAAAACTAATAGGGCTAACTCCGAAACTGTCGGAGATGTTTTTCGGAAGTAACGTACATGGTGTGCTGAGAGGAACAGTCAGGCCTGGAGGAACACTTGCAGCCGTGGCTCTAAATTAGCAGGTGTACCCGACCTCCGCACACGACTGCGTCCTGTTGAGTCCCCGGCTTTTCTCTGACGAAAATAGGCGTGTTATCTGTTGACATCGGTGGCCCCCGGCATCACCACTTACTGGATTGATACCATTATAGGCGTGTTATCTGTTGACATCGGTGGCCCCCGGCATCACCACTTACTGGATTGATACCATTTGAAAATACGGAAGCAACGGTAATTTAAAAGCGGATAAGTGCTGCAGCATTTAATGCAATGGTCCTTCGCAGGAAAGTGTGTTGTGCTGTATTGACTGCGACGAGATTCTGCATTCAACAATATGTTTGGTCTTCAAAGATTGAATTGACATATTCCAGCCCTCTGCTCTCTTTAATACGATATACTGGCCCCTTCTCCAAAAACGGACTCTAGTTAGTCTGGGGTTGTGTGAGGAGAAATTCTTAATCCTCAATGTGGATAGCCCCGTGCGAAGTGAGAGAGCGCCAGCAATTAATTCATGAGTGACCACAACAGCTACCATATTGCTTGAAGCGTCATAACTTGACTGAAGGATGACCTGGACACTTAACTAAATACAGTCTTATCCTCATACAGTGCATTTATAGCAACTGGGATTTGTGTGGCGCCCTTGTTGTTGAGAGGAATATTCTGCACTCCTATCATCTTCTACCAAACATTTTACTCCTGGTCTTCAGTAGCTAAATACCTAAAGAAATTGGCTTACTGACACACCCCAAACTTCCTCATACCGATATTAAATGGTCTGAGTGGAGCACTGCATAAGAGAGGAAGAAACAACTGTCAAGTTTCACTTCCATTATCGACAGAAAATCTCAGTCATCTTCAACAGAGCATTTGAGGGGACAATACCAAAGTTGATAGGCACCTTGCCTTGTATACTTGTGGAGGAAGGTTAATACAAGTACAAACAAACTTCACTACTTAATCGAGTCAGCTAAGACTTTACCTCATAGACCCTGTTGCTGTTCTGTACTTCTACATTGACACAGCACAACACCCTCAGAATAAAAGTAGTTGAATGACTACTGTCAAGCACGGAAGTAAAAGCTCTAAGCAACCCCCGTTTGTGGACGTACTCAAACAGCCGAGCAATAGGTCTATGAAAAGCGCTGTGTCTCCGACAGAAGGCTCACCTCAGATCAACTCAACGTCCACATAAGCAAAAACTATGGATCGAATATTGCAAGAGATTTCTGCTGTCAGCCGGAGGTTGGAAGGGTTAGACATAAACATATCCTCCTTAGCGACAGAAACTAAATCAATTCAAAGAGACATTGTGGGATTCCATACAAAAACAGATGAGCTTGATCATAGATTGACTGCTGTGGAAGAAAGCCTACAACCAATGCACAGCAGAGGCCAAGAACTACTATTTCTCCGTAGTAAATTGATCGAATTGGAAGATCGCAGCAGAAGAGATAATGTTAGTATTTTTGGGTTTCGGGAAAAAAAGAAAAAGAAAATCGAAGGACCAAATGCCAGAGCATTTTTCGAAACATCCTTCCGAACTTAGTTGGCTTCAATTTTGATCCTCCACTTTAAGTACAGCGTGCACACTGCATAGGCCCACTGCGCAAAGAATCTTCAATGCATCCACGGCCACTCATAGCCTGATTTTTAAGGCATGAACAGACAAGGCAACTACTAACATCAGCGAGATCCCATGGTCTGTTCACATATGATGGTCACGAAGTCCACGTGGCAGCTGACTACTCCACAGAAACTAATGATTGCCGCAAGGTATTTCTTTCAACGAGACCACACTTGCGATAAATGGACATCAAGTATGGTCTCTTCAAACCTGCCCGCTTTTGCATTACCAAAGATGGTATTTCCAAGGATTTTTATAACCCTGAGGATCTACATCTCGTCATAGACCGTTTGAAGCCACAGGATATGGACACGCAGCACTCTACTTCTGAACCAACACAACCTACCCCTATCATACAGGCGCCAGGAAACACACGACGGAACAATAGTAACTCACGACATCGCAGCAGAGATCGAGCGGTCTGCTCGAATTCATGAAGACAAGGCTGCAGCTCTTCATACTGTGTCTACCTTTACTCAGGAGCAACATAGAGACAAATCTCGCTCCCCTATAAAATCTGCCTCGGACGGAGAATGAGACTGAGTTTTAGTCTTGATTATAGTCATAGTCATGATTATAATATATATAATACCTTCTAGACCTGTAGTAGGTTTTTTATGAGCTCAAGACACCGAGAAGAACGAAAATGCTCAGCCATCGGACAGCTGAGTATTACTCATACTGATTAGTTCTCATTATTGTATTCATTTTGATTATTTCCTGTGTTTTAACAGCTATATATGATATAGATGTTGAAAAAGGCATCCTGTGCCCTGGGAACCCCCCAACTTTTTGCTGACTGATGCTGGTGGTAACTGACTCTGGGCTCTGCCTAACCAGGCCCAGGGCCAGTGCTAAGCTGAAAGAGACACATTAGAATACACTTAAAACACCTACATACACTAGGGTACACAATGGTATGGCGGGGTACCCCTGTGATTGGCATGACCTACCCTATTAAGCCCCTAGCATATAATAGTGCAGGGGATTGAAACTTCCTAGAAGTCCCTAGAACCCTGGGGCATGGCAGTTTGGAGGCCAGCAGCTCTTTTTGCACTTGCGTGTGTGCACTGCTGAAGCTGGAGGTCAGTTTAAAAGCAGCACTGGGTGCCAGGACTGCTTTTAAAAAGTAAATTGTACCCAAACTCGACTTTGGTGTTTGGGGCACTTAAAAATGGATAACCTTGGGAGAGTCAGCTACGATTACACCCGCAGACTGCCCAGATTCTTACGTCTATTCTCACGCTACCTCTGTATGTTGTGATTTTCTTGAAAGTTTCAATAAATACATTTAAACATAAAAATGGATAACCTACAATGTTTTGGCATATTAGGGACCCCACTGTCTCCCCTAGGTATCCCAGGGGTGGGGGGTCCGAAATTTATAAGGTACACCCTTATAAAATGAGTTTTTATATGCCTGAGTATAGTGAAATTTCACATTTCACTCCCCACATTGTGGTAAAGTGCTGCTCAAATTCGACTTTGATGCTAGGGGCACTGTGGAGGGATAATCTGCAATATTTTCTACAGATTCAAAACCCTATAGTCTCCCATAGTTGCACATGGGGTGGGGTTCCTGTAGATATAAGGCAAGTAATTATAAAATAGGTTTCTGTAAGTCCTGGTGATGGAAAAATGGCCCAAGTCATTTTTCCCATAGCAAATCCCGTTACATAGGAATAACATGGTAGGAAGTTATTGATTAATAACTCTTGATAAGAGAGGGATAGAAATGCCATTCAAAGACTTCCCAGAATGGTATTAATAAATCCAACAATATCGTGTACATACAAGAAGTTAAGACTCTTGTTTCTAAGTCCGAATTCAGCCTTCCAGTGGTCTGCCCTGATTGGTCAGAGTTTAGTGGACGAGCCAGGCTGCCTTGGAGAGGTGATTAAGAGCCCCTGGGGTTAACCAGCTCTGCTGGCAGGGCAGTGTGCTGTTCCGTAGGAATGCCAGGTCAGGGGGTAGGAGTCGTAAACTATGCTCTTCAAAGGGGAGAGCAGAGACCATTGTCATTACAGCTCTGAACTTCCCACCTTAGGCAGATGGTAGTATTAAGGAAGGTATGAGCAGATGCAGGGGGGAGAATCTAAGTAAATTAGCCATCCTAGGGGTGTGTTTAGACAGCTCTTAACTCCTTACTGGAAAATCAGCCATTATGGATTTGGAAGATTTGAGGGACAAAATAATGCCACACTCTACAGGATGTGGTCATAACTTTGAGGAGTTACCCATCTCCCATTGGTCAGAAGTGACCGCCTGCATGACCCAGAGAACTTGGAATAAATTTCTAACAGGGGCAGAGCCCTTCAGATCTGCTGCTTGAAACTTACGGAAGCAAGAAGTGCCCTGCTGAGAAGTTTTGCTGTGCAAAGATTTCTAAGGCCTGACCTCTGAAAACTGCACCATCTGAAACTACAGCTCTGTGGATTATTTTGCTGGAAAAGAACTAAAGAGTGGACTCCCTGAAAGCTACAGGTTAAAAGAGCTCAACTGGAACATCACCAACTAAATCTACACCTTAGAGAACCATCAGTGGATTTGTAAGGGTTTTGTAACAGTGGATTGTGGGAACTGCCGTCCACTTTCAAGGACCATCTTGGAGCTTCCAGACCCTTGGAGTAAGTTTGAGACACTTTGGGACCACTTGAGGAACTTCAGGAAGAAGTTCAAGAACTTTGGAGCAACTTTGAAAAAAGCTCCATAGAGGGACTGACTCAACCTGGTCAGGCAGGCCGCCTGCCTTCAACCGCGAGTCGGACAAGCCATCCAGGTTCGTCCCACTAAAAGCTCCATGGGTCCAACTTCAAGAGTTTGACCGGGACTAGAAGAAAACTGAAGCCGGCGAACCCTCACTGGAACCGGCTACATGAGGAGCAGAGAGACCCAGAAAGAAAAAGCTCTAGAAAAGTTTCTATGTCCGCTCGTAGTCAAGGTGACTGGGAGCAACCGCGAGAGCCAAGCCACCTGCCTTCCATCGCTTGTCGGCCTGGATTCCTGGGTTGTCCCGCTGAAGCAATCTTGAAATATTTTCTATGTCCGCTACAGGGAAGTTGACCAGGACTCGTCACAAGTCAATCCGGCGAACCCTCACAGGAAATTCATATCTCCGTTCCCTTCACTGGATTTTTGTCGTTTTGGCGTCATTTTAAAGATAAAAATATTTCCTATTTTTATAAATTGGTGTTGGATTTTTATTATGCGTTTTGTCTTAATTATTTACTGAAATGGTGTTTTTAAATGCTTTACACACCGGTCTTTGAAGTTAAGCCTGTCTGCTCGCAGTCACGTTACCAAGGGTTGAGCACAGGAATAATTTTCTAAGACCTATGCTGAGTCCTACCAGGTGTTAGTGGCCTTATTGCCGGTGGCAGACCTATATTTGCCCCTACCAATAACCCACTTTCCAACAATAGGTATCTTTCATACTAATGAAATTCAAGGTTTTTACTGTTACAGATTTATATGAAATGATTAATATTATTGCTGATAGTATAAACCCTGATGATTTTGATTGTATGTATTATATACAAATATGCAATCTCTTCAATTCATAGGCAGAATAATATGGCACAAAGTTACGTTGCAATGTTCCCTTACTGTCAACATCTTACACATTTTGATTTATACTGTGCAATTGTCCTTTTGTTTTGTTCTGTATTTATTAATCATTACCCCGTTGTCTTGGTGGGGCCCCTTCTCATGGCGGCGCTCCAACGCGCTCAGACCCGCGGTTAAAAGTTCAGGTTCTTTCATCCCCTCCCTCACCCCCCCTTCCCTTATTAAATCATATCACATTTACTGATCTGTAGTATGATTTTAGCTCCACACATTAGTTCGCTCTCTCTCCAGTTATCTTGCTGGATTATCATGCTCATGTTGCGGCCCAGGGTTTCCCTCCCATTATCCTTTCCTCCTCTCTCTTCCTTCTCGGCTAGTTCCTACAGTACCAACCAAATCATACGAACCCCATTTAGCATATTTAGGCACATTTTGATATACTTATAATCACCCATTACTGACGTTCCCCTCTGTTTTCCCATCATGGTCTCCACTCACGCTCTTCGTGTCATTACGTGGACCGTTCATGGATTAACACATTACATCAAAAGGAAAAAAATACTCGTATTTACAATCTAAACAGGTTGATATAGCATTCCTTCAATAAACCCATCTAAATGCTACTGAATTTGACAAACTGCGTAGGGAATGGGTGGGAAAGGTGATTCTTAGCAGTGTGTAGGGGTGAGATGCCTCAGACGAGAGACCTCCTCGCAAATGCGGAGTGGCAATTCTTATTCGTAAATCTCGACCAGTGACAGTGTTAAAAACTTGGGACAGATCAACATGGACGTTACGTCTTTACCATGTTACGAATTGGCTCAGTCTATGCTTCGACCGGAGCAAAAAAAAAAAATCATTCTTTCTTCAGTTAAATCGCCTTTTAACTGAAATAGGTGCTTCACAATTTTTTATTGGCAGAGACTGGAAATTGGTAAAAGACCCTGTTCTAGACAAAACCGGTCCAAAAGATAGGTGCAATGCCCCGGGAGAAGATGCCTTTCCTGCGGAATTTTACCGATGGGCGGGCTCGGAGATGGTGGACTCCCTTGATGCTGCATTTCAAGAAGCAGAGCATAAGACCTCTCTGGGTCCCTTATCTAATAAAGCTGTAATTGCTGTCCTACCCAAACCTGGGAAAGACCCCATTTTCTGTGGCAGTTACTGCCCCATAAGATTATTAAAATGTGATATTAAAATATTAACTAGTGTCTTAGCTTCCCGTTTGCGCAAAGTTTTACCTTCCTTGATCCATCACTCACAAGAGGGATTTGTCCCAGGTCACTCCGCTAGGAACCCCCTCCGCACTCTGGCACATACATTATGGTTTCCCAAACACCTCCAAACTGACGCATTAGCCCTTTTACTTGATGCGGAGAAAGCTTTTGACCGCATTGAATGGGAATACCTTTTTAAAGTATTAGAGAAGTTTGGATTGAGTGACCAGTTTATCACCAAAATACGTCTGCTATACAATAACCCTACTGCACAGATAAATTGTGGGGGTTGTGTGTCAGACTCATTCCCGATTCGTAGAGGGACTCGTCAGTGGTGTCCCCTCTCTCCACTCCTATTTCTTTTAGCAACGGAGCCTCTAACAGCCACAATACGTCAATATTACGGGTATATGCCTCCCCTTCAGGAGAATCTAAACTTTATACGCATATGACATTCTACCTACACTCACGGACTTACCCCATTCTCTACCATCTATACTTCAAATTATAGATTAATTCACCTTCTTTACAGGTTATAAAATTATTGGGACAAAAATGATGCTTTACCCATTTCAGATGGGACCACAAAAGTGGCCATACATGGTTTTCCCTTTCATTGGCAGTCCTCACGTCTTAAATATTAGGTATACTGGTGTATAAAGGATTAGAGGGGATGATTGTCGACAACTTAAACCCCCTAATTACTCAGACGCAACGTGATTTTGAAAAATGGAAGGCACTTGGGCTCTCACTGTGGGGTAGAGTACAAGCCATTAAAATGGTCACTTTCCCATGTTTCTTATACGTTTTAGGTATGCTCCTCCTTCAGATTTCTTTGACCACTCTGCGCTCAATAGATTCCAAGATAAAATTATTTGTACGGAATGCAGCTAGACCTCATCTAGCAGCATCGAAACTGAAGGCCCATCGCTCTTGTGGAGGCATGAGTCTTCCCTCAATAGAGCATTATGCCCTCACACTACAATTATTCCAATTGGCTTACATGATATCAAAAACCCATGATGTGCCTCAATGGGTACTCATAGAAAGACACCTTTTATCAACTGAAACAGACTTTTCTCCTTTATATGGTACAGGGATTAGTCATGAGGACCCTACCAACCCGATTTTATCAGCTACGCGCAGATCCTGGCAACGAGCACATCGATTGTTGGGCTCAAATCCTCGAATCCATGAAAATGCCCCTTTATGGGATAACACGAATATATGTATCAACAGACAAACAATATCCTGGCCCCTATGTAAAGTAGCAGGCATTCACACCCTAAACCAGATTCTTCATAATGGTGATCTCAAGTCATTTTCACAATTGCAAGAGGATTTTAACCTACTTGCCCAACAATTCGCAAAATACTCACAACTTCGACAATGCTTAAGGAAGGGATTAGGGCCACAACCTTGGACGTTAGACTTCCCCAGTTGTACCATATCTACATACCTGGGGAAAACAAAGGGGTCATATCCAGTTCATATGAGGTACTCACATCCCATATCTTTTCCAACCTCTACTGCAAGATTTGCATACCAAATGGCAATCCCGATTATCAGTCTCATATGTACCACAATACCTTTACGCCTCCCACTTACTTCTATCACCATTCTCCAACACGATACACGTCAATCACAAACGCTCTCAAAACCTCAAAACCGACTCTTACACACAGATTTAGCCACGGCCAAAACATGTATACTACTGCAATTGAAATGACAGAATCCACCGTCACAGGAAGCATGGCTAGTAGCCATGATTCATACAGCTTCTTATGAACGAGTCATATATAATCTTCATGATCAGATTGATTGGTTTCCTCAGGTATAGTCACCATTCATAGCCTTAGAAAACCATAATCAAATTCTTACAGTGAATAACCCCAATTAATTAGTGATAGTATACATCAATCGATGCTCTCTCATTCAATTAATATAATGGTAACTACCCCTTGTTTTATAACTTATCCGGTATACCTGCACTTCCATAGGCTTACCTATATCTTTACTTTCAATTTCACCTTTTCTTACACATGGTCATGTTAGTAATGTCCTATATCATCTATTTTGTATTCCTTATATACACTATTATTTTTGTCTACAGGTTCATACCTAGAGGTCTCCTTCTTCCCTACTATATCTTTCCGAGGGTTATCCTCCCTCCCCCTCATTTAAATGTCTCCTCACGCCTTCCCCTCCTTCCCCTGGTTCCGCAACACTATAACAACTGAGCTATAACAACAGATATAATACCTCGTTCTATTCTGTACTTTACATAACATTCTAGCAATATTTCTTCAAAGAGGGACTTACCATATCTTTCTATGAGTTATAACCATCCCTCTCTCTCCCTTCAGATAACTATATATATCGTAGAACGGTAAGTATTCATACAGAACCTCAAGCTATTATAGCAGATTTATAAGCAGTATTAAAATATACACAGTTATCAATTCATTGTTTAATATTGCTACGCATAGGTTACCTTAAGCTCTTATATTTTCACTTTGCTCTTACATTTGAATAACAATGGTCTTTTTGTATTTCAATGTTTTAATACGGTTTGTTAGTAAGATCTTTTCATTAGATAGAGATCTTTTCAGAAGCTACTGCTCTGAATTGCTTATACTTCAGACAAACTGTATATGATAATCACTATTGTAGCTACTAATTTTCTTGGGTTTTCTTGCTCTTCCCCATCCCCCTGTCCCTGCCCCCCTTTCCTTCCTTTCGTCCCTTCTTATATGGGCTCGGTAACTATATCTATTTACATATTTATCCATTTATATATTCTATTCAAGTCTTAAGAGATTTTAAGTCATATTTGCTTATTGGTAACTTATTTAATTTAAAATGAGACTGATGCTTTATGATGAAATTCTATGGAAAATGTTTATAAAGAAATACAACAAAAAAAAAAAAAAACCTTTTTCCAAAGGCTGACTGGTGACCTTTCTGGGCTTATTACTATATTTCGCTGTTAAACTGGTTCTAATGAGGTGCAATCAATGCCCAGATTGTGTTAAGTTTAAAAAATGAAAAATGTAATAATGATGAAGTAATACCATCACAAAATGTGCTGCATTATGGCACATATTTTGCCTTTCCTTGCTTCATAATTTGCTCAACCCTACCGCCTAATTTGGCTGTCCCCTCCCACAAATTTCCAGTGGCCATGCTTAGAAGTAATATTGTGCAATACACCCAGGGAGAGGCTGGCTTTTACGTACAGTAATGTGTTGGGAGACTCGTGATGGTGAAATGGCTAAAGTGAGCTGGGTGTTTGCCGTGTCACGGGCTAATTTCACCGGGCATGTATACCCAATAGTAAACTCATTTGCAAGCTTTTTATAGCGCCCGCGCCAGGTCATTTTTTGGAGGATGTGAGAAATGGCAGAAAATCCTCTGAATTCTTTTCCATGGGTCATTAGTCCTACAGTGGAAGGGAAGGTGCTTGAAAATGAAAAGTCTGTGCGACATGTTCTGCAGTTTTCGTAGTTTCATCACCATACCCGGAAAGTAAAAACACCACCCCGTATTTGGTATGCGACAAACTCCGTTTCTGATCTGAAAAGCAATCATCTACACATTTATGTTATGCTATTAAAAGCAAAATTGTTTTCATTTAAATATATCTTGCCATCATCATATCACTTACTTTGGAATGCAATTACGTCATCAAGACTGCAAACACTTCTTTGCAATCACTTAGCAACATCTACCAGAGTGAACATTTCACAACATGGGCGCATGATCCTTTTTAAATAAAGAGGATTCTAGTTTCACAGAGAACTTTACATCAGGATATTAGACAGGCCAGTGGGTCAAAGAGAGTGTCTCAAGCACATGCTACATATCATATTACGCTTTATGCCGCCCTAAAACCGCATTAAAGCGCTGAAGGAGAACAAAACATATGGAAAGAATGAACAAGGAGGTAGATTAAAGGAGGAAGCAACAGCGAGCAGTTAGAATATTGTGGTCGTAATATCGACTTGCAACAATGCGATATCCAAAATACAGACTGTCACTATATTGTCACTGTGTAGATGTGGTGTTGGGACTAGTAAATCTATACATACTTTGGGGACATTGTGGTAATAGATATTTTGGATGCAATATTGTTGCAGGTCGGTATTTTTCGTGTTTGTTTTGTCACATGCCACCGAAACACCATGTGAACTCAACATTAAGGACTAGTGCGCTTGGGGTAATCAGCGTTGGGCCGCTAAATTGGAATAAAAGCAAGAAATGAGCAGGCAAGCGAAAGAGGAACTACAAGAAAGAATGAAGTTTGGAATAAAATGTCGAATCAAGTATCCAGTTTGGCTGACTGATGCCGCTAACACTTGATCACCTCTTAAACTCCATCAGGAACGGATGCCTTGGCCATCCAGCATGGTATACTGTGAACTGGGGGAGGCTCAAAAAGCTTGAAAAAAAACCAAGCACGTGTGTTGCAGGAGTTCTGATGCAAATTCCTATACATTTCTTACACAAGCTCTATAAAAACATAGAAAGTTGCCTTAAAAGTTCCCTGATATACATTTGATAAAAACTGCAGAGACAAGGTGTGCAACGTAATTAATCAAGTATTCTCAATTGCAAATGAATTGTCCAGTTATTATTGCACCAAATCCAATGTAACACACTCATTGGAGCTATACAAATAAACGTTTATTTCAAAATATCGCGGATATTAAGCAGCTTCTCAATACCTTGCCTAAGTTTACTATCCTCCTATCTAAACATGAATTAGAAATAAACAAACAGTTGATGGCATAGAAAGCCTCATGTGTGATCAAGCTGGTGAGAGCCTGAAATCATAATGCAAAGATCCTCCTCTGGATATTTGTCCCTTGAACCATCTGAAAGAGGTCACCGACGGCCCTAGAACGCCTTGTTCAACCTTTCCATACCATTGGAATTAGGTGATTACGTGCCTCTTGTGCATTTTTTCGTCAACCCCGAGGTTTCCATTGCCACATAATTCTAGTAGGCCTATGTAAACAAATAAAGGTCATGCTGGCCTACAGCCAGAACACGGCTCGAAGAGAAAAGGGCTTAGGAAATTGATCCATATGTGCAGTGGATTGGGAGACAATAAGCAGGCTTCGAGAGATCACAATATGCCACATAACTTAACAACCACAGCCAGATCTTCCTTACTAAAAGAAAGGGAAGTGTGCGGATTTACAAACATGCAATGCCCTTGTCACTATCAAACACAATAGCATATGCATCCATACCTCTGCACACACTTGAGCAGCCTTAGAAGAAGTCTGCATGATGAATAGTTGTTCCTTTATTAGTTGCCTCTGTGGTCCACTGTTTTCTTTGCAGGGAGAGCTCGAGATAGCGTGGCCATTTTTCCTCCTTTGGACCTATTTTGGGTTCGGCGGCACTCTAGTCGACCATGGAATTCAATGACCACTCCTCTTAAGAGTAGGCCTGCGATGTGGAGTGAACAGCAAGCCAATCCGCCGCCACAGCCAAACATGCTGCCCACTGCAATACAGGCACATGGCGTGTCTATTCATCAGCAGAGTTATACAATACTAAACCTCAAGGTAGCTGCATTAATATGCTTGTGGTGATCAATTGCTCAGCCACTTTTATTTTGGGAGGGCATGGGTGCTGCTGTACACTGAGCTTTGCGCAAAGAAGTGATCTTCTCAGATTGAGTTGTTCCTCATCACTGCCCTTTGGTGATGGATTGGCGTTACTGCAGTGCTGGATCCACTATGTCCATCATCCTGGGACCATGGAGCTGCTCTGACACGCCGGCTTTCTTTTGCTGGAAAGGCAACTCTCTTGATGCCCTGCTTAGGCGCGGAAGGTCCAAATGTCTTTGATCATCAACCAGAGCCATCAGAAGCGGATATAGAAGAACTCAATGAGTA
Organism: Triturus cristatus; assembly: GCF_964204655.1. Lineage (NCBI taxonomy): Eukaryota > Metazoa > Chordata > Amphibia > Caudata > Salamandridae > Triturus > Triturus cristatus. The sequence continues at coordinate 286,079,895 of NC_140590.1, forward strand.
CGAGTTGTGTATTTTGAGGCTTGACAAACATTATCTCCCAAAAGTAAGTACTATCCTAGAACGTTACCATTTTGCAAGACGACACCAGAGTGAGGGAGAGACAATTGAGAATTATGTTACTGACCGGCACAGGCTGCCGTCATCTTGTAAGTTTGGTGGCATGGTTGATGAGCGTATCCGCGATCAGTTCATAGTTGGCTACATCATTGAAAAGATACGTGATGAATTATGGTTAAAAGATGACCCAACTTTAGACGAGGTATTAGTCATTGCAAAAAGAGTGGAACATTTCATGGAATGTGTTGGGGTCATTAAGAAAGCAAATAAGAAAGATGTGAATATGCATGTTATCAAGGAAATTAGTAAATATGTGGTAAGGAGGAGGATAGCACTAGAGGCAATTTGTGTTAAAAGATGCTTCAGATGTGATCAAGTTGGACATTTAGCTAATGACAGAAGGTGTCCAGCCCTGAAAGCGGTCTGCACAAAGTGTAGGAAGAAAGGACACTTTGCTGTTGAGTGCAAAGCTAAGATCGCAAAACCTAAAGTGAAAGAAGTGTGTGTGTGGAGGTTGATTATGTGCGAGAAGAAGCAAATATAGACTCTGTGTGAAGGCAAATAGTGTTACAGGTTCATGGGGTAAGATTAGTGAAAAGATCACCCGTGGATACCATTAGTCTACATGGGAAGTGTTTGTTGTGTGCACTTAGTGATAAGACAAAGCGAACTTAACCAATAGAAGTTAGGAAGTTACCAGAGGGACCCTGGTGTGAGATAGGTCCTAGGATGTCCAGGGCTATTTATGGTGAAGGTTTGTTATTGTTGTGAATGACATGTTCTCCAGGTGGCTAGACATTTGTATTTCTAATTTCATTGAGAGCAAAGATGTTATCAAATTATTGGATGTTCTTTTTGGTCGTGAAGGGTTCCCATGCACCATTCTCGCTGACAACAAGGTGCAATTAGTCCCTTAAGAAATGACAAAATTTCTGACAGATAGGTCAATTTAACACAAGAGGTGCTCACTGTACCATCGAGAGACAAATGGAATGGTGGAAAGACTGCACATAGTCCTGAAAGAAACTATTGCTTTAGCCATATCTAATTCCCTTAACTGGAAAGAAGAGATATTTAAGCAGATTGAAATGTATAGGTTCACCCCTCGTTGCACCACAGGGAAAACGCAGTTTTAGCTTTTTAGAGGTAGGTTTCCAAACACATTTGTGGAACCTCCCTGGGTCAATAAATTTGAATGTGAAATTTGCAAAAAGTGTATGATTATCTTTAGGCTGTCTGGTTTTAACCTATAATAACATAAAACCCCACGGAAAGGGAAATAGCCCGCACCAGTGTAAACATATAAACACTGAAAAAACACCTGCACAACCACAAAATAAATGCCATTCAAAGAAAGGAAAAGAAGAGTGAAAGAGACATGTTTTTTCTTCCTGAAGGGGCCAATACAATACAACTTTGTTATACAATCTAGCAGCATGAAATAGTGGGCTAACATTATTCTGCTTGAGTTTTGTTGTTTAGGGATGTCACTAAAATATTGTTTCTTCTTCCTTTTGCTTATTTCGGTTTTGTGGTCTTTGGTCTAATGATGCCAGCTTGAGAAGCATGTTTTAGGTCTCGTTCAATTATTTTATAAGCTGTAGAGAATCTGAACATATCAAAATCATATTTGATCTTTTGGCTGATTTTGAGTCTTTCACGGACAGGTAAAATGGCTGGTTTTATAAGACTCTTTCCCAATATGTGGCATCACATTTACCCACAGAAAATGGGTAAAATCCCTTGATACATCAGCCCCCAGTTTCTTGTGAGTCAGTATTGATAGTAGGTGAATTGCCAACACCCCAGGCTTTAAACATTCAATGCAAGGTTTAGTGACAAGTATATGTGAAAGGCGTGCTATCACCAAGCATATGGGATAGTGGCAAAAACATGACACCAGACTTTTGGAAAACATGGAACGCAGGGTCACTTGGAATGCTGCTGATATAAGGTTCTCTCTGTCAGGAATCAACACTCAGCAAAAGGATTCCCAAATTGTATCGTTTGTTGGTCTGCACAGGACAAATACATAAATCTTGTTCGCATTCCCAAAAATATTAGCACATGTGTTTAACCTGCATATTTGCTTTATTTTATTTGGTGCCCTGTTTATTTGGCATTCTTGGTTTTCTTCTTGCCCTTTAATGCGCTTTGACTGTGTTGCTAAATTGCGCTTTGGGGTGCATGCATCATTCCTTTACAATGGCATTGCTCCTCCGTGAGGTCTTGTTGTTGCTGTTCACGCTCTAGCTAAACGTGCAACTGAACACTTCCCAAAGGTTGCTAGGTAACCAGCCATCCGGCAGTAAACACGTGTCTTTACACACGCTGGGTCACACGTTCGACAACGCCCTATGTCGGCTATAAATAGCCACAAGACAAACATTCCTTGCTTGACTTCGTTTTCCCTGCAGAGGAGGACCGGATCGTGCCGTCACTTAGCAACAAGGCTTCAGGACTTCAACAGACGGCTCCAACGAGGGACAAGGAACGTTAAGGAAGCCAAGTCCTGTGAATGCTTATGGCATTCTTCTACTTAAGAGACATTCTTGTATTTATTTTGAAAGACTCTCGTTTATCCAGACATTCTTGTATTTGATTTGAGAGCCTCTCGTTAAATCAGACATTCTTGAATTTATGTAGCAAGACTCTCGTTGCACATTTGTCTTGTTTTAGCGCTTCACGTTACAAGTGATTATTTAGTATATTTCTGTTACCTGAAGATCGACGTCTTGTTAATCTTCAGATTCCTGTCTTGGTCACTTGTGAATGCGGCCTACTTTTAAAGTGCATATTCTTACTGGGTGCATACTGTGAATGTTTTAATAATCATTTGGGTAAACATTGTAAACAAATCGTGCTGAATTAAGCAGAAGTACTACAGAACTCTACTATGGACATCTGTGTTTTTAATACTGTATTACAAGAAGTCATTATAGGAAACCCAGAATAGATGCCACACAGGTAGCACTAAGGTGAGATATATTAATACATACATTTTTTTTTCAGTAGAAACCTCAGAAGCAAAACAAGCAGACTATTTACATGTCACATTGGTTTGTATTTTGACTCTCCTTGTTTATACAAAGGTGCTGATTTATGTTAAACTTTATTGGGACAAGAGACTCCAGAATACATAACACCACGCACGTGTGACTCTCGTGCCTTAAACAGGTGACTAAACATTTTTAGCACACTATACTAGTCAGATTTAATCACAGGTACAATTGGGTTTAAATTAATGATTTGTCCTTTATTGTAGAAAAGACAGAAGTAGACAACTCTATTTAAGAACCCGGCTGGTCCAGGTAGCAGAGTTGCAGTGTCTCTTCTTTTTTCTGTGTTTGTTTCTCTTCCCAAACCCCTTCCCTTTCGGATATTTGCCAGAACCACTGTTACTAATCAGTGAGGGGGAATAGTCTGGACGGGCTGGGGCATAGTCATCGCCCCTGTCGACTGCCTGGATTTCAGGTGAGTGGTTAGACCATTCTAACACTCTCCTAGATCAACAAAGACTGAAGTGATATTGTTTGTATTTGCAGTGATTCAGCTACATATATAAAAAAAAAGCTGTGTGATGACCTGACAAAAAAATCGATACCCGAGATGAAGTGCTTCCCTTTAAGAGATCCTTGCCACTTGTTAGATGGTATGCTGAAAGCATTTTTACAATCTTCAGAGTTAATGAAGAAGTCTATTCACTTTTTAGTCCATTCTGGTGCACTGTTTTGCTATGCGCGGGAACTAGTACGCAAATATTTTTCATTTTGTGCAGCATCAAAGAAGGAGTCATCCCAACTTTGTCACTTAGCTGATGGTCCTCAGTCCATGGGGTGTGAATACTATATTATCCATGTGGCAACCGTTTACAGACTTTTTGCTGAGTGACAGGAAATGTGAGGATCTTTGGTCTCATATTGATAGTGATGTGAAAAAAAAGTACACTGTATTGCATTCTTAGATTTTTACAGGAAAACATAACTGCTGTAGTGTTCAAAATGAAAGAAACTAGAGTCTGAAAACACCCTCGTCTGCCAAGTGCACAGCATAATTGGTGTATATGTAAAACATCTTGAGAATAGGCTTGACGACACTTAGTGACTTTGAAACTGCAACATGTTCCATGTTAGAGTGCTGCCACTTGATAAGCAAAGCAATGTTGAAGAGCAATTCAGGAACTTTTATTTTACAATGTATGAGAAATGGCTTGCAATGATGCACAGAAATGTCCCTTCACCAACAATGGCATTTGAAGTCAATGAAACCTCACTGTGGTACTCTTAAAAGTTCTAGATCCCTTCCATAAAGGGGAATTTACTCTGTAGTTTCAAATGTGCAGCTTCATTTTTGACCGCTTCAATAACTGAGGGCATAAGCGCCCAGTTCAACGCAAATGTTGCAGAACCTGCACAGAGAATCGCAATCTTCAAGTGCACCAGTATTGGCATGGAAAGCTAGGTCAGTGGCCAGAGATAGCACATTGTGTACTGTCCGTTTTGGGGTTGCCCGTCTCAAGAGGCAATGTTGAGAGGGCCTTGTCACAGAAAAAGCTTTACATGGGAAGGAAAGAGCGACCAAAGATTCACTAAAGAAGTAGAGTATGGTGTACTGCATAGAGTTTGATTTGCAAAAATGTATTTGGATCTCATATACACTGTACGTACACTGTCTATATACCATGTACAATCAGTGCAGAAAGCAAGCGATAATCAAAGCAAAACTTTCCATAAACACCGGAAAAACACTGTTTCTGTTTTTAATGGCGTGAAAATGTGTATTGAAATCACTTGAAAACACTGAAAATCCCCCACCAGAATTTACCAAAAATAGAAACTGAAAACAGGAAAGCCTAATCATCTTCGTACTTATTCTGTATAAATGTATTGTTTTGTTTTCTGTTGATAATCAGAGGAGGGAGGTGTGTGGTATTCCTTCTGGGCATGCTGCACTGGTTGTCACAGCAGTGTCCTGACATTGCACAGCTGTGGGTGTCACTATGATGTCATTTACTGTGGTTTCCATGGGGATGGAATGTGACTCCTTTGAAGATATGGCAGTTGGAAGATTACCTGCTGATGGATGGCTGGGATCCTGGACTCCTCTCCGGCTTCTTTGTGCTGCTTTCTTGTTGTGAGGCAGGAGGTACTTGCATTGTCACAAGTTTGCGGTCTGGTGGCTTGGAGCGCTCTCTCTACCACAGCTGCCAGTAAGCCAAATTGTTGTGATAAGCCTTACTAATCAGACATGAAATCAATGGAGGCTCTGTGGACACGGTCTTCCCTGGTACTCACGCCTCCAGTTAAGGCCCGGTTCTAGCGGGTGGGCCAGGCCCCACCAAAACATGAGCCTGGCCCACCCAAATATGAAACTTGGCCCTTGCAGTGACGTCAGGAAGGCCAACAGAAACTGGGCACTGCAATTTAAAACATTCCTCTTAACGATATTTTTCTTCTTTTTCTAGGAGTGGCATCATTGGGCCTGGGCTCTTTCTCACAGGCATCCCCAATTACGCATCTCCCTTTAGAAAGGTGGGCTGTGTCCCTGCCCACTGGTGCAGTTACAATAAGGGCATGGCGAAGGGGACAAATCCTTTCTTTGGCACCAGGTTTGCGTACCGTCCTGCTGCATGGATATTTCCTTCTTTTCAGCGCTGGAGAAAAGGAGTTTATGCGAATTCACCTTTCCTGACCCCTTCAGCTGCTTATCAGATTGGGCTGTGACACAGAGTTCGAACGGAGCAGGTAAGAGAATGTGTGGCTATTGTTCCGTTTTGCAAGACCTGTTGTGGTCAACAAAACCACTTCTTTTCTGCCCGCTATTTACCATTGGCTGCCTCCTCCATCACTCATCTTTGCTGCATCCTAAGTCACTCTCTCAGCCGATACCTCCCTTCCAGTCAAGGCTAAGGAGCACCGGCCCACCACGGTCTCCTTGCGCTTAATTTATCTGTTTAGCAAACTTTTTTTTTTTTTTTTTTTTTTTAAAAAAGGTTCTTGATGCCCATAGTTGCTACTGCCCTCCCATCACCCCCCCACCCCAGACACAAACAGAAACAAAAATAACAATACTAGTGCTTTTTGTGTGTGATCCATTTAGGAGCGCAAATTGAAATTTTGTGAATCACGGTTATGAATTTGCATTGTGTGTTATTCTGTTTGCTCCAGAGTGTTGTTTTGGGGCATAAAGGGCTTTATGGCTGCAGAGGCTGCTTAGACCAACAAACTCGGTTAATCTCGTTGAAAGATAACTGTGTACATCTGTTTGTAAAACAATCATCGTGGTGCCACAAAAGATAAAATCATATTACAGAGTGATTTCAAACTACTTTCTTTTCCTTCAATGTAAACACACAATGTTCTCCACTGTACTTGGCGGCCACTTATTTTTAGCCAGATGGGATGTGCACAGTTTGCAGCAGGTACGGCATTCTCTCAGGCCTTCCGTGCGAGTTAATAGTAAATGTGACTTTGGGGGGGGGGGGGCGTGGCTTGGAGCCCGAGCCGGATGGACGAGCCAGAGTGAAGCGTTCAGACCGGAGGACTCGGCGTCTTATAGCGGAGTACGGGTCTCCCGAAGGCGTGCTCAGGTCTGTGAAGCCTTAGAGCATACTTGGAGGCCCTCAGTCATCCCATATGGCAACCACATTGTTTATTTCATCGTGGTGAGTTTTTTCGCGGCCGCGTTTAACGCGGCCGCCATTTTGAATTTATCGCGCGAACGCGCGTTTTTGCCTAATGATGCTGCAACAATTTTGCAACTTTGCCCTTTTTTTTGTGGTGCCACCTTTTCCTCTGCAGCCTTGCCAGAGCTTCATTTTAATGCCTTTTTAGGTAATTTTTACTGCTTTACTGCAGTTTCAGGAGTTGTCTCTGGAAAGGACCCATATCTAAGCCTCTCCACAGCAACTTGCGCAGCGGCCATTTTGTGCTCATTTGTTTTCCTCGTGGCGTTCCTTTGGACTGTGATGTTCCCTCCTTTAAGACTGCCTTATTTCTTTTTTTACTTTCACAATATCCTGCATTGAGGAACGAATTTTCTGCAATTTTATCATTTTATGCTGCATTTCATCAATTGTTCCCTGCTTACATTGCAAATATATTTGCAGCATCATCATTTTTGATTTACAGTGTCTTATGACTCTCATTCTGTTCATGCTAACGCTTTGAAGTGGCATGACGCCTGAATGACAACTGTTTCTTCACTTACGCACAAGAGTTTTTCCATTTAATCCTGACAGTGTTTACATTGATTAAGGTATTTTCTTTAACTATACCTTCCTATTGGGGAGCGGTCTTTCTTTCAACACATTTAACCCCTACTGCTTTCGCTCTGGCTCGAAGTTTGCTAATTGTGATTTATGGGCAGAGTAAAACCAACACGCACCTCAGCGTCAAAACCTAAGAACATTTTTGTTAAAAACTCTAAGATTTTTTCTAAATTCTCCAGACTTGAAGATTCTTTGGCATCACCCTCTAAGAATTCAACAATGGAACCCTCTCCTGCAGCTTTGAGGAAATCCAATACTAGACGTCTCAAAAAGGACCCCCTGTCAGCACCAAAATCCCCATTGCCAGTGTCAATGTAATTATTATTGGAGGAAATTAGGGCTCTTAGACCTTTCATGGAAGAGACTAACACTAAATTGCAAGTCTTGACGGATAATTGGTCTCAACTTGAAACAAGGGTCTCGTCAGTTGAACAGAATGTTTCCTCTTTAACCGAGTCTTGTGCCAGTGTCTCTCACCTTCATTCTCAAATCTCCACGCTTCTGAAACAGGTTGAGGATTTAGAAAACCACAACAGTCGCAACAATTTACGTATTTATGGCCAACATGTTTCTGCCGCGTCGGCCCAAGTGGGTCCAAGGCATTCATCAAGACCTAAGTATAAACAAGGGGGCTCCGTTCTTACCAACTGGTGGCAAGACAATACCACTGTGCGGGTGTGGCGAAGGCCACGCTCCACTTCCTAAATGGCTTCCAAACGTCAAGCCCTAATCGCAAAAACTACTTGCCCCATGGGGGAGGGGAAACTCCTGTTAGTTTGTCTCAGGGAAGTATCCCTCGTGCATCCTAGGTTGCTGCTCCCGGTCCTCCCAAATGTAGGAAGTGCATCCCTGTCGTCAGGTGTATGCCCGCCCTCTATCAAACGAAGGTTTTAGAGGGCGAGGACTGGCCGATGATGAAGCATGACACCAGGTGGTGTGTGAGACCAGTCCGTCACTTTTTGTGAGATGCCCTCACTCATAATGTTTTTGTAACTGTATTAGGGTCATCTTCACTAAGAGCAGCTTTCTGTGGTAAACATTCAGCAGATGGTGCCACCGGAGATCCAAATATTCAAGCAGGTGGTATACAACAAGTTAAAAAATGCGACCAACTTTGTGCCTAAAACACCATTCAATATTACAACCGATGAGCACACAGCCTTGAAGGCTTTAAAATACTCTCCCGAAATCACAATAAAATGTGATAAAGGTGGAGGGATAGCTATAGTAGATACTTCAACCTACATAGCTAAAATAGAGGAAATGTTAAGTGACGAAAGATTCTACATGAAAATAATGAGGAACTCGACAGTTAAGACCAAAAATAAAATACAAAAACTAACTAGCACGGTTTTAAGAGATGGACATATCTGTGACAAAGAGTTCGCATATATGAATACTCAAAAGCCAAGCCAAGAGAGCTGGTATGGCATACCTAAAATCCACAAGGATTAAAAGAATCCCCCATATAGACCTATCATTACGACTATAGGATCTGTAACGGAACCAATCTCCTAATATTTGGATGCTATTTTGCGTCCATACATCCAGGATACTCCAGCATATGTACAGGACACCCGACATTATCAACCTACTGGAAGGAACATCTTTTAATCCAGATAGACAATGGTTGGCAACCCTGGATATAGGATGTCTGGTCAGTAATATACCCAGTGAAGGATCAATCCTAGCAGTAAAATGGTTCATACAAACTATGAATATTGATTGTAACTTAACCTTTATCACCGATTGTCTTACCATCGTCCTTGAGGAAAATATATTAGAGTTTCAAGGCGACCTATATAAACAAGTAAGAGGAGTAAGTATGGGCGCATCCTGGGCCCCTACAATAGCGAATATTTACATGACCCATTTTGAGCAACAATTCATCTTTAACAAAACTGCACCATTCTTCGAATCAACTTTGCATTGGTCGCGGTTTATAGATGACATTGTTTTCATATGGGATGACAATGAAGATGTCCTAGGGGAGTTTCTTTTGTGGCTTAATCTTTGCGACCCCAACATGAAATTTACTTCTAATTTCAGTAATACAAGATTTAATTCTTAGACATCTTAATCAAACATGACTGTGGACAGCTTGTAGTCAATTTATATACAAAACCTACAGCACGAAATACCTTAATTCATTACAAAAGCTTTCACCCTACATCCCAAAAGAACAGTATACCTTTTGGACAGATTTTGCACCTTAGGCGCAATTGTACCAAAATTGAAGACTACGATCTGAGAGCCATTGACATGAAAGAAACATTTCTGACCAGGGGTTACCCACAGACTCATACGAGAGTCTTATAAGCGAGCACGATTTTATGACAGGCAACATCTCCTACAAAGCGACAATGAAAAGCAAAACTCTGAATTAGTCTTTTTGACCCAGCATTCCATGCTGAATGAAAAGATCTGTCAGATCATATGCTCCAATTGGCATTTGCTCAACACCAACAAATCACATTCAGATAAAATCCAGAAACCTCTCTTCGCCCATCGAAAAAACAGAAATCTGGAAGATTTAATGGTCAGATCACGCATGCCCATGAAAAAAGAGCCAGTACAGAGAAGTATTGAGGACCTTTTACCGGTTCAAGGCAATTTTAAATGCGGGAGTTGTAAAGTGTGCCCCCTCGCCATGGAAACAGACAAGCTATTTTTCAATGGCAAAACAGTCATATCTTCTGGAATGACTAACTGCAAAAACAACAAGCATTTGCAATGCAATAGGCCTCCACCACATCCCCAAAACAGTAAAGTAACCTTGGCCATGCAGATCCCCAGGTGTCCCGCAAGTGGTGTGCGGAGCTAAAAATAATTTTTTTAAAGCAGGCATCTCGGAACGGTGGTGGGGGCCGGCAAACACGGCACAGGAAGACGCAATATAAATGAAACAACAGCGTCAGTGGTGTGTGTGTGTGTACTTGCGCACTGAAAATAAAAACAAGCATTGGCCAGAATTGGGATAGCAGCAGCGATGGCATCGGAGCAGGCCCAGCACCCGGCCTCCACCACATCCCCAAAACAGTAAAGTAACCTCGGCTATGCAGATCCCCAGGTGTCCCGCAAGTGGTGTGCGGAGCTAAAAATAATTTTTTTAAAGCAGGTATCTCGGAACGGTGGTGGGGGCGGGCAAACACGGCACAGGAAGACGTAATATAAATGAAACAACAGCGTCAGTGGTGTGTGTGTGTACTTGCGCACTGAAAATAAAAAAACAATCATTGGCCACGCGGGCGAAATTGAGGCAGACGCGGCCGCGATTCACAAAAGCTTTGAAATAACAAAAGCATTAACATACACAAGCTTTGGCAACACGGCCGGGAAAGTGAAAGTGATCGCGATTACGATCGCGTGCTACGGAGGAAAGACACATGGCGCTGCGCGCGTGCATGTTCACGTGCACTGCAGCTTTAGGCCACGGCAGCACTTTGAAAAGCCTGTATACAAAATGTCCCGGCCAGATCAGCGCAAGCGCTGGATCAGGTCGAGACCTAAAAACATAGGTTATCTGTTGATTTAGCCTTGTAATCAAGGGTATGTGGGCGAAAGTTCACGGGCTCTCAATGTTAGATTAACGGAACACAGATCAGCAATTCGAATTAATAAAAACTACGTGTCCCCCCCCCCCCCCCCCCCCATGGTACTGCATTTTATAGAAAACAATCATACCCCTGACGACATTCGTTGGTTCATTGTAGAAAAAAATTCTAAATCAAGCAAGGACAATGTTCTGAATCCATTAGAAAGAAACGGGACGTTTTCTGGATTTTCTTATCAGACACGTTTAACAATGGGCTACTTAGATATGCCATGGGAACAGGCAATTCTATAGCTTTTGTTTGTTTATGCGAGCATGTATCCGCGAGCAGAAGTGTCCTTACGCCCACCGCGCATTATGGGAATCATGATAGATTTATTTTTCATCATTATATTGCCACTATTTACACACTTGTGGCAATGTTGCTAACATTCATACGTTTGTTGTACATTCAGATTATAAATCTAAATTCAACATTTTGTGCTTAATGTTTAGACTTTTTGTAATGTAATCGGGATCGATACATTACCATTGTCTTTAACTCACATATATAACTTCAGTATATTGTAAAGATTCAGTTTAGTCTGTTTTTTCACTGCATTATTGTTTTTAATCAGCACTACCTCCACGGTACCATTTTTCCGTCATATATACATGTATTGGAATTCCTTATTGCGTAATCCCAAATAAAGATGGCATTGCTCGTCCTGTCTTGTAAGCATGTTCCTTTATTCTCAGTACCCTGTGCTTTTAAGTTAGATAATATATCGTGCAAATTTCACATGAAAATGCATATGTAGTCTTTCCTTTAAAACCAGTGTCACAAACCGCGCTTAGAGTCCTTCATTCATTTTTTAATTTCTGATCTAGGCGTAATATTGTGCTACTCTCTATCAAGATGGCAACGCCTGTCTGCACATGCAGTCCTCTCTCTATTTTTAATACATGACGCCTGTAGTATGTTATCTATTCCAGCACTCTCAAAATCACGTACCTCCTAATGTCCGCCTATACATGCAGTAGGCTCTATATCTTTTTTTTGTACATTTTGAGACTACAGGGAGTATGAAGGTGGCTTAGTCCCTATTTAGTTGTAAACAAAAGTATATCCCAACCAATAATGGCGATATACATCTACGGATGTAGTCCGTTTTCTTCCCCATTGACGTAGGAAGTCCGCTTTCTATTACCCATCGTCAATTATGGCGAAACAAGCGCCAAATCGCGGACGGTACAAATAGATCCACTAGTAAGAGATACTTTGAGCGAGCGGGTGCCAAATTACAGACGATCTTGCCGTCATCTGCAGGTAAGCGGGAAACTCATACAGGGCTATCAGGGTTATTTTAAACCTTAACCTTGGATACAGTCACTATATTTAACAAACTTCATGTTATATTTATAGCATGGAAGCCCTTAGGACTTAAGGCTGCTATACTTTTGGGTGGCCACAGTTTCAATATGGAATGGAGTCCCATTTAAAGATAAAAAGTAAGTACCACAGCGATTCTTCTTCTACTAAATGATAAAAAGTATTCATTAGAAAATTACGGTTAATTATACTAGGTTTCAATCCTCTTTCCTTCAGATTTAACCTCCTTTGTTGAAAGAATGTATATGATGTAAGAGCCCTTGTGGACCTTTAAAAGTAAACACTTCGCCCTGCTTTATTAAACTAGCTATCGCATGCTACATAGCATTATGTTCACTTATGTTATGTCCACATTATGATTCCTTTGATAGATCCATCTAGTTTTGGGGCGATCACACAGCATCCTATTAAGAATTACTTCAGTTCCTCTGCTCACCCAGCATTTGCACCAATTACGGTCCATACTATTCACCCCAAGGACCCAGCGTGTCAGTATTAACAATAGCGTGCGACGTTTACACAGTAAGTTTTGTTGGCCACATTATCACTCCGCATATGCACATGCCATATTAAAAGGATTCCATTTTTGTTTTAGACTTTCTACCTTCACAAGGAGCATTTGTTGCACTTCTCTGAAACAACTATTGCAGTATCGTAGCTTGTCCATGGTAACACATTACTATGATTTTTTGAAGTAAGTAAATCTTTTGACTACGTCGCTCTAAAAAGCGTTCAATCCTAGGAGCATTCTGTGTTGAGATATAGATAACTCACCAGATAGACATTTATTCTATTATTCTTCTATTTGCTATCCTGGTGAGAACCATTGATTAATTTAAAATTAAGTTGGTTTATTTATTTCACCACCTATTCTTACATCAAGCTACAAATGAGGTTCAGATCTTGCCTTCAATAGTGCACTCTAAATACGAAAATGGCCATTATAGGATTACCAATACTAGAGTCCTTCAGGGGCAATAAAAACGACAACATTTACATTACACATTTTTAATTTGGGCCCTATATCCTTCATTTACTAAATAATTATTTTACTTTGCTTAAATCTGATTCTACTGTGTTAAGGATCTCACTAAATTAATAAAATCTATTCCTTCTCTTCTGTTTCTATTCTGCTATTTTCATTCTCTCTTCACGGTATGGGCGGAGTCGCCATGAAATATTAGCAAAATTGTTTAGAAAAGTGAATAAAGAATGTTTCAACAATGTATTAAACCATATATCAATTTTATTGTAGAATGTATATACATACATGTATTGGAACTTCCATTGTGATGCCCATATGTCGATTGTCCGTCCCTGAAATTATCTTTTGCATGGAATTTTATAAAATGATGAGGTAATTCTAATATTCTAGGTTTATGTTTGTGTAAAGTTGTACATAAAACTTGTATCTTTAATAGATAGGTGTAACCATAATATAATTGTTCTGTGCCCTATACAGTTTTTTTTCGCTATAGACGGTTTCCTGACGAAGGCAGAAGTGTCAAAACGCGCGTAGTTGTCATCTACCACTAGCCTTCATCAAACCTGTCAAGTTTTTAAGAAAGACACAAGTATTAACTGTATTATTTTGATTGATTTTCTCTTCCTTTCATGTACATATTATATGTGTTTATTTACTCATTTTGTACATATTTATATACTTGATCAAGACTAAAAAATACAACAAAAAGAATAAATAAAATATTTTCATAATAAGAAATAAGATAACGTCTCAGTCGGTTGTTAATAGTGGCACATCTAGTGGTTATACCGGTTTTCATGTTGCCTAGAATGTTTTAACCCTAGATTTAATTGAAAGCTTGCTACCGTTTCTTTAACTAATGACATGTGATTCCTACACCAGTAATACTGTTTAGCTTACATGACATCCCCTATAGGTTGATTTGCATACTTGTATGATTCATTGTCTCTGCATAATGTGTGCGTGATGTAAAGTACTGTGACACCCTACACTATGAGTAACGCTATACAACAAATGAAATGCATATGAGAGAGGGCCTACTGAGAGATGATGGGCACTGTTAGAGGGTGGCAATGAGGGAATCGCAGGAGGAGGTGGTCATGGGGGGGAAGGGGGAGTGGCTTTGGAGCGACGAGGGTCACTGGTGGAGGGTGAGGTATCCAAGGAGGAGGTCATGCGGTGGGGGGCTATGGAAAGATGAGGGGCACTGGTAGGGCGTGGCAGTGAGAACATCAGAGGAGGAGGTCATGAGGGAGAGGGTCTATAGAGAGATGAGGGGCACTGGTGGAGGGTGGTAATGAGGGAATGCAAGTAGGAGGCCATGGGGCGGTGGGGGGGAAGCTACGAAGAAATAAGGGACACTGATTGTAAGGGAGTCTGGGGAGGAGGTCGTGAGGGATTTGTGTAGAGAAGTAAGTGTTGGACAAATTGCAACAAATAAATAGCCAGCCTTTCTAGTACAAAGATGTCAAGGCTTTCTTGTGGTAATAGGGACTTCCTTAATCTTGAACTATTATAATATGCTTGGCATTCAAGTACTTGTGTTGAAGTCTGGCCTGCTGGAATTCGAGGGTTTGCAGTTAGGTGCAGACATTGCTCTTACTTTGAAATAACTCCCCACATGCTCTGTATACACAAAGAAGCAATGCGTTGTATTATGGTGACTGTTTGCAAGTAAATATGATGTAATCTAGAGCTTGTAGGCTACCTCCAGAAGCTATAAGCTGGTCCCGCAATGGCCCACCCGAATGTATCCTTGGCCCACCCAAATAAAAATTACTGGAGCCGGGCCTGCTCCAGTTACTAGGAAACGGGCTCGGCTCACGCAGTGCACTGCAAGGCCAAATTGCTGTTATGTTGACTTGCCCATCCTTGTCGCCAATGGAGTGGTGCAACACGAGGCGAAACAGCAATCAATAACTTGCCAACTAGAACGTGCTTTGGAGAAAAAAAATAATAATCACAAAGAGTTTGTGCACTACCTCGCTCTGCACTTTAACAATCCCCTGACGCCACCCCTGTTGTCAGGATGCATGCGTTCAGATATTTTATCACCACATTACACAGTACAGTTAGGAGGGCAGTTTACAAAAGAAATTGTTTCATACCAAACCAGGGGTGTGGAATTTAATAAAATATCTACTTGTCCATGGGGCAGGTTGCCTCATATCTACTTGTCCTGTAACAAAATCCAGTGACAAATTACGGCAGCAATCTCATTATAAAAGAGTTCTGAAATAGCCTCTCTGATTATGACAAGCCTCGTACCATAGTAGGGCTTGGATACTAGCAATTCCCTTATGTTGCCATGTTTCTGCAGGTCTACATACTGGGGCTGAAGATAGTGGTAAGCAATAGTTCCAGGGTTGGAAGGCCCTTTTGAGTCTGTGCAAACCTACTAACTCACATGTCATGTTTTAAGGGTTTTCACCAACTCTTCTCTAATCTTTTCCCATAATGAGAAAGGTTGGAAATGTACTCCCGACAGTGGCAGAGGTAAAACTTCTCCAGGGTTAGGAAAAAAGTGGTTGGAGGAAAAGTGAACTTGGAAACATTCAGATTTTCACATGGGCAAATCTACACAAGCACATTTGCTCATGGTAAAATGCAGTTCACAAATATTTTCTAGGAGTACTTTTTCTTGGCCTACTTCTGTGAATTCACGGAAACCGTATTTATGCACTGAATGCAAGGATATATACCATGAATGCACTTTTGAGACTCTTTAATAATTGGGCCTCTAATTAGGCCAGGCCTTAACAATGACCTTTTGTGTTTATTAAAATGTGGTCTCTCTCTCTCTCTATAAGGTGGCTTCACTGTGAGTGACAGTCTTCTGCTACTTCACATGGAGCATTGGCACACAAAGTAGTTTTGTTTAGTGCCCGGAACTGCTGTGGCAATGTGTACTTTGAGACCAAATTTTTTTTGCTTTTGCCAAGGTTTGTTAAAATGGTGAGGGCTCAGCAGCTCCCACACCGATAAGGTTTTACAAAAACCATGCCTATAGAAGTCACGCACTGACAAAACCAAAAGACTGACCTCCAATTTCAGACCTACTGGCTTTGCCAATGCTTGTTTATTTTTGTTTTCCATAAGTGTATTTAAACTGGTTACACTTATCTTCCATTATGAATATTTTTGGGAAATACTAGCATACATCAACAGGTTACTAAATGATGCGGCAAAGATATGGTACCTAAAATCTTACAGTAGTTTATCGAAATGTTTTTTTCCTACTTGCATTTTTTGTGTGAACATTTTATTTTGAAAGCAAAGAATCATCACTTGTGCTGTCAAGCTTCTGAAAATATTTGCATATAATCAGAGAGCATTCTGGGAGCATTATACATAGCCTCATATTACTAAACTTTGAAAAAGTGTGTTCAATTTTGTACTGGAACCACTGTCAGTAGTGCAGTCCGAGCTTACAACACTTACTTGGAGCGCTCACCCTAATAAAGACATTGAATGAATGAATCATAAATGCAAGTTTGAACAGCATTAACACATGGACACAATACCTAAACTGTAGACAATGCCCTTCCCTGATCTAAATTGTGGTACTGCAAACTGGCAGCCAAAGGGTTAGGCCTACTTGTCCCAAGGACAAAATATCCATTACAACTTGTAGCCCTTTTGACCATTGATCGTGGGTGAGGCCAATCCAAGGCGTCTAGCAATGCAGGGAGGTGAGCCGCGCTACCCCTAGGAATTCTGCGACTTCAAGTGCTGTGCTCCCTCCACCTAAACGTTTCCCCACCCTACCTGTGTTGAGTGCAACGCCTCCAGACTTGCTAGCAGATACAAGGACCCATGAGCAGTGGCCTGTGAGGCTACAACTTGGCAGCAGAGGTTGTGCTCATGATCACTCCCAGGAACCCATAGCATGGAGGGGAGGGGGGGGGGGGGGGGGGGGAGTGCCCTGAAAGGACTACTTACCCTACTGGGAGTCTGATGTTTGTGCAGACTTTACCCATGGGCCGCTCTGACCAGACCCTATCAGATTGCTGTGCTGCAGCGCCTGTGACACGGTGGACACTGGGGCTTGCATATCCTTAGTGTATGACGGACACGCCCTGGTTTTGGGACGGAGACACCAAGGGTCAAGACCCAAAAAAACCCCATTTGATTAGTTGTGAGGTCAGCGCGCCCACGGAAATCCGTGATGGTCCCGTAGGACAAATTGGACTCTATCCTTCTGGCTATTAGGTCATCAAGGGAAGCCCTAGAACACAAAATAGAGACGGTGCTGGTGATCTCTGACTCCTGAGGGCTGACCACACTTAATTGTGGGAAATCGCATTGCAGCACTGAACTTACCCTTCAGGAGAGAAGCCCCACAACGGAGGACTTGAAAACCTGTATGGATGAGGTGGAGGACCAGGTTTGTGTTCTTGAGGCCAGAGTGGAGGACTTGAAGGGCCGGGCATACAGGTACAATATTCGGGTGGTGGGCATGCCCGAGAAGTGAGAAGTAACGGACATGGTGACTTTTCTTGAGGCATGGTTACAGGAGAAGGTGGCATCGGAGGGCTTGTTCCCCCGACTTTGCATTGGAAAGCCCCTTATGGTGCGGGCCTACCCACCGCCCCCTGGGAGTGCACCCAGACTGATTGTGGCACACCTTCTACATTTTAGGGAGAGAGATCACATCCTTAAACGTGCCAGGGACCTGGGGGAGTTATTGATTGACAACAATAGCGTAATGCCTTTCTCAGATTTTACACTGGCTGTTCAGAAGCAGAGGGCCTAGTTTTTGGAAGCCAAATGAAAGCCCAGAGACCTTGACATCAAATTTGCCATGCTGTACCCCGCATGTTATCCCTGCCCATGGTACAAAATTCTTTGCAGCACCCAGCGAGGTGTAGCTTGACTTGAGCCCAAAGGCTTGGGGACTAAACAGACGGTCTTGAAATCAGCCCCTAAACAGACCGGGATGGAGTAGGGCACCAATGTCAGACCAACCACAGAGGGACCGCTGTGGAGGCAGCGGCTAAACTCATGACCTCCAGCCCTGAATGGTGCCTGCTCTAGGATGAGAATGTGTCCAGTGGTCCTGACATGGGATCAGAATCTGACTCTACACTGCATACCGACCAGAGTTGGGACCCACTTGTGGTCTCCCCGCAAGCAGCTGAAGTAATCCACTGACACTTTGACCATCTGGAGCCATCCAGATATTGGATGCACAAACTGCCCCCTTTTAGCTCAAGCCTAGGCAACCCATGCACTGCTCTGCAAGGCATGCTGTATTAGAGTATGGACTTGAAGCCCCATCCATCCTCTGCCCATATTTTTCATTAGCTTGTGTCATTGTCCTTCGTAAATGCTGGCTTCTGATTAACAGGCTTGTTAGTTCCTGCTTAGTACCACCTTGTCTTCATTTGTAACCTCCCATGATGACTGGTCCTTTTACTTCTGTTGTTACACAGTATGTTTATTTTAGTCTGTAAGCACCATTTCCTATAATGAGTTTCTGGTACTGCAGGCACAAAGTGCTTTCCTGCAACATTCAGCGTGTCATGCGTGCTTTCACTTTCAAAACAGCCTGGGACAATCGTGTCCGCTTCTTTGCAATTAGATAGGTCTTGCATTTACAAGGGTTTGAGCTTTTGGCATTATAAATTACAATAGCTTAAACTCTTGCAAATGAAAGACCTATTGCATTGCAAATATTTGTTTTGCAAAAGCATCCCGTACGGTGCTATAAGGTTGGCCTCATCTAAAGAAAGGTGCGCGGCAGCTATTAAAGTGAAACCGCTGTGTGGAGCACTTTTACAACAAAAAGCATTGGTTTGTCAACTTGACAAACACATGCTTTTTTTTTTTTTTTTAAAGCGCTTATACAGCGCTTAAACTTTAATGGCAGCCGCACCCTTTTCTTTAGATGCGGCTCATCTAAAGAAGGGGGTGTGGTCGACGTAAATTAGCGGCATAGGACACTTTTCCAAAAACTGCATTTGCAATTCAATAGGTCTCGCATTTGCAAGAGTTTAAGCTATTGGCATTGTTGTTTACAATGCCAATAGCTGAAACTCTCGTAAATGCGAGACCTATTGCATTGTAAATGCTGGTATTTCTTTCCTTCCTTATGTGCTAGAAAAGTAACGCCGCCAGGAGTTTCTCCCCTACAGAGAGATGGTCCTTCTCTTTCTGTCCATGGTCGAGGGCTGGGTTGGCCTGTCAGGGCTCTCTTCCCTTCTGTGGGGACTGTGTCTCATTTCCACCACCCCTCAGGAAGAACTGTGGGTGTTATTGGGGTTCTACGGTTGGCTGCTCCTACTTCTCTTCCGCCCCTACAGCGAGAAGGCTGTGTATGGGTTTGTGGCGTTGCTAATGAGATGACACACGGGCATACAAACGTATCTCCTGGAATGTCCGTGGCCTGAATAGCAAGGCCAAGATTTATAAGGTATTGGCGTATTTGAAGCGGAGGGGGAAATCCATCTATCGCTACTGCAGAAAATTCACTTGAATGCAAAGGGTGGGGGGGGGGGGGGGTTGAGGGGGGGCTGCCCACAGCCAGAGATCGTGGGGGCAAAGAGTGTACACCAAATGCTCTGCTTTTGCCAGGGGAACTTTGATAGGGATGAAACCTGGTGTCCCCCTTCAACTTAATAGAAGTATGATAGATACAAAGGGGCGCGGTTCTCTCTTAGCGGGGCAGTTAGATGGTCAGGGTATCACCTTTGTAAATGTTTATGCTCCTAATGCTGACCAAGCTATGTTTTTTGACAAGCTGTCCCGGGTACTAGACTCTTTTTTGTCACAGGCGCCCTTATTGTTGGTGATTTTAACTGTGTGGCCATACTAATTTAGATCGCCGTCACCCCTGATCCGAGACTCCCCTACTGTCCGCTTGGCCCAGAAATTCACCACTTGGCAAGGTTACTGGTTTTGGTGGATGTTTGTCTTCATCGTCACCAACAGGACCGGGATTACTCCTTCCACTCGGTAACACAAGCATTACACGTACGCATGGACACCTTTTTATGCTCACCTGCCATTCTTGGGCCCATAACAGCCATTGAATACTTATGACAGAACCATCTGCAACCACAACCCTATGCTGTTGATGATAAAATGAGGTGGGATGCGCACCTGCATTCCCAGTTGGCACCTGAAGGCAGCAAACCTGTAGAACCCCACGTTCCGCAAGACAGTTAAGGAGGGCATCCAGCACTATTTGTATGAGAATGGTGGCTCTGCTTCCAGTAAGCTTGTGGAATTGGAAGCCTTCAAGGTTGTAAACCAAGGGTAATATCTGTCGGAATCTGTGGGTGCGAGAGAGACCCTACTGAGGGACATTGTCGTTCATGAACAGACCCTTAGGGATCTGGAGAACCTGCAACAGGAGTGGCTGAACCTACAGCAAGAGATACTTGAAGCAAAGGAATAGCCATGGCTAAAATGGTAGACTTGCTGCACCTTTTGTGGTTCTCCGCTGGAGATTCAATGAGCTACATTTTGGGAGATAGACTTCATACTTATTGAGGTCATATGAAATAAGGGATGGCGGCGGGTGGCTCTAACCAAACTAAAGCGTGTAACCAAATATGGTGGGGGGGGGGGGGGGGGAGGGGAATGAATGCCCCCCGATTTCTACACTTACTATCTGGAAGCGCTATGGTTCGACACCCCAGAATACAACACTCACAGATCTCCAACTTTAGGAAGCCAACCAAAAACAGGAATCTATTAATAAAAAATAAATAAACATCTTGGATCCAGGGGTTGAGTTCTCCCAAATCTACAGATCAGTAGCACATTGTGCAGTGGATGCCCCATCTCAGCGCTTGGCACACTGGGTAGTCAACACTTTGTTGCCTTTGAAATTTTTCGTTGAATATTTGGAAAGGATTTTTTGATGAATGTCTGCGAAGCTGTACTGTGAATTTTGCCTCATGGCATCAGCCTTGATGTTTTGGTCCTGTTTGAGCAAGAACTCAAAGGCTTTCAATAAAGGTGTAAAAGGCCAAGGGTTCTTTAGGGAGAAGACACCATCCAGCTGCCTGCCAACAGTGAGTCATTAACTAACGAAGCACACCGACTCCCTCATGACAATACCCACAAACCAATTTTCCCCAAACTTGATCAAATGCCCACTTCAAAAATTGCTTTATCTTAGAACAATTGGTCAATATTCATTTGCAAGTGATGTTAAAGTTGCATGCAATACGATCAAAGCAAATGACTTTCCACAAGTGTAAAAATTCAAAACTGAGTCTGTGCAAAGCAGAACTTAAACTAATATCAGTAAAACAAACATTTACAGTTTATAGGCTGCAGAAACTCGGGTACATGGGAGGAACCTCTTCTGCCTCAGGACAAGCAACTACCAAAACAAAGTGTTTGAGCTCACTACTGGAAGCCGTGTCATACTTACGTTCTGAAAATGTGTAACTAGCTGGCAATTAAAGCACTTCCTGAAGTCAACTGCCTTCAGCAAGTTTTTCATCCCTCTGCACATCAAATAGAGGAAGAGAAAATACCTACATGCGATCACTCTTCTAGAGTTAAAGAAGAATACTGAGAGACTAACAGCAAGACCTAGGTAGGGCAGGACTTTCCCAGCCACTTTTTTAGTTATGAAAGGGTGGGATCTACAGATAAATTTGGTTCTTCTGGAGCTGTGTTTGCTTTTTATTCTTGGTGCTGCTCTGCGTCCCCCGAGACAGGGGTCGCAAGGAGAATCCCAGGGGGTCGGAAAAATGCAAGCCAGGAGTTGCAACTGCAATCCCTGGTGACCCCTAGTTCATGTCCATGCTATTGGTCATGCCTTGAAAAATTATAAAAATGCTACCAGACCTGCAGGTCTAATTACTTGCATAATCTACTTGGCCAAACTGAAATGCGCTGAACCCATTCACAAGTCTCAAATTATGTGATCCTAAGCAAATATTTTATTTCATCTAGTCGCCTTTTTTTCTCATCTTCACATGAGAGAGCACCTTCAAATATATGAGTTCAGTATGTCTGCTGTATGAAAAACTGGTTTGATTTAAAAAACTAAACTTTTGCTCCATGTATAATAAGAATCTATACATACATATGGTATATGTGACCCTTGAATAGCATCTTGATTCACTAAAAGAATTGCCATCAGTGTGGCGGCAAGAATGTTTCTCAGTTCTGGTTTAAAAACTCTCACTTCTAACAAATATGTTACTATAGCTTGATGTAGTAATGCATTGTCATTTACAAACAGCTCATTTCCATTGAAAATCGCCACAAACTTTCCCAATGACATGCAGTTTACTGATAAAACTATGCAGTGTACAAACAATAATATGTAGAAATCAAATTTAATCATATTTATAATTTGCACATAACCAGTGAACTGTTCGGATTTGTTTTGATCCTAATAAAATCTCGGATTCTTTCACACTTCAGAATTACAAAAAAGTGTTTTCCTTACAGCTGACAGGGATGTGGAATTCCTATAGCCCGATGCCCGGGACATATTGTTTGGGGTCAAGGGCAACAAGTTTTAATGTCTATTTTGTCCTTGGGACAAGTAGGCCCAACCCCCTATAGCACAAACCCTTTAGCTGCCAGTTTACAATACCACATTATGGATCAAGGAAGGGTATTGTCTACAGTTCAGGTAATATGCGTGTCCATATGTTAACACTGTTGAAACTTTATTATTAGGGTGAGCACTAAAAGTCAATGTTGTCAGCTCTGCCTGCACTACTGACGGTAGTTCCAGTATAAACATGTACACACCTTTTCAACGTTTAGTAATATGAGGCTATGTATAATGCTCCCAGAATGCTCTCTGATAATATGCAAATATTTGCAGAAGCTTGAAAGGAACAGTGATGATTCTTTGCTTTCAAAATAAAATGTTCACAAAAAATGCATGTAGATAAAAATATTTTGCTAAACTACTGTAGGATTTTAGGTACCATATCTTTGCAGCATCATTTAGTAACATGTTGATGTGTGCTTGTATTTCCCATTAATATTCATAATGGAAAATCAGTGTAACCAGTTAAAATACGGTTATGGAAAACAAAAATGAACAAGCACTGGCAAAGCCAGTAGGTCTGAAATTGGAGGCCAGTCTTTTGGTTTTGTCAATGCGCGACTTGTTTAGCCATGGTTTTTTTAAAACCAGATCTGTGTGGGAGCTGCAGGGCCCTCGCCATTCTAACAAGCATTAGCAAAAGCAAAAAACTGTTTTTGGTCTCAAAAAGTACACATTGCCACAGCAGTTCCAGGCACTGAACAAAACTACTTTGTGTGCCAATATGCTATTTGTAATAGAGCAGAATACTGTCACTCACAGTGAAGCCAGCTGATAGACCGAGAGAAGGAAAGAGAGAGAGAGAGAGAGAGAGAGAGAGAGAGAGAGAGAGAGAGATACATAATTTTACTAAACACAAAAGGTCATGATTAACCCCAGGCCTTATTAAAGAAAGTCTCAAAAGTGCATCCATGGTATATATCCATACGTTACGTGCATATATACAGTCTCCGTGAATTCACAAGAATTTACAGAAGTAGGCCAAGAAATAGTACTCCTAGAAAATATTTGTGAACTGCATTTTAGCATGAGCAAATGTGCTTGTGTAGATTTGCTCATGTGAAAATCTGAATGTTTCAAGTTCACTTTTCCTCCAACCACTTTTTTCCCAACCCTGAAGAAGTTTTACATCTGCCACTGCCAGGAGTAAATTTCAAACCTTTTTCAGTATGGGAAAAGATTAGAAAAGAGTTGGTGAAAACCCTTAAAACATGCAAGTTAGTAGGTTTGCACAGACTCAAAAGGGCATTCCAACCCTTGCATTATTGCTTACCACTACCTTCAGCCCCAGTATGTAGACCTGTAGAAACGTAGCAACATAAGGGAATTGCTAGTATTCAAACCCTACTATGGTACAAGCCCTTGCATAATTATAGAAGCTTTATCAGAACTCTTGCTTAATGAGATAGCTGCCGTAATTTGTCGCCACATTACATGGCACAAAAGGGACAAGTGGATTTTGTTACAGGACAAGTAGATTTATGAAGCAACCTGCCCCATTGACAAGTAGATATTTTATTAAATACCACACCCCTTCGCTGATATATTTTGAAATATCTGTACAATTCATTTACAAGTTATTAAAATGTGTGTAGGAAAGAAAAAAAAAACACTCCCTGTACAGCTCACTTTACAAAATCCTGTAACACTGCAGTTAAGAGAAAGAAAAGAAAACTCCAATCTCCAAGATAAAATAAGCAGCACTTTGTAAGAAGATATAAACCGACGTTTGACCTCTGTCGTTCAATGCACAGCAAATTTGACAAGATAAATAAGATTTAAAGCATCTTTATTGATCATTCACTTTTGAATAATAAGAACATCTGTTCTCTGCCCGTTTGAGTTCTCTCACCAAAACTACCAATAGGTCCTAAAAATAGCTTGCCCTGATAAAATCTGATTCGCCGTAGAGAGTAGATTTTTCGAGGCCTGGTTTTTGTGACTCTTTTTAAGATTACCATGCAGTGATTCTGAGAAGATCTCTGGCTGTTGTTGGCACTATACTAAACCAGTGTCCTTAATGTATTTTCCCTTCCCCCATTATTCCCCCAGGTACATAACTGATGTATTTTCATGAAATACCTTTGCTGGAACAGGTGGACAATTGAGACTGTCAGCTAATTTGTTTTGGGGACATTTACCAGACGACCATAGTCTTACGAATAACTAGACTGAAGTAACTCTACCCTCCCCCCCCACCCCAACCACCCACGGGTACCACCACCTTTGTTTATTGGTGTTTCAGACAGTTATGACCCACCCAGGCAGGAAATCTTGTTGAGCAGGTGCAAAGTTGCTACACATCAAGTAAGTGGCATAGTGCTTCACCTGTTAGGAGTTGTGTAAAAAAAAAAAGGGGGGGGGGGGGGGTCCTGTCACATGCTTGTCCAACTTAACACAGGGGTGAAAACGTCAGGTATTGTTATTTGATAAAACTTCGGGCAATAGGAACCTGGCACACCGTGTTATTGGTGGGGGTTCAAGCTATAATGAAAAAATGCTAAGCGTGGCTGTAGCATGCCCCTACTCTAATTCACGATGTTCCATGGAAAATAAAGAAAATGAAAGAACTAACCATGACTCAAAAAAAATAAACAAGTCAACTTATTTATCAATTGTGTGTTGCACCAGCCAATCAGTGCTGGACACCCTGAAAGCAAAGGCCAAGTCCCAGAAAAACAGATAGGGAATAATTACGGCAGGCAATGTGGACTGATCACTAGCCCCTCATTACAGTCACTGAGGAGGTACAGACTTAATGCATATTATTCCTGCAAGTAAATATAGGTTTACAGTGCATATTTTCATATATAGATCACAAACCGGGAACTCACCAATTAGAACAAAATATGTTTCTAAATCCGTTTTGCAGAGGCCCCTTGACGTTGAGCTCTATAAAAAAAATTATCGAGTTATTATCCCAAATGGAACTTTGAAAGGAAGTTATTTTACCTATTGAAAGATACATGCATATTTCCATGTATTGAGAAGCTGACTGTATGTACGAGTCAAAATGGCGTTTTAAAACTAGCTGAGGCACTTATGAGGCGCATTAAAAAACGGCAGTAAATATTTTACCGTGAACGGTATAATGCTTGGATGCATACGGTCTGAGATGGGATTCAATTGCAGCATTACGTACGTTTCCCACACTCCCTTTAGTAATGCGTATCACTGTCATACTTTACCTTTCGGGAAAGCAGGTTTGACAATACATGAGCCTTGCTTATGTTCAGCCAAGAAACAATTTTAAAGACCCAATCATTGGGCTCTTATCATAAATTACTGGAATGGTCTAAGCCTTTATATCCTGGTAACTATGCTTAGGGAGATGGAGTTACTTTTTTTTGGCCAGTATCATACGCTACAGTAATACCAGTCTGATGCACTAATTTGCTCAAAGTATGCTGGACTACAAGCTTGGGAAGAATTACTATTGCAGTCAAAGCTCTCCTCGAAACAATTCTTTTTGAGAGCTCCAAGACAGAGACACCCATGCCTGTTGAGGGGTGGTAGTACAGAATGCCATGCACTAATGGCCTACAGAAATAAAATAAACTTGGGAAACAAATAAGGGCATTTTTTCACTCACTGTGCCATTACAGATGGGGCCAACTGCATTTCATGCAATTCAGTCTTAGTAAAGTTATTTTCCTAAAATACCTGTCAGGTATGCCCAGAAGAGTGGCCCATGCTCACTATACCATAGTGCTGAACCTGTACCTCAATTATTGATTTAAAGATTTGTATAGCGCGAACATGACCCTAGTGGGTATCGGAGCGCTTTACATAAGGGTTGCGGAAGACATAGGTAGATAGTTGCGGGAGAAAAGTAAGGCAGTATACATCAGGAAGAAAAATGACAATTTGGTGGGCGACATTGGGCCGTAACAGAGGCCAGGTAGTAGCTAAATCAGCTAAACAGGATAGGCGACAAATAAAGAAAAGCTTTATGATCAGTGCAGTGTTCATCAGTAGTGCTGTTGAAGGCTACTGTTGAGGGACTCAGTCTTGTTTCCACAGGTAGGGAGTTCCAGATTCTCGGGGCAATGCCAGAGAATTTACGCTTGTATGTTTTCAGTTTTTTTTAATTTCTTCGGTTTCAGGAGCAGTGTGCTGGTGCTCCTTGATGGCTGGGAGCCACCCGAAAGTTCTAGCTTATTTGTCAGGTAGAGAGGGATATTGAAGTGTAGTGCTCTATGTGTCATACAAGCAATTTTTAACTGGATCCTTGCCTCAAATGGAAGACAATTGAGGGATTTCAGGTCCGGCGAGATGTGGTTGGATTTCTTGGAACCAGTGACAAGTCTAGTGGCAGCATTCAGGGATGCTCTGAGGAGGGCTAAACTGAGTTTTGGAAGTCCGCAAAGAATAGCACTGCCGTATTCAAGTCTTGAGATGACTAGTGCTTGCACCGCCGATTTGAAGACATCTTGTGGATGGTAGGGTTTTAGTTTTCTGCGAATGCTTAGTTGGAAGTTTGCACCTTTGGTAGATGCTCGGATATGGTCTTGCATGTTTAGGTTCTTATCTAGCACAACTCCCAGTGATTTCGTGGAGTCAATGATGTGTGGTGTGCAGTAGAGAGCAGTGAGGTTTCTTAGATATTTCACCACAGTGGGGGTTCGCTTAGTAGGTGAGATGAGGAGAAATTCTGTTTTAGTTTGAGATGATTGGAGATTAGCCAATTTAAGGTTTTGAATAGGGTACCGTTGAGTGACTTGATATCTTCGGGAGCAGATATTTTCATGTACATTTGGGTGTCATCCGCATACATGTGATATTAGATGTTGGAAGCATTGAGGATTACAGTCAGAGGTTCAATGAAAAGGTTGACGAGCGCGGGGGAGAGTGAGGACCCTTGGGTGACACCCAGCGTGCAGGGACTGGAGTTGGATAGATTTTGATTGGATTTGACTCTTTGCGTTTTTTTGTTTAGAAAAGAGGCAAACCATTTTAGGACAGTGCCTGAGAGCTCCATCCTGCATCCAAGAGGTTAAGTAGGTTGTCATGTTTGACCGTGTCAAATCCAGAGGAGAGATCGAGTAGTACGAGTAGGCAAGCTTCATTCTGGTCCAGCAGAGTGAGAGCATCATCTACAATATGAGAGATTGCCGTTTCAGTGCTGTGGCCAGAGCGGAAGCCTGATTGGAATTGGTCGAGAAATTGGAATTGCTCGATGTGTTTGCACAGTTGCTCATGGACACATTTCTCGAGCAGTTTTACCAGGGTAGGATGTTTGTGATTGGTCGATAGTTATTCAGGTCTTCAGGGTCCGCCGTGGGTTCTTTGAGACTAGGGGGAACTAGGCCTGCCTTCAGGCAGTCCGATATCGCACCTTGAAGAAGAGAAGCGTTGATGATCTTGGACCAGATCGGGACTAGTGATCCTATCATTTCTTTAAAGCAGTTGGGGGGAGGGGGTCATTGAAGTGATTTGAAGGTTTTAGGGACGAGAGTGTGGTGAGGATGTCAGTGTCGTTGAGGGGTGTGAATCGACTCCAAGAGGCATTGTTTTTGGGGGAGAGACAGGGTGGCGTAAGAAGAGGCGAGGGTATGGAGGAGTCAGGAGAGGGTGAGAATTCGATTAGAGCAGACTTAAGGTCAGATTTTATCTTACTCGCCTTTTCACGGAAGAAGTCAGCAACGGCATTGCAGTTTGGCAGAGGGCAGGAGATGGGTGGGGATTGGCCCGATGTTTTATTGGATTGTACTTTGATCAACTCAAATAGCCTTTTCAGGCAATTTTTGGCTTTGTCAAGTTGGTATTTGAAGAAGGTTGCTTTCGTCGTTCTGATGAGTTTGTTGTAACTACTCCTTTTTAGTCTTAGAGTTTTTAGTAGACCAGTGATGGAATGGATCTCCAAGCGCGTTCTGCTAGTCTCAGGCTGCGTCTGTCAGTATTTAGGTTGTCACTGAACCAAGGTTTGGAGTCTTTGATGGGTTTTTTTTTAGTTGAAGGGGAGCAGCTGCATTCAGGGCAGAAAGTATGGCGTTGTTATAGTGCTCAGTGAAGTAGTGAACGTCGGCCATGTTTGCAAGCGGCAGTAGGAAGATATTGCAGTGAAAAATTAGCTAATTTACGTTTGTATTATGGAGCACTCTTTTCCACCGTTTTAGTGGTTGTGTTCTTTTGGAGTTCCAGATTTCAAGAATTCGGAAGGTGATATAGTGATGGTACGACCAGTCACAGGGGAGAATAGATTCGAGCCGGATGGAGGTGGGATTGGAGATGATTAGATCTAGGGTTGAGCCTAAGTTGTGTGTAGAAGAATTGGTTCATGGAGAGGTCAGTTAGGAAGTTTTTAAGAGTATTAACCACATGATCATGCGGGTCATTCCAATGGAGATTGAAGTCATCAAGGAAGATCTAGGAAGAGTAGCGGCCAAGATTGGAGAAGATGATTTCCATAGTTTGTTCAATTAGAGGGAGGTTGTCTCCTGGAGGGTGGTAGAAGATGAGCAGGATGCATAAGGGTCTTTGCTTACTATTGATGTCTATGGATAAATATTCGCAGGAGGCGAGATTAGTTGAGGGGGACTGTCTTGCTATGCCCCAAAAAGGCTAAAACGTATCAGGGGTTAGATTTGTTCTCAGAAAGGTGGGACAGTCCAAGCTGGACATTGGAGAGCAGCAAAGTCTGATTTGCAAAATAATGGTCTTTGTCTGTAAAGTCATAATGAGCAACAACAAAAAACAATGAACTGGGAAGCAGCATAGAATATTACTAGTTAGCTGATTAACTGAAGTATTAAATCTGTCTCTTCAGTTTTTTTTTTTATAATTTGAAGCAGCAGGGTCAGGAAAACGTTGCAAATGGAACCGACTAAACGTTCATTTAGCACAATAGCAATTACCATGAACGAAATGATAATTTAAACTACTGGGTAAAATAGTTGTCATGACTCACGTTAGAGAACAACTAAGGTGTATATACAAATGGTATAGAGGGATAGATCATATTTACTTTCTGCACAAGCGTTTATTAATTACCTTGGCAAAAAATCAATTTCTTCTGGCAAGATTAGATGATTATAATACAGGCACAAGTATCTATTGGTGAACATCCAAACACATAGTGTACCACAGTACAGTCAATACATCGAATACAAAACAATTTATATTTACAATACAGCACATATATACAAACTTATATACAAAGTAATTCAGTCAAAAATCCTTTCCCTATTGACTTATTCCATCAACCATGTGTGCACTTAACATTGCGTAGTGCTACAGCAGGGGGTAGTCCTATAAGCAATACACAGATATAGTCTTTCATCTAATTTTGTAAAGCCAATACAATTTATGTATTTATTCCACAATACAGTGGACTCCTCCTTTGTCAAGGTGTCGACGCGTTCGCGTTTCAGCCTCCACTTCCTTTATGGCTTCCTCAGGACAGGGATATAATCTACAAAAATAATAACGCTAAAGTAAACTTTAAAAACCTATATAGTACTTTTTATCTATTTGCGCTGTGTTCTATCCCTTATTTGCCCAGACAGTGCTGTTAGAAGAGGAGAATCCGCGAAGATGCGTGAACATGACCTCCAAGCCATTTGTAAAAACGTAAATGAAAAATAAAAACAACAAAACCTAAATCATACAGGGTAGTAGATGGAGAATCCTACTTGTATCCTTAATTGGTGTCAAAAAAGACGAGTGCTCAAAACGCGCACTTGTAAATGAAGGAAAACATGCACTCTTAAATGAAGAAACATGCAGAACATGGTTCCAGACGCCACAGAACCCAACCAATCGATGTGGAAAGCACGCCGGGTCCTGTAGCCCTTATGTCCACCACCACCGAGTATAGTGAAAGACATCACCGTGGAGACCCAAAATAAACGAGTCCAGGCCCGTGTGAGGGCGAAAATACCTGTGGGTTCTAATGGGGCAACCTGGTCTCGTAAATTGCAAGGTCAGCTTTTACTCCGGTCCCACTCGTCAGTTAGGGGCTCCTACATACGGGAGGAAACAACTATGAAATATCCCCTGTGTATCAGACAGGACACTATGTCATGGCTACTAAAGTTGGGCACCAAACCTCGGCACTTGTGTCTTCTCAGGGATTCTGGGTCTCTTCGATTCCTTCCAGCAATTTTCAATAGCTAGAACCAACAAGCAAAAACAAACCACCTGTCATAAAAATGTCCGGGTAGTCTATGAATCTACAAATTCTGCTACGTCTCTCAAACTAGGGGGCACTAACAATCAAAACTTACGTATGTTAACAGTCCTTTTCACCGACACTGTGCTCCTTTGACGTCCGTCATCTCCACGAGCTGGCGTTACTGAATCCTGACGGACCGTCATTAAATACGTAAACACGTGATTACGTGGGACGTCACTAGTTGACCAAACACAAATGAGGGACTAATTTTCAAGTAACCGTACAACTCAAATCCTTATTAAACAGGAAAAACGAAACCCTGTCTATGTCCATTCTTGCCGTAGCACAGTGGCCCTACTCTATCCACTAACAAATGAGGGCGTCAATTCCAACTCTACAAAATCGGAACCATGAACAATGAAACATAATCATATAAAACCAAATAATATAAATAAATGGCAACACATCCGAACCTATTCTCAACTCCTCCACATACGTCTAGAGCTATGACCCTGGGTGTAATGATCACAAACCTGTGTGAATGGTGAATTCTTCTCGACACAGTAGCCTCCTTAATAAAAAATTATATGAGGGGGCTAAAGCTATATTCTTAAAATACTTGACATGTCTCATCAACCAATGGGACCGTGGACCCACTTAGGGTCGTGACAAAGCCCAACATAATTCTCTTAGCAATCAATAGAGGTTAAATCATGACAGATCATACACTTCAACGATTCAACCTAGATTCCTCCAACAATCGGAAGGATAGAATGGAAAGGGGGGGGTCTGCAATTCAATCAGGGAGGATCCAGCATTATGCATCCCGAGTGTCTTCCTTTCCACAACACTATATGATCAAAAATGGGCTTACATTCTAAAAATAGACAACTTAAAATCCTCATCCTGTTTAAGTAAAATGTCTGCTTCTCATAGCATGGAAGAGAAGTTCAAGGTCAACATATTGTTCTGAATGTTATGATCAAGTTTCATGGTGTATAGGACCCTCACGATATTTAAATCAGAGCCCATATTTCATCTCTTTCATTCAAACCCTCCGTTGCTGTATGGTATCTTTCGATGAGTCGTGCTTCTATGCGGTTAAGCCTCATCTCCAACTCACCCTTATAACTAGCTTTCACTACAGCCAGGATTGTCCACTCTAAGTCGTTCTCAGTGTGGCCACACTCTGTGAAGTGTTGTACAAGGGGAGCTCCTTGGATTTTGCATTTAATGCGGGATTTATGCTGTATGATCCGCATCTTCGCCTTTTGTGTTGTTTGCCCTATGTACATCTTCCTACAAGGGCAGATCACAGCATACACCACATTTTTGGTGTTACAGTTAGAAAATGATTGCATCACGTGCATCTTGTTCTTTATCATCAGGCGAAGATGCGGATCATACAGCATAATCCCGCATTAAATGCAAAATCCAAGGAGCTCCCCTTGTACAACACTTCACAGAGTGTGGCCACACTGAGAACGACTTAGAGTGGACAATCCTGGCTGTAGTGAAAGCTAGTAATAAGGGTGAGTTGGAGATGAGGCTTAACCGCATAGAAGCACGACTCATCGAAAGATACCATACAGCAACGGAGGGTTTGAATGAAAGAGATGAAATATGGGCTCTGATTTAAATATCGTGAGGGTCCGATACACCATGAAACTTGATCATAACATTCAGAACAATATGTTGACCTTGAACTTCTCTTCCATGCTATGAGAAGCAGACATTTTACTTAAACAGGATGAGGATTTTAAGTTGTCTATTTTTAGAATGTAAGCCCATTTTTGATCATATAGTGTTGTGGAAAGGAAGACACTCGGGATGCATAATGCTGGATCCTCCCTGATTGAATTGCAGACCCCCCCCCTTTCCATTCTATCCTTCCGATTGTTGGAGGAATCTAGGTTGAATCGTTGAAGTGTATGATCTGTCATGATTTAACCTCTATTGATTGCTAAGAGAATTATGTTGGGCTTTGTCACGACCCTAAGTGGGTCCACGGTCCCATTAGTTGATGAGACATGTCAAGTATTTTAAGAATATAGCTTTAGCCCCCTCATATAATTTTTTATTAAGGAGGCTACTGTGTCGAGAAGGATTCACCATTCACACAGGTTTGTGATCATTACACCCAGGGTCATAGCTCTAGACGTATGTGGAGGAGTTGAGAATAGGTTCGGATGTGTTGCCATTTATTTATATTATTTGGTTTTATATGATTATGTTTCATTGTTCATGGTTCCGATTTTGTAGAGTTGGAATTGACGCCCTCATTTGTTAGTGGATAGAGTAGGGCCACTGTGCTACGGCAAGAATGGACATAGACAGGGTTTCGTTTTTCCTGTTTAATAAGGATTTGAGTTGTACGGTTACTTGAAAATTAGTCCCTCATTTGTGTTTGGTCAACTAGTGACGTCCCACGTAATCACGTGTTTACGTATTTAATGACGGTCCGTCAGGATTCAGTAACGCCAGCTCGTGGAGATGACGGACGTCAAAGGAGCACAGTGTCGGTGAAAAGGACTGTTAACATACGTAAGTTTTGATTGTTAGTGCCCCCTAGTTTGAGAGACGTAGCAGAATTTGTAGATTCATAGACTACCCGGACATTTTTATGACCGGTGGTTTGTTTTTGCTTGTTGGTTCTAGCTATTGAAAATTGCTGGAAGGAATCTAAGAGACCCAGAATCCCTGAGAAGACACAAGTGCCGAGGTTTGGTGCCCAACTTTAGTAGCCATGACATAGTGTCCTGTCTGATACACAGGGGATATTTCATAGTTGTTTCCTCCCGTATGTAGGAGCCCCTAACTGACGAGTGGGACCGGAGTAAAAGCTGACCTTGCAATTTACGAGACCAGGTTGCCCCATTAGAACCCACAGGTATTTTCGCCCTCACACGGGCCTGGACTCGTTTATTTTGGGTCTCCACGGTGATGTCTTTCACTATACTCGGTGGTGGTGGACATAAGGGGTACAGGACCCGGCGTGCTTTCCACATCGATTGGTTGGGTTCTGTGGCGTCTGGAACCATGTTCTGCATGTTTCTTCATTTAAGAGTGCATGTTTTCCTTCATTTACAAGTGCGCGTTTTGAGCACTCGTCTTTTTTGACACCAATTAAGGATACAAGTAGGATTCTCCATCTACTACCCTGTATGATTTAGGTTTTGTTGTTTTTATTTTTCATTTACGTTTTTACAAATGGCTTGGAGGTCATGTTCACGCATCTTCGCGGATTCTCCTCTTCTAACAGCACTGTCTGGGCAAATAAGGGATAGAACACAGCGCAAATAGATAAAAAGTACTATATAGGTTTTTAAAGTTTACTTTAGCGTTATTATTTTTGTAGATTATATCCCTGTCCTGAGGAAGCCATAAAGGAAGTGGAGGCTGAAACGCGAACGCGTCGACACCTTGACAAAGGAGGAGTCCACTGTATTGTGGAATAAATACATAAATTGTATTGGCTTTACAAAATTAGATGAAAGACTATATCTGTGTATTGCTTATAGGACTACCCCCTGCTGTAGCACTACGCAATGTTAAGTGCACACATGGTTGATGGAATAAGTCAATAGGGAAAGGATTTTTGACTGAATTACTTTGTATATAAGTTTGTATATATGTGCTGTATTGTAAATATAAATTGTTTTGTATTCGATGTATTGACTGTACTGTGGTACACTATGTGTTTGGATGTTCACCAATAGATACTTGTGCCTGTATTATAATCATCTAATCTTGCCAGAAGAAATTGATTTTTTGCCAAGGTAATTAATAAACGCTTGTGCAGAAAGTAAATATGATCTATCCCTCTATACCATGTGTATATACACCTTAGATGTTCCCTTGCCCAGGTATAGGAGGGTCATTTGGGCAAACCCCTAATTATTTTGATTGTAGTCACGTTAGAGAACAAAGCATTTAAGTACCTTAGCAAATGAAAAGACTCTGATTAACAAAAGGTGATGGGGAAACCTCGGTTTCCAACGTCTTTCTATAGGTAACGGACTAAAATCCGACAATTTCCGCTTTAGCCCGTCTGCCCTGTACCACCAAAGCGTATCCGTGGCAGCCGAGCCACGACTCACACATGTTGATTACGAAAACCAGCAGTACCGCCCTTAGTGGGCATGGAGGCCCGGCTTAGGCATTGTACAAAAGCAGAAGAGAAGCATCTTAGGCGGAAGCCATGCCGAGTCCTATACGGAAAGAGTCACTGTGTGGCAACGGTAGCGTGGCGGGGTCAATCTGGAATCACTATGCTTGAAACAGAGGAAAAGAGTGGGCAACGGGTGGTGCTGGTCAGGTTGCTCGCGACGGCGAATGGCTCAACACAACCTGCATTGAGAACATCAAGTCTGAACCCCCTTGGGAAGGACTACTTACCAGCACCGAAATCGTTCAGACGGATCCTTCTGACAGCCTTCAACCCGGCCTCCGGCTCAGTGAGACTGACAGTCACCCAGCAAATTGAATCATCATCAGTGTTCCCGTGCCGACGTCATGGCAGCCCGCCTATCGACTGGAGGCGGGACGTGCAGAAGCTACTGCTGCCGGTGACACGCCCACCCTCTGGAACTGCCGAAGCCAATCAACAGTTTCACACCCAATCCTAAACCGGCGTCAGCCAATGAATAACTGACAAGTTCTCAAACAGCCAATCATGTGACGCGATTTCCCTTAAATCACGGTCCTTGATATGTTTCCATCACAGATAGGCATTGTTTCTACGTCCTTGATTGGTTGTTAGCAGTTGGCTGCTACAACTTCTTACTCTGCTTGCCAGACGTAAATATGGGACGAATACATTTATTTATCCAGTTTTATTTAGTGCCGACATTACCCAAAGATGTTACAGTGCTTTACAAATGATCTAATGCAAAAACAACAGTTGATGGACAGAATGCAGAACAATGTCATACATTCACCCCAGTACAGAGATCTGGGCCTAAATCTATCGTTTCATCGTTTCTTTGCTCACCATGCCATTCCAGTTTGAACCCAGCCATATGCAAATCAGTCTTGACCCTGTGCCTCATGGGAACAGTCCAGCCCGAACTGCCAAGCCAGGTCCTCCCTGGACTGGAAACAAGCATCCTAGTACCGGTTTCGGGGTTTCAGCCCTCTTCAGCCAGGGTAGCTTGATTCCAGTGGCATGGAGAGCATGGGACTCACGTCTGAGCATACCCGTCCCACTCGGGGTGACAAATGCAAAACAAGCATTTACAATGCAATGGTCCCGGCATTGTTAAAGTTAGAGCTATTGGCATTGCTCATGACATTATTTTTGTTTATGTTTTTGTTTTTAAAACATTCAAAGAAACGGCATTGTTATTTACAATGTCAATAGCTTAATCACTCTCAAATGCGAGACCTATTGCATTTGCACCCACACACACAGCCACCCACACACACACAGAGCCACCCACACACACAGAGCCACTCACATAGAGCAACCCACACATAAATAGAGCCACCCACAGAGCCACCTACACACACACACACGCAGTAGCCCACTGACCTATTTACATTATGTGCACTTTGTGATCTGCATGGCAAATCTACTCAAGTGGCAGCAAAATCAGCTTGAGCAGCAGCGCCCCCTGAAGTGGCGCGAGCAGGATGATGTGTCGATTTCAGCCTGTTTGCAGAACTCTACGGAATCTCAGAGTTTTCATGTAACTGCCCAAAATTTTGCAAAGTGAAACTCCATGAGTACCGGACACTTCCCCACCCTACTAAAAAGAATACTTCATTTACAATGATTTTAATGAGATTTCTTGAAGAATACCTGACTTTCACCGTTATGGGAGATTCAAAAGATTGAGAGGTTTGCATCATGCCTGACCAGCTAAAAGTTGTACTTTTTAGGAGTTAGTACTGCATGCGTTTGCTTCATTAGTCATTTACAGATGGGCTAGATGGCATTGAAATTCAAGAATAAATTATGTCAGAAGTTTCTGTTTTGCATTTATTTTCCAAAGATGCTTCATTTTTTGCAATTTATTAGGCCTCACTCCCTCCTCAACCACTACATTTCTGACGGTCCCCCGACATGAAACCATTTAGTTGGAGAGGGGGCTTGGAAGAAGAAAGTTTGAAGACCTCTGCGTTAAAATGACTTGAACCCAGAGCTGTGGGCAGAAATGAACCACCTGCGCTTTAGGCAATAACTGAATGCTGAACTGTTCGCCACACTTTCAACTAAGGACCCATAACTTACCGGGCTTTGAAAGTAAAATATTGGGTCTGGACGATCACCTCACATAAGGTTGGCTTCTTATAACCCGCGGCTTCAGGTTGCCCATAAACTCCATTGATGAATTAAGCAACAATTAGATGGACAGCAAGATAAATTATGTTGGCCAAAATCACACAGTGTGGTCAACTGTAGGAGCCACGATACACAATCGATAACCTGATTTCACAGCCAGCAACATTGCCACTGGATCTAAGAGTTATGTGAGAATTTTCTGCACCTGAGAAAAAAAAGTGAATATTGCCATTTCACGCCCAGTCGCCGCTCTGGACAGGGGGCAGTAATCGCAGCTCCAGTGATGCCAAGCTTGTGGCACTATAAGGCTTATATAACCATCGGCCATGACACCCACGTCCCACCCACACTCACTGTGCTTTACACCCCCTTCGCCATGACCAGAATCCACACCTACCTTCTCAGAGTCGCACTGTGCAGGGAAAGATTCGGAGAAGAAGCGGCCTTTGCACACCCTGGGTGATGACCCGGATGTCTGATGCCTCTGAAAGGCTCCCTAGACATTGTGTTAGGGAGCGAAAGGGTATCTAGTTGTCACTGGTGTGCGCCTGTCCCGCAGTGGGTAACCCCTAACCAACATGGAGTGGCATGCTTGTCACTGCACATGTCCAGTACGATGCTGTGCCTCTCTTTAGTCAACCGTCTGTGGATTCCTGGCATTACCCTTTCCTTGAAATTCACAACAAGGGCTGAAAACTAAACTGAATGGGTGGTGCATGCAGGGGCTGGTGGACCATATCTATTTTATTACCCCCCCCCCTAATAAATGATTAAAAAAAACACTGCTGTAGTCCAGCGCTAAGAGCTTTTTTTCCCAAGCTACAGCGTCCCCTAGCCAGACCACCCCTTCAACCATCACCTGCGCCTCATCAGGGGTCGTAAGGCGCTATATTAATATAAATAGGTGATCTAGGCACATAAACGGCCATGCACTGTTTTCTATTGCAGCATATGCACAGACCTTCACACCCCCGATGAGGCCTTGAAGCACTCGAATCTCCATCTGGACTCGAAAGTGCCCTGACCGTCCATGCAGGAGCAAAGGCTGCCCTCGTCGCTGCTCTCCATCACCCACTACCCCGGCCACCCAGGCTCTGCAAAGAAACGGGATCAGGCGGCGGAGCGCTGACTTCCGCAGACAGCAGGCGGCGCTTGGTATGCCTGGCACGCCCGGCCAGGCTGGCATCCTTCCCCCGTGTCTCCATCAGCGCCCGCGAGCCGCTATAATTAAGATTTGTCAACACCGAGCGAAGGAGAACATGCAGCCAGCTAATTAAGTATCGCTTTAATACTCTTAATACTTAAAATCAGGCCGCTAACGAGTCGAGCCAAGTCATAAAACATTTTAGTGCGCTGAAAAAGACGCGGCGCCGAGAGGGAGCGTCGCAGTTCAGGGCTCGGGCCTCGCGGGCCCATCCGTGGCTCAACCTGAAAAAGATACGCCCGTGAACCATGTGAAATGCAAGCAGGAACAACATTGTTACCTTAACGCTTTTACTCACTATTCAGAGATCAGTGAGTACGCCGAGCCAGGAAACGCCGGACTTGAAACGCCGATCCAGGAAACGCCGAGCCTTGCAGCAAGGAAGAGGCGACCCCACGTCCCGCTCCGTTCCGACCGCGCAAAAAATGGCCGAACCTTCCCATGTTAAAAAAAAAAAAACAAACACGCCCACCACATGTAAAAAGGGGCGGAAAAGGGGCGGGCTCTAAAAAAAGAGAAAGACGCGAAAAAACACGCCCCCGAATCAGAAAAAGACGGGGCTTGTTTAGAGAGACAAAGCTCTTCTCCAATGGCTGACCAACATTTAAGAGGCCAGCCAATGGAGAAGAGAGGAGAAGATGTGCGGGTTCAAGCGCAGCCTTCGTAGCCGAGACCTAAATAACAGTTGATGGACAGAATGCAGAACAATGTCATACATTCACCCCAGTACAGAGATCTGGGCCAAATGATCTAAGTCATATAAATTATACTACACAATGGTGTTGGGTAATTTACTATATTTATTTATTTATTTTATTTAATGCAATTTTATATAGCGTAGACTTTACCCAAAGGTGTCCGAGCGCTTCACAATAGAACCTAAAGCTTCAGCAAAACGATTCAAGCATACCACATTGAATATTTCCCTGATTCCCTTTTTGTTGATCAATTCTACAATGGTCGTTATGGGAGGCTCAAAAACTATTTTATTTTTTTCACTCACAACATCCCCTCCTGGTCCACCAGCTTATATAATTCCCTTAACGTCACCTCCTCCTCCTCTATCCCTCATGGGAAACAGCAAAAACGTTCCCCCTCTGCGTGTTTTAACGGCTCCCTCACTATCTCACCCTATAACAACGGTACTGTCATGATCCAAGTCAAAGACACCTGTCTCTCTCTCTTTGACCACCTCTTCCCTTCCCTACTCCCCTCTCCTGCGACCGGGTTCTCCCTTGACTCTTCATCTAGCTCCACCCATTACTCCCTATCACCTACCCTGCCCCCCTACACTCCAATAGGTTGCACCCTCAGAAGGCACATGTCGACCCTCATCCCCCCTCCCCTGTGCCCTCCTCTCCCATTCTTCCCCCCTCACAGTGTGCCCCCCCCTTCATCACTTCAGCCTTACCTCTAGCTAATACGCTCCTCGTCCAATCTGCACCGTCCCGGTACTCCAATCTTATCTCCTCCCCCTATCCCTATCTGCCACCCCCCTATTTAGTCCACCTCTCCTCCAACCTTCTCCCCTAGTTAACTTTCCTTACGTTCCCCCTATTCCCTCCTCGTCTCCTCTTTTCTACCCCCTCCCCTCGCTATGTACCCCGATTTCTTCACAAACCCATTGCATCTCTCTTCTTCCCCCCACTCCTCCAGTAATGCTGTGCTACCCCCTTCCCCCCCTTGGTAACCCTTTCCCTCCCTCGGGCCTAGCAGAACCACTTTCTCTCTTCAACTTCCCTATCTCCCAACCCCCCTCACTCTGCGAGGTGCCCGTTCCCTCACATCCACCTCACCTAGCTGATAGGACCTCTCTCTCTTCCTCCCTTTGGCTCCACACATTCCCCCCTCTCTTTCCGCCCCACCGCCTCTCTCCTCACCTATCTCCCCCTAATTTTGTCCTTAATTCCTTTCCTTCTTGCAACGTCAACAAAGACACCTCTCCTTTCAGCTCTGATGCACCAACGCCCGCTCTCAACCACCACCTTTCCCCACCTCTGAATCCTGTACCCCAACTCCCCTCC
The DNA here is from genome assembly GCF_964204655.1 of Triturus cristatus. NCBI lineage: Eukaryota > Metazoa > Chordata > Amphibia > Caudata > Salamandridae > Triturus > Triturus cristatus. The sequence continues at coordinate 286,120,297 of NC_140590.1, forward strand.
CGTACCCCCACCTCTCCCTGCCTTCCACCACCAATTGCACCCCCTCCTGTTTCCATCGAGCCACCCAACATGCCGTGCTCTACCCTACTCTCTCTGGAAAATAAGCTAGGTTCTCTCATCACCTCCATCTCCCAACTTGAAGCTACCATTTCAATTTTAAGCTCCAAGATTTCCACCTTTCCATACACTTCAATTCCTTTGGAAAACACTCACCTTTCCACGAGATGCACCTCGCCCCCACACCCCAAAATAGCCAATCATAACCTGTCGTCAGCAAACATCGCGAACTCACACAAGTCCTCGAACGCCACCCTTCTTCCAATTTCCTCTCCAAGTAACCCTACTATCTACACTATTCTGACCATTTCCTCTATCATAACCACTCTTCCACCTAAACCCTCCCGAGCACCCTCGTATAAGTACAATATCCCTATGACCCCTCATAGCCCAAGTGCCCCTGTCACCAAAACAGTCTCGACAGAGCTGCGCTGTCTGCTCCACAACTGCAGATCTGCAATAAAACACAAACTTGAAATCTCCAATCCCATCATCCTTCACAATATTGACATGCTCTTCCTCACAGAGACCTGGTTCAATGATACCTCTCACTCTATGTTTGATCTCCTATTACCCATAGGCTATTCTATATTTAGAAATGACAGAATAGACAAAGTTGGGGGAGGTGTTGCAGTCATCTTTAGAAACTCCCTTCAATTTAAGCCTTTCCCTAATAGCTCCTTCCGCACTTTTGAATGTCTATCTCTTGAGCTTCAATTGCACCACCGCTCACCCCTCAGATTCCATGACATTTACCGCCCGCCTGGTAGCGGCCCTTCATTTATGGAGGAACTCACTGACTTAATCAGCGACCAATACTGGCAAAGTGACAATCAGATCTTCGTGGGTGACTTCAATCTCCACTGGGGCACGCTTCAAGACTCTTCTGCGAATATGCTGGCCACCTTCCTCTCTGCAAACGATCTTATACAACACTGCACAGAAACAACACACTCTAAGGGCTCAATCCTGGACCTTGTTATTTCTAAAGCAGGCATGCTTACTATCGCTATCCCTATTCATGTAGACTGGTCTGACCACCTCCTCATCCCATTCTCTCTTCGCCTATTACACTCTATAGCTCTCGGACAACCTAAGAGGGCTACTTCCTGGTTCCGTGACACTAAAAATATTGACCTCGGTACCCTCTGTGATTCAGCTTTGCTATCACTTCCAAGGCTAGATCCGAACCTGGATGTTAACGAACTCACCTCCCAATGCCTCACAGTCCTTGCAGTCAAAATCAATAACGTCGCTCCTCTTCAAAGCAAAAAGAAAAGACCAGCACCTTGGTTCAACAAATCCCTTTATGAAGAAAGGAAGTACCTAAGAATCCTGGAGAAACAATGGAGACAAGCGCCCTGCACCGATAATTTGGCCACGCTTTGTTCAGCAAGATCCAAGTACCACAAGCACATCTTCCTTGGATAAGCATCGCACTTCAGAACCCTCCTCGACTCAGCCAAAATTAGACCCAAAAAACTATTCGATCTCATCAAGAATCCAAACTGCTCTCCCCCAACCTCCAAGTTGGAGGATTCTACAAAGAAAGCAGCGGAATTCGCTATATTCTTTGACGAAAAAGTGAAATCACTTGTGGATCAGGCCATTCATCCTACCCCTCCAGAGGAGCGCAAATCCTTAGCCATTTGGCAGAACTTTGACCCCATCTCTGAAGATGCCCTCCTCAAATGCATCCTCGAAACAAAGCCCTCCAACCATTCTCTTGACCCCATCCCTAGTGCCATTGCCATCGACTTTTATACCTATTCTCTTTCCTATTGGACCACTCTGGTTAACCTCTCCCTCTGTCAAGGTTCCCTTCCTGTTTCCTTCAAATCTGCTTAAAAAACCCACTGCTGATGCGAACGACCTCAACAACTTCCGCCCCATCGCTAACCTACCTTTTCTTGCGAAAATCACAGAAAGATGTGTAGCGAAACAACTCTCCCGTCATATCAAGGACAATGATCTTCTGCACAATTTCCAGTCTGGCTTCATTCAAAACTGCAGCACTGAAACAGCCCTGCTGCAAGTGATTGATGACGCGCTGCGGATACTCAATTTGGGGGAGTCTTGTCTTCTAATTCTCCTTGACCTTTCTGCAGCCTTTGACACTGTCAATCACAACACTCTCCTTAACACTCTTCAACAGAGAATGGGCATTGAGGGCACTGTGCTTAAATGGTTTGCTGCCTTCCTCTCTGATAGATCCCAAATGATCAAAATAGCAAACAGTCTTTCATCTCCTTTGGCGGTAGGTCAAGGTGTTCCTCAAGGCTCTATACTTGCACCCACTCTGTTCAACCTCTATTTGGAACCATTGGGTAATCTCCTAAGTAAATCCGGGATCCTCTATCATCCCTATGCGGACGACACTCAAATCTACCTCAAGGTGGCCTCCACTTACGATCTCTCCATCCTAAACTCTACTCTCGACTCCATTCAAAACTGGATGTTAACTCATCAACTGATTCTGAATCCCTCCAAAACTGAATTCCTCCTCCTCTCCTCCTCACTTTCTGCTCCTCCGGTTCAATCATGGATGGATCAGATGAATCTACTTAACAATAAACCCATCGTTGTCGACAGCGCAAAATCCCTTAGTGTCATTCTCGACAAAAAACTCAATCTACTCTCCCACATCAATTCAATTGCAAAGAGTGCTCGATACCAACTGCGCCTTCTTTGGGGGATTCGTCGCTTTTTCCCGGAGCAAATCCTTAAAACCCTGGTCCAATCGCTGGTTCTCTCTAGATTGGACTACTGCAATTCTCCTCTTACTGGCCTCCCCAAATCCCACCTGTCCCCCCTTAAATCTGTTCTCCATTCAGCAGCTCGTTTCATATATGGGGCCAAAAGAAGCGACCACATCACACCCATTTTATCCACACTTCGTTGGCTTCCCATCAAGGCAAGATCTATCTACAAGACTACCTGTATCACCCACAAAGCCTTGCATTCCTCCTCTCCTCGCTACCTGGCAAATAAACTGAAACTCTCTGGAGGCTCTAGACCATCAAGTAATGCGGAAAATTTATTGCTTGAACCTCCCACTCTCAAAAAGGAAAGATCGATGTCCCAATCCTTTTCAGGCCACGTAGTGAGAATCTGGAACTCACTTCCGCCTCAGCTCCGAACCACCACCTCCTCCCGGTCCTTCAAAAGTGACCTCAAAGTTCTCCTCCTTCAAAGACACTTCCAAATCTAATTCAAGCCCTCTCTAGTCCCTGAAGGAAGTTCTTCCACTATAGGAAAGTCTGTACTCCATGCCTATAGAAGTGCCTTCCCAGTGTGTTCTTGTGTTTTGAGTGTCTGCCATTTATTGCAGTTTTATACCTCTACTTGTATCTTGTACGCTTATGTAACTTGAACACATGTCACTTTTTCCTCTTGCAGCGTATCGTTTGCTACCTCTTCTTGTATTCCGTTTGCTTTTGATACATGCGCAATTGTCACTTTTGCCTCATGTAATGGAACGTTTGCTTTTGTAACATGCTCACTTGTAATTTTCTCCTCATGTAACGCTACTGTTCCTATTGTGAAGCGCTCTGATACCTTCGGGTAAAGTCCGCGCTATATAAAAACGCATAAAATAAAAAAATAAAAAAACAGGACCGTTACATGAGGAAGTTTACATACTTACACGTTACAAATACAAACGAGATAGATGAAAAAGTAAAATAGAACAATAGATGCAGTCACAAAAATCAAAACACAATAGGATTCGGATTGTACAGGCATAGATTACATATTTGCAACATTGTAAGAAATTTCTTGAGGGGCATGAAAAGGGATGCATTAATCCTGGAAGTGTCTTTGGACAAGAAGACATTTGAGGTCAGCTTTGAAAGTACGGGTAGAGTTGGTGGTACGGAGTGGTGGAGGAACCGAGTTCCAGATTCTGAGTGCATTGCCTGTAATTGTTCCATACTAGGTGAAGGTCTAGAGCCTCCAGAGATTTTAAGTTTATTTGCCAGGTATCGTGGGGAGGAAGTGTGCAGGGCTTTGTGGGTGATACAGGCAAGTTTGTAGATTGATTTTGCTTCAATGGGAAGCCATCAAAGAGAAAAAAGTATAGGTGTGATGTGGTGACTTCCTTTGGCCTCAATGACAAAATGAGCTGCTGAATTGAGTATGGATTTGAGAGGGGAAAGGTGAGATTTGGGGAGGCCAGCAAGCAGAGAATTGCAATTGTCCAATCTAGAGAGAACCAGAGACTGGAGCAAGGTTTTTAGGTCTTGCTCTGGAGGAAACGTCGAATCCCCCAGAGAAGGCGCAGTTGGTAACGTGCATTCTTTGCAATGGAATTGATGTGTGAGTATAGATTGAGCTTTTTGTCAAGAATGACACCAAGGGATTTAGCGCTGTCGACAACGATAGGTTTATTGTTCAAGTAAGTTCAGGTTATTCATCCAAGTTTGAACAGGAGGAGGGGAGAGTGAGGTAGAGAGGAGGAGGAATTCCGTTTTGGAAGGATTCACAATGAGTTGATGAGTTAACATCCAGTTTTGAATAGGGTTGAGAGTAGAGTTGAGGATTGAGATGTCGTGTGAGGGAGACACCTTAAGGTAGATTTGGGTGTCATCAACATAGAGGTGATAAAGTATCCCAGATTTCCTTAAGAGATTACCCAATGGTTCCAAGTAAAGATTGAAAAGAGTGGGTGCGAGTACAGATCCCAGAGGGACGCCTTGACCTACCGCCATTGAAGATGAAAGGCTGTTCGTAATTTTAATCACTTGAGATCAGTCCGAGAGGAATGAAGCAAGCAATTCGAGCACTGTGCCTTCCAAGCCCATTCTTTGTTTTAAAGTGTTTAGGAGAGTTTTATGATTAACAGTGTCAAAGGCTGCAGAAAGGTCAAGAAGAATCAGAAGACAAGACTCTCCCGAGTCCAGTACACGCAGGGCATCGTCGATCACTTGCAGTAGGGCTGTTTCAGTGCTGCAGTCTTACATGAAACCAGATTGGTATTCGTCGAGAAGGTTGTTTTCCTTAATATGTAGGGAAAGTTGTTTCGCTACTCATCTTTCTGTGATTTTCGCAAGAAAAGGGAGGTTGTTGATGGGCCAAAGTTGTTGAGGTTGTTCCCATCAGCTTAGGTTTTTTTTTTAGAAGTGGGGTAACCTGTCCTGTTTTAAAGGCAACAGGAAGGGAGCCTTGGCTGAGGAAGAGGTTAATCAGACTGGTCCAATAGGAAAGAGTATGGGTGTAGAAGTCAATGGCGATATCACTCCGGATGGGGTCGAAAGAATGATTAGAGGGTTTCGTTTCAAGAATGCATTTGAGGAAGGCATCTTCAGAGATGACATCAAAGTGCTGCCAAGTGACTAAGGATTTACGCTCCTCTAGGGGGGTAAGATGAATGACCTGATCCACAAGTGATTTCACTTTTTCATCAAAGAATAAAGCGAAGTCTGCTGCTTTCTTTGGAGGATCGTCAGGATTGAAGGTTGAGGGAGAGACTTTTGAATTTTTTATGAGGTCAAATAATTTTTTGGGTCTACTTTTGGCTGAGTCGAGGAGGTTTCTGAAGTGTGACGTTTTTTTCTGGAAGATGTGTTTGTGGTATTTTGATCTTGCTGAGTGCAGAGTAGAGAGATTAGTGGTGGATGGTGATTGTCTCCATTGTTTCAACAGGAGTCTCAGGTTCTTCCTTTCTGCATAAAGAGATTTATTGAACCATGGAGCAGAAGGAATAGGCCTTTTCTTTTTGCTTTGAAGTGGAGCAACATTATCAATTTCGACTGCAAGGCTGGAGAGGCATTGGGAGGTAAGAACATTGACATCCAAATTAGGGTCTAATGTTGGAAGTGATTTGGGAGCTAGTAGCAGTTCCGTAGTAGGGCAGAGGGAAGTATATACTGCTCTCGGGAAAGACGGGATTGTAGGAAAAACGTGTGACAATTGAAGTTGCGCGTCACATTGTCTGGGTTCGGAATCAGTGACATCGTCGTGTGTTACTATTAGATATATTTCTGGTATAAAAGGAGTGCGTATGATAGCGAAGATTATCTGTGAAACTCTGGTCTTAAGTCCCAGGGATCCGTAAGGTTCACCGTTAAAGCTTATCGCCGGAGAAGTAATAGGTACTTTCTGAGCTTGTTTGAGGAACTGGGCAGAGGTAAGCTGCTTGGTTAACGTGTGTTATAATTCTGTAGTGGGACAGATTGTTCGCTGTTCTCGGGAAGCAGGATTCTGTGTGTATGTACTATATTTTCTTGTATGAATGTGCGTGAATGCTTATACATTTAATTGATTGTAAGACTCTTTGGATAAGTCCTAGAGGAAGCAGTTAATGAATGCATGTTAGAAGGGCAGAGTAGAGGGATGTGCTACTGTGTCAACGGGATTCTTGTGAAATAGATTTTCTTTACTATTCTATGGTTAGCAAAGCAGACAATGGAGATGATGTTTATATGTTGTAACTAATAGATTTTGTAGAAATTTGACACGAAGTCTACTGAAGAGTTTTGTAAAGGAGGGGTAGACGAGTGACAGGAGACAGGAGACAGAAGCGACTGCAGCGACTGCTGACGTCAAACAGACCGCACTCTGATTGGATATTGGATCAGAATAGTGTTCGCGCTGGGATTGGTGCGTTGGTGTGAGCCGCGCAAGGATTGGAAGAGTTATTCTAGTGACGTAGGCGCTCCAGGATTGGTGCGTTAGTGTGAGTCGCGCTGTTATTGGTTGAAAAATCGTGTTGTGCATTTGTAATACGGAAGGGATTAGAAAGTTTTGGTAAACGTTAAAATGTATTACCAAGAAGAGAAAAAGAAAAAAACATTGTTCGGAAAAATCAAAAAGTGGTTCGACAAGGATAAAGATGTTAAAACAAGAGAGGGTGAATTGTTACCTCCAGCGAAAACACCTGCATCCTTCATGGCTGCGAGATATGGGTATCATACCTGTATATGGTTAGAGAATTGGGTTAGGTATACCAAGGAAGATGGTGTTCTAGCATTTCCAGAACATGGTTCATTTAATCTGGCCGTGTTGAGAAATTTACGGGAAAAGATGTTATGTCTTGACCCAAGACCAAGGCCGACACAGTTTGAGGCTTTAGTGGAATGGGAAGAGGAAGTGCATGAGCGAGAAAAGCAGAGGTCTGGAGGACACTATAGGTACATGTTTGGGAGGAAACATGATCGTGAAACTCATCATGATCGAATGAAGAGATGGCGAGATGCTAGTATGTCAGAGGGATTATATCCTATGAAAACAGTTGAAGGGGGAGCAAAAAGGGTTCCTGAGGCAGAAGTGAGAAGATATGGAGTTAATGAGTATGAGGATGAGGTCTTGAATGACATGATTTACAAGAGACCACCTCCATATAGACCAGAACCAGACGAGAGTACACCAGTTGTTTCTCCGATAAGAGATACAGTGCGTATCATTGAGACAGAAAATGTGACACCTGAGTTAAGAAGTGGTAATCCTTTCAGAGAGAGAGAGAATCGATGTGGTGACGAGAATACAAGAGAATTAGCCAGGACTACAACAGAGCTGACTGAAAAGATTAGAGAGCTAACAAAGAATCTGGAAGCTGTTACGGTACCTGTAACCATAGGTCCGGTTATGCCTGTGTTTGATAAACAGAGGACAGGTGAAAATGGTTTGGTGATTCCATATGTTGGGAATAAGATAACAAGTTTTACTGGTCCCTCAGGAGATTCAGAAAGAAGGACAGAAAGTAGTGATCTGAGACAGTCCAGACATGACACATGTAGTGAAGGATTAGAGGTACAGTCTAATTCAAGACTGGATGCTAGTGAAGCTAGTTGTTCAGGGATGCCGATTTTAGAACCGCAGAAGAAAGTGGTTCCAGTGAGAAAGACTACTGAAATTACAGCTGAAGATTTGAATGATTGGATGAAAGTTCTTCAAAAGAGGGATAAAGATTCACAAGCAATTGATGTGGCTAGGTTACGTGTAGAACTAGAAGAGCTTGTTGCAGGGACAGTTCCTACAGAAATTCTAAAAAATCATCATGAAGGTGAGCTGTTGTTTATGTGTAAAAATATCACCTGGAGAGCGAGAAATACACATGACAGGTTAAGAGCAGTAGCGAATGAACGGGGAGTTGATATCGATAAGGTGAAAGCTTTGCAGAAGTCTTACAGGATGGATTTCACAGACAAAGACATTGAAAATCTGAATGGTGCTGGTAGAACAGGACAGATTAAAGAAATGGTCGCATTATTGCGAAGATGGGGTGATGTAGAGAAGTGGAAGGATAGGTGGTACAAGAAAAGAGAAGAATCAGGAGATAGAACTTATTCAGCATTTCCTGTGAGAGAAAAGGAGAAACCAGTGGATACTTATCCTATGAGAGAAATACCTGGAGGAGGATATGTACATGTTCCATGGACCAGACAGGATATTTTATCATTTACGAATGATTTCCCTCGATTGAGAGAAAAGCCCGTCGAGTGGTATAGGCAGGTAGACAGGTTTGTGAAATTGTCAAAAGTGCTGTGGATTGACCTGAATAGTCTGTTTGATATAATTGTTCCAGCAGACTTGTGGACTGAGTGTAAAATAGTTGTGAGTTGGCCTACTGAGGAATATCCAAGAGATCAGAGAACAGGAGCACCAGATCCAGAGGTAATGAGAAAGTATGAACAGGTGATGGTATACCTGAAGAGTAAGGTACCTCCAAAAGAAACAGACTGGGTTAAAATAGATCGAACACAACAGGAAGCAAAAGAATCAGTTCATGCTTTTTACGAGAGGCTGATACTGGCTTTTAAACAATTCAGTGGAGATGAACACCTGGGTGACAAAGATTTGAGTCATTTTGTATATAGATTTGTATATGGCCTGAGACCTGAGATTAGTGAGAGAATTCGTGAACACACAGTGGACTGGCAGAGTAAGAAAATAGATGAGATTTTGAGACATGCAAAATACTTCAGTGATGAAATTGAAGCAAAACAGAGAAAGCTGAAAGAGAAAGCAATGTGGGCACAAGTGAAAGTTGCGGAAAGACAAGAAGCACAGTTGGTGGAACAGGCGAATAATGCAGGAAATAATGCAGGGAATAGACCTAGGTATGCAGGGAAAGGAAAGGGGAATCTTGAGGAAGCCAAAAAGAAGTTCCCATGTCACAACTGTGGCCAACTGGGACATTGGAGATCTGAGTGTACCAATCCACCATTAGTGAATAATGAAGGAAAACCCTTAAATCAACAGGTGCAGAACGAGGGAAATAATCAACAGCAGCAACAACAGAAAGTTGTGAGACAGCAGAGTCAAGAGCCAAAACCGCCCTTGCCGCAGAATAGAGGGTCACAAAAGTACAATCAGGATTTAGGATTCTACAATGATGAGCAGGTAAACAAACCAAGGCGTTCTAACCAGGTACAACAGTACTTGTTAAAGAATGAAGGGAGTGAGTCTGAAGGTGATTATTGACGGTGCCGAAGAGAGGAGGAAGAGTGCATACTTGGTGCAACTCTAGAAATAGACCAGGCAGGACCATTTGTAGATGGGAAAATAAATGAAGAAAGTGTTACTTTTTTAGTAGACACAGGTGCAACGAGATCAACTGTCAGGTCAACAGATATCAGAAATCTTCCTCTCTCGGATGAAGCAATCCAAGTAGTTGGTGTAGCCAATACACAAATCAGGACACGTCTTACTGAACCAGTAAGAGTACAAATAGGGAAATTTTCAGACATGCACAGATTTATCGTCTGTGACACTAGTCCAGTGAACCTGTTAGGTAGGGATTTGTTCTGTAAAATGAATTGTACAATTTTCTGTACACCGGATGGAATAGCTTTTGAAACACCAGATGAGGATGTTTTGTACCGAATGACTCTAGGAAATAGAGAGAGTGAAATGGTTGGTGCATTTGCTGTGTTTAATACGGAGGATTTGCCTCAAGAGCTGAGAGACACAGTGAAAAGAACAGTTTGGGATTTTACTGGAGAGGATGTGGGATTGATGAATAATGTAGATCCTGTGAAAATTTCAGTGAAAGAGGGAATTACTTATCCTAACATTCCTCAGTATAAAATGACACCAGAAATAATTGAAGGAATAACTCCTATAATTGAGAAAATGATTCAGCAGGGAGTTCTGAGAGAACTACTAAGTAGCCCGTGTAACTCACCGATAATGGGGCTAAAGAAGCCTAATGGGAAGTTCAGGATTGTACAAGATTTGAGAAAAGTTAACCAAATTGTGGTGGCATGTTGTCCTATTGTGCCAAATCCGTAAGTGATTTTGTATCAGATTCCACATGATGCTGAGTGGTACACAGTGATTGATTTGTGTCATGCTTTCTTTTCAATTCCATTGCATCATGACAGCCAGCCGATTTTTGCATTTAGGTTTGGCCAGCGTATTTTAGCATGGTGTCGTATCCCACAGGGGTATACAGAGAGTCCTTCGATATTCAATCAGTTATTGAAAAAATCATTGGAGAGCTTGATTATGCCTGAAAACTCGGTACTAGTGCAGTATATTGATGACCTGCTTGTGGCATCAAAGACACGTGAAGCTTGTGAAGTAGATACCATAGCTTTACTGAATCATCTGGCAGATGGAGGGTTAAAGGTATCTCCAGCCAAATTGCAATTTTGCAAGAAAGAGGTGCATTATCTTGGACACAATATTGAAAAAGGTCTGAGAAAGGTGACTGATGACAGGATCAAAATCATCAGGGGAATGAAGGCCCCAAAGACCCAGAGGGAAGTGAGAATGTTCCTGGGTATGGTGGGTTATTGTCGTCAGTGGACAATTAATTTTTCTCTGATAGCAAAGCCACTGATTAAGCTGACAAAAAGTGAGATGACAGACCCATTGGAACTAGATGGAGAACAAATGGCAGCATTTGAGGAACTGAAAAGCAGAATGTGTGAAGCCCCTGCTTTGGGTATGCCATACTATGAAAAGGAGTTTGAGTTGTACTGCAGTGAGAGGAATGGATGTGCACTTTCAGTGTTAATTCAGAAGCATGGACAGCTGAGAATGCCTATTGCGTACTTCTCATCGACACTTGACCCTGTAGCTGTGGGTTTACCAGGTTGTTTGAAATCTGTGGCTGCAACATGCAGAAGCCTGGAACAGAGTGAGGGAATCATAATGGGATATCCTGTAAGGGTATTCGTACCTCATAATGTGGCAATTCTTTTGACAAGAAGCAGAACCCAGTACATGTCACATAGTCGGCTGACTAAATATGAGAAAGTCATTCTGGGAGCATCAAATGTGACTCTTGAAAGATGTGTGAATGTGAATCCAGCGACATTGTTGCCGGATGTTGAAAATGTGGGTGTGAAGACAGAAGATGATCACAATTGTTTGGATGTGCTTGATTACTGTACAAAACCGAGACCAGACATAAGGGATCTTCCCTTGCATGAGAGTGATCATGTGTTGTTTGTGGATGGATCATGCCTGAGGAATGATGAGGGTGTGTTATGTGCAGCATATGCAGTATGCAAGGTTTCAGAGGTTATGGAAGCATCACCATTGAAAGGAGTGAAATCTGCACAAGTTGCGGAATTAGTTGCATTGACAAAAGCTTGTGAAATTGGGAAAGATTTGAGAACGACTGTGATGACTGATAGTCAGTATGGATTTGGAGTTGTGCATGATTTTGGCCAGCTTTGGCTACAAAGAGGTTTCTTGACGTCGAGTGGGACTCCAATAAAGAATGCTGAAGTGATTGGAAAATTACTTGAGGCGATACAGTTGCCTAAAGAGTTAGCAGTTGTGAAATGTGCTGCTCATGGACAAGGAGATGATTTTGTGACAGTTGGCAATAGATACGCAAATGACATTGCTCAATATTGCGCTAAAAACAACCAGTCAATTAATCGGGAACGAGAAAGTGAAATGTTTTTTGGTTCCGTGATGTTTACTAATGTCCTAGAGACGTGCGATGAAGTGAAACAGTTGCAGGATGAGGCAGGAAAAGAAGAAAAGAAAGACTGGATCAAGGCAGGTTGTGCCCCAAGAGAAACAGACCACGTTTGGGTCTATAGAGATGGCAGACCAGTAATGCCGAACTCCATACTGTCGACAATGGCAAGGATGTATCATGGACAGGGACATTTGGGAAGGGATGCGATGATCAGGTCCTTTAAGCAAACCTGGTACAATGCAAAGTTCAGGACAATTGCAGAGAGCATCTGTCAAAGATGTTTGATTTGCCAGCAATTTAACACTGGGAAAAAGACAGTGGTGAGTCTAGGAACAATAGGCAGAGAAGGAGGTCCTTTTACAAGAATGCAGATTGATTTCATTGAAATGCCCCAAGAGAACAGACTGAGATATGTTCTAGTGGTAGTCTGCTTGTTTTCAAGATGGGTGGAGGCCTATCCGACTAGGAGAAATGATGGAATAACAGTGGCAAAGTTACTGTTGAGAGAGTTGATTCCTAGGTACGGGTTTCCAGTAACGATTGAGTCTGATAGAGGTGGACACTTCTATAATGAACTCATGAGTTTGATTTGTGAAGCATTGAGCATACAGCAGAAGCTACATTGTGCATACAGACCAGAGGCTTCTGGTGTGGTTGAGCAGATAAACGGCACAATCAAGAACAGGATTGGTAAGATGTGTTTAGCCACTGGTATGAAATGGCCCGATGTCTTGCCTCTAGTGCTAATGACTATTAGATCTACTCCAGATAGAACTACTGGTTTAAGTCCACATGAAATCATAATGGGACGTGCAATGCGACATGCATATGTACCTGCAAATAAGTTGATGACAATAACTGATGACATGATTTTGGATTACTGTAAAGGCCTGGCTGACGCAGTTCATTCTGTGTTTCACCAGGTTGGAGAAGAAGCTACCACACTTGAGAAGAAGCAAGCTCATGATCTGAGTCCAGGGGACTGGGTGAGGATTAAAGTGCACAGAAGAAGAAATTGCTTGGTTCCAAGGTGGGGAAGGCCGAGACAAGTTATTCTGACTACGACAACTGCAGTAAAGTGTGCTGGTGTGAAAAACTGGGTGCATGCGAGTCATACTCTGAGAGTTCCAAACCCAAAAGACGGAACTGGTAAAGAGTATTTTGAAGAGTCAGATTCCAGTGATGATGAAGAAACAGAACCAGTAAAAGAGTCAGAGAAGACTTCAAGAGAACCGTTGAAGGTCTTGGGAAAAAGATCAGATTCTGCAAAAGAGCCTGAAGTTCCGAAAAGCAGTGAAGAAAAAAGAAGAGAAAAGAGCAATTCCACAGAGACTCCTGAATCAGAAGAGGAGATTGAAGAACCACTTGAGATTACACCTGAAGAAGCAGGGTCAGAAGAAGATAGAGAGGGACAGATTGCGGAAGACCCCCGAGGAGGTGTAGGGAACATTCCTGATAAGCTAGGTAAAGGGACAAGTAGACAGCAAGAAGATTGCGTGTCGGAGACCCGAGGAGGGAAAGAGTTAGGGAAGTCTCAAACAGTGGTGAAAAAGACTGTGGAGCGAAAGAAAGCTGCTGAAGAACAAGAGGCATTTGAAACAGAATCGGATGAAAGTGAGAATGAGAAATCGGAGGGTCGAGTTCTAAGAAAGAGAACTTGGATTGGAGAGAGAAATAATATAGAAACAAGACCGAAAAAGGTTGTAAGAGGAGATCTCTGGCCTAACAACAGAATAAAGAGGCTGAGATATAGACTGATACGAGCGAGTACCTCGAAAGCTGAACAAGTGAATGAAGTATTGAGTCAGAATCCAGTAAAAGGTGAAAAGAGAAAAGAGTCAAAAGAACAAGAACCAGAGGGGATCAAGAGAATCAGAAAACCTAACCAGAAGTACAGGTCGCCGGAATGGACGTACGTGGCACTGTCTGAAGGTGAAGAGGCAGAAAGTCAAGGAAATCCAGAGGAGACCGTACGAGAAGTGGTTGAAGAAGATACAGGTGAAATCCTGAAAGTAATCTTGACTGACATTGATGAAAAGTCGGATACTGAGGATATTGTTGAAGATCTAATACAATTTGATGTCGAAGAAGTTGGAGTGAAGAATGATGAGTATCCAAACTGAGTGAACAGAAGAAATCACTTGGAGAAAGTGAAAAGAAGAAAGACTGAAAATTAGTTGTTTGAAGTAACTTAGAGTTCTAGAAACTCAAGTAGTGGAGTAGTAGAGGCTAAGTCAAAAGACACGGTCAAAGTAGTAAAATGGCAAACATAGAGAATAACCAAAGTAGATGTGCCTTCTTGAAAAGATGGTGTAAAATGTGCTGCTGCTGTACTGGATTATTAATGCTATTATGGGGTGTTTTAGCTTTATTAGTTACCTTTAGGGTTACATTAGACACTTTAGGAATACACACTGAGAATGTGACTTTTGCAGAGAAAAGTTCACAAAAAGTAGTTCCGACTAGAATTAGTAACACTTACGTACATAAAGATAGGTCAATTAATGATTTTTCTAGTAATGTTTTTTTAAAGCTGTTATACGAATATGTGAAGACAATGTAAGTTAGGGATTGCTACGTTTGTATGCAATTACCTGCATCCGTTTCAGAGGGTGTTACTTATCACCATTTACCAGCTACGTATGGAATTTCTTGTAGTGTGTTAAGTAGTGTTTTTTATTTGTTAGGGAAAATAGATTATGAGATGTCTAACAGAGATAACATTTTTGGGCAATTGCCAATGAACAAAGAGCTGAATCCAGCTAAAGAAGCTAACATTTTTGGTGAAATTTTTATTGAGAAAGAAGAATTAACATTAGATTACATTTTTAAGAACAATTTAACTTGCAGGCTGAAAGAAGAGGAGAAAGCTTTCCTAAATATGGTGGAGGAAAGGAGATTGAGCATGCATGAGAAAGCAGGGAAATATAAAGTGAGTGAGACAATTTGGGACATTGAGATGGGAAAAGAATTGAGAAATGGGGCTAGTCCAACTTTAGCTCTAGATGCACCACAGAAGGGTAAACTGTGCATTACAAGAAGGAAATCCCAATATGATACATATTTTGTTGGGACTAGTGAATGTCATGATACATACTTCATTGCAACAGGATGGGGTTTCAAGGGGGGAGAAGATACAATTTTTCCAGGAGTATATTATGTTTGTGGGAACAAGGCTTATTACAGGTTGCCTGACCATTGGTATGGCACGTGTTATGTGGGCCTGGTCTTTCCAAAGATCTTTCATATAGATAGAATAGAAGATGTAGAACATATTAATTTACTAACGCGTTTTAAGAGAGAAACTTGGTCTGAAATTGTAGGTGATATTTTTGGAGCTTTAATTCCAGCAGTAGGGATTTCTTTAAATGCTCATGGGATTCGGAAACTGTCAACAGTGGTGGATCGCTTATCGACAAATACCGCTGGAGGGTTTCTTTTGGTGAATACGGAATTGATTGCCGTACGTGCCATGTCAATGCAAAATCGACT
Organism: Triturus cristatus; assembly: GCF_964204655.1. Taxonomy (NCBI): domain Eukaryota; kingdom Metazoa; phylum Chordata; class Amphibia; order Caudata; family Salamandridae; genus Triturus; species Triturus cristatus. The sequence goes on from NC_140590.1 coordinate 286,135,730, forward strand.
TGCCCTTGATATTCTATTAGCCAAGGAGGGTGGAGTTTGTGGAATGCTGAAAGTTCAACATTGTTGCACTTACATTCCTGACGAAAGCAAAGACCTGAAGGTCTATATTAAAAATATTACTGATTTGCATGAAGAATTAGTACCACTTGAAGCTGAGAGTATTTGGACTAAATTAGCTAATAAGGTGATAGCTGTTAAGAGTTTTATTGCAAAAATAGGTAGTACTATTATAGGTAAAATATTGTTTCCTTTGACCTGTATAATTGTTGCTTTATTGATACTAAGATTGGTGTGTTTGTGTTGTAAAAACAGGGGAGGGAAAAAGAAATTAATCAAGAGAAATAATGAAAAGAGAAATAAAAGGTTGAAGAGAGAACCACAAGAAATAGAATTAGAAGAATTGAGGGAGAGTGTTTACTTGGAGACAAAGAGGGATGATGAAAGGGTGTCTGGTGTGTAGTGTTGTGTAAGGAGAAAAAGACATTTCCAATTTCTCCTAAAATGGGACTCAAATTTCACTCATTTTTTTTTTGGGGTTGTTTATTTGGTGATAAAATCACCAAAGGGGGGATTGCTGGAGCAGAGTTTTCTGTTGAAAATCTCTTGGGTTTTTTAAGCTCTGGTTTGTCTATTTGTCATAATTAAAAATATTAATTATTAATTACTAATTATTTGTTTTGTGTAAATGTTTAAACTTATCAACACGTACTAATGAGAAGAAAAACGACACGTGGGAATGCTTTTGTTTGCTTATTGATAATGTGCATGTTTATTAAATAAACGTTGCTGTGTGCTGTTTATTTTAAAGCACAAAACGCTTTTGTATTAATGCTTTTCTGTGTTGCAAAGGCTAGATAATTACATACACATAAGGGTATTAGTGGGGTTAACACTGTTTAATCACTATGCTGTGGTAACGTTGTTTTTGTCTCTTTTAATTAAGATGGTACGTCTTGGCCTAATATAAGATGGCTGCCGTTTGCAGCCTGGGCTCGAGTAAAATTTGTGATGAGAAGGCCTTGCTGAACATGGTCGAGAGTCATCTGACCACAGTCTTCGCCTGGTTAAAGTTTTCCGTGAGGACAGCAGCAGTTCTGGGCTAGTCTCCAGATGCATCCGAATAGCCTTGGAGGACAAAGGAGCCATAATGAATGAACTCTGAGCTCATCATGTTAGTTCCGAGGAAATGTGGATGTCGAAAGATACTTTTTAATTTTTGGTTCCTGTTCTGTCTTTTTATTTTTGTGATTTCTCTGAGCGGAGATTTTCCAAATGTAGCGATGCTACATCCTTTCCTGCTCGCTCTGCTCAGCGGTTCAGCGGACGTTTAGAACACTTTATGTTGCTTTCTTTTGTTCAAAATACTATAAATATTGTTAGCTTAGGGAGGGTCTTTGCCACTTTGCCACTTCGCCACTTCGCCACTTCTTCCCAAATCTGCGTTGGTGAGGATCGATGCTGTGAGGACGGCGACTCGGGAGACTTCTACTGAGAGACCTGTCCTGACCCATTCTGACATTTAGCTAGAATAGGTAATTATGAGAATGATGATTTACTCTGATTGATTTACTTTGACTAATTTTAGATAAAGTACCATAATTTTAATTACAGTGTCGGTGGTTATTTCTTGTCAATTATTGAGTACTCTATTTTGATTATTGTTGTATAGATTGTTTAGATCATGACTCAGGACAGTTACAATAACTAGGTCCTATCGACCTCAGTGTAGATGCAGGGTGTTTAGGAGTTTTCTTCCACAGGTTCAGTGATGGTAGGGTATTTGAGCGTATGTTAGTGAAATGGGCCCAAGTGTATGATGAGTGTATGTGCGTGTAACTGTGAAATTACTCTATCCGTGGAAGTAGGGAGATTTTGTACACCCCAATCTGCACCAATAGCATGGCAAAATCGCAAAGAATGTCAAGGTCAATATTTTTGGTATTACGGAACCAGGTAGTAGTCCCTTTAGGTTGGCCAAGAGTTACAGAGTGAGAAAGGTGAAGACAGAAGGGGATGAGGAAGTGGTCGGACCAGTCTACTGGAATAGGGACAGCAATAGTTAGCATATCTGCTTTGGATATAACAAGGTCAAGAATTGATCCCTTCAAGTGTGTTGGTTCCGTGCAGTGTTGGATGAGATCTTTAGCTGAGAGAAAAGTGGCAAGCCTATTGGCAGCTGAGTCTTCCGAGGAGCCCCAGTAGAGATTAAAGTCTTCCAGAAAAATCTGTCTGTCACTTTGCGCATATTGGTCGCTAGCGAAGTCGGTGAGTTCCTCCAAGAAAGAGGAGCAGTCACCGGGCGGGTGATAAATGGCATGAAATCTGAACGGGGAGCAATGTTGCCCTTGAAGTTCCAAAGAAAGGTATTCAAATGTATGGAAGGAGCTTTTGGGAAAAACCTTGAATTGTAGGGAGTTTCTGAAGATGATTGTAATACCTACCCCCACCTTATCTGTTCTATCGTTTCTAAAGATGGAGTAATCAGTGGGCAGTAGAATATCAAAGATAGAATGAGACATGTCGTTAAACCAGGTGTCAGTGAGGAAAAAGTGTCAAGATTGTGAAGAGTGATGGTGTTAGAAATTTCGAGCTTGTGTTTAACTGCAGATCTGCAGTTGTGTAGCAAGAAGCACAACTCAGACAGGACTGTTTTGGTGAAGGGAGCGATTGGGCTTATAGGGGTGATAGGGATAATGTTCCTGTATGAGGGTGCCAGGATAGAATAAGGCTGATGTTTAGTTCTGGCAGAGAAGATGGTCGGGATAATGTACAGAGTAGATGAAGTTGGAGAGGAGAGGGGATGGGGGATGGTGTTAGAAGTCTTGTAACTAGCCAATAAATTTGCGATGTCTGCAGATGACAGATTATGTGTGGCTTTTTTGGGGCGCTGGAGCAAGGTATTCCTCGGGAGTTTGGGGAAGTGGGTGTTTTCCAGGGGAAAAAGGTTGTTGGAAAAGGTGGAAATTTTAGTACTAAGTAGTGAGATGGAAATATATACAAAGATCATTAAAGTAGAAGTTACAGCAGTCACAAATATTGAGTTACAAGGTCTGAGGTCTCACCTTTTCGATCAAATTGCTTTCCAATGTTGTTTTGACAATGGCCTGCAGCAATGACAAAAAGCCCCCAAAAAACTGAAAAAGAGTGAGATGATGAACGCGTCAGTGCCATGTGTACACATCATGACACTAGGTTGGCCAAGAAGGATGATATATGTGCACTGTTGCGTGCCGCGTCTGCATCAAGGCCTGGTTACATATTCCACGCTGCACCGATTCATGCAGCTAGTAATGCCAACTCTCCACCTGCGTATTTTACGAGCATTAGGTCACGCCCCAGGCCCGTTTATTTTATAACTGGTCCATACGTCACAGACGTGCCCATCAGGACCCAACAGGAAGGGCTGACTTACAACACGCCACTCATGGGGGTAGCATAGTGGACTCAACCCACCAACGTAAACATAATATTCCTCCTTTACCAAAAAAACCAAGCTACAGAAAGGGAGAAAAAGAAGAAAAGAAAATAGAGAGAGAGAGAAACAAATGTTCATGCAAACGAGAGAAACAAATACCAAGATCATGGATTCAACGCAATAGAAAATCCTTTAAGCGAAATTATCTTGCCGGTTGGGGTTGAAGATGGTATCTTTCAGTCTTGGCGGCTGGCATCTCCTCTCCTCTCATTTGGCACAGCAGGCGGTGATGAGGTGCTAAGATGAGATGACCCAGATAAGCACAGTTCCGGGAGATAACGTCTCCCAGCTTTAGAGAGCACGGGCACCGACCCTGGTGACTCGAGTGGGGCAGGATAACTAACCGGCAACAGCTCTTTCTCAGTTGGCACTTCCACTTCCACTTCAAACGAGGCATCCGGATCCGTCATGGATCTGTTCACAGGAGCTTGATACCCCTTGAAAAATGAGATATTCCTCGTGATGGTCTCTCCAGCTCATCGTGCAGTGATCATGGTTCCCTTCACTGTTTGCACTTTCCATGGATCAAGCTCAAAATGTAGCATGAACTTTCCCCGGAAATGTCTATTCCTTTCCATCACCAGGTCACCCACTTTGATGGAACTCTATTTGGCTCTGCGAGTTCGGGACATCTGTTCATTCCTTATACGGCGCTTCTGTAACTTGTCTGTGACCTGTTCTTGCCTTGCCGACGGACTTTCCATGTGAGGAATTACATCACAGACTGTGCAATTTATGCATAGAGAACTTGGACTGACATGAGTTGAAGAGTGAGGAATCAAATGATACTCCGTCAGAAAAGCATAGAGGGTGCAGTCAATGTTCTGTCAATTGGCCGAAGCGATTCTAAACAACTTATTTAGAGTGCGCATGAATCTGCTTCTCCATTCACTTGCGGCCAACGGGTGTAACCTTCCTGTGGCGGACCCCCCTGTATTGCATATTTTCAGGGAACTCTTGGCTCAAGAACGGAGGGCCATTGTCAGTGCGCAGTTCCTTGAGTAATCCACGGGTGACCATAATCTTTTCCAGACAAGGTATGGCCTGACTGGCGGTGGTGGATTCCATAACTTCAACCTCAGGATATTTTGAAAAGTCACCAATGACCACTAGCATGTGTCGGCCATCCAGGAGACTACCAAAATCTGCACTGGCCCTCTGCCAGGGGAATGGCTGGATGGTTTCAGTGATGATGGGTGCTGGTGAATCCGTGGGACCGGCAGCTTGGCATAGGGAGCCCTGGCGAACAGTCTGCTCTACTAGGGTATCCAGATTGAGAAACCAAACCTTTCACCTCAGTCGGGACTTCGTCTTGAAGACCCCTTAATGGGCCAGAACGGGTGAGATCAACCACTCGCTGTTGTAAAGTCCCAGGAACCACTAGATGTGACCCTCTCATGAGACAGCCTTCAGGGGACCCCACAAATTCCATGTGAACATTGTGTAGGGAGGCTAACGTCAGCCTCACGTTATCCGTATGATATGTAGTTTTATCAAACAAGGTGCACCATCTTCCGGACCTCACAGCAGAGATTTCCAGTTGGATGCACTCATCGGTGGCAGTGACTTCGATGATCTCCTCAAGGGAGATAGGGAGTGGTCGGGAACATTCAACAATGAAGCAAATGTATTCCTCCACCTCCTCCGCGTCAAGCTCTTTGCTTTCTGTGGCAGGACAGGCATATCTGGACAAGTAGTACACAGGCTTCTGAGTCCCCGGACGAAAAACGACTGTAAAATGATATTCCTGCAATTGAAATACATTTTTCGATTCGGGGCGGGGGCTTGGATGATGACCCCATGAACAACAGGATGAAGGGTTTGTGGTCAGTGTGGACAACAAAAGGTTGGCCGTAGCGATATAGATGAAAATGATGACATCCCCAATGTACGGCAAGGGCTTCTTTTTCAATGTGGGAATAACGCTGCTCCGTCTCAGTCAGCGCTCGGCTGGCATATTCCAGTGGACCCCGTTTCCCATTACTCTGCTTTTCAGACAACATCGTTCCGAGGCCAGTGGGGCTGGCATCAACTGTCAATTTGGATTCATTGGCAGGATCAAAGTAGACTAAGGTTGTGTCGGCCAATAGTGCCAGCTTCATGGCCTGGAAAGCCTTCTCCTGATCAGGCCCCCAGTTCCAGATGGTGTTGGTTTTGATTAGCTCTCTCAGCAGGGCGGTAAGGTCAGTGAGATTATGAATGAACCAGCCAAAATATGTGACCATACCAAGGAAGCTTCTCACTCCAATCACAGTGGTGGGTGCTGGACTAGCCTGGATGTCCTGAACTTTGATGGGATCAGGTGACACCCAATCTGGGGAAAAACAATATCTAAAAACGCAAGCATCTTCTAGATAAAAGCACACTTTTCTCTATAAAGCGTTAATACATTTTTTCTGAGGCATTGAACATTGACCCTCAAGCGATTACAATTTTCCTCCAGCATAGGGGCATGTACTCAAATGTTGTCACTGACATTAAGGACTCCCTCTAAGCTGGCAAGTACTCCTGATGGTGTCCTGAAAAACCTCAGCAGTGCTAGAAATTTCAAAGCTAAGGTGCTTATATCTCCTCAGGCCCATATGGGTGGATAAAGTGGTTATTGTCTGGATTTAGGGTCTAACAGCAGTTGGTGATCACCTGCTTGTAAGTCCATTTTCGAGAACCATTTTGAGCCACTCACTTCTGACATGATATCATCCACAGTGGGTGTCAGATGCTACTCCTGTTTGATAGCCAGATTAGGTAGGCGCATGTCCACGCATATTCGAACCTCTCTGGGTTGCTTAGGTAGTCAGGGATCGGGCCATCAACTTTCTCGATGATATTCGCCTGTTCCAGTTTGATTAGTTCCTCTTTCACTTTTGGCCTTATGTGAAACGCCACATGTCGATGCTTCAGAGCTACTGGTTGGATCGAGTCATCGATAGGCAGGCATATCAAGTGGTGTTTTAGGCGTCCTATGCCCTCAAACAGCGATGCAAACTGGGCGCTCTGCTGTTCGGCAGGCTGTCAGATACATTTTCTCACTCTGACATTTGACCTTTGTCTTTGAACACACAGCAACTGTGACAAGATAAGAACACAATTTAAAGGCCTGTTTACAGAAAGTGAGCACTTATCGAAGAATACAAGGAGCAATAGCGAACAGGCTATGGCTATGCACCTCGAGAGGGACACAGACATGCTGGAGACTCTAAAACAAATAAAGCCAGCACACTGAATGTTAGAAAATGTGAGTTACAATCCACAAGCCAATAGTAAGCAATGGGTGGAATGCATTCACATGGAAGCTTTCAGAAGGACCACCAGAAGTTATTTCGCAACCAGACAGGGCTTCGACCTAAAAAAGCAGTCCAAGGAAGTTGAGGTAGAGAGGTAAGCTTCAAAGCACCAACCAACCAGTGTGGAAACTTAGACAAGTAGGTGTAGAATAATTAAATAAACTGTCTTTCAGAAAAAGAACGTCTTTCAGTTCAGATTTAAAGATAGTCTGCAAGGTAGTGGGGCATTGGTTTGGAGGTAAGGAGTTTCAGACTCTGGTTGCACTTCCTGAAAAGGATTAAGCTATAAATCGTTCCATTTTAGGTTTCACCCATGCAGCGCATATGCTGTCTCTGTAAAACATGTTTATATACAATGGGCTTACAGCCGCCCATATTTTTCCATTTGTTAGCTTCAGGGTTGCCCTCATTTCCTTTGTTCCCATTTGTCACGGAATGCAGGCGTCATGTCTTCTTCTTGTATTTGGCCCTCTGCTGCAGCACGGACTGTGTTCAAGCACTCCATATGAGTGCTTCTGTTTTCAGTACATCTCCCATATCCCCACCCATGTAGCTTTTATTTCATCCCACCCGCCCCCTTCAATGTTGCTTTTTATGCCTCCGACGCCCCACACTGCACTCTACAGTACTGCACTTTACCCTACCCCACTGCACTCTACGCCAGTGTGCTCCACACCACTGCACTGCACTCTGCTCTGCACCACTCTACTCTACACCACTCTGCTCTTCTCTGCACAAATCTACTGTATGCCACTGCACTTTGCACCACTCCACTCAGCACCACTCTACAGCATTGCACTTTATGCCACTCTGCTCTATTCTGCACCACTCTACTCTATGCCACGGCACTCTATGCCACTCTACTTTACTCTGCACCACTCTGCGCCACTGCACTTTACACCACTGCACTCTATTCTGCAGCATCCATCTCTACGCCACTGCACTTTATGCCACTGCACTCTATGCCAGACTCTCTACTCTACGCTACTCCACTCTCCTCTATGCCACTCCACACCACTTGACGTCACTCCATGCCACTCTAGTCTGCGCCACACAACTCCACTCCACACAATGTCACTCTACTCTACTCTACACTACTCTACTCTATGCTACTCTACTCAGTGCCACTCCAAGCCATCTATTGCACTCTAATCCATGCCACTCCACACTACACTGCTCCATGCCATTCCACTCTACGCCACTCTAGTCTATACCACTCCATTCCACGCCAGTCAACTCTGTTCAACTGTACTCTGTCAATCTACTCTACGCTACTGCACTTTACACCACTCTACTCTACAGCACTTTATTCTACTCCAGTCCCGTCCACTCATTTGTATGTCACTACACTGTACTCTTAGCCACTCCACTCTACGCCACTTCCCTCCACTGTACGCCACCCTATGCAACTCCACGCTACACCACTCTACTCTACGCCACTCCAAGCCACTCTATGCCCCTCCACTCTACACCACTCTACTCTACCCCACTCCAAGACAATCTACTCCACTCTACACCACTCCTCTATATGCCACTCTACGCCATGCCACTCCACTCTACTCTACTCCACTCCATGCTGCTGCTTACAACATGACTAAAAGACATTAGCAAAGTCAATAGCTTTTGCATGAGCAAAACCTATTAGCTTTGCCACTGATTGTTAAATATTGTAGGTTCTAGCAGCAGAGCCTCAGCATTCCATAAGATAACTTTAGCTTATCAGCCTGGTAACATGGTGAATGTGTGAAGGGCCCAGTAACTGATAGATGCCGTTTTGTATATTGTAATTGTATTTATCTAGCACTTACTACCCCTGACATGGCATCAAAGTGCTTTCTGGCAAGTAGCATGCTACTACGGAACCCCAATTGGGTTAGTGGTGGATTAGTATAGGGAAATATGAGCTAATTTGAGTGGTGGACATGTGTGCCTGTTAGTTGGATTGTATAGGATAATGGAGGGATAGAAGAGGGAAGAGTCTAGAGTGTTTAATTTGGGAGTTCATATAGTAAGATGAGGTTTGTGATGAGTAAAAGGAGAGATGGAGGAGGGCAGAGTCTCTAGAAAGGGATTAGGAATATTATAGTAGTAAAATTATGTTTGGGATAAGTGTCAAAGGAGGGATACATGAGGGAAGAATTTAGAAAGGGTTGTTTGGGAGATCAATTTAGTAAAATGAGGTTTGGCGTGAGACAAGGAGGGATAGAGGCGGGAAGAGTCTAGAAAGGGTTATTTTGGAGGTCGTAGTTGTAGAATGTAGTGTTGAATGAGTCAGAGAGTGGAGGTAGAAGATATATTGAGAGAAGTATAGGGTGAAAACATGGAGTAGAGCATTGAAGAGAGACAACGTGTTTTTGTTCTTCTACCGTAGGAGTAAAGTAAAGAAATATATAGATACATAACTACATAGAAAGGGTATACATGTTTAAGGAAGATAAATATATTGAGATTTAAAGTTGTATTTTATAAATTCAGCAGAACAGCAGCGGCTATTTAACATAGTTGCCAGATTATTTACATGAATTATTACATGTTGAAATAACAATACATTCAAGCCCAACAACATGTATTGTACCACATGAATTACCATTTCTAGAGGATATTTTACACTTGACAGAGTTATACTGTAATGCAAATATATAGATCTGTTTGGCAAAACAGATTTGTTCAACATATGCACAGAGTAGTGACACCCAGATTCAACTCAGGATTCAAGCGGTGTCCAGGCTTCACCATCAAGATGTATCAACCCATCGATAAATGGTGCTAAGTAAGTGGACTCTTCACCCCTTCGTCTGGTTCCTTTGACTCAGAGCTGCCATGCTCTCCTCCCATCCCTTGAAACCAAGGCAAGCACTAAAAGCGCCACCCGGCATCTAAGAATGAGTGGGAATCCTTTGCTTTACAACTAATCCCGACAAGACAGCATTGGGCCTAGTAGTAGTTTGGTCCTACCGAGATTATTGCAATGCCATCATTGCAGGTGTCCCAGGTAAACTACTGAGCAACCTCTACGTACTCCCCACTGCGCGAAAGGATGCAGTTCAAAATACTCTGCATTGTTCTCAAAGCTCTAGGCTACCGCAGTTCTTGTGATCTAGGTAAGATTTTATTACATGACAGCCAATCATGTGTAAGTTTGGCCTTCCATGAGCTGCTCGGTGTTCCCTGGAGAAGTACATAGGGTTCAGCAAGAGGTTGCTATACATAAAAGGCTGGACCCTCAGGAATGTCCACCACCAAAGACTTGAAAAAGACTTTCTGTGAGTCCAGGAGAGGCTGAAACTATCTCTCCCCACATTAGAATTTTAAGTCCTCAACATAGAGAAAGAGTTATCCAGAGTTTTCACCAATTCTGCTTATCATTATTCTGTGCCAACCTGCATATAAAAGGTTCCTCAATGGCAGTAAAGCATCTACCGTGCTACATTAAAAATCCTACAAAAAACAAATGATACTTAACATCATTCTGTTTTTGACCGCAATCTCACATTCTTTAAAACTGCTGCCTACCCTAAACTCAACCAGTTGACCAGTTGCCCAGCATTCAACATGGTTTGAATGACTTCAAAGATGTGTGAAAACATCAGCAGTGGCAGCTAAAGGCATGGCAATTTTTTCCTCACCAGGGGACAGATATGTGAACTATACACAATAAAGTGCTGGCCCTTCGACCCATGGCCTTTCCTCTTTGCCTTTCTTTGCAACAGTTGGTATCTTTCTACAAATGTGAGCACCTTTGAGGGAAATCTCTCCTCACATCATGAGGAGGCTTTTGTGGCAAGAGTGGCCCACACCCTGACTTGGGCTGCATCGAGCAAAAGGAGATGAAAACACGTTAATCATGGCATCAAGGATATTTACCCACCAACACTGAATCCATCAATATTAAATAAACAATCAAGGACTAAAAACGTAGAAAAATCATGATTTTGTTGCAAGCCTAAACATATTTTGTACACTTACCTTGATGAAAGAAAGAACAGCCTGCCAATGAAAGAAGGCTTTCTGTACCAAAGCCTTAAAACCTAATGTTCGACTATAGCACAGTGTTCCGATGATTATCTTGCTTTGTAAACATACAGTGAGATCACTGATAACTATCTAAAGGATTATTCACAAAGTGTGAATCAGAAGGTACAAAAATTTAATTGGCCGAGCTGTGTTCCGTGTCTTGCTTTGATATATATATATATATATATATATATATATATATATATATATATACATATATATATATATATATATATATATATATATATATTACCTACTGGCGGTCGCCAATAGGTAGTTATAGTTAGGACCACGTTTCCATAGGAAATCCGCAACATTCTATTTTGAATAACTTTGGCGCCGGTTGACGAATCCTCGCAAATTTTTCAAAATAGGTGGGGCGCTACGCTCCGCTCCTACCCTGAAAGTCTCGGGGGGATTCGTCAAGCGGGGGCTGAGATAAAAGGGGGGTCCCAAAACGCGTTTTTCCCATGCATTTTTCCATAGGACCTTTAAACACAGCTACAGCCCGAACGGCTGAACAGAATTACTTGAAATTTGGCAGAGAGGTAGTCCTCAGGTCAAGGAAGTGCCTTTTGTAGGTTTGGTGTAAATCTGTTCAGTAGATTCTGAGAAAATAGCCTTTAAATCAATATATATATCTGAGCCAGCGTACGGTGCGCTTACGGTGCGCTTACCGTACGCGTACGGTGGCGTGCGCGAGCGCGATTCTGATTGGCCCTTAGATCTTAGTAAACATTCGAATCGGTCGAAACCAGGAAGCGGCGGCAGCCATTTTCTCTCTCGCACTCTGACAGGGGGTTGAAAAACCAAGTGCAAAAACATGTAAAGGGGCTGTTTACACAGCTCCCAAGCACCTACCCATGTTGAGGGAGTCCCCAACGATCCCCCAAGTGAAAAAAGGCAATTTAAATTTTTTCGAAAATTTCGCCGATTACGCTTACCGTACGGGTACGGTTAGAAATAATAAAAAAAAAAAAAGATCCACATTCTCCCCACCCCGTGTGCAAAAGGTGCCCGAAGGGCACCTTTTGTGCATGGCTTAATATAGCTAAACAAAACATATCTTTTACCTGTCACAACGATGCTCATCATATGTCCTCCATGTGCGCACGGTGCGCGAAGCGCATCGTGCGTTCATGGCCCATCTAGCGTAACGTGGGCACGCGGTGCGCGCACGGAACGAACTGCGTTAAGTGGGCGCGCACGCCACAAATGGCGTAAAGTAACTTAGCATTTAAAAAAACGTACAAATTCACTGAAAAAACCATAGGTTTCACACACGTTATAGTTAGGAATTAGCATTTAAAAAACCTTGCAAATTCACTGAAAAACCATAGGTTTCACACATGTTATAGTTAGCTGGACATTTTACTGATAAAAAACCAATGAAATTCCCCCGTTATAGTTACTGTAGGCAACTATAACTCACGCGACCGTAATCCTCTGCTGATGACATATGTGTCTTTATGAAAAAAAAATATTTGTAATATATGTATAGCTAAAATTTAATGGAAGAAGACATGGGCAAATAAGTGTCTAAATACAGTATTAGCATCAGCAGAGGATTACGGTCGCGTGAGTTATAGTTGCCTACAGTAACTATAACGGGGGAATTTCATTGGTTTTTTATCAGTAAAATGTCCAGCTAACTATAACATGTGTGAAACCTATGGTTTTTTCAGTAAATATATATATATATATATATATATATATATATATATATATATATATATTAGCCCAAAGGAGGTTACACCGCACTCCCAGAGGTGTACTTCAAGAAAGCTTGCCAATGCCTGGTACTCAACTAAAGGCACGGCAGATTTCAAGCAGGCAATCAAGCACCACCTGAGGAAGACGGCAAGTTGAAACGCGTAGTGGTGATAAAAGAAGGACTGCTCTTCAAAAAAACTAATTGAAACAATAAAGCTTTCTTGAAGTACACCTCTGGGAGTGCGGTGTAACCTCCTTTGGGCTATTATAAGTTTTTTGAGGTGTGTGGTCTGACCCCAAAACACCGCACCAGCAGCTGAGCGGGCCTCCTGTGGACCACATTTGCTTTTGGATTTTGATCGTAAAGGTGGCGGCGCCCGGTGTTACTGGATATTTACGGAGCAAACGGGGATATACTAATCTCCCGCGGAATGCACTCAGCTTTCAAAGACGGCGAAAATAATAAGACTTTGAAACCCGCCATGCGTGCCTCCAAAGCTAGGACTGCCTCATCCATTTTCATAAGGCGAGGAAGCGTCCTACATGTATTCTCACACCGATGCGGCCTGAGTTAAGTAAGTGGAGGACAGGCGCAGAGCTGTACAAGAATATAATTTTTACAAACAAATGCCGAAATTATTAAAGAGTTTACATATGGGTCATGCACTTAGCAAAAAATGAACTTATTCAAAGACTAATTCCCATTATGTTTTAATCTGGAAACTACATATCCCACAATGACTGGTACTCAACTAAAGGCACGGCAGATTTCCAGCAGGCAATCAAGCACCAGACGACAAGTTGAAACGCGTAGTGGTGATAAAAGAAGGACTGCTCTTGATAAACTAATTGAAACAATAAAGCTTTCTTGAAGTACACCTCTGGGAGTGCGGTGTAACCTCCTTTGGGCTATTATACGTTTTTGGGGTGTGTGATCTGACCCCAAAACACCGCACCAGCAGCTGAGCGCGCCTCCTGTGGACCACATTTGCTTTTGGATATATATATATATATATATATATATATATATATATATATATATATATCCCAGAGCAGGTTGGCTTTTGCCGAGCCTCTTGTACGGCGGGCACACGGCAGGGGTAGCCACCCCCAAATACGCCAAATAATCCACTGCGTCTTACTTTCCAAATAACAGGACGAAAGAAAGCACTGGAGCCGCGGCCACAAATCAAAGTGTGTTTATTTAAACACTAGGTCCGACGCGTTTCGGAGTTTACTTGCACTCCTTTATCACGGGCAACAGACTGTGTTTGTTTCACATAGTTAAAGTGCCAGTGCCGGTCACGTGCTATGAACATGGTGAAAATACTATCCCTCGTATTTTACACCTATTATTTTACATTTAGATGACTTAACATGCATTGGACTGATTATAATAAACCATACTGTGTGGAAAAAGAAACATAATCATTGGCAATGCGCTGCAAATTTCTACCAAAATGTAATGCTTCCTATTGAGTTTTTGAACAAATCGAGCTTTATAAACTCGCAAGTGCATACATCACAATACATGAGTGAAATGCCTTTATCATGCTGGCTCAAAATTAACAACCTCGCTTGAACGTCATGCCCCAGTGGGCTAATCAACAGTCAACAAGGTTCATGCAAAACCCAGTCTGACCTGTGTTCGTAAAAATGTACTTTGGTGTTACGGGTAAAACACTCCCCCTCTTAGAACCATAACATACAAACATCAACATTGCTAAAGATACAGCCCCAGTGGGCATTAGTCAATCATCCGGAAAATTCCTAGACAAGTTAGACTTTGTATGACATAGTAAAGGCTCAATATCACAATCGCAAAAGTAAATAGAAATGGCCAAAGTTAAACCCTTGTCGGTAAGCAATTTTCTTCAACACGCTCAAAAAGAATATGTTATATAATCTTCCACGTAATTTGTCCCAGTTCCGTTAAGTCACCTGTAAAAAAATTGGATAAAAGACAAAATGTCATAGCAATCTAAAGTGCACTAACCAAATAAAATACAATTAACACAAAAAGTTAAAAACACTCAGGAGAACTTTGCCGAAATATGCTGTTGATGACTTCACAAGTGTACTGACAGCTCCTCATCAAGATTAAGGCCAGTAGGGGCCATGGTATTGTATTTGATAATAGTCTTTGATTCCAATCTTCTAAGTTCTCTTGTCCTGTTACCACCCCTACACCTAAGAGGGATGTCATCAAGAACAACGAACTTGAGAAGATTTGGATTCTGGCCGTGAAACTCATTGAAGTGTCGTGCAATCGGATAGGTTTTATCATTCTTGGTGATTGCTCTGCGGTGTTACAGTATTCTAATCTTGCACTTGTGAATGGTGCTTCCTACATAAAATTTATTGCAGGGGCATCTAAGTGCGTATACTGCGTATTCAGTATTACAACTCACATGTTTTTGTATGACAAATGGTGCCTGATCGTTTGAAAGCCTAACAGATTTACAATTGTTGCTGAATTTGCAGGCTTTACAATTATTGCACACAAAAAATCCCTTTATGTCACTCTTTTTCTTGTTAAGCAGCATGCTTTTACATAATATGTCACCTAATGATCTGGGTTTTCTAAAAGTAAGTGATGGATATTCTCCCACGTACTCTTTTAAATCATCATCGTTTCTTAGTACTTCCCAGAATTTTTTGAGACTTTTTCTGACTTCCCAGGCTTGATTATTGAAGGTGGTAATGTACCTTAGACGTTCCTTCGTGTCCTTCTTAGCACTCTTATCGACTGGACATAACAACTCCTGTCGGTTTAACATCTCAACTTTTTCTGAAGCCTCTTTAACTAAAGTTTTATAATATCCTCTAGCTAGAAATCTCTCAGTCATAACATTTTTCTCAATGAGATATTGTTCATCATCGCTGCAATTTCTGCGTGCTCTTAATAATTCTCCGAAGGGAATGCTGCGAATGAGATTTTTTGTATGACAGCTGTTGGCATGTAGTAAACTGTTTCCGGAAGTTGCCTTCCTGAACAGTTTAGTACTCAATCTGTTATCATTGATTGACAATTGTAGATCAAGGAATTCAAGATTGGTGGCATTAATATTGCAAGTAAATTGTAAGTTGAGATCATTCTGATTTAGGCCATCAACAAACTCTTTAGCCAAGTTTTCTGTACCACTCCATATACAGAAAATATCGTCAATGTATCTTAGCCAAAGGACGACGTGGTCTTTAAATAGTCGGATGTTGTTGACTACCTGCTCCTCCCACCAGCCGAGGTATAATCCTGCAAAGCTGGGGGCGAAGCAGGTTCCCATCGCCGTTCCTTGTATTTGTTTAAACATCTGATTGTCAAAGATGAAAAAATTCTTGCTCAGACATAATTGAATCATGTCTAGTAGCATCTTAGTATGGAAAAGGAATGACAGTGATCTGTGTTTTAGAAAAGATCTACATGCTTGTATCCCAAGTTCTTGTGGAATGCAGGTGTAAAGACTACTCACATCCATACTCATAAGTAAATAATTGGCATCCCAATCAACATTGTTAATGAGTCTTAAAAAATCACCCGTGTCCTTCACATATGATGGTAGTGATTGGACTAACGGTTGCAAAAAATGATCTACATATTTAGAAACATTTTCCAGGAGACTGTCACATGATGACACTATTGGCCTCCCTGGTGGCTGCGTGGCATTTTTGTGAATTTTAGGGAGGAGATAAAGTACCGGAATCTTCGGATTCTTACAGTGTAGGAATTTAAATTCATCATCACTGATCAGACCACTCTCTCTCCACAATGTTAATTTGTTGGCCACTTCGCTGACTGCTTTGTCATACTCTGTTTTATTGGAGATACTGTATCTAGCTGTATCAGATAATTGTAGTCTGCCTTCCTCAAGGTACATTTTGCGTGGCCAAATCACCACATTCCCCCCTTTATCGGATTTCTTAATGACAATGTCAGTGTTGGCTTCGAGCTCACTTATGGCCTGTATTTGTTTTCTAGTTAAATTGGGCCTTCCGGTAGATTTGCATTTGGCTAACTTTTTCAGTTCATTAATCATACCTTTTTCGAAACAAAATATTGCTTCATTCGTAATTTGTGGTAGGAAAACGGATTTAGATCTGAAATTAGTGTGACCTCCCATTTCAGATTAATCTCAGTGTTAGCTAAATTGACAAGGGGATCTTCCGAAAAACCTGCCACTTTTGCTAACTCATGGACTGTCTGTAAAACCTCTATATCATTAATGATAAGGTTAGAAGGTGCGATGGATGTTGTCACTGGTTTTGTACTCTTTTTCACAGCAAACCATTTTTTGAGTTACAACTTTCTGACAAAGAAAAAAAGATTAATACGAGCTTCCGTGTAGTCAAAGGAAGACGTAGGACAGAATGATAACCCCAAAGATAAAACATCCAATTGATCTTGAGTCAATGTAAAATCAGAAAGATTTACCACTGTCTTATTGTTCATTATTTTTTGGCAAATCGGCCCCTTGTTCGAGTTCCCACCGGGCTGTCTGTTAGATTTGTTGACTTTGGTCTGTTTCCTCCTCTGCCGCCTCTCCCACGATTTCCTCTTGGGCTTTCGCTGTGTGCCTGTACATTTACTCTTTCTTTGGCCATCAGCGTGTACTCCTTTAAAAAACGTGCTTTTACTGAATTTGGGTCTTGTGGTGCAGCGGTTTTGCATGAACCTTGTTGACTGTTGATTTAGCCCACTGGGGCATGACGTTCAAGCAAGGTTGTTAATTTTGAGCCAGCATGATAAAGGCATTTCACTCATGTATTGTGATGTATGCACTTGCGAGTTTATAAAGCTCGATTTGTTCAAAAACTCAATAGGAAGCATTACATTTTGGTAGAAATTTGCAGCGCATTGCCAATGATTATGTTTCTTTTTCCACACAGTATGGTTTATTATAATCAGTCCAATGCATGTTAAGTCATCTAAATGTAAAATAATAGGTGTAAAATACGAGGGATAGCATTTTCACCATGTTCATAGCACGTGACCGGCACTGGCACTTTAACTATGTGAAACAAACACAGTCTGTTGCCCGTGATAAAGGAGTGCAAGTAAACTCTGAAACGCGTCGGACCTAGTGTTTAAATAAACACCCTTTGATTTGTGGCCGCGGCTCCAGTGGTTTCTTTCGTCCTGGTATTTGGAAAGTAAGACGCAGTGGATTATTTGGCATATATATATATATACATATATATATATATATATATATATATATATATATATTCCACAACTCCGTTTTTTTCAAAATCCTTCTCCTCAGGGACAAACGGAAGCGAACCACCAAGTAAGTGCTCACATTTTTAGTTTATTGCTGCCACCATGACCGCTATGACGCGTTTCGGCCTGCCTCGGCCTTGATCACAGATATATATATATTCCAAAGAGTGACTTTCCCTTTGCGGTCACAGATCGAGGCGCACACTGGCGAAGTAAGTCATTTAAATTGTATTTGCCACACGCATTCTTTCTCGGACAGACGCGTTTCGGCTGCACGCCTTTCTCTATGTCCTTTGTTTTTAGTCAACAGCGCCATTTTTAAAGTTAAAATAACAATCAACAAAAAAAGAGAGGACATGCAATTCATCATAGTCATACAAATAGAAATAGAAGATGGTAAACAATACTGTGGTCTGCGTCGAACTTGACAGCCATTACGGAAGGTTAAAATTAATTCATTCTCCTTCCATTATCCCATTGTCACATAATACTGTTATTCAAATTTCATTTCCAAGTACAGTGGCTACAGTCAATTAAATACTTTTCATATTAGTACAATAGATATTGTGATAAGGCCCTGAATAGGCTTTTGGCAGAGTTATTATGCTTTCAACATTTGGTATATTTATTGTTTATACCTTCACCCCCTCAATATTACTCAGTAAGTATTACGCCCTGGATGGGCAATCACTACTAATGAGATCGGGTCTTCACTCTTGGGAATTGTACTATCATCTGGTTGGCTTTCTCTCCTATCTATGTTGCCTACCATTTAATCTTCTACTGATTTTATGGGCGAAAGAAACCACCCCAGCAGACTGGAATTCTATTGTCTAAGGGATGCTGCTTTTCCCAACTGAACCTCTTAATGTTGTTTCTGAATTTTCCTAATCCAAATAAACCCAGAGCTCCTCCTCATTATTTAGGCCTTGTGGGGCCTTGGTCTGCAGCTCAAAAATGTAGCGCGATTCTAGCTTCCTTAGCTTCCTAATTCTGTCTCCTCCTCTCTCACTTTTTGTGACCTGGTCCAGACAGAAAGACTTAAGCAGGTGTGCATTTGAGTGATGTTTGTCGGAATTACAATTCTTAAGTTTTCCGCTTCGTTTTCCTTCCTCGAATACTAAACTCTTTAGTCTTCTGGCTATTTCTACAAGCTTTACAGCTCATACAAGGATAAAATCCTATTATTAGATCTTTCTTTTTGGGTCCCTTCATGAAGTGGCTCCCCACTAATTGGTCTTTAAGTGCCGGGCCGCTTCTGTATGTGATCAGGGGACTAGATGGAATTATGGGTCCAATTATGTTGTCAGCTTTTAAAACCTTCCAATTCTAAAAATCTGGAAAACCTCAGTGGAGCCAGTAGTGTACTCTGTAATCATTCTGACCATCCCTTCGGATTCTGGAGTGCAACCTTGTGACTTTACAGTTTCTAGCAAAAGATCTTTCCTTGCTACATTTTTTATTTTCATTTTTGCACTCACCAGAGTCTCCTTTCTGTACCCTCGATTTTCAAACCTGTATAATACATTATTACTTTCTTTTTGAAAATCCTGGTCTAGTGAGCAGTTACATCTCAGCCTCACTAGTTCTCCATAGGGAACACCATTTATAACGCTCTTTGGATGAAAACTATTTGCGTGTAAAGTGCTGTTCCCAGCTGTGGGTTTTCTAAAGAGAGTTGTTTCAATCTTGTTTTCTTTAATATATACCATTAAATCTAAATATGGTACATTGGTGTTGCTCAATTCTATTGATCCTCTCCATATGACGAAGAGGTCGTCAAAATAACGGGACCATAGAACTATTTTTTCAAGCCATATCTCATTATCTCCTGCCCAGGGCACGTGCTTCTCCCACCAGCCTACGAACAAGTTCGCATAACTGGGGGCGAAGCGCGTGCCCATCGCAGTACCCTGCTGTTGGTGAAACAATTCTCCGCCGAATAGAAAGATGTTATTCTGGAGACAGTATGTTATTAATTCCATCAGCACTGCATTATGTTCGTAATGCTTTAAATTTTACTTTTTTAAGAAGATATTATCTACTGGCGGTCGCCAGTAGATAGTTATAGTTAGGACCATGTTTCCATAGGAAATCCGCAACATTCTATTTGAAATAACTTTGGCGCCGGTCGACGAATCCTCGCGAAATTTTCAAAAACTAATGGGGCGCTACGCTCCGCTCCTATCCTGAAAGTCTCGGGGGGATTCGTCAAGCGGGGGCTGAGAAAAAAGGGGGGCCCCAAAACGCGTTTTCCCCATGCATTTTTCTATAGGACCTTTAGACACAGCTACAGCCCGAACGGCTGAACAGAATTACTTGAAATTTGGCAGAGAGGTAGCCATAAGGTCAAGGAAGTGCCTTTTGTAGGTCTGGTGTAAATCTGTTCAGTAGGTCCTGAGAAAATAGCATTTAAATTAATATATATATCTGTAAGCGCGCTCCGTGTGCTTACCGTAAGCTTACCGTACGCGTACGGTGACGTGCGCAAGCTCAATTCTGATTGGTGGTTACATGACTGTAAACATTCGAATCGGTCGAAATCAGGAAGTGTCGGCCGCCATTTTCTGTCTCTCGCACTGAGAAACAAAGGTGGAGAACGTGAAACGGGGGCAACGAAGAGAGTTGCAGACCCCCTAGTGTTTGTCAGGGGGTCCAAGAAGGACCCAAAAGTCAGAAAAATACGCGCACGGCAAAAAAAATAAAAAATAAAAAATAAAGAAGTAACAATCAAATTTATTAAATAAATTAAAGGACCCACAAGGGAGAAAAAAACAAATGTTACTGCGTAAAAAAAGGCGAGTCGCGCACAACATGGACTGTGCAACATGGGCGCTCGGTGCGCGAAGCGCACCGAGCGCCCACAGCGCGCACACGGTGCGCGAAGCGCACTGTGCGCGCAGGGTGTGCGCATAGTGAAAAACCAGAAAAAAATAAAAATAAATACATAACTTAGCATTTAAAAAAACGTACAAATTCACTGAAAAAACCATAGGTTTCACACACGTTATAGTTAGGAATTATCATTTAGAAAACCTTGCAAATTCACTTAAAAAACCATAGGTTTCACACATGTTATAGTTAGCTGTACATTTCACTCGTAAAAAAACAATGAAATTCCACGTTATAGTTAGATCAGGTAACTATAACTTGCGCGACCGCAATCCACAATGTGTAATTTCAGATGTCATCATTGATGTCATGAGTGATGTCACTGACCATGTCATGAGTGATGTACTATGTGACGTCATCAGCAGTTTATTGTGGGCGCGCAAGTTATAGTTACCTGATCTAACTATAACGTGGAATTTCATTGTTTTTTTACGAGTGAAATGTACAGCTAACTATAACATGTGTGAAACCTATGGTTTTTTAAGTGAATTTGCAAGGTTTTCTAAATGATAATTCCTAACTATAACGTGTGTGAAACCTATGGTTTTTTCAGTGAATATATATATATATATATATATATATATATATATATATATATTGACTGGTCAGTGAACAAGGGTGCTGCGCACTCGAAACGCGTTTGACGGATGGCTGACTGAGGAATAAAAGCATTTTTCAACCGCACACGGCTTCGTTTTTCTTCCGTATACAGGGGAGAAAATTTCTTCATTTGACAGAGACCGGCTTCCGTGCGGTCCTTTGCAACGAAGCAACTCTAGCTCAGGTGGAGGCACTTCATAAACGGAAGACTCTAAGGCATATATATATATATATATAAATATATATATATATATATAGCTAGCCTTGGCTTCAATGGGAAGCCAGTGAAATGTTACCAGAATCAATGAAATATGGTAATTGCTTTAAGCTCTAAAGACAGATTGTGCTGTTGAATGTAGGATTGCTTTAAGTGGTGTGAGATAAATCTTTAGATGCCCAGTCAGAAGAGAATTACAGTAGTTGATTCTAGATAGTACCAGTTATGTTATATTAGAGTTCATTTATAGAGCGCCTATCACCGGAAGGTCTCTAAGCGCTGCAACATAAAACAGAGGTCCAGTATCCCCACACGTAACTATCCATGACCTGCATCAGAGTGGGCTTAACTAAACACCTCTGTAAACAGAAGGGTTTTAAGTCTCCTCCTAAATGGTAGTAGCCTGCTTTCCTTGCGCAAACCGTCAGGCAGTTTATTCCAAATCTGGGGAGCAGTGACAGAGAATGCCCGGCCTCCTAGGGTCTTCTTTTAAAGCATGGGCAGGTTAACAAACAAGAATCTGATGACCGAAGGGTGCGACCGGAAACATAGGGTCTGAGGCGACCTTTGATGTATTTGGGTGCCTCTCCAAACTGGGACTTGTGAGCAATGCACAGCCCCTTGAATTTAACCCTTTGCTTGATGGGAAGCCAGTGGAGCTGCTGCAGCAGGGGGGCAGCATGGGCTCTTCTTGGCAACGTAAAAATCAGCCTTGCCGCATCGTTCATGACCACTTATAGCTCCCCGAGAAGTATATCGGGAATCCCAATGTAGACTGCATTGCCATAATCTAAGCGTGACAAGATTAGTGCCATCACGACAGTCTGCATAGTGGAGAAAAACAACAAGATCACCAATTTCCGGAGTTGCCGCATCAGGCCAATACAACTACCTTCGACAGCAGATACCTGTTTTTTTAGGGTTAGTCCAGTGCCCAGCTTTATGCCTAGGCTCTTTGCTGCTGGCACCAGGATTGGAGTGGCGCCTAGCTCGTGAGGCCAATAAAGACTGGACCAGGGTGAAACCCCTGTGGTCACAGCAAGTACTTCTGTTTTGTTTGGATTTACATTTAGGGAGTTAGAGGTCATCCAGTTCATGGTGAACCGGAGGATATTCTGGATGTTACCCTGAGCGGCGGGAACGTTGTCAATACGCACAATTAACTGGGTGTCGTCGGCGTAATTAAACACCTGACAGTTTGTTTTAGCTAGTGCGTCTATCAAAGGCTGCAGGTAGATATTAAAAAGTAAAAAAGACAGCTCAGAGCCCTGAGGGACCCCCCATTGTAGGCTGCCCTGCCTAGATATACAATCTCCCACTTGGACTCTCTGGGACCGATCCTCCAGGAAGGAGGTAATCCATTGGAGAACCATCCCAGAGACTCTCAGCCGCCGGACACGGGCTAACAACTGTACGTGGTTCACCGTGTCGAATGCGGCTGAGAGGTCCAAGAGGATTAAGGCTGTGGGGGTCTTCTTGTCAGCTGCAAGCCGCAGGTCATCCAGCACTGAGAGCATCACCAACTCAGTGCTGTTGTCCGCCCTGAAGCCGGCTTGCCTAGTGTGTAATAACTGGTGTTGTTCTACAAAGGCCGAAAGTTCTCGAAGAACATGTTGTTCAAGAACTTTAGCCAGGAAGGGGAGTCTAGAAATAGGTCTTAAGTTTTTAAGGATCTTGTTGTCCGTCCCTGCCTTCTTCAGTAACGGGATCACCAAGGCTTCCTTAAACTTATGTGGTACTCTTCCTGTTGCCAAAGATAGATTTAGTAGAGACAACACTTCAGCCTCAATCACTGGGATGATGGTTTTGAACACCTTCGGCGGGCAAGGGTCCTCAGGTGACCCTGACTTTACTTTAGACATAAAGTGAGCTAAGTCATGTTGCTCGAGTGAAGGGAACACCGAGAGAGCAGTATCCTGAAAGGCACGTGAGTCTTCCACTACCAGAGAGCAGGGGGTGAGACATGTGTTGCCTATATTGGTTATAATGTCTTCAACCTTGGTTAAAAAGAAATTCGGCATCTTATCGCACTCAGCCTGACTGGTGACTATCTTTGGCTCTTTCAGACGACTCAGTTCCTCGAGTACCTTAAATGTCTCTTTCTGGGTATCTGTCGCTACGCTGATTCTGGCTTCATAATAGGTAGACTTAATTTTAATAATTGAGGCCTTATACAGGGCCAGTTTTTCTTTATACACGTCCTTCAACTCGAACATTTCCGCCAGAGTCACTCACACTGACGGAGAACTTGTTTTTCCCCTCTCAGTTCTTGTGTGTACCATGGGGCTCCCTTCGTGCTGTTCAGTATTCTTACCCTATGGGTGGGGGCAATCTCGTCAAAGACTGACCTCAGCTGAACTAGCAATTCCTCATACTTCAAATCCGGATCCCCAGACTGGGACCCAGGGCATATTGTCTGATTTAACATCTCCCTCAACTTGGCGTCTTCAATCTTACGCCAGTTCCGTTCCACCCTCCATCCTGCCAATACGTGTTTGGAGGGCTGTCTATAGGGAGTATAAGACTGATCTAAGAATTATCAGACCAACTACGTGGCCTACATGGTCTGTAATCAGTATGTAGGATAGCTGATGACGTGGTACAATTTGGTGCAACCCCAGCATAGTCATGACTTCATCAAACCTGTTTGCCGTACAATCTCTTGGTATCCACCCCAATGATAATTAAAATCCCCAAGAACCAAGCATCTGTTGATATCTAGAGCGCAGATCACTCATAACTTCATAAAACAGACCATTAAAAAGTGGAGTTAGCTGGGGGGTGAGGGGGGCGGCGGTATACCACTACCACTATCAGACACGAGGATGTAAGTCCCAGCTTTATCCCCAGAACCTCAGCGCCGTCCAGGCTCTCCTCCAATATTTTCTCAGCAGCAAATATCCTGCGTGTGAGAATGGCAACTCCACCTCCCCTTTTATTTCCCTGCCGATTACAGGTCAAGGCACTGAACTCAGGAGGAAGAGAGGCCACTATATCAGGCCCTGAAGTATCCTCTAGCCATGTCTCTGATAGAGCGAGGAAGTCAAACTCCCCCTCCTGAAGTAGCGTACATACTTCTAGACTATGCTTAGTGAGGGACCGGGTGTTAAGCAGAGCAATCTTTAGGCTAGAGGATTTCTTTGAGCCTGTGCCTTTAGGCATCGGAGTTGGCACACAGGTCAATGGAGGATTCCTACTACCTGCTAGCAGGTTTTCTAACCAAAGCTGCTCCGCAACAGAGTCCGGGAGGGGCGGCATGTGGGATGCATACTTAATCATGCTAAATTCTTCCTTTTTCCAATTTTGGGCCAGGGGTCCTGGCCTCTGGCCACGGTCGGACGCAGACAGGCTTGCCTTAGGCGCGCCTTTGGCACGCCCGCTGCGCGCGTCTGTTGCAGCATTGATTTTAAAGGCGTTACAGTGCAGGGAGCTGAAACGCTAACCTGCCTAAAGTGGAAGTGAGTCACACGCTTTCTCCACACAAACAGCACCAGCTGCGGTGGAACAGAAAGCGACTCAGAAGTGCAAAATGCGTCGAGAATCAGGTAATTATTTACAAAACAAAATACAATTTAATTCAGTTATTCAAAGTGGTTTAAAACAGCAAACAATTGCAGCTAAAATCTATAACAACTGTGAAAATACCAGCATCTAATACCAGTGATTGGACCAGAGCTTTGAGATCCTGTTATGGAAAAAAGTATCAAATTTCCTTGAGAAATCAGTTTTGAAAACACGCATTTGTGGCTACCGTGTTGACTTGGGATTGTAAATTGAGTCTTTGGTCTCAGATGAACATACGAGATCTGGCACTATTGACAATAGTATTTTTACTGTTAAGGATGTTGAATGAGTCTACTAAGGATTGTACTGGTAATGGGGATTTTGATGAGGAAATTAGGAGAAATTCATTTTTGGATCGGCTCAGTTTTAAATGATGGGAAGTCATTCAATCATACATTTTGTTTAGAGTGTTGGCAAGGTGTGAGTTGTAATTTGGAGAGAAGATCTTTAAGTAAAGTTGAGTAAAGGATCCCAAGCATTTAAGTAAGACTCAAAGAAGTTCAATGTAAAGCTTAAATAAGGTCAGGGCTAGGATAGAACCCAGTGAGCTAAGGCTACCACTTTTAAGACATATGCATACATTTTTTGCATCTGCAGCCTACCCATGAGGTATGATTCAAAGCATTTGAGGATCACATCATCAATACCAATATGTTTTTTGAGCGTATCAAGATGCATTCAGTGATTTACTATATCGAAGGCAGCGGATAGGTCAAGGACAATCTGCAGGCAGGAGTCGCCTGAATCTAAAATATATCATAGACCACCTGGAGTAGTGGTGTTTCAGTGTTGCAGCTTTGATTAAAACTCGATTGGTATTCATCTAGGAAGTTGTTGTTTGGATATGTTGGGTAAGTTTGCTCAATACAAATCTTTTTTGGGGGGAGGAAGAGTAGGTATATATATATATATATATATATACATATATATATATATAAAGTTCGCGAAGATTTGTCAATCGACGCCAAAGATATTGAAAAAACAAAAACGCTTTTCCTATGGAAACTAGGTCCTAACTATAACTACTTACTGGCGAACGCCAGTAGCATCTTTTGGCGTGTTTCCCCTGAGTTTTTTGCTTTCTGACCTGCCGGTTCTGACTCTGTTTGTGCAGGCTTAGTGTTTCTGCGCACTTTTCTCACTGCTAATCAGTGGTAAAGTGCAAGTGCTCCTGTGGTAAAATGTGTTATGGATTGGAGTTTCCATGATTGGCCTGTTTGATTTATGTGTCAGTCCCTAGTAAAGTGCACTGCGTGTGCCAGGGCCTGTGAACCAAATGCCGTTGGTGGGCTGCAGAACAGGATTGTGCCACTCACACAAACGGCCCATAAAAGGTAACTGCCATGTCGACTTGGCCAGTACACACACTTGCCAGTCCCTAATCTTCCTTTTCTTACATGTCAGCCACCCCTAAGGTAGGTCCAAAGTACCCCTGTGGGCCGGGTGCAGTGAATGTGAAAGGTAGGAGATGCCCTGGTGTGTGTAGCATATCCTGATTGTGAACTACAGCCAATTTCGTTTTTCGCTATTGCAAGGCTACCTCTTCCCCATAGCACAGAATGGCGAGTTTGTTTATAACATCTTATAAACATAACTGGCCCGGGGAATTAGGTAGGTAAATAAAGTTTAGTATGCCTGAACTCAGAATCTAAAGATGCATCTTTTAGTGAAGGTGATGTTTACATTCTGTGTTTGAAAATAACACTTTTAGAAAGTAGGTATTTTCTTGCTCCGTCATCCCGTGTGCCTCTGCTGGAATGTGGATTGCCTGTCTGGGTTTTGGATGACAGAAGGCTGGGGAGTAGGAGTGGCTCCAGATAGTCTAGGTGGGTCAGGAAAGGGCTGAATAGACCTGGGCTGCAATTGGGGAAGGGGGAGGAGATTTCATTGCACCTCAAAGAGCCTGGCCTGCCTCTGATCATGCCGTCTCCACCTCCTGCCAGGCAGTCACACCAGAGAAGGCAGAACTGGTTCTGGCTGGGTAAGAGATCAAAGGATTTTGGAATATAAATTTTGGGGCCCGACCCCTGACTTTGTGAACTCTTTTGGATCAAGAAGACTGCCAAGAAGAAGAGCTGGAGAAGCTGTGAAAAGGGACTACCACTTGGCTGTGTGCTTTGCTGTGTTGGCCTGCAGTGGCTGCTTCTGTCTTGGGCAGTGAAAGGACTGGACTGAACTTACTTAAACCTACTTTTGTGAGTTTCTCCAAGGGCTGGAGGTAGAGCTTGCCCCCTGTTCAAGAAGTCTCAGGAACAGCAAAGACTTCAAGCTTTTCTGCCCTCTACACTGGCGACTGTGTGTTTTGTGCTGCAACAGAGGAAAAAGCAACCTGACACCGTCTACGATGCCACTGCTGACTCCATGTCCTGAAGGCACTGCAGAGGGCACCGCCGCAACGCGACCTTTGTCTCACCGATGACGGATGCTGACACCGCCACTGAGCCGCTGCTCACACCGCGACCTGGGGTCACCGCACTCCGCACCACCTCACTTCACGACAACGCCTTCGTACCCCTGACGACGCCACTCCACGCCGAAATTTACACTGCTGCTTGCACCGTGGTTCGAGGGCACCGCTTGTAAAGTTACACGACGCACCACCCTCATCCCGCACCGCAGCCTTGGCCTACCGACGCCGGCACCATCTACTCCAGTTCGTCAGCCGACGACAGCTCTTCAGCCACGATGACGCTGCTTGCACCGCGACCTGCCAGCACTGCGACAAGCAACGCCTTCACCTCGCACCGTGACCCTGGTCTCACCGACGACGCCATCTCTTGCCGCCACCGAGCCGCTGCTTGCACCGCAACCTGAGTGCACCGCATGCCACACCGCTGCACTTTGCACCCGCAGCACCCGACACCTGCCAACGCCAGCGCTCTTGACTTCAACAGAGGGGAGTTCGACCTGCAACGCGTGTTACTTCAAGGGCCCCGGCGACTCCTGCACCGACCTCCGGAACTGACGCCACAGACGCCGTGCTTTCGGAAGCTCAACGAGAGGTCGCCGGCGCCCTGCATTTCTAAAAGGTACTGTTTGCGGGTCTTCCCGACACCGTAGCTGGCCTGCGACGCTGCGGTCAGCCAGAACTGTTTGGATTTGTTTGCTCACAAAGCCATGATAGCCCCGGACGGAGCTATCAACATCAAGGAACTATTTTTCAAGCATATTTTGATAATTGAAGATTTTTAAGTACTGTATTGTGGATCTTTATCGTTTTTGGTCTTGTCTTAAATATATACAAATATTGGATATTATTCTAAACTGGTGTGGTGTCCTTTTGTAGTGCTTACACTGTATTAGTGTTGGTTATCTGCAAATGCTTTACACAGTTCCTTTAAGATAAGCCTGACTGCTCGTGCCGAGCTACCAATGGGGTGAGCAGGGGTTATTTTTGGAGTGTAACTCCCTTATCCTGACTAGAGTGGTGGTTTCTGTCCGACTTTGGCGGTCGCCAGTAGATAGTTAAAGTTGGAACCTAGTTTCCATAGGAAAAGCATTTTTTTATGTGCTTATAACTTTGGCGTCGTTTGACGAATCTTTACGAAATTTTCCCAAAAGTCCCTCTTTTTAGATCAGCTCCTATCTTGAAAGTTTGGGGGTGATTCGTCAAGGGGGGGCTGAGGAAAAAAGGGGGTCCCAAAACGTGTTTTCTCCATGCAATTTCCATAGGAAACTTTAGACAAGACTACAGGTCAAACTGCTGAACGGAATTATGCCAAATTTGGCAGGGAGAAAGGTCTTGGTCCAGAAAGCACACTTTTGTTGAAATGGTGTAAATCCGTTTAGTAGTTTTTGAGATATTAAAGGAAAAATATATATATATCTGGGCAGAGCCTAACTCCCTAGCACGAGCTTGCCTCTGATTGGCTGCTAACACTTCATACCAGGAAGTGTTAGCAGCCATCTTGTGCCTCGCATCGAGTGAAAATAAAACAAAGGTCCCAGGGGAAATTTAATACACCGGATCTCTGTCTGTGCGAGATATCCCTTTCACCCTCCCTCTCCCCACATCACCAGCTCCCAGCTATGCCTTTAGAAGCCAGTCCGTCGGCTCGGAGCTCTCTACCTCTGCGAGACAGTACGCTGCTGCGTCGGCTCGCATCTCTCTACCTCTGCGAGCCAGTACGCTGCTGTGCCTTTGCAAGTGGACGGCCCGTAGCTCTCCCTCTGCGAGTCGAGCCCAGGGGTTGCAGCTCTCCCTCTGGGAGCCTGGGTGCGAACTGTTGAAACTAGGAACTCTTGGCAGCCATTTGTGATTCAGTCCACATCAGCTCGCATCTCTCCGTCTAAAAGACATTGAGTCCGTAGTTCTACCTCTGCGAGGCAACTCTGAAAACATACAGGAGCTCTGTCTGTGCGAGATATCCCTTTCACCCTCCCTCTCCCCACATCACCAGCTCCCAGCTATGCCTTTAGAAGCCAGTCCGTCGGCTCATAGCTCTCTACCTCTGCGAGCCAGTACGCTGCTGCGTCGGCTCGCATCTCTCTACCTCTGCGAGCCAGTACGCTGCTGTGCCTTTGCAAATGGATGGCCCATAGCTCTCCCTCTGCGAGTCGAGCCCAGGGGCTGCAGCTCTCCCTCTGCGAGCCTGGGTGCGAACTGTTGAAACTAGGAACTGTTGGCAGCCATTTGTGATTCAGTCCACATCAGCTCGCATCTCTCCGTCTAAAAGACATTGAGTCCGTAGTTCTACCTCTGCGAGGCAACTCTGAAAACATACAGGAGCTCTGTCTGTGCGAGATACCCCTTTCACACTCCCTGTCCCCACATCACCAGCTAGCAGCTATGCCTTTAGAAGCTAGTCCGTCGGCTCGCAGCTCTGCGTCTTCGAGCCCATTAGCTCGGAGATGTGTGTCTGCTAGCAGCCCCATCAGCCCGTTGCTCCCTGTTTGCGAGTTAGACCACAGCTCTCTGAAGCTCTGAAGCATAGCCCCTAACAACCTTCTCGGGCCCGCAACTCTCCCTCTGTGAACCACTGGTCGGCTTGCAGCTCTTCTTGTGCGAGTTCTCGGGCCCGCAGTTGTATCTCTGAACCCAAGACTGGAAATATACCGCAGCACTCTCTCTGCGAGATACCCCCTTCACGCTCCCTCTCCCCACATCACTGTCCCGCAGCTATCCCTTTGCAAGCCACTGGCCAGCACCTTTCCCTATACCAGTCGGCCTGCAACTGTTCCTCTGCGAGCCGGCCCGCAGCTATCCCTTTGCAAGCCGACGGCCCACACCTTTCCCTATTCCAGTTGGCCCGCAGCTGTTCCTCTGCGAGACGGCCCGCAGCTCTCCCTCTGCAAGCTGATGGGCCGCAGCTCTACCTCTACGAGCCAGCCAGTCGGCTTGCAGCTCTTCCTCTACGAGCCAGCCAGCCGGCTCGCAAGTCTCTGTCTGCGAACCACCGGTGGGCTCTCAGCTCTTCGTCTGCGACCCAGCCCATTAGCTCGTAGCTGTGTGTCTGCAAGCAGACCCGTCGGCCCGTTGCTCTCCCTCTGGGAGTCAGACCACAGCTCTCTGAAGCATAGCCCCCAACAACTTTCTCGGGCCCGCAACTCTACCTCTGCGAGGCAGCCCATTAGCTCGTAGCTGTGTGTCTGCTAGCAAGTCCGTCGGCACGTTGCTCTCCCTGTGCGAGTCAGACCACAGCTCTCTGAAGCATAGCCCCCAACAACTTTCTCACACATAAGCCCCCAAAAGAAAGGGAATAGACAACACCCATACACATCCACTCCCTTTCCACACACAAAAAGAGGTACAAAAGAGAACACACCATAACAACACCCATAGTCAACGCGTGACAAAGACCCATGCCGTAAGAGAAGCAGGAAAGGTAGGAGAAAAACACAATAAAATGCTCAGCAGAAACGGAAAAGCTGAAGGTGAAGCGACATTCATCTACCAAGCACACAAAAATGGTAGATGTGAGTGACTCAAAAACATAGTCAACTCTAACCAACGCCCACAAGGGAAACAGACCTAAGTCCACCCACAACCACAAAAAATAGTGGTAGGCCAGAGAGGCTCCAAAACATACACACCCCTAACAGTGAGAGGTAAACACACTCCCACAACAACCACGAGGGTTCAATTATGAAACATTGCACACAAATGTAACACACCAATGTCACTCACAACCATGAAAATAGTGGTAGGCTAGAGAGGCTCAGAACCTAAGAGCCAACTCATACACACACCCCCAACAGAGAGATGCACACACTCTCAGAACAACAACAGGGGATGACCACGAGGGACTTGATGTGTAAAAGTGAACTCGACAACACAAACTCAGGTGGTAACGAAGAGTGACCTAACACCAGGGATCGACCCAAACACACCACCCACAGGGTGAC
This sequence comes from Triturus cristatus, assembly GCF_964204655.1. Lineage (NCBI taxonomy): Eukaryota > Metazoa > Chordata > Amphibia > Caudata > Salamandridae > Triturus > Triturus cristatus. Next base: position 286,167,052 of record NC_140590.1, read on the forward strand.
GTACCCACGACACCCACACAGATCTTAACCTGAAATAAAGTCATCTAAAGATACTACTTGGAGTGGACCTACTTTTGATTTCAACACTCTCCCTCTGTGAGCTAGTACGCTGCTATGCCTTTGCGAGCCGTCTCGCAGCTCTCCCTCTGCGAGCTGAGCCCACGGGCCGCAGCTCTCCCTCTGTGAGCCTGCCCGACGGCCCGCAGGTCTTTCTCTGCTAGACAAGGCCAAACTGCTGAACGGAATTACGCCAAATTTGGCAGGGAGAAAGGTCTTGGTCCAGAAATCACACTTTTGTTTAAATGGGGTAAGTCCGTTCAGTAGTTTTAGACAAATATCAAAATTTACAGATATCGATATTTGAGAATTCTGCCATCTGATTGGCTGAGGCGTTACGAGCACAAGCGTGTGGCTCATTGGCTGCGAACTGTTGAAACTAGGAAGTGTTGGCAGTCATTTTGTGACTGAGTTGAAGGCATATGGCGGAAAAAAAGAGAATAATTGTATAAGAGGGTATAAGAGGAACATTGTGGTCTTAGTTTAAGCAGTCTGTATGGTGCAGAGGCCGGGAGTTTGAATGCTGCGTAGGCCATGGAAATTACATCAGCAGAACAACGGTGCGCGGTGTTGCGGCAAGGTTGCGTAGGCTCTGGAAATCCCGTCAGCAAAACAATGCGCCGTATTGTGGCTAGCAGTGTGTAGGGTGCACACACAGGTAGTGTGAATGTGTGGTATTGCGGCATGTTCAGTAGGCTGTGTAAATCATATCGGGAAAATAACAATGTGCCATATTGCAGCTTTCTTTTAATATAATGTGCAGTAATGTTTACTTATAATGCGGTGTTCATTTTTATCACGGACAGTGTCACTTTCTTAGAAGAAATTTAATATTATGTGGGAGGGCGTGTTCTGTTCCTGTGCCCGGAACAAAAGTAACGTTTAATTGGCTGAGGTGTTCCAACAACGAGCTCAATGTTCATTAGCTGCGAACCATTGAAAGTAGAAGTGTTGCCAGCCATTTCCTCCCCGTCCGCTGAGTAGCAGGGACATCTGATTAGCTGATGTGTTCCAAGCAGGACCTTCCCAAGCTTAATGTTCATTGGCTGCGAGCCATTGAAAGTAGAAGTGTTGCCAGCCATTTCCTCCCCGTCCGCGGAGTAGCAGGGACATCTGATTGGCTGACGTGTTCCAAGCCGGACCTTCCCAAGCTTAATGTTCATTGGCTGTAAACCATTGAAAGTAGAAGTGTTGGCAGCGATTCCCTCCCCCTCTGCAGAACACCATGGACATTTTATTGACTACAGTGTTTCGAGTACAGGTTTGTTCATTATTGGCTGGTAACGGTTCACTGTAGTGAACCATTTTGTGACGCACTTCAATGGAGTACGGGAAAACAAAGTAGTAGCGGGGAGGATAGGAACACTATTAACTCGATATATTTTAAGAGCCATTTATATAATTGGCGTGGGGTGTACAAATCACGGCGGCAAAATAACAGAGTGTGTTCAGGTCTTCTTTTTATTGAGTTTGCAGGAGGGGTACTTCCCAGGAGCACTATTTACTTATAATGTGGTGTTTACTTTTCTGACGGGGAGCTGTGGTTGCGCAGCAAAAATTTCAGTCTAGGTTTGAAACAGTTTTTATTAAGCAATTACAAATATAATTTCTTCGGAAACTGAAGCTGTATATATCAAAAGGGTGACAAATAAAAACGCAATTCATAAAATATCCCTTAAGCGTGGCCACACCCTCCCTTTTTGTTCTGCTATAGTTTGTAAAAGTGTTGCCCCATATTCTTGATAATATGAGAGGGCATGAGTTACTTTTAGATAAAGTAGAAAAGAAGTGCTACAAGAAACACTCCCGCACTACATCATCTCAGGTCAGAAAAACAATAAAAAGTAAAAACAGTTAAACACAAATGACTTTATATTACATACAAATGTACGCTTTATCATTTTTAAAAATGTCTATTCTGTAGAATTCTGGAACGTTCTGTCGTAGTGCTTAGAGGTCGCTCACTGCTTCGCTAACAAATCACGTACTCCTTTAAGAACATATAGGATAGTAGTATAATAATATACACTACTGGTCTTATATATTCTATAGGGAGAAGGTGAATAGGAACCGCAACAGAGAAAAATAGAAATATAGAAATACCCCAAAAAATTGTAGGGTTTATCAAATATTTTCACTACGAAAGTATGCAAACTAACTTTTTTTAAACTGTAATTTTGAAAAATATTCTCACTGTGAAAATATCTGATCAAGTAAGTTATAAAGGTTAGTAAGCTGTATTTCAGATGGGTTACTCCTGGCGGCGATAAATCTCCACTTCCTGTTGTGTGGAAATATGACCCTTTATTACAATATACAGAGTGTCACTAATGTCACACAAAAAGGAAAAGGAGCATAAACTCATGAATACAAAAAAAACCCAATAACGAAATACTTTTCAGCGATGAATATGATCAGCGCTTCTTTTCTCTGGGACTTCGAAATCTTTCATCTTCGCCTCAACAGGTCATAAACTCCTCTGAGATCACAATGACTGTTAATATTATAATATACATATTCACAGTATATGATCCCAAGGGGGAAACAGAGTTTGAACCAGAAGGTGCTGACGTTACAAAATAAATCTTTAGTCTTCGCGCCGACGGGTCATAAACTCCTCTGAGATCATAATGTGTGGTTATTATTATATACATACTCACACTATAGGATCCCAAGGGGGTAACAGACTAAGACCAAGAGGCTGCTAACTTTACATATAAATCTTTAGTCTTCGCGTTGACGGGTCATAAACTCCTTTGAGATCATAATGACAGTGAATGTTATAATATACATATTCACAGTATATGATCCCAAGGGAGAAACAAAGGAAGAAACAGAAGCTGCTGACGTTACATATAAATCTTTAGTCTTCGCGCCGAAGGGTCACCAACACCTCTGACGTCAAGTTTAGTGTCAATATTATAATATACAAAGTCACACTATATGAGCTCAAAGGAGCTAGAAAAGGAACAATGTTTGCTGTATTCTGTTATTGAAAAAAAGCTGCTGACGTTACATATAAATGGCAAAAACAATCAATAACACTATTTTCTAAATACAAGTGTTTAAATATTCACAAATAGCAACGTATTATAAATATCTACTATGCCATAATCAATCAACTTACAACTCTGGATTATATTTTGTGGCTGCAAAAGAAGAATCCAACTCTAGAAAAGAGCACCTGCATCACTGAATGGACACGCGTAAATAACTCACAAAAACTAAACTAATCAATCAACGGGTGTGGTTTATATACTTTTTGGTTATTGAGTAGTAGTTGGAAGGAAGATGCGGCTCCGCCCATTTAGATGTCACGTTTTACAGTTGACACGTGCTCATGTTTTAACTGTTTAACTTGTGCACGTGTTGAGAAAAGTTACAAAATGTGAAGCGGTAAAGGTTTCGATTTCGATCCTAACACGTATAAGGTCCTTAATATGTACATACGTTGGAGAGTTTAAAAACTGATACCCGGCAAACCATGTCATTTCCATTCTCATGACTAAATACATCTATTAATTGCTGTAATTCTAAATAGAAGACATAAAAAAAAATATGTTTCAAAATAGAAGAAAAAAAACTTGCTAATATTTCTCATCGCTATGGTTTTAAATTAAAAAAATGCGAGCATTTGTAAAGCGTACAACTACCCCTGGAAAGGTGTGCCGGCACTCGGGGGTGTCAGAAAGATTAAGCAAGGTGTTGCCCACAGTGACATAGTGGTGGGCTAACGTGCCGTAGGAGCTGGGAATCAAACTGTTAACATTGTTGTTCGAAGTCAGGTATCATAGCTGCTGCGTCACACTTTTTCCACACTTATATGTTAATTACTGCTAATTACGTTTCAAACATTGTTCAATTATAACTTATAACAGACTACTGTAACAGTTAGTTTTTCACCACAAAAAGTATGCACGTCTTTTTAAAATTTACTTAAAAACAATAGAGGTTTCAGGGACATTGTAGTTAAAAATTAGCATTTATAAAACCTTTGAAATTCACTGAAAAAAACATAGGTTTTACAGACTTTATAGTTAGAAATTAGCATTTAAAAAACCTTTGAAATTCACTGAAAAAAACATAGGTTTCAGGGGCGTTATAGTTAGCTGGACATTTCACACGTACAAAACCATAGAAATTCCACTGTTATAGTTAGTTCAGCTAACTATAATTCGCGCCCCTGCAATGCACTGCTCATGACATCACATATTACATCATTCATGGCATAGTCAGTGATATCACTGATGACATCTCAAATTACATCACTGATGTCATCAGTGATGTCACTGACTGTGACATGAACGATGTAATATGTGACATCATGAGCAGTGCATTGCGGGGGCGCGAGTTATAGTTAGCTGAACTAACTATAACGGTGGAATGTCTATGGTTGTGTACGTGTGAAATGTCCAGCTAACTAATTAACGGTAATTAATGACTGTCCAATCGATTTTAGTTTGCACTCAAGTAATTCTGTAAATTCTTTTAAATTCATGCCTGAGCTATCAAATCTTATGCCCGAAGGAGGGGACTACTAGCAGTTTTGCCCAGTTCAAAAAGCTGTTTGGGCCATTTCTTGGCAGAGTCGATATGAGATCTGAATTGAGTCACTTTTGCAACAAAAATGTTCCTTTTTTATAGTACTCAGAGCTCTTCTTTCCCCGTACAGAGTCTTTTTAAACCATGGAGCCCAATGCTTAGTGCTTTTCTTTTTTGCTATGGGGTGAAGAGAACTCCTCAAGCATATCCAAGAGACAGTCAAATTATAGGACATCAATTGATTGATATCTGTGTTGAGTCTCATGAGTGGTAGTAAATTCTGTGCAGTGATGCTAAACAAATTGAGGTCCATTTTCTTGGTGTCACAAAACCAAGTCATTTACTTTTCCTGTTGGCCAGTGTCACAGAATGAGCTAAGAGCAGAGAGATAGTTTTACATGTAGTTCCAGAGTCAAGCATTGAAAAGAGGAAAAAAAGCAATTGGGTATCTCTCAGCATTGTAAGAAGTCATACCTTCTCCTAGTTCGACCTTCATGACAACATATAATAATGGAGTAGTTTGGAGGGAGCAGAAGATCCAGTTTGCTGTGCAACGTATTATTAAAACAGGTCTCTGTAAGCAGTAGTAGATCAAGATTGTAGGGTGAAGTAGCATCCACAATTTCCTGCTTGTGCCTCACTGCAGATCTATAGTTATGGAGCATGCAGTATAGACCCGAAGTGATTGTTCTGGTGTAAGGAATGTAAAATGGTTTGGTTAGAATAGAGAAATTGTTCTGGTTGGCCAGTGTCTTTGTTGAGTGGGTCTGACTGTTGGTTCAAATTGATGGAATAGTCAGTATTCTTATTTTTTTATTGGGATTAACTAGATGAGTGGGAGTTGTAGAGGCTGAGGTTATAGGGGGTAGACTTCACAGCTTGCAAGTATGTAGTAAGTCTTCAGCCACGCAATACGCTAGACGTTGGCGGCCATGTGTAATATAATGACAAAGATGGTGACCATTGACTCCATTTTGAATACATGGTTCCATTTTTGTGTTCTCACGCAGTTACAGGGTGGGCAGGGGATGTTTTTGCTCTTCATCTGTTTTTGCTCTTCACTGAGTAAGCTGGAACATATCGTGTGGGATGCGCACTTGGTACAATTCACAAGGCTCAGATTGTTTTTGCCAGAGAAATGTGCGTAATGTACAGCCTTGCCTCAGAGCAAACAAGGAGGCCTGGCCAGCTCCTGTGAGTGACCTCAATGCAGACCGGTAAGGCCAGCCTTGTTTTCACAACAAAAGGAAGGGGAAAGAGTTTTCTAGAAATCTCTTCCTCGGTTGAATAAAGGTATTAAAGATGGGTAATCTTGGCTCTCAGGCTGGAGAACGCCCATGGAGCAGATGTGTTGCAACTGGAACCTTTTTGTGATCCTGATCGAGACTTCTGCCTGACTGTGAGGGCTCCCAGTCGTGCTAGCCCGAACGTTGAAAGACAATCTATCAGTGATGTATCTGTATTACTTACTCAGTGTGTATATTCTATAAGTTTTCTTGCTTTGTGTACATATTTCATAGGTTTTTCTGATTGTTATATATGTTCTCTATTTGACTTCTTTCATCTGACAACTTGGAAAGTGCATCAATAAGTATCATTTGTCTACTTTAAAAAAAAAGTGCTTTATTCATTAATACATGTGTTTCAATTTGAAAGCACCTTGATAAGTTTATTTACCTCATTTTGGGAAAGTGTTGAATTACTTTTTCAATTGCATGCTAGTGTTTCAAGTCTGAAGCAATACACTTTTGGCGTCACAAACAGTTTACAAAATTAAAGGGGAAGATGTTTTCCAAAAAGGCAAAGGCAGATTTCCAGATGCCAAATGAGATACCGGGGTGGGAAGTAGCCCCCTACAGTGTGCTTGCACATGAGTGTTCTTGTTGTGCTGAGTTGACTGAAAGCTGGAATGCATGTCTAGCAGATGCTGAGCCAGCACAAGTAGCGGTTTCTTTGCAAAACTTGCCAATAGAAAAAGGGATAGAGCTTTGCACATTAGGGCAAAGAGGCTAGATCCTCTTCTGTGCTTATCGTAAAATGCATGAAAAATTTGCTCAGTTAGAGCAGGAACAGGAGTAAATGGAAAAACAGCTGGTGGAAGCTAAAAATACCTCCACAATACTATCATGTCAGATTAAACTGTTGCAAGATAAATTGGAAACATACCAGGCTGTGGCTGAGACAGCCACGGTGAACGTAGCGCAATATAAATATAAGAAAAGGAGGCAAGTTAATTTAGCTATTGCCAAGGCAGGGATAGATTGGAATCCGAAGGAATGGGATGGTAACATCTGGGATTCTTGAGAATTTTCAGATTCTGGGGTAGAGTGTGGCACGGCAGATGGAGCTACACAAGTCACCAGGAAGACGTCTCTAAGAGAGAGTCTTACTCAGCCCGTCCCAAGACGGAGCTTCTTGCCAAAAACATAAGTCAAAGATACAATTCACCTGTAACAAGTCAAAGGGCTAATTGACACATGCAAGAAGAAGGGTAAGTGCATTATTTTTTATGTTAATAATCAATGAGAACTAGCTCGTGTTTAAATTGTTTGTATGTCTGCGGGTGGGGGAAAACCATTAGGTTTTTATGAAGTTTCTCACGGAGCCTCTGCCCGAACAACAGGTTCATTGAGGGTCCAGCAACTTTGCGCAAGTGCACATGGTCCTGGCCCCCGGCTGAGCTCCATGCTGAGTTGTTCGCTATAATCAGGTGTACAACCCGAGAGGAAACACCTCTCGCACATATAAGCACTGTAGCGTGTGCTTTACACACAGGGCACTGACAAACTCATAACAACCCCTGTAACACCCCACACATATAAGGTCCTGACGAAAGCCAGTAGAAGAAAAGGCCTGGCTGAAACTAGTTGACCGCACAGGACGTCGGAGGCCATAAACCTACCGTGCACGTCTGATAGCCTTTGTTTTTATTGACTGCCTGGGGCCCACCATTAAAACAGTCTTTGGGACACCCAGGACAGTATTTTAAACCTCACTCAGAGCACACCCACAGCACCCTCACGAACCAAAAAAACCCGCTCCGCAGTAATCTGGCATCGAAGCACACCTGAGGTACACTCGGAACCTCGGGTGTGGCCCAATGATGAAGCATGCCACCAACAAGGTTGGTGGGTGAGGGCCTTCATGAAAACCTAATGGTTTTCCCCCACCCGTAGACTTACAAACAATTTAAACAAGAGCTAGTTCTCATTGATTATTAACATATAAACTGGGGAAACGGACTAGCCTCTTTAGTTCTCCTCTCTCTTCTTGATTATAACATAAGTGCATTATTTACCTATGTACATTACCAAATAGTAAGTATGCAACCACTTGATCCTGAAGAAAGCCCATCGACCCGACATGACACCCTAGGGCTGAAACATGTCGACCACTCACGTTTTTAAATAGGTGCTATAAACAGTGACTCTTCTATGTACCCACCACCTCTCTTTTTAAGCTTTACCACATCATCAACACAATAAAAAAATAGTCCTGATAGATGGAGGTAATTTTAGACGCACTTCACTCTCACTCTCACCCTCACTGATCACTACTGTAAATACCAGTTGGTCTCCCTCCAGGTGGAGGAAAGCATAACAGAAGACCCGATGATGATGCTTTTCACATAATAATGCTTACGGAAAATCAAGATATACCACACCAACGGCTTAAACGTGAATGAGGGTTTTTAAAGACGGTAAGAATCCAAGACCCGAGCTATAAACAGGACAAGTGGTTCATTCTCCTTTGATTACTTGCCAAAATAATAACCAGGGTGAGTTGGAAGACCAGAAGGTTGTCCATGCACAGCCTATATTTCGACGAAAGTTCACAGTGGTCCAAATTATCTACAGGGGGTTGCAATGGACTCCATGGAGGATTGTACTCAGCAGGAGATTAATGACATTCTAGAAAGATTCCGACAGAGACCCGGGGAGGCTTTGCTTACGTGGATGGTGTGACTGTTTGACACAGGGGCCTGTAGGGTGATGTTAGATCACAGAGATGCGGCAAAGTTTTATACACTTAGGACTGACCCCACTGTACAGGAACAATTTAGAAATTATAGAGGGGACGATCAAATCAGCCTGCTACATTTAGCGGTTGATGGGTGCAGCCACAAGTACCCTACAGAGTCAGATTGGCCAGTGAATGATAAACCTTGGTTTACAATGAGAGATGCTATAAAGAGACATAAGGAAGAAGTAATGAAATCTAGTGTTTTCCAGGGTAATGCATATGAGCTAATGGACGGACTGTTGACAGTGTCAGTGCAAAATAAAATAACTTGTTTAGCTCCCTCAGCATACAAACAGGTAATGGTGACCCTGCCAATTAACCAGACTGGTAAAACTTAAGCACAGGGGATTGAGGCAGTCCGTGAGTTGGGAGAGCTAGGGGACTGGCTAAAGACAGAAAGGGCCCCCCAGTCTGAGACCCATACAGACAACAATAGTATCTCGGAGAGATATCTTTATGGCCTTGTTGAAGGATGGAGTGAAGAAAGAACAGATAGATGGAGTAGACAACAAGAGTCTGTGGGAGATTTACCGGAAGCGAGGGATGGACAAGAAAGAAGGAAGTAGGAAGATGAATAAACAGGACAAGAAGTAAGTGAGTCAAAGAAAGCCAGAGGTGGAGGTAGAAGAAAAAGAGAGAGAGAGATAGAGAGAGAACTACTCATTTGAAGGTGAAGGGGAAGAAAGGCTTGGACAATGAGTGGCTCAGTGAGAACAACTTTATGTGGGCATTCCTGGTTACCTCTTAAGAAAATTGCAGGTTGTGCAAAACTCTGCTGCCAGACTCCTGCTAGGCTTGTCCAATAGGTGCAGTGTGCGTGTTCATTTGTGCTCTCTGCACTGGCTTCCGGTTGAGGCCCGTATTCAATTCAAAATGCTCTCCATTGCCCACAGTGCCCTCTATGGCAGGGGCGCCAGCTGTCTTCAGAAGAGATTTGTCTTTTACACTCCAGTAAGACAGTTGCGTTCCTCTTCCCAACTTCTGCTGCAGACTGCCAGATTCAATCGTCACAGGCTGGGTGGTTGTTCACCTGTCAGGAAAGCTAGCCTGGCCTGGAATGCTTTACCCTTGGCTCTGCGGAGCATTCAGGATCATGTTATCTCTAAGAAAAAGCTCAAAACTTTCCTCTTATAGTTGTCCCACTGGTATACTGTGCCTTTACCTCTGCACGCGCCGGGACACTCTGCCGAGTAGCTAAGCGTGCTATAAATGTATTTAACATAACATAACATAACATAAAATAACAGGAGGGTAGAGGAGTTTCCCCGAGAGTAAGAGTTTGTTTCCGAATTTGACTTGGGCAAAAGTCGACAGATTGAAAGCAGATTAGGAAGTAGGCCAAGCTCCAGTACAGGGATGGGATCACAAGGATAATAGACCCTATGTTGATATAGAAATGTATTGGAAAAACCATAATTTTCGGAAGGCCCAAGCCCTACTAGACACCGGAGTGGAGGCCACTTTGATTTATGGAAAGCCGAAAAGGTTAAGAGGCCAGTACTTCACCTTTATGGGTTTGGGCAGAAAAGAAACACCAGCTGTACAAACCAGGTCCAAATGAAGCTAGGAGAAAACCAAAAAGAGAGTACACTGTATTGATAGTCCCCCTCTCTGAATATATTATTGGAATTGATATTTTGAACATGGGTGCTATCAATTTGGATCAAAAAGATACATTTCAGATGCAACAGTGAGGGTGGACCATTTAAAGATACCCCTAGTGAAGGTTCCCCCACCCTCCAAGGGGTTTCACTTAAAGCAATACCGAATCCAGAGAGAGCAGGAGGATATAAGCAAAACCATACGTGATCTGGTAGAGGCAGGCGTGGTGACACCAGTCACCACCGCCTGGAATAATCCTGTGTGGCCCGTTCACATATCGGATGGTAGCTGGAGGATGACAGCTGATTACCATGAATGTAGTAAATAAACACCTCCTTTGACTGCTGCCATCCCAGATACTGTTACCTTAATTGACAGAACACGGAGACATAAGGGGACATGATATGCGACGATTGACAGAGCGAATGCCTTTTTCACTACACCGATAGCCCCTGAGAATCAAGAGCAATTCATATTTTCTTGGCAGGGAAGGCAGAAGCCCTTTTTAAGACTCCCAATGGGCTATTTGCATAGTCCACCATCTGCCACCGGCTGGTGGCAGAGCACCTGGATGAGATACCCTTCATTCCAGGGGTGCAACTTTCCCATTACATTGATGATGTGATGATTCAAGGATAAACACAAGAACAAGCGCAGACTCAACTAGATAGACTAGTGGAACACTTACGGGACAAAGGGTGGGATATAAATCCCAAAACAGTATAGGGACCCTCCCAAAGTGTGAAAGTTTTAGGAATCCAATGGAATAAGTGACTGTTAGACACGGGGTAGCGTGGTGCAGAGTGGGTGGGCCAAACTCCGGAGGAAATGTGTAAAGCATCTGGGCAGCACACACAGGCGACACACAATGCACAATACAAAAAGAGACCACACTAGTTTAGGTGAAAAAACACAGCATATGTATTATGCAAAACACAGCAATAGGTAATCACAGTGGTAACACTGTGCCAACTGGCACCAGGTAGTCATGTACAGAGGGGACTATTTACAGGGCAGGGCCAATCGGGCCGCTGCCAGAACCATCCTGAGTCCACGAATAAATGTGCAGTCCATCAATAAATGTATCACAGCCAGCAGCTACTGGCAAGGCCTGACACGTAGCATAAATCACGTTTGCATACAGCGTGGGCAGGAGGCATAAATCAAGTAGGCCTAAACATACAGCATAGAGGAGGAACATTAGGCATTAACCTCATTAGCATGAATCAATATCCCTAGGCACAAACCATATTGGTATGAGGCATAGCAATATACCTGAAACATGAAATGAGAACATCTTTGCATGTCGTTAGCCAAATTCTTATGCATGAGGCCTGAGCCCGTAGGCATAAACATCATTAACATAAATGTATTAGGACAGGCACAGTCCAGCTAAACATTAGGCATAACCCTGAAGCCTCATCATGAGCTATATACAACATCATTAGCATAAAATCAGTAGGCCTGACCTGTGAGCATAATCTTATGCGGTAGGCATCAGGAGCATGAATGCATTAGGCACCAAATCATGAGCATGGGGCAGAATCCTAACATAAATCCCATCCTGCATTGGGCCTAATCATGGGAACACAGGGTCTCTAAATTCACGAATGCCCCAACACGTGGCAGCTGCCGCTACCAGCGGAGCAGCTGGGTTCAGCAACTTAGGCCAGGAGGTCCAGGCCTGCCAGCAGCTGCCAAATTAGCGCAGGCCCCATGGTGCCCTCAGAGCGGCACCAGGGGGAGGCGAGCACCGGCAATGTTCTCCGACGCACCCCCACCAAGCTACGACCGGGCCCCACTCACCAGGATCTCGGTGGAGCTGCTCCCGTCTCTGCTCCTCGCTGTGGCTGCGGGACTTCAATGCGGTGGGGGCAGGCACCGCCAATGTGCCTCGAGGCCCCCTCCGCCATACTCTCCAGGTGGCTGCTGGCACTGCAAGACTCTCGCTTCACCACGGGAGCCATGCCGACTCTCCGTAGCACTTCCTCGGTGCCAGCCCCTGACTAAGGGGGCACGGACCGGTGGGGTGGGCTCCCGCTGCGGTTTCCTTCTGTCGCATCTGTTGCCTGCACCGCGGGGTTCTCCCTACACACGGGAACACCGTGCAGGCCGGCTGACCCCCAGCATTCACCCGGTCCCCTCCCCTGGGACCGGGACTCTCATGAGGACGTGCGGCCGTCGGACGGCTTCCAGTCTTTTGGGCTCTTCTCCTTCCGGGCTCCTCTTTCTGGCCGGCAGACCACGCCTCCAACCAGGCACGCTCCTGCCTTGCTTTCGGGTCACTGTGAGAAGCACAGCCGCCCGGGGTTTTCTCGGCGCCCGGGTTGCGGCGGTGATCTCGGGAGGCGATGAGGGGTAGGCTCCCTCCAAACTTGCAATACTAAGCGGGGTGGGCACCCGCCTTATCTTCAAAGGAGCCGCTCTCAATGTTCACACGCGGGGTGGGCACCCGCTCATAAAATATGCATGAAGCGGGGTAGGCACCCGCTGGGGAGCACAACAACGTGGTAGAAACGCGGGGTGGGCTCCCGCAATTTTTTTAACGTGCAGAGGCTGCACACATGCTGGAGCAGGATTTTCTAATGAAAATCTATAGGGTTTTGAAGCTCTGGTTTGTCTATTTGTCATGATTAAAATTAATAATCATTAATTACTAATTATTTGTTTTGTGTAAGTGTTTAAACTTACCAACATACTAATGAGAAGAAAACCGACACGAGGGAATGCTTTTGTATTGCTATTTAACAATGTGCATGTTTTATTAAATAAACGTTGCTGAGTGCTGTTTATTTTAAGCACGAAACGCTTTTGAATTAATGTTTTTCTGTGTTGCTAAAGCTAGATAATTACATACACATAAGGGTATTAGTGGGGTTAACACTGTTCAATCACTATGCTGTGGTAACGTTGTTTTTGTCTCTTTTAATTAAGATGGTCCATTTTGGCCTAACTAAACATGTCCGCCGTTTGCAGCCTGGCCTCGAGTGAGAATTTGTGATGAGAAGGCCTTGCTGAACACATTTGATCACAGTCCTTGCCTGGTTAAAACTTTCCGTGAGGACAGCAGCAGTTCTGGGCAGGTTTCCAGATGTATTGGACAGCCTTGGAGGACAAAGGAACTGTTAAGAAAGAACTCTGAGCATTGTGTCATCGCTGAGGAAATGTGGACTGTAAAGAGATACATTTTTATTTTTGGTTCCTGTTCTGTCTTTTTATTTTTGTGATTTTCCTGAGCGGAGATTTTCCAAATGTAACGATGCTACATCCTTTCCTTCTCGCTTTGCTCAGAGGTTCAGCGGACGCGATGAATACTTTTTGTTGCTTTCTTTTGTTTAAAATACTATAAAAATTGTTAGCCTAGAGAGGGTTTTGCCACTTTGCCATTTTCTTCCCAAACCTGCGTTGGTGAGGATCGATGCTGTGAAGACGGTGACTTGGGAGATTTCTACTGAGAGACTTGTCCTGGTGACCCATTCTGACATTTAGCTAGAATAGGTAATTATGAGAAAATGATTTATTCTGATTAATTTCCTTTTGACTAATTTTAGATAAAGAATCATAATTTTAAATACGGTGTTGGTGATTATTTCTTGTCAATTATTGAGTACTCTATTTGATTATTGATGTATAGATTGTTTAGATTATGACAATTGCAATAGCTAGGTCTTATCGACCTCGGTGTAGTTGTGGGGTTTAGGAGTTTTCTTTCCACAGGTTCAATGCTGGTAGAGTATTTGAGTGTATGTTAGTGAAATGGGCCCTAGTGTATGGTGAGTGTATGTGCGTGTAACTGTGAAATTACTCTATCCGTGGAAGTAGGGAGATTTTGTACACCCCAATCTGCATCACACACGCGGGGTGGGATCCCGCTGTTTTTAATAACACACAAAGCGGGGTGGACACCCGCGGCACTCTTCAATAAAACAGCTCTCCCGGGCCACACAGCGCCGCTGGATCCACTCTCCCCTCTTCACTGGCCACTGGAATACAGTGCTCCCAAGTCCTATGTCCCACCAGGAGCTTCAGGGACAACAGATAGCGCTCCTCACCTCCTGAGCAATGGAAATCTAGCGCTCCAGGGACAACAAGATAGCGCCTCTCTCTCCTGGCAGTCCACATGCAGCGCTCACGAGGCGCTAGGGCCCAGAAGCACACAGTCCCACACAGCAAAGTAGCTCCCTTGCTCCTCACCTCCTGGGGGTACAGTCCAGCCCAATATAACGCTCTTCTTCTCCAGGCGCTAGCCAGCAGGCAGGGCACAGTTGTAGCGCCCACAAGGCGCTAGGTAGGAGAGCATCAGGCACTACTGGTCAAGATCAGCAGTCAGAGGGCACTCATCAGAACAGGGCCGCAGTTCCTAGGAACAGTCATCCCCCATAACGTGGCACTCCTCCTGGTACAGCAGTCCTTACTCCAGCAGCGGGCTCTCACTGGCCCTGTGGACAGCAGAGGGGTTACAGTTGGGCACAGGAGCCAGCACACAGGCCCATGTGGCGGTGCCTCCTGGCAGAGTGTCCCCTCTCATTCAGGTCCACGCTCAATCTGAGCACATGGCATCCCAGCTCCGCTATATATCCACCCCTCCTCCCACCCACCAGCAAGGGCTAGAACCTTCCAGAAGGCTCCTGGCAGTTTCAGTCCCAACTGTCACTGTGGGGGAGGTGTAGGGCACTCTGTCACTTCGAACACTAGACCGCCAACCCACCTCAGGCAAGCGGCACATGTGCAGACAGGAATGGCGTCCATTTTAAAAGGGACATTTACACAATGGTAACAATAACTTGCGCACACCATTGCACAGCATTTATTATTTTCCATCTTACACATCTTGTCAGTAGAAAGGCTAGGAGAAAAAGTGAAAAAATTCAGGGAAAAAGGACCAAGTCCAACAGTGACATAGGGAGGTGTAACCACAGGTGAGACAAAAGATATTGGAATTTGAAACCCCCTGTAATAGGTAGGAAGCTCACTGGGTCATTGGATTGTTCAGCTTCTGGAAACAGCACATCCCTCATCTTAGTCAGATTTTGGCCCCCTTTGTGCAAGGAGACTCGAAAGAAACATGAGTTTGAGTGGGAGAAGCATCAGCAATGTGCTTTTGAGTTAGCAAAGGAGGCTATACAACATACCTTAGAGCTGTGGCCAATATGGGAGGGAGACATTGAGCTAAATGTGACGGTCCAGGGGCAGTACACCCAGAGAACGATATGCGCCATTTGAAAAACATTTGCTGGCGTTTTACTGGGCTCTGGTGGATGCTGAACAAATGACACTAGGTCACAATGGGATTCTGAGGCCCAAGATCCCTATAATGCAGTGGGTAATGAGTTTACCTAAGACCCACAGAAGAGGGCATACACAAGAAGCAAGCATAATCAAATGGAAATGGTACATACAGGATAGGGCTCAAGTGGGTCCAGCAGGAACCGCAGTTCTACATGAGAAGGTAGCACAGACTCCCATGAAGGATAAAGAGGTGTTACAGGATCTGCCTGAGGTGAGAGAATCTCCAATGAAGTGGGGTGAGCCATTCAAGACACTATCCCCTGAGTATAGGAAGCATGTGTGGTTTGCCGATGACTCAGCCAAATATGTGGGGGCCAAGAGACATTGAAAGGCAGTGTCATACAATCCTGTGACAAAACAGCTGCTTTCCACACCGGAGAGGGAAAGAGCAGTCAATAGGTAGAAGTTTATGCTGTATATCAAGCCTTGAAACAAGAGTTGCCTGGGAAATGTCACATTTATATATATTCATGGTTCACTGCCAGTGGTTTAGCAACCTGGCTTCGCATGTGGCAAGCACACAACTGGCTAATACAGTCTAAGAAGGTATGGGGCAAGGATTTGTGGCAGGAAATGTAGGAAATGTTACCACCAAGTACGCTTACTGTGTATCATGTAGGTTCCAACTGACCCATTAGAATGATGGTTTAATTCCCTTTGAGAGTAAAAGGCCAAGTTTCAAAAGCATAAGTGGCAAGGCAGGACTCTAATTTGGTGGGGATGGTTAAGTGGGCTCACCAAAAATTTGGGAGAGAAAGCCACTACCATGTGGACAAAAATTAGAGGGATGCACATTTCTCTAGGCTTGATAAAAACTGTGATTATGCAATGTGCTACTTGTCAAAACAGTCAGCAGAGATCAGTCCCGCAAATGGTTAGAGGCCAGTTGGGGTGAGGTAAATTACCAGCACAGATATGGAAGATTAATTACATTGGAGAATTCCAATTAGTTGAGGATGTCAATCTGCATGCACAGCGGTGAATACTTACTCTAGCTATTTGATAGCGATTCCATGTAAACGTGCTACACAGTTGAATACACTTAAAACGTTAGACTTGTTGATCCTGTACTAAGGATTCCACTGCAGATCAAAAGTGATAACAGATATCATTTTAAAGGTAAATTGGTGCAAGATTACAGTTCGCAGCACAATATACAATGGATTTATTATTTTCCATATTATCCCCAAGCTGCAGGATTGATTGAGAGAATTAAATGGATTGTTGAAATCCCAGTTGAGAAAATTGTCAGATGAGTCAATTGACAAATTTGAGGGATCATTTGAATGAAGTGTTACAAATATTGAACAATAGACCCTTGGTGAATGCAGAGAACCTTTCGATGCGGATGCTATCCCCAGCCTTACAGATATTACCTCATGTGGCAACTGATACAATCATGTTTGGGAGACATTGCCAGGCGCTTTAGCTACATACCGGGCGACAACAGAGGCTGTGGGTCTTGATTTGCATGGTTAAACCTGTACAGACTCCAACTAAGAGATATGGTACTCGTTGAGACAGGGGTTGGAATATAAATTCCCCCAGAGCACTTCGGATTGATCGCTCCTTGATCTGTGTTGGCCCTTAGAAGCGTCCAAGTATTGGGAGGAGTGATAGATGCAGATTATCAAGGAGAGATAAAAGTGATGTTATTGAACAGCGGAGACATTGAGTTAGTAATACAAGTTAGAGACAAAATTGCTCAAATTGTAATTATCCGGGTGTATGGAGGGATAGTCAAAAAGGGGATTGCCCCAGCTCTTCTCACTGTACAAGGGGAAGGAGGGTTTGATAAGAACCCAGCGGCCAAGGTGTGAGTAGAATCTCCAATTAGTCCCCAGGAATAGGCACAGATCATTTCAACAGGAAAAGATAATATTCTGTTAATCATGAAACCATGACAGGAGTAATGAGAACATGTGCCTCCTCAAAATGGTACTTGCGAGAATGATCATACCTGTTCTCTCTTTAGATTATACGGTGCCGGGTTGGTGTGCTGGGTGTGCTGATTGGAGTATATTTGGTTGTATTCGACTGGGGCAGAGAAGGACCTGGAGCCCCCAACTCTGAAGTGACCAGCCGAGAGCACAGACTAACGTCTATGCTGAATAGACCTGATAATGTGTCGGCTTACCTAGCTCAGATTGTCCTTAACAGGTTGTTCTTTTGCATGACAAATATGAGGAGCACCATGGATATAATTTCCACTTGTCTAGTAGCTATACCTACTCCTGTTAATATGTTATTGCTGGCATTCAATGCCACAAGTGCAGACGAGCGATGGATGAAAGTGACGTAAGAACTCATATGTCTTTCTACGAATATTGTAGGTTTTGTCCAGAAGCCGCCGATGACACGTGGGACAATCCAACTCAAGTGACAACTTACAATTTCACTATAGGTGATGTTTGTTATAATTTAACCTCTGATCCAGCTAACATTGGCAAAATTGTTCAAATGCGACTTCAAGAGACCAATTTAAAGAAGACTTGGGAACAACAAACTCTGTGTAAGAGTCGAAAGGAAAATATGTGTAAAAATGTACATAATAATATGTTATATAAGAATGAAGCATCTGCTGTTAGTCAGATCAAGCACGTTAAATTGTCTATAGGATGGTTATTTTCTTGTGATAATGTTACATATACATATATTTCGGCGAATAACAGGTGGACCGTGTGCTCTTACGCAGTTGGGGTTTATGATGTTTCCATTGAATCCAGCATTACATGTTCACAGTACGAGGTAACTGTCCAGCTTGATGAAGGTTGTGACACTGAGATTCATTTCTTATTTAGAACAAAATATATAAGTTTAGGCATCTCAATAGCAGGAGTTTCAACTTAACCATTTATAATACTAGGATTATTAATAAATTAGCATGTTTGATGGTTAAGAATATTAATCACACATCTTTTGCTACGGCTGAATTATTAATAGATATGCAGGGGGCAAGAAAAGCCATGTTGCAGAATAGAGCAGCAATCAATTATTTGCTTTTTAAACATGATCATGGGTGTTCAGTATTTAAAGGAATGTGTTGTTTTAATCTATCAGATCACTCTAAATCAATGCATTCTCACATTGGAGCTTCAAACAAACTTATCATGGGAGTGAAACAGGATGTGGGCAAAGGATTGGGGGACTGGTTACTTGGGCGGTTACCCGAAATTTGTTTATTGACATTTTTCAAAAAATATTCAATAAACATACAAAACAACAGACAAGTATGTCACTTATACATTTTCAGAATTAGTCGTCAGCACATTTTATTCATTACAGGTATAAAACCTAGTGAGCCCAATGAAACAATATGCCCCAGAAAAACCAGGAACATCCATTAATGCAGCAACATGCCTGAGGTTTACAATTATATTTTGGAGACTTTAATAACAAAACCCAGACCCCGTCTGTCTAAATCCTCAACTCGGATATACTTGATAACTTCAGTGGATCAGTGTATTTTCTCGGTAGGGACATAACGTGTCAAGTCGCTTCCGTCCTCATCCCCCAGGTCCCTGGCCCAAGAAATGAACAGCTCCCAGATGTCACGCGGTCTCGAAGTGGCCGGCATTAACTCCCAAAACGTGCTTAGCTGGGAATGTCCGTATATGACATCCTTGAACTATTAGCTGTAGGATTCCTCCCCTACCCCAGTGCACAGCTATCTGGCGTTTGGCAAATAGTAAAAGTAGTGCATGTAGTTTGCGTTTCTTAACTGGCGTGTCTTTGACATACCCCAGCAGTCCCAACAGGGGGGAGGGAGACAAGGACACACCAACAATCTGATTGATTGAGAGGAAAATCATGGACCAAAATGTGCCAAGTGTTGGAGAATCCAAGCCATGTACAGGAAATTAGCTGGGGTAAACCCACATCGCCAGCAGCTCTCATTCTCGCGTAACCCGATAAGGTATAGCCCAATAGGTGTTCTGTAATACCTATGAAGGAATTTGAAATGGAGTAGGATGGAGCCTATAATTTGTTGGATAGTTCAGTGAGTTGGCAGCAACAATATTGCCATTGTTCCTCGGTTATTAGGATGGGAAGCTCGTCATTCCACCCCTGTAACGCTCTGGGTCGCCAATAGGGTTGGCGGGGGAGCAGGGAAGTCGTCATGTATAGAATGGCAGGCAGCACATAGTTTATGATAAAGAAACATTTCAGCAAATGTCACCTCCTGTCCATAGGCCGCAGCCGGGGGACCCCTAAATGTGTTGATTGGGTAGAGGTCTGCAAACGTGTACAACGTCATTTCCTGTGCCACTGCTTTACTTAACCCATCTTTGACGTTGGGTAGCATGGGGTTTTGTGCTAATGGAATGGAATGGTGGGAAGGCGCCCACCCGTTTACGTAACCCGTCCCAGGCCCACGGTAGGGTTGTTGTGGTGTCTATGTCTTCTCTGGGGCGACTATATGGCTGATACAACACCACTCGAAGGGGGACAGGTGCCATCACATCTGTCTCTACAGCCACGTGGGGTTGAAAGGTAGTTGGGTGTACCCAGTGATGTAAGAACTGTGCTTGCGCACAAAGGGCATGTAGTTTCATATCTGGGGCTCCCATGCCCCCCTGTTGTAAAGGAAGGGACAATAATTCCAACGAGATCCTAGCCTGGCCACCCTTCCACACCAGGTGTAAGTATGATTGGAATATTAACGAAAAGGTATAAAAACATAGGTAGTATGACCATTTTAGCCAGGGCAATCTTTCCGGCCAAATAAAGGGAGTTTTGACCATAGGGAGACCTTATCTTCCAGCCAATTAACAGCGCGGCCATAATTTAACCTCCTAACCTCCTGCAGGTCCCGACTTCTCCAAATGCCTAGATATTTGACCTTCTTGGCTTCCCACTGTAGCGGGAACTCGGAGGTGACAGCCGTGGTGGTATCCGTCAGGGGAAATATGACTGATTTGGCCCAATTGATGGATATTTCCGCTAGTCCTCCAAACCTAATGAATTCTCTAAGAATGGGGTCCAAATTTAACGTGGGGTCTGTAAGATATAAGATAACATCGTCGGCATAAAGCGAGATAAGGAGACTCCTGGTGCTGAACCCAATCCCCCTGGCCATGTGATGTTGTCTGATACGTGCGGCCAGGGGTTCCATCACCATTGCGAAGATTGGGAAGAGCTCTGATAGGAGACCATTGACCCTGATCCTGGTTACCCGATTTTGCTAAACTTCGTTCTATCTTGGGTGGAATAAATAATTATTTTGATATTATTATGCTATTGTACTCAATGTGTGCCTATTTTTATATCTATGTTCTGACCGAAAACAGTTGAGTTCAGACCAGTATGTTATGAGAGTCAATGGTCAAAGGATAAAATGTAATAAAGTAAGTAAGATGGTGACCATTAACTCCATTTTGAATACATGATTTCAGTTTTAGGGTAGGGAGGAAATGTTTTTGCTCTTGACCAGTTTTTGCTCTTCACCGGGGACAGTAAGCTGGAACATATTGTGTGATATGTGCACTTGGTACCATTTACAGGTTTGAGATTGTTTTTGCCAGATAAATGTGCGGAATGTACAGCTCTGGCTCAGAGCAAATACGGGGGCCTGGCCAGCTCCTGTGAGTGACCTTGACGCAGACCAGTAAGGCCAGCCTTATTTTTACAACATAAGGAAGGGGGAAGAGGTTTATAGAAATCTCTACCTGGGTTGAGTAAAGATATTAAAGACAGGAAATCTTGGCTCTCAGACATGAGCTCGCCCGTGGAGGGGACGCGTTGCCACTGGGACCTTTTTGTGAACCTAAATGAAGCTTCTGCCTGATTGTGAGGGCTCCCAAGCTGTGCTGGACAGAATTTGAAAGACACTCTATAAGTGATGTATCTCTTTTACCTACTTTGTATATATATTCTATAAGTTTTCTTGCTCTGTGCATATATTTCATATGTTTTTCCGATTTATATATGTTCCCATGATTGTAAAAGCCCTAGCACATGTAATATTCAAAATATGGTTCTTTTTCAAAGTTATTCACATAAAAACAGTAGATCAATCAGTCGAGTTCTTTTTCTTTTTTTCTTTAATCAAACTTCAGGTTTCCGGTGAGTAAAACGTTCTTAAGCCAACACGTGTTTCGTCGCCTCAATATTTTTGTACATGCGACTTGTTCACGGCTAGGTAAGAAAACAATATGATAGCTTGTATTACATTTTAAATGCATCCATTTGTCTTTTTACAAAAAAAGAAATTGGCTACCAGGGGAGAGTAGGTGCCTGTGCGTGCATAAGATAGAGTGACAATACAATTCTGGTTTTAAACCAAAGCGACAGTATTTCCCATAATGTTATTTCATATTAAGACAGGGATTCAAGTGCAAGCACGAGAACTGAAAGTGTATGTGATAGAATGAAGTTTTATATGTTTTTGCACCCAGTTACACGGAAAAAGAATAGAAAAAGAAATGAGTCTTAAAAAGTCACCCTGTGACCATTAACAAATCAAAGAGAAACCACCACTTCAATCATAATGTTGATCCACCTCTTAAAATAAAGTATGCAGTGAGTTTAAAAAAAACCGAGACAACCAACCTGAGCGGTAATACTGTTTTGTAGTCTATTAGGAGACACAAAAAAAGCGTATGTATATATCAGTATGAGTTTTACTGATCCTTTCTCTAGTCACAAGCTGCACTCAATATATGTTCCCCCAAGATTAAAATCAATATACATACTCTTAATGTGGCGATAATTCCAGGCCACTTTAATCCTGTGGCGTAGGGTGTCCTTCAAAAATTATTAAAAGGTTTTTAGCTCAGCTGGGCGATAAATAAGCACCCTTCTTCTGTATATGGGCTTCCAAATCTAAGTAGGAAATATAAAACGGGAGGGAAACGATCTAGCTTACTAACGGGGTAATCTGTTAGGCGTTCTCCTATGTTAAGGCAGTACCTAAACTCCGTGCGGAGCGCGGAGTTTAGGTACTGCCTTAACATAGGAGAACGCCTAACAGATTACCCCGTTAGTAAGCTAGATCATTTCACTCCCGTTTTATATTTCCTACTTAGATTTGGAAGCCCATATACAGAAGAAGGGTGCTTATTTATCGCCCAGCTGAGCTAAAAATCTTTTAATAATTTTTGAAGGACACCCTACGCCACAGGATTATTGTGGCCTGGAATTATCGCCACATTAAGAGTATGTATATTGATTTTAATCTTGGGGGCACATATATTGAGTGCAGCTTGTGACTAGAGAAAAGATCAGTAAAACTCATACTGATATATACATGCGCTTTTTTTGTGTCTCCTAATAGACTACAAAACAGTATTACCGTTCAGGTTGGTTGCCTCGTTTTTTTTTAAACTCACTGCATACTTTATTTTAAGAGGTGGACCAACCTTATGATTGAAGTGGTGGTTTCTCTTTTGATTTGTTAAGGGTCACAGGGTGACTTTTTAAGACTCATTTCTTTTTCTATTCTTTTTCCGTGTAACTGGGTGCAAAAACATATAAAACTTCATTCTATCACATACACTTTCAGTTCTCACGCTTGCGCTTGAATCCCTGTCTTAATATGAAATAAAATTACGGGAAATTCTGTCGCTTTGGTTTAAAACCAGAATTGTATTGTAACTCTATCTTATGCACGCACAGGCGCCTACTCTCCCCTGGTAGCACATTTCTTTTTTTGTAAAAAGACAAATGGATGCATTTAAAATGTAATACAAGCTATCATATTGTTTTCTTACCTAACCGTGAACGAGTCGCATGTACAAAAATACTGATGCGACGAAACATTTGTTGGCTTAAGAACGTTTTACTCACCGGAAACCTGAAGTTTGATTAAAGAAAAAAAGAAAAAGAACTCGACTGATTGATCTACTGTTTTTATGTGAATAACTTTGAAAAAGAACCATATTTTGAATATTACGTGTGCTAGGGTTTCTACAATCATTGTATCTTGTTGCTTTTGCCACAAAAACCTATGGAGGCAGGTGGTTCTCCCTAACCCCACAGCGCCATCACTACTCAGAAACTCACCGTGTAAATATCTAGTGAAACCACCATTTGGCGCCTATATCCTATGAACTATACAACCTAACCCCACGTTATATATGTTCCCCATATTTGTCTTCTTTCATTTGAAACCTGGAAAAGTGCATCAATAGGTATATTTTGTCTTATTTTTAAAAAGTGCTTTAATAATGAATACATGTGTTTCATTTTGAAAGTGCCTTGATAATTCTTTTTAAAGTGTGCCCTAGTGATTCAAGTCTGAAGCAATACACAATCTTACTTGCTGAATCCTCTCACCACAAAGATGCAATGCAACAACTTAGTCAGATTGGGGGCAAACATCGTAAATTGGGATATTGCAGCACTTCTACGAGCCTCGGTTGCACGTCCACAGTTGTTTGTTTGTTCACTAATAGGTGCTGCTGGTGTGAGCTCTGGGCAGGCATCTCTCAGATTTTTTGGGGCAATTGCTTTGTTTTCCTAGCTTGTTTGGGAAGCATTGTGATATCCTTTTCTCGGCACTCTTTCTCAGATGTGACATTTGTATATTTTTGACGGGGTATCATGGCAACCATGCAAGGAGCAGTGCAACCTCCACCCTTTTTGCAAAGACCAGGCAGACCTGAAGTGAAGTAGAGAGAGTGGCTGTGCATTTTTGACAATTGCATTATGTCAGAAAAGCTGCTCTTTTAGTTAATCATTTTGTTTATGCTGGATGTTTGATAACCTACCAGTTGTGCCAGCACCTGCTAGGGAAGATGTACCCTGGAATGTGTATCTAAACAGTATACTGATGAATCTAGTGTCCTTCCTGAAAAGCACAACTTATCTAAGTGCAAACAATCTGTTGATTGAAACAGTAGAGGAGTAAATTGCCACAGTGTGTGTTTTAGCATTCTGTGGTGAGTTTGAAAACAATGTGGACATCTATATAAGGGACCAGTTTATTTTAAATTGTTATTCCAAAAAGGTGCAGTAAAGGCTTTTGACGTGCATGTATCCAAGTCTTAGTGAGAAAATTGACAATGTGAGAAACATTGAGATGTCCATCATAATATCTCAGGTCATGAGTGGTCAGAACACTACTCAAAGTAACAGTCAAAATACTCTCTCACCTGTCGATTATATTTCTGATGATTCTGTGATTGCCGTGTTAGTAAGGGTGGTAAGTCTAGAAAAGGCCCATTTTACAGGTGTGGTTGTATTTGTATTTGTATTTGTATTTTGTACTTATACCGCGCAACTATGACCCAACGGGTATCTTGGCGCTCGGACTGTGATGGAGAGAAACTTCTGAACCAACAAGGTGTGTAGCAGCAGTGACAGAAAAAAACGAGGGAAGATAGAAAAACGGATACCGATCAAAGAATGGAAAATTAGGAGGCCATATGCCCCACCCTGGGAAAGAGCCAAGTCTTCAAACTTCGCCTGAAATCCATCAAGGAGTTAGCCTGTCTAATATTCAGAGGGAGTTCATTCCAATGTCGCGGGGCCACTATACTAAAGGCCCTACCTCCCATCCTGGCCTTCTTGATCCTACCAGTGTTTAGCAAGAAGGCATTCGATGAACGGAGAGTCCTTTGAGGTTTGTACCAGGATATTTTCTCCTGTAGAGTGATAGGGCCAAGACCGTGTGCCGCTCTGTAGACAATGCACAGGGATTTAAATTTAACCCTTTCCATCATGGGAAGCCAATGAAGCTCTTGAAGCGCCAGCGTGGTTGAGGAGCCACGTTTCCTATTCAGCGCCAGTTTGGCTGCCATAGACTGGACCCTCTGCAGACTCTGGTAGATGTAAAGAGGAGCTCCTAGATACAGAGAATTGCAGTAGTCCAGCCTACTTAGGATGATACTACGAACCACCAAAGGTCTTTTCTCCACAGGCAGGAGAGGTAGAATCTTCCGTAGGGCTTTCATGAGAGCACAGCACACCCCCACTGTTTTTTTAGCTTGAGAAGCCATCTGTAGATCATTGTCAAACATGACCCCCAGATTCCGCACCGTTGTCACTGGGACAATGGGTTCCACATCTGGGGCCATTCTGAAATCAAAAGGCAAATCTCTTACTCCCGCTGGGGGGCAGTAGATCACCTCAGTTTTGCCTCCGTTGAATTGCAGTGAGTTAGCCCTGAGCCAGTCCGAGGTCTGACGCATACACTTCTGGAAGTCTTCCATAGTCAAAGCGCCTTTGCCCTCCAATGAGAACACTAGTTGGGTATCGTCCGCGTAGTTAATAAGATCGATCCCATACGCTTTGATAATAGGAATTAATAGCTGCAGATAAATGTTGAAAAGGATGGGGCTCATGGCCGATCCCTGAGGGACCCCATGTTCCACCAAGGTCCTACTGGAGGTAAAAGGGGCAAAGAAACCACCTGTTGTCTCCCTGTGAGATAGGATTGTATCCATCTCAAGGCACATCCCTTCACTCCCAAATGCTCCAGCCTATTCAACAGAATTCGGTGGTTTACCGTATCGAATGCGGCTGACATGTCTAAGAGGACCAATACTGACGAAAGGCCTCTGTCAGCCCGCATCCGAAGGTTATCCAACACCGTGACCAGAGCTGTCTCCGTTCCGTGACCTGGTCTAAAGCCAAACTGGCTCTTATCCAGGAGATGGAACTCCTCCAGATACCCAGAGAGAGATCTGCTCACTACCTTTTCAATAATTGTTATAGGAAAAGGCAGCAGGGAGATGGGTCTAAAACTAGCAGGATCTCCTGGGTCCAGAGAGGGCTTCTTTAGCAGTGGTCTAACTACTGCCAGCTTCCAGGTTTCAGGCACCACCCCTTCCTCCAAAGATTGGCAGCATATCTGCCACAGCCGAGGGAGCAGAGCCGAAGCATGCTCTTTCCAGGTCTTGTTGGGTAGGGGGTCTAATGGGGACCCTGACCTCACATTATGTGCGTAGTTGTTAAACAACTCATTAGTGAGAGGTATAAAGTGCTCCAGTGAGGTTACTATCCCTTGTTCTTCCGGAGACATGTGTCCATTATCATTTAGAGGGGAGGGGCCGCACATATTTAGCCCCCCTACAATTTTTGCGATTTTCTCCTCAAAGTGAGAGGCGATTTTATCGCATAGCGCCTGTGACGTGACCACTTTATTTCTCACACTAGTGGGATTAGAGAGGTCTCTAATGATCTTAAAAAGGGCTCTGGTGCTGTTTGGTGCTGACAGAATGGAGTTGATGAAAAAGTCTGCCTTAGCCTTAGCCATCAACTCTTTATACTGAGCTTGTACCTTTTTAAAGGGCACTTTATCCTGCTCAGCATAATGCCTGCGCCATTTCCTTTCTGCCTGTCGACAAGATCTACGTATTATGCTCAGCTCTTCAGTGTACCACGGTGCAGAATGTTTTAATCTGGCCTTCAGGCGTTTCAGAGGTACATGCTGATCTAATACACCGAGGATATAATTCTGATACAGACGATAATTCACGGCCACTGACTCATGAGGATCAAAAGGAGGCAAATTTTGAAAAAGTGGCTCAGCCCTGCTCCTCATAAGTTTTGCCCAGTCTCTCCCATACGATATGTAACAGGAGGCAGTCTAGTGGTTTTTCCGTCAGGTATACAGATCCGAAACTGGACCAGCGAATGGTCGGTCTAGGTCTGAGGTAGAATATTAACCACCTCAGTTTCGTTGAGATCAGCAAACAGGAGATCCAGAGTGTGCCCTCCTTGATGGGTAGGTTGCTGGACCAACTGATGCAGGCTAAGACTCTCACAGGTTTCCCTGAGATCTCTTAGGTGGCCGTCTAAGGTACCATTCTCCCACATGTTGAAATCCCCCAGAAGCAGCATTCTTGAGTGAGTCAGCGACTGGGCCGCAATGACATCCAGGAGCGCTTGGTACTGTGTGTTGCTTCTAGGAGCCACATGGAAATCATCCAAGTTGCCCTGCACTAGAGAGAAGATGCAATCGCTGTCGTAAGGCGTGGCATTTCCATGGGGTGTGCAAAAGCGTTCCCACTAAATCAGATAAGGTTAGGATCAGTC
The DNA here is from genome assembly GCF_964204655.1 of Triturus cristatus. Taxonomy (NCBI): domain Eukaryota; kingdom Metazoa; phylum Chordata; class Amphibia; order Caudata; family Salamandridae; genus Triturus; species Triturus cristatus. The sequence goes on from NC_140590.1 coordinate 286,194,547, forward strand.
ATATGGATGTGCCAGGTAATTCTGACGAAAGTAGGACTGTATTGACAGATTAGCTAATGTGGTTCTCACCATTGACATGCCTTCTATTCATTCTCATACACATGTTAAAGGACTCTTTTGTCAAGCTACTGTGGATGGTAAGGCATTAACTATGATGGAGGAGTCTGGGTCTCCAGTCACCATTTTAGCTGATTTCACTTTTCTCAAATGGTGGCCTGAAGGTGTGAATTTGGTTCCTTCTGACATCTGCCCCACAGCCTTCTATGAGCAAGATATGGAACTGTTGAGGTAATTTGTGACATCCCTTAAGTGTTTAGATAGACAAACTTCCACCGAGGTCTATGTAGCTGTTAAGGGGCGGAACATCATTGGTTGGTTGGATTTAGCCAAGTTAGGGATTTATTTATGTCCAGGGCATGATATTCCAGTTGTTTTAGGTGATGTCCCTGTTTTGGCTATGATACAGAGGCTGGAGTGACGCACTCAATGGTAAATAAGTTTCCTAGTGTGTTCAGTGATGTTATTGGCACTGTTCAGAGCTTTGAACACACTACTAAACTTAAGAGAAACACTTAACCTGTTATTCATAAGGTGCGTCCGGTGCCTTTAAGTATAACACCGGATTTAAAAGTGTAATTGGAAAGACTTACTATTGAGGGTGTCATTGTGCAAACTGCCTCCTCAGAGTGGGTGTCTCCAGTCATTTTGACCAGAAAACGTTCTGGAGATTTAAAATTATGTGTGAATTTAAGATCACTTAATCAAAACAGACTTGTTGATTGCCACCCGCTACCACACATCCAAGAGATGATGGGCAACATTGGAGGTGCTAAATTATTTTCTACTATTGATTTCCATTCCACCTACCACCAGATTCACATCAGTCCAGACTTACAATCATTGACTACATTTGTCACACCAAATGGGGCATTTAAATACTTGAGACTTCAGTTTGGCTTAGGGTTGGCGGCGAGTGTCTTTCAGAAAATGATGGTCACTCTTGTTGGTATTAAGTCAAAGTGCAGGTTTTCCAAGATGATATCTTAAACTGTGGAAGAGCACTTGATTGTTCTTTAGAGAGTTTTTTTTAGATTTCTAGAGGAATGTGGCATGACTGTGAAGTTGGATAAATGCAATTTGTTTGTCCAGCAGGTTGAATACTTGGGCCATACTATTTCGGCAATCGGCATCCAACATAAAGCTTGCAATATCAAAGCCATCAAAATTGCACCTCCCCTGTGGACAAAGATGCTTTGAGGTCCTTTTCAGGACTCTATGAATATTACACACACTTTGTCCCTGGTTATGCTTTCCTAGTTCAACCTTTGCGCTCACTATTAAAAAAGGGAGCAAAGTTTGAGTGGTCTTCACAAGTCAATCAAGCTTTTGAGAGCAATAAAGATCTGGTTATTAAGGCTCCTTCTTTACATCCGTATAACCCCGAAGGCAAGTCTTTCATCACTGTCGATGCCGGCCATAAAGGGATAGGAGCTGTGTTTGGGTAGAATGTGGATGGATGTGAAAACACTGTAGCCTTTGCTTCGCACACTTTATCTCCTGCAGAGGTAAACTATAGCACTTTGAGTGTGAAGCTCTCACTTTTGTTTGGAAATTGAGTGGAAATGGTTTAGGTAAAGCATCTGCACGTTTAGTTAGATTGCTTTCAAAACTTACTAATGCAGCTGACATGGGTGAAGGTGATGGGGAATGTGTTGTTACAATTTTGGATGTTATGGCTGCATGTGGTGGCATAACTTCTGAGACTGAATGGGTATCGGCCACTGCCAAAGATGATATTCTTCAAATGGTCTTCAAGTACACAAGGGCTGGGTGGCCTTCTAGTAAATTGCAATCAGAAGAATGCGTAGGTTTGCACAAATTGCTGCAGAATTGTGCTGTGAAGGTCAGATTTATGTGCAAGGACATTTGCTTGTTCCATCTTTTACCCTATGTGAGCGTATTACTACTATGATTCACGGTGGTCATTTAGACATATTTGCAACTTGCAAAAAATTGAGGCAATTCTTTTGGTGGCCGGGTTTGCACAAGATGGTTTCAACACTTATTGGAAAGTGTCCACAATGCATAATTTAAGACAAGCATTGGGTAACGTCCACCAAACAGCTTCAGCCTGTTCCTCTCTTTTCAGGGCCTTGGGAGAAAGTAGCCATGGATTTTTCAGGTCCTTTCCAATTGTTGCCTGCTAACCAGAAACTTTCAGTTGACTTTTTCTCAAAGTGGATCTACTACTCTTTTGTAAATTCACCCAGTACTGAGTCGACCGTTTAGTTCCTGAAGAGGATTTTGTTAATTGAAGGTTGTCCGCAGTATCTCATTACTGACAATGGCACACATTTTGTGTCAAGGGAGATTAATGATATCATGACAAGTTTGGACATTACTCATTTGCAAGTAGCTCTCTATAGTCCAACCTCAAATGGCCTCATTGAGAGCGCTAATCCCATTCCCAAGGAGGGCATTCAGGCCGCGCATTCAGCTCACTTGGATGTTTCAAAGTTTTTGGAAGATAAGATTTAGAGTTATTTGACAACACCCCATTCCACTACGGAGGTCTCTCCTTGCAGGAGCTTATGCAGTCGGGAACCCAGGGCCAAACTTATTCCTGGTTGGTTGCAGCTGGCTTCAGTATTCAAATTTCCAGATTATGGGAGTAAATTACATGATCAAGCCCTGAGAGATAAAGTGTTGATAAAACAGAATAAACAGAAGGAATGGTATGATTCTAGACACTTGAAGCGAATGCTTTTGTTTTATCAAGAAAACGAATAGAATCCTCAAAGGGCAATCCAAATTCACTTTACCTGTTAAAGTGATCAAAACAGGTAAAGCTTCAGTGTTACTACAAGGGCAAGGGTTGGTGGAACACGGATGGTGTGGTTACTATTTCAGATGTTCAGGCTGAAATATACAAACAGACATATAGGAGCGACATTGTGAAGGACTCCAGCTTCTCCACTGATGTAGTGAGTCCACAAAAAGAAGCTTCTTGTAGGGCCAATTTGAGTAACACTCAGACTGCTTCTAGTCTAGTTCTGTACACACTGAAGGATCTACTCCAAATGGTTACAGGGTCACAAGTATTGGTGTAAGTGATTCATTTTCAGTTAACAATCAGGAAGTTGGAAACCAAGGGAAAATTATTGTACAAAGTTATATAACCACACGCAGGTCAAGATCTGTAAAATTACCTGTTAAGCTACAGGATTTTTAATTGTACTAATGACTACATTTGTTTTTATCATTAGCATTGATAGTTTTTTGTTGTTTTTGTTTATAGGGGAGGGCGATGTGATATGGGCATTCTTATGTATTGCGATATAATATGGGTGTATTTCTTTAATCTCTGCTTTGTTTTTCATTTGGAACATACAGTATGGTGGTTCTGAGAACTGTGAGGCTCCATTCCTTGTCTGTCCTCTGAACCATCCGGATGTCTCCAGTGCCGTGAGTCCTAACCCATGGAATAAAATACTCTTCATTTGACAACGACTTTGTAATGTATTTGGAACAACCTACTACAACCTCATACTTCAGGGATGCATGGAAGGGATCAGCTCACATGAGTGTGGTGTCAGGTTGTGGGAACAGAGATTCGAAGTTATTGCTCTCGGTCCAGTGAGGGCTCTTTGTGAATGTTGCAAGCTCTGAAACATCTCAAGTTGGGACAATGGGGGGAGGAAGTAAATCATGAAGGTAGGTAGTTAGTATTTGGGTTGGCAATTTAGGGAGGAACACCTCATAGGAACTGGGACTTTTAGTCCCTGAATGAGAGTTAGGAGATAAAAATGTAGGTGAGGCAGTAGGGAAGTCAGTAAAGAGGCTAAGGCAGCTGAATGATCCAGGGCCAGAATTGTGTGGTATGAAGGGTTTCCCGAGTCAACAGTTTGAATAATCCCTTCATCTGTGTATTGGGATGGGAGGGAGAAGCTGTACTGCAGTGTATGTGGGTGCTGGATGGTGTAGGAGTGTTGGAGCCATTGTTTACAGAGGTGTGTAAGTAGGAGGTAAGCAGCACTTGCGGCTGTGCAACAGAGGAGACCTTACTGCCATTGAAATGGTATGGGAATAGGTGGCTGAATAATGGCAGAGATTTATCTGTGGACTGAATTATAAACTTTCCATTATTGTATATGAACATGTTAATTAATCCATTAAACAGAGAGAGAAAAGCTATTTTAGCTTGCGGCCACTGCAACTTAAGTTTATTGTGGAAAATGTCAGTCCAAGACGTCATGTTCTGGATGAAAATGATTAGGTCTGTTTTAAACTTCCAATAACATCCACTAAGGTATTTATCAGTGATAAGAGTGTCAGGAAACTCTTCCATGGTTCTGTGTTATAACGTTTTGCAGATGCTGATGTTGTTTTGCAAGCTTCTGCAATGTTAAACCATCTTATCAGAAGAATATGAAAGGCCATCCTGAGCTACAAACCAGGCTCCCTATGGAGCTGTGCCTTTCCTCCATCTTGGCATCAGTTGGGAAGATTGTCAATTGATACTCAATCAGCTCTTCAGCTGCTCTTTTCAGGCAGTGCTGGTTCCACCCAGCTCGAAGAAAGGGAAAGTAATCATATTGTTAAGAGCGCCTTTGGCAGACTGGGCTCCACTGGTGAACGTTCCACCGATTTCGCTGCTACCTGCTGCCTCGATAATGCTGGAAAAACAGTTCAACATCCAATTTTCAGAGTTTCTCGAACAATTTAGGTTGCCACATCTCTCTCTGTTGGGATTCTGACTGTCACAGCACTGAGACAGCACTCCTGGAGGTAGTCGATTCCATTAAGCTGATCTTAGATCAAGGTAAACAATGCAGCCTTGATCTTATTAGATCTTTCTGTGGCGTCTGATATGGTCTCCCACCCCACTTGCCTTCAGAAAATGAGGCACATTGGAGTCGAGGGATCAGATGCTTGAGTGGGTTCATTCCTTTTTAGAAAATAGTGGACAGGCTATGGGGATAGGGCTATACTCTACCACAACTAAGGCTCTTCAACAAGGGGTGCTGCAGGGCTCACTGCTGAGTCCAACTTTAGTTAACATTTATATGCCCCTACCCTTCTCCCCTTGGTGGAATTGTTCAGCATGAAGATAATCTTCCATGCTCATGACAAACAGCTATTCCTTTCATTTGAGAATGAGTCCACAGCAGTGCTTAATTTGTAAAAAACATAGTGCCGGGGCTCTCGACAGGAGGACACTAGAGCTTGCACCATCCGTTGCCCCTGGCAGCACTGCCAATGACAGCACCAACACACTACAAATTATCACACTCTTAAAAGTGTGACCATTCATACTATTACCGACCCCCAAAGCTATAAGAATGGCTTTGGAGGCAAATACTAATAACTGGAAATTGAAATGGAAATAATAAACGGAAGTTGTAGTGCTCGTACCTAAATTGGCAGACACCACTACCATGTGGCAGACAGTCATAAGCCCCGGTGCTGGCAATTAAGTAAAGCACCAGCACAAATTAAGCACTGGTCCACAGCCTCCCAGGAGTCTTTTAAACGCATTCTCGAGTCGGTTCTCAAATGGATGCAGGCCAGCAACCTTCGATGCAACTCTGACAAAGAAGAGATTTCCTGTTTGTGTGTCCCCCGTATCTAAGGTGGGGGTGGGATGCCTGCTGGCCAGCTTCCATGCCACCTCCCTCGCTCCTGTTTCTGTGGCTAGTAATTTAGGAGTTACGCTAGACTGGTAGCTCTCTTTTCAGCCTCAGATGTCCACTGTGGTGGGCTCATGTTTTGTGATGATGCAGACACACAATGGCGGCTGGACCCCTAAATAGTTGGTGAGGCATCCACCGACCAGCAATGTCTGGTCAGTGCCAAGGCTGTTCATGGCACATTATAAACAGAGTTTAAAACAAACCACAAATGAAAAATCTGGCATTGAGGCTGATGGCAGTGCGAGTGCATCAGTGGGTTAACAATAATAAATTAAAATAAAATTGTACTCACCCACTTTTATGAGCTGGCTCGCCTCCAGTCCTCCTTCTTCAGTCCCTGGGTGCTGAACTGCAGGCTGCAGCAGTTCTCCACACCAATAGCAATGCTGCTCTCATGCTGCTGCAAATGTTAGCAGCATGAGAGCAGCACCAGGATTGGCTAGAGCAAGCTTTCTCAATGCTCCAGCAGGCACTGAGGATCTGTGCCTGTTCACCTAGCTTTTTGAGACAGGTGGGTGGAGAGTTTGCACTGGGCATGTCAGGCTGGCCGTAGCAAGTCAGCCAGCCAAAATTAAATGCGCAGTCTAAACTAGTGGAATGAGCACCACTTTCCTGCTGCCAGTCAGCAGTAATGACCAGCCCCCAAAATAAAATGGTAATAAATTCATTTTATTACCATTATATTTTTCACCTTTTGCGGTGCTGGCAGCAGGGGGGCAATGCTCCACTGCCCTAATAGGTGGACCGTCTCTTGCCACCACAATCCAGACTGAACTATGCAAATGTTTTGTACCTGGGTTTACAAGCCAGTCTTTTCAATTGGCTACAGACAGTAAAGAATGCAGATGCTTGCTTGCCGTTAAAAATTCCACTCCGCACACATATCTCTCCCCACCTAAATGCTTTGCATTGGCTGCCTAGTAAGAAAATTATTTTGTGTAAGACATTTGTACTTGTCAAGCTTTTTATGGTTGTGGTTCCCAATATCTATCAGATGGAATCATACATTACCACCCACCCGTGCATTACGTTCATCTGATGCTCTTCTTGCAGTAACTCCTAAAATCAAACGGACCAGGATAGATCATTCATCCATCCATTTATTCGTTCATTCATTCATTCATTCATGCTTTGGTTACCTTGAATAAGTTTGCTCCCACTTTCTCAAGCCTGATCGACATGGTTGAAGAGTAGATGAGGATCTCAGTGTTGTAGTGGAGTATCAGTGTTTGGTTGCAAGAGAGGATTGAGGAAGAGTGCCAAGCTGCTCTCGAGGGAAGCTCCTCTGATATTGCCTCACAGGAATTTGCCACAGCACACACTGGAGCTTGCAGAAAGAGGATGCGTGGTTGGAGATGGTTCATTGTGAAGGCTTCACAGCGCTGGGGCTACCAGACCAGAGGGTGGCACCTCTGGAAGCTGAAGTTCCTAGTGGAGACAGGTGCGACCTAGTCGGTGACCAGAAACAGAGGAGTGGACATAGAAGCCACCACAGCACTGATCAAGTGCTCTGGAGTCAGAAACAGCAAACATAGCCCACCTTCACATGGGATCCCACAGATGCAGAGGTGACATGGGGGGCTCTCCAACCAAATCAGGCAGGTCCAAACTTAAACAATTCCTAGGTGGGACAGAGAACAGCAAAAAGTAGTCAAAAATCTGGGTGGATGAGCATTAGGTGAGCATTGAAAGTGATGGAATTAAAAGCTTGTTTTCAGGGCCGGACTGGGAACCAAAACCAGCTCTGGCAAAGTGCTCGGCCTGCCCCCCGTGGTTTGGGGGTCCCGCCGAGCTCTTTGCCAGGGCCGGTTTTCGGCCGATTATGTTACAGGGACGATTTTGCAGCTATGCTGCAAAAACGGCCGTGTAACAAAAACGGCCCCCAGTGGCCCAAAACCGGCCCCCACCCATGCGGCACACCGGGGGGATTGCTTGTGTCAGTAACTGAGCCATTTAGTTCTTCCTCGATTTCTATTAGTTAGCCTTTTAGTCCTTCTTTCATTTTCCTGAATGCAAGACAACTGTTATAAATTGGATCTCTAGTTGGCAGAGGTATGCACTAGTCAGGGTAAGTCACAACACAACCTAAATTATCCTGAGTTCACCCTCTGGTAGTTTGGCACAGAGCAAGCAGGCTTAACTTAGAAGGCAATGTGGAAAGTATTTGGGCAATAACTCATGCAGTAACACAGTGAAAACACCAAAAAAAAGACTCTGCAACAGTTTAGAAAAATAGAGTATGACTTTATTTAAAACAAGACCAAAATGACATAAATCCAATGGGCCCGATTCACAGAACTAACTTAAGACAAAATCCTAAACTTACTACCATTTTGGTATTCACAGAAGTTAGGAGTCCTAACTTTAGGACTCCTAAATGCTTTCTGTGAATACCGAATGTCTTAAAGTTAGGATTTTTCTCAGTTTAGGAGTAGTAAAGTTAGGACTCCTAACTTTAGGACTCCTAAACTGAGAAAAATCCTAACTTTAACACTTTCGGTATTCACAGAAGGCATTTAGGAGTCCTAAAGTTAGGACTCCTAACTTCTGTGAATACCGAAATGAGTAAGTGCCTTCTGTGAATACCAAAATGAGTAAGTGCCTTCTGTGAATACCAAAATGGTAGTAAGTTTAGGATTTTATATTAAGTTAGTTCTGTGAATCGGGCCCATCATGTATGTAGAAGCTGAAATATTGAGTTTTGAAGAACTAAATGCAGTAAAGTGCTTAGAAGTAAGTAGCGCTAAGAAGGTTACTTTAAGTTGCACTGGACAGAGGCAGAGTCAACGTTTAGGCCAACCACGATGCAGCACTGGCTGGCTACAGGACCCATGCAGGCCCTGGTAAACACAGTACCCTTGGTGGTCACAAGCAGAGAGATGCAGTAATCTTCTCTATGCAGTAAAGGGGATGCGTCATTTCCAAAGAAGGGTGTCGGATTTGAGAGCTGTCCAGCGATGCATCAGTTCCTGCCACACAGGCGAGGGGATGCATCGATCTCACCAAGCTACAGCGGCGGCAATACGCTGTCCGTTGTGTCAATCTCTGAAGGCAAAACATAGGTTCTGAAGCGATGTGCTGATTTTACTCCCACAACTGGGTTAATACACCACTTCTGTCTTGCAAGTCTTTGGGCCACTTTTAGTGAGCTAGGCACAGGAGCAGGGTCAGATACGTTTATATCCCTGAGTCTCAAGCAACAGGAGGCAAGCTAACAGCCTTTGGAGATCACTTGGAAGAATGCAGAGTCTAGAGTCAGAGAGCAGCAGGCAGCAAAGCAACAAACAGAAAAGCAGGCCTTCCAGATCAGCTGTCCAGTTGAGTCATTTGAGCAGCACAGCAGTTCTTGTGACAAAGGTTCAGGTGTCGGTCCAGAATTGTCTGATTTACTTTGGTCAGAAACCCAGAACTTTCACCGAAATTCACCTTTGAAGTGGGGGAGGCATCAAAAAATGATTTTGAAGTGCACCAGTATCCATTTCGACCCAGTCCAGTCTTCCAGGGTGTGTGTGTGTGCGTGCGTGTTTCCATTCGTATGTGCGTGCGTGCATGTGTGTGTGTGTGTATGTGTGTGGTGGGGGTAATCAGTCCTTTGTGTTGGGTCAGGCCACTACCCTTTGAAGTGTAAGTGTGAGCTCCTTCTTGCCCAGGAAGGGCCATCAGAATGCAGATGTATGTAGATGGGTACTCAGCCACACCTAGCCTTCCTGTGTTTGTGGCTGTCTGGAGGGAATGCACAACGTATAACTGTCACCTAGCTCAGGTGTTTATTAGAGTCAGGCTGAAAGGCACATAGAGCTGTAAGAGCAGAGAAATGCCCAGTTTCTAAAAGTGCAACCACAAGGGGGGTTAGGCCCGAAGGACAGGGTCAGCAGGGCCATAATCATTAAAAGAATACAAGGAGAACCTGACACCTTTGTCAATTACCAAGCTACATCTTTAGAGCAACGACCAAACACAATTCCTTTCATTAACCTTTTTTCTTTTGTTATATTAATCAAAGATATTTTTTAAAGCAATGTGCCAATGTCTGACAAGAACACACTACTTCTTCACTCCAGAAGCATGTACATTCAACAATTAACAAAACATTAGATAACAATAAAATGTGACATCACTACATAAAACAGTAATACAAGAAATGCATGCATCACATTTTGTTTGAAAAAACAATATAAACAGTGCCGATGAGGCAAACAATTACTCGACCTCATAGTTTTGTTTGTTTAAGTGAAATTAAAAACCACTCCCACTCTCCAATTAGTTACCAAAGTGTATTAAAAATATTCCCACCAAGCGGTAAATTACCTGATGGATGTTGTTCTCACCACCAGGATCGCTTTTATATGGGCATTCAGGAAAATTTAATTAATCCTATGCGGGCAAAAAATGAATGAAACTCTCAGTTATTCGTCTGAAATGACGCTGCTGTCAAGCAAGATTTTATACTCTTCTCGACACGTATCTGCATCGATGCAGGGACACTTTTATTAATCTCTTTCAGCTAGTTTACACAGGCAACCAGTTTCTAAAAGTGGCATTTCTAAAATAGTAACGTTAAATCCAACTTTACGAATAAAGAGGATTTACCTTTACCATTCCAAAAATATGAAACATGATGCAACTACTACTTTCTACTGAGGAATTACAGCTTAAAAGGGAATTAGGAATTCCCAATTCTAGCCTGTGAGAGGAGTAGGCCTCACAGTAGTTAAAAATGAAATAGGCTGTTGGTCACTACCCAGACATGTAAAACATACAAGTACATGTCCTGCCTTTTAGTTACACAGCGCCATGCCCTTAGGAATTCCTAGGGCCTACCCTAGGGGTGACTTAGGTGTAATAAAAGGGAAGTTTAAGGCTTGGCGAGATGTTTTAAATGTCAAGTCGAAGTGGCAGTATACTACACACACAGACCCTGCAATGGCAGGCCTGAGACAGGTTTGAAAGGCTACTTGTGTGGGTGCCAGAATCATTGCTGCAGGCCCACTAGTAGCATTTCATTAATAAGCCCTGTGAATATGGTATACCACTTTACAAGGGACTTACATGTACAATAAATATACCAAACAGATGTATGTCAATCATAACATGTTTAGGGTAGAGAACACATGCACTTTAACACTGGTAAGCAGTGGTAAAGTGCGCAGACTCCTAAAATCAGCAGAAACAAGGTCCGAAAATTTGAGGGAGTCAGGCAAAAAGTTGGGGGAAGACCACCATAAGGCTGTCAGGTCTAACATGTGTCACCATCAGCTGAAAGTGGGTAGAGCTACTATCCCCTTGGGATCTCTCTCTTACTAAGGCAGAAGAATCTGGAGAGACCGTCAGCATTGGAGTGGTCAGTCCTTGGGCGATGCTCCATCATAATGTTCATTCCCTGTAGGGAGCTGGACCACTCAAGTTTGGGAGTTTCACACCTCATCTGCATGAGCTATCTGAGGAGCCTGTGGTCTGTCTGAACCAGGAAGTGAGTTCCAAATAGGTATAGTCTCAACTTCTTCAGCACCCGGACCACAGCAAAAGCTACTCTTTCAATAGCACTCAACCTCTGTTCCTGTGGAAGTAATGTCCTGCTAATTAAGGCTTCTAGTAGGTCTAGGCCCTCCTCAAAGACTGCCCCATCCACCTGCACAATGAACTCCTTGAAGAAATCAGGGGTCCGAGCACAGGTGCTGTGCAAATGGCTTCCTTGAGAGAATCAAAGACATTCTGACAAGCTTCTGTCTGGACCACCAATCTAGGCGGCTTCTTAGAAGTCAGCTCAGTTAAGGGGGCAACAATAGTGCCATATCCCTTAACAAATCTATGGTAATAGCCAGTAAGGCCTAGAAAAGAAACTTGCTTCTGCAAGGTTTAAGGTGGTTCCCAGGACATGATGGTTTCAATCTTGACCTGGAGGGGCTGCACCTTGCCTTCACCTACCAGGTGTCCCCAATACACCACAGAACTCTGCCCACTATGGCAGTTACTGGCCTTGATGATCATTCTTGCCTGTTGCAGGGTTTGAAGCACCTCCTGGAGGTGATGCAGGTATTCCTCCCAGCTGAAACTGTAGACAGCAATGTTGTCTAAGTAGGAGGCACAGAAAGCTTCCTTACCAGCCAGGACCCCATTAACCAACTGTTGGAAGGTAGCAGGGGCATTCTTCAATCCAAAGGGCATCACCCGGAATTGGTAATGTCAATTGGTTTGACAATGCTGACATCTCTTTCGCTCCCTCAGTTAAGGCGATCTGACAGTGCACTGATGTCAAATGTACTGAGGAATTTGGCATGCCCAACCGATCAATTAGCTCATCAGTTTAGGGAATCGGGTGTGCATCAGTCTTGGTGATGGAATTGACACCTCAATAGTTCACACCGAACCGGAGTTCTGGTTTGGTGCCTGGTAGGGCCCCCTTTGGTACCAATTCCACTGGAGTCGACCAGGGACTGTCAGAGCGCTCAATCACCCCTAAAGCTAACATCTTGGAGACTTCCTCCTTAATGCTGGCTCTCACACCATCTGACAATCTGTAAATTTTGTTCTTTACAGGGAGACGGTCTCCTGTGTGAACATCATGGACACACAGATGTGTAAGTCCATGGGTGACTGAGAACAGAAGGGAGAACTCTCCCAGCAACTGGTAACTTTCACTTCAATGCTCTGGGGTCAAGGTGGAAGAGAGAGTGACAACCTCCACTGACACATCGTATTCCTGTGCAGAGAGGAGTTCTGAGGGGTCTGGAGGTCCACCAGGTAGGTGGCCTCCCCCTGGGGTGCTTCCTGGGACCTTGCTCCCACCCTTCTTTGACAAGGCTTAGAGGTCCCGTAATAGAGTGTCCATAGAGGAATTTTTAGGGGCTGAACCCTACTTCTTTCTGTGGCACCTCCCTGTAGGCAAAGAGAATGCATGGCAAGAACACATCCCACTTAAGCCTCGTGGGCTCAGACAGGCCCATAATCATGCCCTTCAAGGTCTTGTTGAATCTTTCAACCAGACCATTGGTTTGCGGGTGGTTGGGTGTGGTGAGCTTGTAAGTTACACCACACTCATTCCACATGGATTTCATGTACGCTGACATGAAGTGAGTGCCTCGGTCTCACACTATCTCCTTGGGGAACCCAACTTGGGTAAAGCTCCCAATCAGAGCTCTTGGCACCATGGGTGCAGTCACTGTCTTCAGAGGGATAGCCTCTGGGTAGCAGGTGGCATGGTCCATCAAGACCAGGACAAACCTGTTTCCCAGGGCTTTCTTGGGGTACAAAGGTCCAATTATGCCAATGCCCACTCTTTCAAAGATCTTGTCTTGCTCCAAATGTCCTACCAGAGGAATGTCATGAGCCAACCCGGTAGGAAGGACCACAAACACTAGAGGACCACCTGCACAGGGGCTGCCCCGGAACCTCAGGCTCACTATAAAGGAGATTTTCCTCCCAGTAGATCCGGTGATCCCCAGAGGCTTCACCTGCTACATGCTGCATCAAGAGTAGGACACTCTTTCTGTACTTGGCAGAATTCCTCCCTGGTGGGACCACCCTCAAGCTGCCAACTGGACACCTCCTCCTCAGGGACCCTGTCAACCTCAACTGTGGTAACATCAGGGACCGGTTTCCTGTGCCCCTTTCCTTGGCAGCTGTCTGTTCCATTGTTCCAGGCTCCCTTGACTCCCTTTCCGGGTAGCCATGGCTCGTTTGGTCACGCATATCCATTCAGGCAATCCCATCATCTCCAAATGAGAGCTGAGTTCTGACTCCCTTCAAGCAGTATGCTCCAGGTCATTGCATAACAGACAATCTACAGGCATGGCAGTGCTAAAAGCAACTGTCAGAGAACATGGGGCTCCCCCTCCCCCACTCAAAGGGAACCAGCACCATCCTTAGATGGCTCTCACGATTGTCGGCAACAACGACTTGGTCTAATATGTTCGGTAGGATCTGCTCTGCTGACACTTGACAGTTGTCATGTTGCCTCCTGTGTCATGCAGAGCCTCCACCCGCTGCCCATTAATGTTGACCCACTGCCTATACTTGGAAGTATTGGAAGACTTGTGGGATTTCAGTACGATTTCTCTATCCTCTAGGGAAACTACTCTCATCTTTGTCTGTCCCCCAAAACGACCTGGGACTATCTCTTCCCCGAGTGGTGCACTTACAAACCCAGGTGTCTGCCCATCAGTGGGGGGTTGTACCCGCTTGGGACATTTCGAGTCCCATACTTGTAGCACTGTACATAAGAGTACAAACTTCCATGTCTTATGGTCAAAGAAAACCTTCTTTTTAGAATCAGACTTGGACTGGTTACTACAACTCCTTTGGAAATTATTTTGGAGGCCTTTTGAGAACTCCGTTTTAAAAGTTTTTCTCCCCCCTCTTTCTTCTGTTGGGAACCCTGACCACCTTTGTGGGTGTCACTCCAGATACCTTTTTGGACACTCTGGTGCTAGCCCAGAGGTCCGCCTCCTCAGCAAGCTTCCTTGGGTCAGTCAACTTACTGTCAGCTAGGTGTTGGCGCAACCCTACAGAACAGACACTGAACATCTGCTCTCTCATGATTAAATGATACAATCCATTATAATAACTAACTTTGCTGTCCCTCACCCAGCCACTCAGTGCCTTATTGGAGTAATCAATAAAATCTACCCAGGATTGGTTGGGGAGCTTCTGGCTGTCCCTAAATCTTTGGTGATACTTTTTGGGAGTCCCCTTACATTTGGCAATCGAAATAGCTTAATTTGAGTGTACTTGGTTTGGTCCCCAACCTCTAATATCAGAAGTGTGTCCATCCTAAGTGTAGGAATGTGTTTCCACAGACCACTCCCCCCCAACCCTGTGTACCATGAGTGCATCCTCATAAGCAAAAAAACATTTATCAATGTAATCCCCCACCATATAATTGGGCATCAGATCCTTGGGTATAAGTAACATTTTATCTCCATCAGGTACTGCATTCGTGCTGCCACCATCACTGCTGGAATCAAACTGCCTGCCCTTGAAATCCAGTTCCTTCATACTCAGTTCATCAGCCAACAAAGTTGCTTCTCTGCTAAGGCCCTGTCAACCTCAGACTGTTTGGCTTCCCTCTCAGCCTTTTTCTCCTCAGCCTCTATCTTTAGATTCACCAACTGCAGCTTGAAATCTCCCTCATACCTCGTCTCCCTCAGCTCCTCTGGGGAGAAGCCATAGGAAGAGACACTACTTACTGCTCTCCCAGAGGCTGAAATCCACAGGTTTCCCCTCAACTGATTAAGGTAGCTCCTAAGAAGAGCCCATCTCAGGCGCCTCTATTATTTTCTTGGGAGCAGGACTCTTTCCAGGCCCTCAGGGCCTTCTGGAACTCTACCTTCCTGGTGCCTCCTGGGGCACATATTGCCATCTCTTTGCAGAAGACTTTCAACTGAACCACTGTATAAACATCCGGCTTGGCAAGTTCAAACTCCATGGCTCCACTTGCAGAACCAGCCATTGACATGATGTACGGGATTGATCAAAAATGAAAATGAAGAAAAATTCAAAATGGTCTTGTGGATTGGTAGTGTACACATAGCTATTGTATGGCACTGCACAAACACAATTCCAATCCTCACCGCTGATCCGCAATGTTAGAAATTGGGTCTCTAGTTGGCAGAGGTATGAACCCTGTCCAAGTAGGGAAAACAATCTTATTCAGGGTAAGTCACAACACAACGTAAACTATCCTGTGCTCATCCTCTGGTAGCTTGGCGCAGAGCAGGCAGGCTTAACTTAGAAGGCAATGTGTAAAGTTGTACAATAACTCATATAGTAACACAGTGAAAACACCACAAAAAGACTCCACGACAGTCTAGAAAAATAAAGTATATAATTAAAGCATAAGTAAATAAAACAAGAACAAAACGACAAAAATAAAATGCATAGAAGTGAGCCATTTGAAAGTCAAGAGGGGAAGGAGGCAGGGTGGCCAACTTTTGCCTCTCTGCATGAAACCTCTGCATGAAACCACTGGCAGGCTGGGTGTGCCACAGGGTGGACATTCTGGGGTTCCCCATGGTTTCGGCAGAGTCAGGGAAGATCTTGCTGTATACGGAAAACGCCCTGGTGTACTTGACTGATCTGGAACAGTCGGTCCCAGCGAAGTTGTCGGTGCTTCGCTCCTTAGAGGCCTATTTGCGGTTCAGTGTTAACCATGATAAATCTATTGTTTTTCAGTTGGGTTGCTGGGAGGGCCTGGACCCAGCTGTGTGGGGCCTCAGGGTCATGTCAGCTGGCTTTAAATTTCTAAGTATTGAGATTTCTTTGGACTGCACACAATTTCTGGAGAGGAGCATCCAGCGGGTCATGATGGAGTCGCACAGATGTGGCGCACTGTCGCAACCCCCCCCCCCCCCCTCCCCCCCCTCCGATGATCATAAGCATGGCAGCCCTGTACAAAATGATCATCTGGCCAAGCTGCTTTACGTTCTACAGAACACATCATACTCAGTCCCTGACCTTTATTTCGATAAGTCACTTCGTATTGTGTTGTTGGGATGGTGCCGCCCCAAGGATAGCTTTGAGGAAACTACACAGATCTTTTTTTTTTTTAAACTCTGTTTATTGACAGTTTGCTAAAAGACAGACAGATAGCATATAGGTGCACTGACATTTCAATAGAGTAAATAAGCATCACACCTTCCAGTATATCCCACAAAGCTCACCCCACATGTACCATCTCAGTCGATGTTTGTGAGGGATAAAGATGGGCCTGAATGCGGCCCCACCAGCCCGAAGAATTGAAATAATTACAAATATTGCCCCTTCAAGCATTTCATTTTTGGGGACAAACTCGTCCTTTATACACCAACCTCTCAGCTAATATACACCAATCCATATCGCGCTTCCATACCCACAACCGGTTCAGATGCTCTTCCCCCCATAATCTTGCAAAATTACATTTAGCAACCATTAGTCCCAATGTCCACCATATTTGTGCCATGCGATTCAGATTCATTCAACTCCAGACAATGAGGAAAAACCATTTTGCAGAGGCGTACATTGAGCCCCCGATCACCTCACACATACATGCCAACAACACAGCCCAAAAACCTTGTAGCGCAGGGCAATTCCACCCAATATGGTAGAAAGTGTCCTGTTGCCCACGCCAACAACTCTCTGTCCTCACCCTACCAATCTTAAGCAGTGTAGTTTGGGATTAATAGGACCGATTTAGGGGCATATTATCAAGAAAGGGCGTTAAAATTATCGCCGCTTTAGCGGCAGAATACTGCTGCTAAAGCGGCGATAATGGGCTTGATAATATGCCGTTGAGAATTCCCATAGAAGCCCATGTTCTGGTGTCAACATGGGCTTCTATTGGAATTCTCTGCGGCATATTATCAAGCCCATTATCGCTGCTTTAGCGGCAGTTTTCTGCCGCTAAAGCTGCGATAATTTTAACGCCGTGCTTGATAATATGCCCCCCATTATTTTTAATTGCACCAATCGGAAACCTGCCCATATGGCCACCTCCCTTGAGGACACCAAAGCCTCTGCCCAGTCATCATCCTCCAGCTCCTCAAGGTCTTGGGCCAGTTTCTCCCTCAAGTGTTTCAGTACATCAGTGTGTTGTTGAGTAGCTTTTTATATATAAGAAGTTCCCTTTACGGGACATTTGCTAATCTAAGAGGTGATCTTTTAGGGGCAAAGACTCGGTTAGCACCGTTCCCCTTGACAATACTTCCCTGAGTGTAACCGTTCCTGTATTTAGCAGTAAATCTCAGTGGGAGCTAGATTATAATTGCGTTGAAGGTCCGCCCAAGAGATGACGTCCCCATGAGCCCAAAGGTCTCCTACTCAGGAAATGCCAATTAAGTCCCATTTATCAAATTCTGGCTGCATTACCAGGGTGCCTAATGCCACAGTATCCCATATAGGAGTACCTTGTGGGATTTTACCTTGCCATCCCAGGACCTTCAGAGCTTTATGCCAGAGAGTAACCACAGTGGCCGTGGGGCCAAGAAGGGAAGTGTTCCGAGGGGTGCCATAGATGGCCATAAGGTAACCTGAAGGTTGCATAATGAATCTATCCATTCAAAATGCAGGTTTGTCTGGGGGGAAATAGATCCAACTGTTGGTGGTAAGTTGCACTGCCCATTAGTACTTCTGGATGTGAGTCAGAGTTATTACCCCATCATACCATCTCCTGGTTAGTTTGTGTAATGCAATCCTGGCTGGGCCCTCATCCCAGAGCACCGTTCAAGATCCCTTTCGATGGCCTAGGAATTATGCACCAGGTAGGGTGTGTTTTGTAGAAAGTAAAGAAAATGGGGAAGGGACATAATTGTAAAAAGGACAGCTCTGCCAAGAGGAGACAAGGCAAGGTCAGGGGTCTCCAGTGCTTAGCATCTTGCCTCAGTCTATTCAGCAGTAGTGAGAGGTTTTTGGTGTAAAATAGCTCAGGAACCGTGGAGGTATATATGCCCAGATATTTATAGTGTAGCCCGAGTAGTGGCCAAAGTTGGTAATGATCTTCCTGAGCCTACCGAGTGTATAACAGGATGTTATCTACATACAATGATATTCAGTCTTTCTAGTTATCATTCAATTATGGACCACGGACAAGTGGGTCCTGTCTGATCAGGGCAAACATCAGTGGCGACAGAGAGCCACCCTGACGGATGCCATGCTAAAGGCTAAAAAGCCAGGACAGCCATCCATATACCCTTACCTGGGCCAATGGGCCCGTGTAAAGTAGTCTCACCCACCTAATGAAGCAAGTGATAAAACCCAGTGACACTATACAGATCTGTGTATAATGGGGGACTGGTCCTCCTGGACAATAGGGCCTATTATAGGGCAGCCCTAAATGAATGGGTCCTTACCCGCATAGTGAACTGGCATACGAGAATGACCGCATGGATATGGGAAGCCAGACATATCTCTGCTATGTCTATAGGAGGAGGCACAGGCTGCACTTGCCTGGCCTGCCTAGGACCATGATGAAGGCCTGGGATGAAGTTACCAGTGCCATGGGTTGGAAGGGCAAGATTACCCTATCCGCCCACTTTTGAAAGGTACAGTGTTGCTGGAGAGTTGAAGGCTAGCTGGTTTTTGCAACAGATTGGGATTGAGACCCTGGGACATGGAGAGTGGGGAGATTAAGTCCTTTGCGATCCTACACGAGGAATATGCTCTTGCTGAGTCCCAATGGTTTAAATACTTGCAACTTACACATGCTCTCCGGGGAGAACACGTCCTGGGTTTAGACCTCCCACCATCCTCCCCACTGGGGACACGGGTATTGGGGGAAGCGATGGTCCACAAGGAGGACTAAATAACACACCAGATCATCTGTGGCGTGTGAGAGAGAAATGGGAAAGGGACGTTGGGGCCCTGGAGAACGTTTGACTGAGAGGCTGGAACTCCAGGAGGAGTGCATACTGTTGTACTGTTACCTCTGTCAGGCCATGTCGGGCTGATGAGACACGCAGTCCTTCACGAGCACAGGGGACCATGAGAATGGCAGTGGGCTGCTACAGTTGCAATGTCCATTTCCCTAAAGGTGGCCAGCCTGCCAGTGTAGCCGCATCTGCCATTGCTGGGGATATCCAAAGGGGGAGGCACCCTCACCATCTCCATACCCTACCAGTTTCTCCTTCCCAGAGTCCTCAGGTTCTGCTGAGACTATACACATTACATTTGTTTAAAATGTAATTGAAATAGGCTCAGCGGGGATGGCTAGCGCTATGAAGCCCAATTCGGCTAGCCATGCGCTCAACAAAAGCCGTTAATAATAATAATAATGTCAGGATCTCTAGGATGGTATGTACCTCTCAATCCAGGGAAGCTGACTCCTCATTAAAGTGTGTGGGACCTTCTGAATCCAACATGGCGGCCTAATCTTCAGTGATGTAATTTCCTTCTATTTACCTCCATCGTGAGGCCAATTTCGAAAGGCACTTTCTGTTTTGGTACTACCTGGTGTTGACAACAACATGGCTACTGGAAGGGGTCTCTGGCAGACAAGAACTGTGAAAACCTGGGCATCTACTTCAAATCGCATCCAAAGACTCTCCACTAGGCATCAGCTTTGTGACATTGGGTTTTTACATATTACACTGGGGGCACACCCGAAAGGGAGGTAAACAGGATGCCAAAACAATTCTAGTATATCCACTGTTGGGTTGCTAGAAACCCCTGCTTTATATTTGCAGACATCTGCATCTGGATTTATTGAAGGAATAGTGACTTCTCCAAATTGGATTTTAGTTTTAGATGTAGAAGGATACTATAGCACACCCCTAGCCTCCAGTAAATGTAAATGTAAATGTAAATGTAAATGTAAATGTCAAGGTACTTATAGAGCGCACTGTCACCAGACAGCCACCTTGCGGTGTCGCCTTTGCGGTTTCCTGGCGCTGATACTCATACCGCTGTGGAACCCCTCCTGGCTTTCCCTGTGAAGTGTACACTCCTGGGCACCCCCAGGGTGAAGCCAGGCATCCTTAGCGCTGTTGGGGCCGGTGTGGAGGCTAAGCAAGCTATTGCCCAGAGTTGCAGCGTGGGGCCCGTGATTAGAATAGGTACCGAGGCGAGAATAGACAGGTCCGAGGAAATTGAGCCCGAGCCCCGCCAAGGCAGGAATCGAACCCTGGTCCCTGGCCAGAACTCTGCTTCAGGGTCTGCCACTCTAACCATTGAGCCACACTCCTCCAGTAGCGTAGCAAGGGAGTGTTGGGGTGCGGTGTGCCCCGGGCGGCATGGGTTTTGGGGGTGGCGCCTCGCCCCGCTCTTACCTGCTGTCTTCAATGCGGCCGCAACAGGGCGGCAAATGCAGGGACCACCACAGGTTACCACATAGCTAGCTACGCCACTGCAATCCCCAGAGACCATGTTTAGTGTGGCTGAAGAATTTTGAAAATGCCCAAAGTAGGTAGGATTGGCTCTGTAAATGTTTCCCTCATTTGTTACTGTGTGCCCAGGAGTCATTCCTACTAATTAGTTCATGCCAGGCATAAATGTGGCACTTCCAGGGACCCACTTCAGAACACTCCTGGACCTGACGAAGATCAGAAGAGGACTGAACCTGCTGCCTGCAACCCGAGAAGGGCCCTGGAGGACTGGACCTGCTCTCTCGTGTGTACCCAGAACAAAGAAATGGACTCCAGGGGTCATATGTCTGACCTTCTGTTAGAGCTACAGGAACACAATAAACTGCGAGAAGCCTGTTCCTGGAAATGCCCAGCTGACCAGTGGCAATTGGACCTGGACCAGACCCTGCTGTTTGGTCTCTGCCTCACACCCAGTGAGTCTCCCAGGGAGCTGTAAAAGTGTACACTTGTGCTGGATAGGGACTTAAAGGACGGAAGTGAGAAGGTAAATTCTTTGACCAAAACAAACCTAGTTGGTGTATCGGATCGACACTCCATCAAGGTCAGCGTCAAATTGTGCAGAGCTTCAGTCTACCACAATCATTGAATATCATTGGCACTTTATGCTTCTTGGTGCTCTTCTTCTCAAATCTACAAAATCATACCTCCCATTCCCCTTATGGATTTTTGTGATTTTGTTTCTTAAATTTTACACCATTTTCCTAATTCAGTTTGGGATTTTTATTGTGTTGCATTTCATCTTTATTACTGTTTCGATACAGTATAAATACGTTACATATTGCCCTAAGTCAAGCATGTCTGCTCTGTGCCATAGCTACCAAGGGATTGAACTTGGGTTAATTTAGTGTCTTGAGGGTTCATCCTGACAAGGGCTGTGATTTTTCTCTGTGGTAGATAGTCACCCACCACAAATAATAATCCACTTTAATACATTGGTGTTCAGCGGTGGGACCTAGGACTTTTGTTTTGCCATACCACTAAATAAATGAAATGAAAATCAAAAATCCCTCTTCAGTGACTTTTAGATTTTTAATATGGTTTACGATTTATAATTGGAGCAACATGGAGAACCTCAACATGGCAGAGCTGTGCAAAATGTCCAAGGACAGAGGGATAAGGCTTAGCAGAGAGCCAAAGTAGGAGCAGAAACATATTGCCCTAAGAGCATGAGCGGAAGTATGCATGCTGCATTGTGCCCCAACAGGAGCAAGTGGGTGAGGAAGAAGAGGAGGAAGTGGGTGAAGAAATCTAAGATGACTTTGAGAAGGTCTTAATTGCTGCTCTTAAGCCTCTTAAAAAAAAAGCACTAGCCGACCCAACCACCCTCTCCAATTTACGGCCAATATCCCTGCTCCCCGCTCTATCCAAAATGACTGAGAAGTTCGTAAATTACCAGCTCACGAGTTTCTTGGAAGACAATAACATTCTGCATTCCAATCAGTCAGGGTTCAGATCTAATCACTCCACTGAATCTGCCCTGCTGTATACAGCAGAAACCCTTCGGATGGCCTTGGACCGGGGTAAGAAAGCGGTATTAATCCTACTTGACCTGTCGGCAGCCTTTGATACGGTCTCTCATAACATCCTTCTGAACCGTCTGGCTGCCGCAGGAGTAGGTGGGGTGGTTCTGGCCTGGCTAAAAAACTTTCTTACAAACAGACAACAAATCACAGTGCTTGGTAATTTTCAATCGGAGGCCAGACCTCTTAGCTCTGGAGTTCCTCAGGGATCAAGTTTGAGTCCACTGCTCTTCAACTTGTATATGGTCCCCCTGATGAAACTAATTACAAGCTTCCAGATTAGTAGTGTTTCGTATGCTGATGATACTCAGCTTATTTTAGTACTAGATGGTGACCAATTAGATAGTGAGGACAATCTCAGACAGTGCCTAGCTGCTACTTTTCATTGGATGGCGGACAATCACCTCAAATGCAACGCTGGCAAAACAGAAATTATCCCTTTTGGTAAACAAAATCTGTTTTCCCCAACAACTTGCTGGCCCGAGGATGCTGAAGTTCCCCCTATGACTATCACCTCTGCCCGGAACTTGGGCATTAGGTTTGATTGCCAGCTATCCTTCAAACAACAAGCGCTGACTGTAGCAGGCTCATGCTTCTGTATAATAAAATCACTAAGGAAGTTTTTTGACCTCCTGCCATTGCCAGCTAGGAAGACAGTCGCAGTTGCTCTGATCACCTCCAGGCTGGACTATTGTAATAGTTTATATGCTGGAACCACTAAAACAGTTCTACGTAAACTACAAATAGTCCAGCACGCTGCGGCTCGTCTAGTACTACGCTGGCCTCGTAAATCATCTGCATCAGCCGCACTGAACACACTTCACTGGCTCCCTATTGGTAAAAGGATTCTTTTTAAGATCCTTCTACTTACTTTTAGGGCCTTCCATCAGCAAGGCCCGAAGTATCTGTGTAACGGATTTAAACGTTACCATCCGGCACGCTGTTTGAGATCCTCAGGTCTGAATCTGCTCACCATCCCTAAATTCAAGCTAGCCACCAAGGGTGGCAAATCTCTTTTCGTTTTGGGCGCTAAGGCCTGGAATGGTCTTCCCTCTTTCATTCGGTCCTTGTCGCAGGAGGCTCAATTCAGAAAGGCTCTGAAAACATGGATCTTTTCTCTTACTGATGCGGCTTGCCTAGCAATGGTGTAGTCTTGGTACCTGTGTGAATTATGTCTTCCCCCTTCAACTATTCCAGCTGGTTGATTTAGCGCCAAGATACTCCTTGGAGTGGTAGCCGCGCGGTATAAATTCACCTTTACATTACATTACATTACATAGGAGTGTGTGTCCCAAAGAGCAGCCTCACTTTCAGTGTCCAGAGCAGTGAGCAGTATGTTAGTCCACCGGTTGTCCCAATCAGAGATGAAGGACACCTAGGCGGAGAGGGACTTGAAGTTGTGGCTGGCTATATTTGCCTTGGAGGAAAGGAAGCTGGCTGTGGAGGAAAAAGAGCTGGCTGCTGAGGAAAATAAGGCAGCAACAACATTGGCACTGAAGGAGAAGTTAACACTGGCCTTGGAGGAGAAGAAGGCATTGCTGGCCCATGAAAGGAGCCACCACAAGATGGACTTGAGGTTCCAGAGTGATACTGAGTCCAGTGAGGATGGTGGCAGCGACAATAAAATGCTTTGGAGGTAAAATATTACAGATTTCCAAAGACCTGGTGCTTATGTATGTGGTTTCCTAGAGAGGAATTGGAGGGCAGTCTGTTGAAGCACATGCCCATTGCGAGGAGGGATCGTTACTTGCCCTTGAGATAACTGACAATCTGACATATGCCCCCATGAATAAAGCCCTATTCACACGGGGCCCGATTCACAGAACAAACTTAAGACTAAATCCTAAACTTAGTACCATTCTGGTATTCACAGAATGCACTTAGTACTTCTGGTATTCACAGAATGAACTTACTACTTTTGCTATTCACAGAATGAACTTAGTACTTTTGCTATTCACAGAATGGATTTACGACTCCTAAACTTACGTCCGCACTCGGGCCGGAAATTCCGGCCCGGAGGCGGAGCTTCCGGCCCGGAGGCGGAGCTTCCGGCCCGGAGGCGGAGCTTCCGGCCCGGAGGCGGAGCTTCCGGCTAGGAGGCGGAGCTTCCGGCTAGGAGGCGGGGCTTCCGGGCCAGAGGCGGAGCTTCCGGCCCGGAGGTGGGGATTCCAGCCCATTTAGCTATGGCTGAAATCTCCACCTCCGGGCCGGAAGCTCCGCCTCCGGCCCGGAAGCTCCGCCTACGGCCCGGAAGCCCCGCCTCCGGCCCGGAAGCTCCGCCTCCGGGCCGTAAGCTCCGCCTCCGGGCCGGAATTTCCGGCCCGAGTGCGGACGTAAGTTTAGGAGTCGTAAATCCATTCTGTGAATAGCAAAAGTACTAAGTTCATTCTGTGAATAGCAAAAGTAGTAAGTTCATTCTGTGAATACCAGAAGTACTAGGTGCATTCTGTGAATACCAGAATGGTACTAAGTTTAGGATTTAGTCTTAAGTTTGTTCTGTGAATCGGGCCCTAAGTTTGGTCTGACCGCTGAGAAGCACCTGCATTTTAGGGATAGCCAGAAGCTGTCCCACCAGTCATGGGTAGATTTTGTGGATTCTTCTTGCAAGGCACTGGATGGTTGGGTGAAGAGCAGCAAAGTAAAAAATGATGATGGACTTTACAGTTTGGTTATAATGGAGCACATTTTAATTAATTGTTTTACATTGTAGTGCCAACACCTGACCAACACTAAGCCCACTTTGCAAAGAGAGCTTGAGAAACAAGCTGACCTTTGGATCACCAGAGTGTTCAAAAAGGTGCTCAGGAATGACCACAGGATCTCCTCGGCAGAGAGGAGGGTAAGGCCAAGATAATGCAGAGAAGCCCCATAAGGATCCCAAAAGAGTTTTGAGAGGAAGGATCCCCATTCCTCTTGAGAGCACAGGAGGCTAGGTTTTGATGGTGGGAGCCCTGGGTACCCTTCCACCTGCCCCGGTTTTAATACTGTCTCCAGTCAAGGTACATGAAAAGGGAATCTATATGCCTCAGGAAGCCACCCAGAGGTGGCCAATACAGCCCTGTGGATAGGTTATTCCCATGACAGGGTAGAGCGTGCTAAAGAATCCTTTAGATGGGAGGTGGACTGAGAAGGTAAACTGGTGATCCCAGAGGGTGGTAGCCATTACTTCAGGAGGTCACCATTCCCTGCCATTGCTCTGCGGGATACCTGTGCCAGTCAGACCATGGTGGTAGCAATGCTGGATTCCCTAGAGCAGTACCTGTATGTCTGTAGGGTGACGTAGGCCCATTGGGAGAACTTTTTCTGTCCTATGGCCATGGTATGTTTAGAACATAAGGGGGGACTTGCCCCGAGAGGAAGGTCATTGTCTGTCTCCATGATCCAGCGGGTTACCAACCTCAGATACTCAAACACCATATACTCACCTAGGCCCATAAACACACACGTTCACATAGGCTAGTATTTACCGCTGGTGGGTCAATTTTACAAATGCCTGTTTAAAGATTAGTTACCTGACAAAATGTAACTAATCTTTCAATGATCAAAAAGTTCTTTCCTCTGGTCAATGGACCTATTAGTTGGAACTAGTTGATGGTGAAATGACATTTAGATTTTATATTTAGACTCGGGAGAAGTTTTAAATGTGTATCTAGTTAATCCATGTGAGCCAAAACAGGAATACAGTACAAACTCAGTTTCTCCAAGGAGGAAAAATCAATTATTTCAATAATCAAATACCTATATTAGAATGAAGTTTCACAATGACAGTGCTCTGGAAAAAGAGGATAGAGAGAGCAGTACAATGACATACTACACAGAATTAAAATTACCTAGAATGGTGTGGAAACCAGCCCCTTGGCCAAGAAGTTTGAAGGGTCCTCTGTGAAAGATCAGGTGACAAAGACTTCAGGACAGGTTTCAGGACAGAATTCAGGACAGGATAGGTGACCTCTTCTAGAGCCGACGCCTGTGTCGCACCCCTCTCTGACACTATCTTCTTCCGCAATCTTCTTCTAATTATTTGCCTTATTTCCTTCCTCGATTCTTCCACGATCTTTTTCTAATTAATTAGGTTAAATTCTAAGTCTGCAAATCGATTCTTCTTCAGCATTCGTTCAGCTCTCAGACAGCATCCCGGTCTCTCAGCATCTAAGCATCACTTCGTTGATCTAACTAACTAAACTACCTGAATTATACCTTTCATTGCTCATGTATTTATTATTATTATTATGTACCACCCATTAATGTTTCAACTTAATGAAATTCCTAATTCTGATTGGACAGGCAAGGGGGGGATGATCATAAAACCATGCTAAGTTTTGATACTTTTCTTTGGTTCTTTGTTTAATATTCCCGCACCTTAATTCTTATTCCCAAGCTTTATTTCCCACCCACATTCGCATCTTTATCAGACAAAAGTATACATATGATGTTCATTTCTATTCATCTTCAGGATGTCTATCAGGTTCCCAGGACATGTAACAATGATGGCCTTGGACGGGTTTCAAAACACGGTATCATGGCTTCCAGGCTTGTTATTACTGCGCCTGCGCGAAAGTCACGTGTAGTACAGGCTTTGCTCTCTTTCGGAAGCCCAAATACAAACTAGTAGAGAGGTCAAAAAGAAACATATTAATTTTAGAATAAATTGACTTCACTGTATACCACCTATCTCTAATCTAATCCTATTTACTTATAAAATCTCTCCCTGCATTAGCACTTAGTAAATAACTTCTTTTAGTTATGGCAAAGCAGATGCTTAGCATGTGAGCTTTCAAGCGGTCATATTAGATGCATTTGGGCAGAAGCAAAGACTCGTCATTCTGCGTAGATGCAGTTGACACATGCGCAGTACAGTTTCCCGCGTAAGCAGCCATTTTAAGTTTCACTTGGGTTACTTGTTAGTAAAATATGTAAGCAAGCTTCATCTTGCTAAAATATGTAATTAGGTGCATGTTAATTTACAAAATACTTTATTAATACAGTGTTACGAGTTACGTGAGAAGGATTGCATCCGAGCAAGTCTCTCTTATACGAGTCTGTGCTCCATCAATCCCCTCTCTGATGGCATTTGTGCCATCACTAAATTACCCGGTACAAAAGGGGGTGGTGATGGACGGAGCATCAGAACCAATCAAACACTCACACCCAGTCAACAGATCTGGGTTTGATCCATCACCGTTCTTTAGCCCACTCTGCCACCCCAGTTCAGACACGGCCATATGCAAATCAGTCTGACCCTGTGCCTCATGGGAACAGTCCAGCCCGAACTGCCAAGCCATGCCTTCCCTGGACCGGAAACAAGCTTCCTAGGACCGGTTTCTGGCATTTCAGCCGTCTTCAGCCAGGCTTGCTTGAATCCAGTGGCAAAGTGAGCAAGGGACTCACGTCTGAGCATACCCTGCCAACTTATGGCGAACAAAGCGGTACAAAAGGGGGTGGTGATGGACGGAGCATCAGAACCAATCAAACACTCACACCCAGTCAACAGATCTGGGTTTGATCCATCACCGTTCTTTAGCCCACTCTGCCACCCCAGTTCAGACATGGCCATATGCAAATCAGTCTGACCCTGTGCCTCATGGGAACAGTCCAGCCCGAACTGCCAAGCCATGCCTTCCCTGGACCGGAAACAAGCTTCCTAGGACCGGTTTCTGGCATTTCAGCCGTCTTCAGCCAGGCTTGCTTGAATCCAGTGGCAAAGTGAGCAAGGGACTCACGTCTGAGCATACCCATCACCAAACAGATGCCAACTTTAGCACATCTCAATTCCCTTTCCGGTCTTTTCGTTTTCTTCTGCATTTTTATCTTTTAAATTCTTCATTTTCTTATATAGTTCTCCTTTCATTTCTTCTAACTGAATTTCTTCATACTTTTTTCTTTCCCTTTTCATTTACTTCATATCTCTTTCTCTTTCTACAACATTTACACCATGTCATTATTGCTAGTACTAATATTATTATTCCAAGTATAGGTAGTATTATTTGTCTACAAGACCTTTGCCTCTATTAGTAAACCTAGTCCCTATTGAAGTAATACTATTTGTTAATTTCTTCCATAGACTTTCAACTTCCAGTGGTTTCAAATCTTCTTCCAGTTTTGAAATATTTTTTATGTATCCTCCAATTTCTAAACTTTTATCTGGTAAATAAGTGCAATAATGTTGCACTTTCAGCATGTTACAGACTCCGCCCTCTTTGCCAATAATATATCAAGAGCAAGTCGATTTTGCAAAACCATTGATCTAATTGCAACCATTTCGGTATTGATCAATAAGAACCCTCCAGAAGTATCAGTCGATAGACGATCAACTACTGTAGATAATTGACAAATCTTTTGTGAATTCAGAATGACTCCCACTGAAGGTATCAATGCACTAAATATATCGCCTACTATATCTGAAAAACAAGGTCTTTTCCTACGGGTTAGTTAATTTGTGTTTTTATTGCTTCCTTTTTTTTTTGCAAGAAAAATAACATTTATACACTCTGAGATAATAAACATATATAAGACCCCACCTAGGAGTTTGAGCCCCATGCACAATAATTAAATACTAGATACCAACAGACAAGTAAAAAAGGGACAGACTAAAGAAAGTAAGTTGTGGCTCGTAATTAGCCTACACCTACATTTACAGAAGGAGCATAAGATTTGTACAACAAGGCAGACTATGATCCTTCCGAAGCAGTAGGGTCTAAATATAATCTTATATTGCAGGTGTCATGAATTCATTTAAAGCCCCCCAGATTTTAGCGCCCAATCTTCGCTTCTGTAGCCCTTTAATAACATATAGGTTAGTTTCCAGTTTGCATATAGCAAATAACCTTCCTCTTCACATCTCAAAAGTAGGGGGTTCCTTCTGGCGCCACAGTGAGGCTATACATAATCTTTATCCCACCCCAATGCATTATTTTCGCCGGTGTATAATACAAATCAAACATAGTTTTATACTGCTGTGTTTTTAAGTTGGAAGATATTAGAAGTTTGTCGGCTAATATAATAGATTCTTGTAAAATATTACCCTCTACTAACAACCTGGCATTCCATTTAGCATTTTGTGCCTCCACGTCATCCTTTTGTATTTCCGTAAGTGCTTGATATATATTATCAATTTTCCTCCGGCCCTTCACACCTTCTAATAGATTATTTTTCTGTGTTAGGCATGAGGCATCGCCTCTTTTGCTCAGATAGTCCCGAATCTGTAGATATTTGAAAAAATCTGCTTTGGGAAGATCGTGATGAGCCATTAATGAAGTATGTCCTAATACCACTACTGTCTTCCAGGTTTCCTAAAGTCAAAATTCCTTTGCTTCTCCATCTGTTCATGATGCCATCCAAGAAAATAGCTGGCAATAGAGCTGTGGCATCCGTACGGGTATAATAATTAATCCTGCCGATCTTCAGATGTCGCCTAATCTGAAGCCAGGCCTTATGGGCGGCCTCAAGCACCTTATAATGGTTTTTTTACAGTAACTGGGCTCGAGGATTTTAAAGAAAGTTCTCTCTGCCGTAGAACCTAATAACAATTGAAAAATATGAGGAATGTCCTCTATATTTTCCTCGTTTGCCCCAACCAATAAAATTCCAATATACTGATGTAAGCAAACCCAATAGTAAAACTGGAAGTTAGGGACTGCCCAGCCCCCTTGTTCATTGCTTCCAGTGATTCTTTTCACATGATAGACTTTAGGGAATACTATTCCAAAATAGCAACTCCCGCAGGCAGCGTAAAATAAGCTTTATTCCGAAACACATAATAAATTCCAGGAAATACTGGATCCATTCCCCCTTTTAGTCCCAATCCTCCAATAACCAAAAAGTTATGTACACATTCACTGGAACCAATAAATACATTGATATAGTCAGTCTTTAATCTATGGAGGCAGATCTTCCCTTTCTTTTCAAAATCTAGGGACATCGCAGCATGAGTCTTGCCATCTGTATATATTTCCTCTTTCTCGCCCATTGAGGAATCTGCGGTTTCTTTTCAGAAGCCTTTCTTTGGAAGTCCTGTCTCCTTTTTTCAACTAAATTCAAAAATATCTTTTCTTCTTCGTGTAATGAATATGTTATTTTTTTTTTGTGTGCTTCTGCTATATCTATTGTTTTCATAGTTAAGAAATATTCACCCATAAACTGTGTATCTTTGGTACTAAGAACAGGAACCTCTGAAACTATCACATCTACATTTGAATAATAATACTGTAATCTTCCTGTTCTATAAAATAAACTAGTTAATATACTACACAAAATACCATATGTTAATGGTAAATGGTGATAAGTGACACCTTCTGCTACTGATGCTGGTAATTTCATACATACATAACAATCACTAATCTCCATGGAGTCTACCTACTGAACTAATAGCTTTGTGAATACATTTAAAGCAGTGTCATTATTTGTCACAGTGTGATGTAAATCTACCTCATCTGGTGCTTCTGATTCTACTCTATTTCCCTTTATGTTAGCCATCCTTTCATTAGTATCTGTGTTAATATTCTTTTCTATCATCATTAAATAAGGGATTGCTATAGTAAAAATTAACCATGCTATATATACATATTCTACAACACTTCTTTATACAATTTTGTTTTGGTCTTCCAGCAACTCTATTATCTGCCATTTTTATTTAAGAAGAGTCCTCTTCTTTCTTTGCTTTAATTTGTGAAATTTTATTTATTTGATCTTCAAGGGGGTCTCACTTCTCCTTCATCAATCTGTTCAACAATTATTTCTACATCACTTTCTTCATTCAAATCTAGATTTTCAAATTCTTCAAGAGTCACATAGGTCCATTCAGGTCCTTTGAACTTCTTGTTCAAAATTCGCAGTCTTTGACTCCTTCGCTTGGGTTTTCCAGTCAATTCCTCAGACTGACTATAGACTTCATTTACTTGCTCAGGTTCTTCACTAATTGTTTTTAAGTGATACTTTAATCTTTTAACGCCACCTGGCCAATTATCACCTTTTCTGACCTTTTTGGCTTGTACTGCACTTTCACTTTCCTTGTCTGGTTCAAGTATTCTTTTGTTTTCGTTATGTTGTGGCACAATTTGATTATCTTCGTCTTCAGAGTCCCTCTCTATCTGTCCTTGTTCAGGGCTTATTGTAGTGACTTCATCTGCCTGAACGTGTTCTTCTTCCTCTATCTGGTCCTGTTCAGGTCTTATTTCGACTTTATCTTCTTCTTCCTGAACTTGTTCTTCTTTTCCTAACTGGTCCTGCTCAGGTCTTACCGCACTTTGCTTTTCTGCAGCCTGAACATGTTCTTCTAGGCCTATCTGTCCCTCCTCAGATTCGTGAATGTATTGATTCACCTCTGTCTGAGTATATTTTTCTCTCCTTGTCTGATCCTGCTCAGTGTTATTCACCCTTTCCTGAGCTTGTTCTTCTACACCTGTCTGATCCTCTCTAGTTTATTGCCTTTCTAATCTGGTTCTGCTTCTTGTTTTAATAATCACCTCAGGTGTGTCATCCACTGGTATCCAGTCTTCCTGACTTGTGCTCGGTTGTTCTTGAACAGCTACTTCAGAATTTGTTATTCCAGATTCTTCAGCCGTACAACCTTCAGCACCCTCAACTGCTTGTGTCAGTTGTGGTTCCCCTTCCTCAGGAGCTGGTACTCTTTTGATATGACTGGCATGGATCCCGTTAGGCAAACCTACACATTTCACTGCTGTCGTTTTAACCAGTATGACCTGTCGCGGCTGATCCCACCTGGTTGATAGGCACGACTCTCGAGTGTGATTCTTCACTACCACCCAGTCTCCGGGATTTAGATCATGTGCTTGATCCGGCTACCTGGCAACTGCATCTTCTCCAACCTGGAGAGA
The DNA here is from genome assembly GCF_964204655.1 of Triturus cristatus. Lineage (NCBI taxonomy): Eukaryota > Metazoa > Chordata > Amphibia > Caudata > Salamandridae > Triturus > Triturus cristatus. The sequence goes on from NC_140590.1 coordinate 286,226,424, forward strand.
GACAGAATGCACTAGGTCAGCCAATCCTTTACAATAATCCAGTACCAGATCATCAGTTATACTCAACTGTTTATGTCCTGGTATAAATGCTAATCTCATTGCTCTTCCCATGGGGACTCAATCCTGTGTTTCTGTCAGGAATGTTTCTGAGTCCCATCAGGACAAGAGGTAATGCATCTGGCCAACACAGTGATGTGGATGCGCACACCTTTGCCAGCCTTGATCTGATTGTGCCATTCATTTGTTCTAACACTCCAGAAGCCCCTGGGCGATATGCACAGTGCAGTTTTTGTTCAATTTTAAAAGCTTCACAGATTAACCAAATTATTTCACTATTAAAGTGAGATCCTCTATCTGATTCCAAAGTTACTGGAAAACCAAACCGCGGAATTAGCTCCCTCAACAGCAGTCTGGCAACTGTTATGCTGTCATTTCTTTTAGTTGGGTATGCCTCCACCCACCGTGAGAACAAATAAACTATGAAAAGGATGTACTTCAATCCTCTGCATGGTAGTAATTGGATAAACTCTATCTGCAACCTCACAAATGGTCCTTCCGCCTTTCCAATTCTTCCCCAACTGACCATTGTTTTCCTGCCTGGGTTTATTTGTTGACAAGTTAAACATCTCTGGCAAAGACTTTCTGCGACAGCCCTAAATCTTGGATTGTACCAATCTTGTCTAAAGAGCCTGATCTTGGCGTCCCTGCCTACATGTGTGTCTCTATGATACATTCGAGCCATTTGAAAGAGTAAACAGTTTGGCATTACTGGTCTACCATCTTGGTACAGCTACACGTCATCCTCTGTTCTCCTTTGACACCCTGTTCTTATCCGCTCCTCCTTCTCACTCACTTCCACCTCATCCTGTAATTGTCTCACTTCATCCAATGTCTCTAGTGCTGAGAGTAGCATAAGTTGGCATTTGATTCCACTTGTTTCAATTTTCCTGTTTAGTGCCATTTTATTATTGGCACAATATTGGGCGACCTGGTCACCGTATCGATTACCAGCAACCACAGTCATTTCCTGACTGGTGAGCAGCACACTTGATAACTGCCACTTCGTTCGGCAATTGTATTGCTTCCAACAGTTCTTTCACAAATGTTCCATTTATAATGGGGGACCCTGAAGAAGTCATGAAATCCCTCTGCATCCAGAGCTGGCCAAAGTCATGCACAACCCCGTAACCATACTGGCTATCGGTGTAAATGGTTACTTTCCAATTTTTCCCAATTTTGCATGCTTTAATTAAAGCTATCAATTTGGCTACTTGTGCAGACTTGACTCCTGGTAAATAGGATGCTTCGACTATTCGAGCCAATGTGCATACAGCATAAGCAGCACTTAATCCTCCTTCCTCATGTCTCATACACGAGCCATCTACAAACAGCTCATGTTCTTATTCTTTCAGGGGCTCTTCCTGTATGTCTGGACGGGGTTTGGTGCATAACTCAGTAACATCCAGACATTCATTCTCAATTTCATCTCTTATTTCTTCCCCACGTACATCTGGTAATAAAGTAGCAGGATTAAGTATAGTACACCTGACAATGGTCACATTTTCTGCTCCTAAAATGATTCTTTCGTACTTAGTCATCTGACTAGGGGTAAGATACTGTGTTCGTGTTCTAGTTAAAAGAATCTCCACTGAATGTGGAACAAATACCTTTACAGGATGTCCCATCACAATGGACTCCCTTTGTTCTAGACTCATGCAAGTAGCAGAAAAGTATGCTACTGGACGTCTCATCAAACCATGTCGTTGGGTTAACACTGAAAGGGAACAATTTTCTCTTTCACAACAGAATAGTGCAAATTCCTTGGTATAGTCTGGCATACCTAGAGCTGGAGCGTCACACAAACAATTTCGAATTTCACAAAAGCTTCCATGCTTTCATCATCCCAAACTACTGGGTCCTTTGCTCGTTTCTGTGTCATCTGTAGTAAAGGTTCAGCTAACAAAGAAAAACCTACGCTCCATTGCCTACAATACCCCTCTACCCCAAGAAACATTCTGATCTCTCTCTGGGTTTGTGGTAACTGCATTTGTTTCATTATTTTTATTCTTTCAGGGGTCACGTTTCTTACTCCTCTATCTATCTGTGCCCTAAATATTTGGCTCCTGTTCGACAAAATTGTAATTTCTCTGGAGTCCTCCGTCAGCCAAATGATTTAACAAGGCAATTGAATCAGTAACACAATCATCTTGCAACTTTGATGCAATTAGCAAGTCGTCAATATATTGGACTAGAACTGAATTTCTGAGCATCACTAGAGTTTCTAGACACGTTTTCAAAATTTTATTGAAAATTGAAGGACTTTCTGTATACCCTTGAGGAACTCTATTCCACACTAAAATACAGTCCTCAAACTTAAAAGAAAAGAGATACTGGCTGTCTGGGTGTAAAGAAATAGAGAAAAATGCTTGGCATAAATCAATTACAGTAAACCATTCTGCATTCCATGGTATTTGATACAGAATCACTGCTGGATTTGGCACTATTGGGCAACAAGGCACAACAATCTTATAACTTTTTCGTAAATCTTGCACTATCCGGTATTTTCCGCTAGGCTTCTTAATGCCAATTATAGGTGAATTACAAGGACTGCTCATTATTTCTTTTAGAATGCCTTGCTTAACCATTCGATCAATTTCTGCTGCAATACCTGCTTTAACTTCAGGGCTCATTTTGTATTGCCTAGTATTTGGGTAGACTGCACCTTCTTTTACAGTCACCTTTACTGGGTCTTCATTTGTCATTAACCCTACTTTTTTTTCCAGTGAAATCCCATACCTCTGGATTCACAGTCGTTTTTAATTCATCTGGTAAATCATCTTTTGTTATTATTGAATACACTTCATCAGGGGTCTGAATCGCAACACCATCCGGTGTGCAAACATTTATGCAATTTATTTTGCACAAGTCTCTTCCTAGCAAGTTTACTGGACTAGAGTCACCCACTACAAATGTATCCATTTCTCTGAAATTGCCAATGCGCACCTCCATGGGTTCTGTGATTGAGGTTCTAATCTGTCTGTTTGAAACACCTACTACTTGGATGGCTTCTCCCAAGAGGGGTAGGTTTGGGATGTCTGCTATTCTCACAGTAGAACGGGTAGCACCAGTGTCCAACAAATAGGTCATATCTTTTCCTTCTACCTTCCCATCAATATATGGACCTGACTGATCTACCGGTAAGGATGCGCCAAGTACGCACTCTTCTTCCTCCCCTCTCAGGCACTGTCATTGTCTTCCCTGTGAAGGTAACTGTTCTGCAAAAGAAACTGTGAAGTTACAGAATTATTCTTACCTTGTTCTCCTGGAAATCCGGTATCCGCACTGTACTTTGCTCTGCTCACAAAATTTGGCATGGGGCAGGTGACACCTGACTCAGCTGATTAACAACCTGCTGCGGTTGACTCATTATCACCTCATTCTGCATCTGTGGATTTAAATTTTGATTTGGGCCATTATTATTCTGATTATTTTTACACTTGTTTTTCCAATGTTCCAATTTTCCGCACCCATGACAAGGAAATGTCTTCTTTGCTTCCTCTCTACTCATTCTTCCTCTTGGTTTTCCCCCATTATTTTCATTCTGACCCTGTCCTTTCCCTTGATCATCATTCTGACTATTTAATTTAAGTTCTTGATGTTCTGCCAATTTCACTTGTGCTCACATTACCTTTTCTTCCAACTTTTTACGTCTATTCTCAATATCGTCTCCGCAATACTTAGCATATTTTAGAATCTCATCTATAGATTTTCCCTGCCAGCAGAACATATGCTGCTGAATCATTTGGGAAATTTCTGGTCTTAAACCAGCCACAAACCGATACACAAAATGACCCATACTTTTATCTCCAATGTTCTTAAATCCGCTATACTGCTTGAATACCTGTAATAGGCGTTCATAATAAGCATGTAGAGACTCATTTATGTCTTGGGTTGTTCTATCTATCTTTACCCAATCTGTTTCTTTTGGTGGAATGTTCCCTTTCAAGAAAGTGATCACCTGGTGATATTTCTTCATTACCTCTTCTGAAGGAGCTCACGTTTTTTCATCTCTTGGGTACTCATCGCTAGGCCAATCAACTGTGATTTTACATTCCGTCCATAAATCAGCAGGCACCACTATGTCAAACAGACCATCCAAATCTTTCAACAAAAATTTAGAAACTTTCACAAACCTTTCAACCTGCCTGTACCATTCAACTGGTTTTTCTCTTAACTTTGGAAAATCATTAGAAAATGACAAAATATCTTGTCGAGTCCACGGAACATGCACATAACTCCCTCCTGGAACTTCCCTCATTGGGCACAATCTCTCTACTTTTCCTGTTTCTTTCAACAAGAATTCAGATGTTGTTCAACCTGCCTGTGCTTCCTCCTTTTTCTTCATCCACCTAACTTTCCACTTGTCTAGATCTCCCCATTTTGTAAGATGGTCATTAATTCCTTAATCTGCAATTTTCTTCCAGACACATCCATATTTTCCAAATCCTTATCAGTAAATTCTGCTCTATATGGTTTCTGTAATACCTTTGATCTCCCTATTTCAATTCCCATTTCGGAGACAAGATCTGTCAATTTTTCATGAAATATTTTTGCATTTCTAGTGATGCTTCTACAAATGAACAGTAATTCTTCTTCACTGTAAGTATTTAACCTGTCTAGTCCCACGTTTCCAGCTATCATTTCTTCCAATTCTACTTTCAATTTGTATATATCTAAAATCTTTGGTTGGTGGTTCGGTTTGTCTATTCCCTGTGCCGACCTCTCTAATTCTTCCGGAGATACTATTGTGGCACTTTTGGTTCCTGTAGATGTTTCTAATTGTATTTCTTTTGAACAGCTAGGTGTAACTCTTTTCGGGGTTTCATTTATCTGTCCTCTTATCGGCAAATCCATTAATGAAATTACTGAATCGCATTCACTGGCCTGATCATCAATTATAATATTTTCTTTTCTAAGTTCGATTATTGGAGTTGTCATAACTTGTGGTTTGGGACAATTTGCCTTATTCCCATACAATGGAACAACGGGGCCCATAGTCACTGCTATTGTCAATGCTTCAGGATGTGAATTCAATTGGGTTATTTTCTGAATCAATTCTTCTCTATTTTTATTTATTGCTTCTTTTTCCCGGAGCACCCTTCCATTCATTGGATCATGTATCACCTGTGGAACTAAAGGTGTTCCCATGGCGGGGGCCCTTGGAGAAGTTCTACTAGGTCCCACCTGATATGGTGGAGGATTTTTCTTTAGGTTGTCTTCCATAAACTCATCTTCTGATTCCCCACAACCTGCCATTGTTAAATACTTAGTTTTCCCTTTACACTTGCCTCCCGACTGTTCCTCAGCCATAAATACGGGATACAGTCCTTCTGTAATCATTGCTTGTCTCCATTGTTTCATCTGGTTTTCTCGTGCATCACGCATCTGTTTAGGGAAAATCCTCTATAACTCCTACTACTTCTGGATCTGTCACGCTCAAATGACTGAGAATCCCATTCTTCTAATGCCTCATACTGTGTTAATCTAGGTCTGGGTTCTAATTCATTCATTCGCATTCTTAAATTATGAAGGATTCTCCTATTGAACGTACCATTTTCTGGAAAAGCTAACACTCCATCATTTTTAGTGTATTCTATCCAATTTTCTAACCACACACAGTTATGATAGCCTCTCTCCATCACCATGAATGACGCAGACGTCTTCGGTGGTGGGATAAGAATTCCCTCTCTAGTCTTAATGGGTTTAACTTTTTTGATATAATTTTTAATTTTCTGCATAAACCACAATTCTTCTCTTTTCTCCATACATTTTAGGTGATGATCTTTTTATATATTCGTCTCTTGCAAATCTTAAATATCTACTGTCTGGGCGATTCCCTATTAATGTCGGATCGTATTTCCACATACAAACTCCACTATCCAACACTATTATGGCTTCTATTTTTGACAACCAATGAGATTTTTCTTCTCACTCGGGTTTACACCAATCCTTGTGCGGCTTCTATTCTCTCATCCAATTAAGTTCGTGCTCACACAATTTGTTTACCCAATACTAGCGCGGCCTTTTTGTAATGTCAGTATCACTCCTCACTACTGAACCCTCCTTCACAAATTCGCATCAGTCACACACCCGCAATTTCAACCAATCCCAGCGCTGCCCTCTGTGATGTCAGTGCAACTCCGGCAACTGACCCTCCCTTCACAAGGTAACACGAAAAACTTATTTTCTTACAACTTTGCATCAAATTTTCATTAACAACAACGTAAAAACATTTACTATGTCTGTTCCGCTAAAACCAAAGAATAGTTGATTTATTTTGCAATGAGTAAGACCTTCCGCTTACCCTTCATACACTGCGAGTAAAACCATCCACTAACCCTTCACTCAAGTTCAGACGAACCTGTTACTCCTTCAGTGTTACCCTTTCTAGGTGATACAAGACCAAAGTTTCACCAGCGAACGCTTTCGCTATCAATCACTCTCACTTTTATACGAAAATAGTCCCTAATTCAAACCTGCCAGCCCTGCATAGCTTCTCAGTGCTATTCCAACAGACGAGTAACCTTACTGCAGTGTGGCTTCCATTTACCACCCGCTATTCACTTCCCGAGAATTTCTAAACAACCTAAAAAAAATACAAACGGGTTTGTTAAAACATGAAATCAATAATCACCAAACTAGTCAATAATAGCCATAACTCTGCTACCAGAAAATGTATCCAGCGGGTTACCAACCACAGATACTCAAACATCATATACTCACCTGGGCCCATAAACCCACATGTTCACATAGGCTAGTATTTACCGCTGGTGGGTCAATTTTATAAATGCCTCTTTATAAGATTAGTTACCTAACAAAATGTAACTAATCTTTCACTGATCAAAAAGTTCTTTACTCTGGTCAATGGATCTATTAGTTGGAACTAGTTGATGGTGAAATAACATTTAGATTTTATATTTCTTACCCTATTTGAAATAACCACAGACTCTGGAGAAGTTTTAAATGTTTATCTAGTTAATCCATGTGAGCCAAAACAGGAATACAGTACGAACTCTGTTTCTCCAAGGATGAAAAATCAATTATTTCAATAATCAAACACCTATATTAGAACGAAGTTTCACAATGCCACTACTCTGGAAAAAGAGGATAGATAGAGCAGTACAATGACATACTACACAGAATTATAATTACCTTGAATGGTGTGGAAACCGACCCCTTGGCCAAGGAGTTGGAAGGGCCCCCTGGGAAAGATCAGGTGACAAAGACTTCAGGATAGGTTTCAGGACAGAATTCAGGACAGGATAGGTGACCTCTTCTAGATACGACGCCTGCGACGCACCCCTCTCTGACACTATCTTCCTCCTCGAATGATTTCACTGTATACCACCTATCTCTACTCTAATTCCATTTACTTATAAAAGCTCTCCTTGCACTAGCACTTAGTAAATAGCTTGTTTTAGTTACGGCGATGCAGATGCTTAGCATGTGAGCTTTCAAGCGGCCATATTAGATGCATTTGCGCAGGTGCAGAGATTTCCCTCCAAGCAAAGACTCGTCATTCTGCGTAGATGCAGTTGACGCATGCGCAGTACAGTTTCCCACGTTAGCAGCCATTTTAAGTTTCACTCGGGTTACTTGTTAGTAAAACACGTTAGTAAGCTTCATCTTGCAAAAATATGTAATGAGGTGCTTGTTAATTTACAAAATACTTTATTAATACAGTGCTACGAGTTATATGTGAGGATTGCATCCGAGCAAGTCTCTTTTATACGAGTCCTTGCTACATATGCAAATTTACTGCCTCCTTGGCAATGAGCTTGCACTAGCGAGAAAAGAGCAGGGAGGGGTGCTTGCCAGGGTGCCCCAAAAACACAACTGTCTGGGACACTGGCTGTAAGCAGAGGGTACGGTGGCCCAGACGATGAGTAAGGGGTAGGAGATAGAGGTCATCCACAGTGGGAGGACCAGTGAGTTAGGGATACCTGCTCTGAGAGGACAGCATCCCCAGACTGGCCCTGGTTAGGCCATTTCTGAACTGGAATTGTTGCCTGAGCTATCACAGAGACCAAGGACTGGAAACCTGAACCAAGCATACCCTGACACGACACAGAGTGTATCAATCTTGACAGGGTAGGCGTCCCCCACCTGGAAGTCTTTGACCTATTCAGTCATAGGGTACAGCCACTGAACTGGGAGGCCATCTGCAGGGATCATCCCTGAGATGGTAAAAGAAAGAGTGGAAAGAGTTAGTCTCACATCCTCCTATTTTCTGTTAATGTCATGCCAGGCAGGAGTTGTTCTGTGGTCTAATTATCATAGCATGAGATCAAGGCCGTCTGCCAATTTTTAAGGAAACAAATCTGAGCAACTGACAGTGCGGATTACATTCCTTGTCTGGCTGATAGTTCCAGAGAAGGGTAAAGGACCAGAGTTCATGAAGCAGATCACAAGATGGGAGTGCATATATCTCCAGCAGATGATTGTGAGATTTGTGAAGTCGCTAGTATGCCAGTTGTGTAGCACTTTGGAATAGATGAATTTGAGGCATGATTTCCTTAGCACACTATAGTGGGTGTGTAGTAACAGTACCCGGTCTTCTTCTGTGAACAAGTCTTGCATCACGAGCATAGAATACAGAATAGAAGTGAGTGTGCTATTTAAATACTATACCACTCTCCACACTTTACCCCATTTATCCGATACGTCACTATTTGCGATTTGGGTAATGAGGTAGGTCCAGCAGTGTATTATTTGTACATGCCTCCATTTTTGAGACACAGGTAACCCAAAGTCAGCCTGTAAATCGTTATAAAAATTCTGGTGTATCTATTTCGAACAGGTCCTCACCTTTATCTAACCTATGAGAGGACCAAAGATCTCATTGGGGAGAGTTTTCACTTATCACTATACCTGTGTTATTCCACAGTCGTTCCCTGATATGTATATTTTTCACTGCCTAGGACTCCAGCATGGCCTGACGTTAGGTAGGTCAAGACCACTAGGGGAATCTTCACAGCATTGTATGCCATATCCTAGCAAATCCTTGAGGTATTTATGCCCCATTTCTGCCCACAATGTGGTCACAATAATGAAGGGCTACATAATTTAGTGAGTAATATATCATGTGAAAGGACTCAGTAGGTGATCAGACCTGTCTGCAGGAATCGAGTCATTAATCACCAAAAAAGAGTCTTAGAGATGATGAGATTAAGAATAGTGCCTTTACTGAGTGGGTTTGGGGCATTATTCAAGAAGATTGTTGTCCTGCAGGAATGATGACACTAAATTTACTGATAGATCCTTGGAGCAGGCTGGTGGAGATTCAGATCACCTAGAAAGAGTCATTGAACAGCAGCTGATGTAATGTATGAAGAAATCAAGACAATCTTCCAACAAGGTAATGTTAGTGCCTGGAAGAGTGGTTGGTGGTATTTGGTCACATTTTGGGAGCCAATGATGGAGATTTCTGAGAGAAGGCACTGGAATCCGCAATACTAATCAGTATGCATCATTCTGCATTTAATTTATGTCTTGTGGATAACTGCAGTTCCTCCTCCAAGGCGATGTTTAAGGACGCATCACCCAATGGAATAATGAGGCAGAAAAAGAATGTCCATAGGGTTCTCTGTGGTATCACTGACCCAGGTTTCAGTTAACACAAGGAGGTTAAGGTACAAAGAGATAATGGCATCCGCCACCTCAAGTCTGTGCTTAATGGGCAGTTACACAGCATGCATGGAAATGGGAAATCAAACATTCGGAAGAAAAGAGTAGCTAGAGGTGGGGTAAGGATAATGTTATGGCTTCCTTATACAAATAAAAAATGTAATTTGGTCTCTGGCCTATAAGTGGTAAGGTGGAGGGTGCCTGTTTCGAGCAAAGGTAGAGACGGGTGCAATTGCACTTCAGGAGTTCACGAAGATCAGATCCAGAAAGGGAAGGCCTCAATCCAACACAGCAAGGGTATAGATTATTCCTGAGTCTTGTGGCTAACCTACATACCAAATTAACATCAGGAATGTTGAGGTTGTGGTTGAACTGAGGGTATATCTTGAAGTTGACAATAATATGAGATAGTTGATGGATCTTTTGGAAAGGTCAGATTTTGAAGTGAGACATCCCAAAAGGTTAGGGTTTTCCAAACAGTGGAAGTAGTTAGACTTAGGAAGTGTTGGACCTGATGATGAATAGAGCATTAAGTTAGGGTCCGAAGGAGAATTAACTTCTACAGAGCTCAGAGGGGAAATTGTGGTGAGGGGACATAGGAAGAAAAGTTAGAGAAGGAGCAGTAGACCCTACAGCTTGAGTTAAGAACCAATGGGAGGAAAATGTTCTTGCTGTAGGTCTCACGATAAGTGAGAAATATAAGTTTAATGCATCACTCTAACCCCTGATGAATGATACTCTTCCCATTATTGTTTACTTAAAGCCACCTTTATGGCATTCCCCCTGGTAACACTGAGTCCCTCCCCACACCATTAAACTTGTATTTCTCACTTATCGTGAGTCCTGTAGCAAGAGCATTTTCCTCCCATTTCCTCTTTTCCTTCACCCTAAAACTTCCCCCCACCCTTCTCCAGCCCTTCCAAACCATTTTCACACAAATGTTAATGTTAATGTTAATGTTAAATGGTTCTTATAGAGCGCTTATCACCACTGGTCTCTAAGCGCTAAGTCTTTGCCCCCAACTCATATTGTAGATTGACTGTTTTTGTTTGGAAACCAAATTAATCCTTTGCAAAGCAAGGCCTGTTTATTTGCTACTAAAGGTGGTTCTTCCTATGTCTCCTCACCACAATTTCCCCTCTGAGCACTAAACGTGACGCGGGCAATTGTCCATACATAGCTTACACAATGACTAAATGAGATATTTACAATAACAAAACATATCAAGGAGTAGTAGAGCTCACAAGGTTCCTAGATCAATGCTTGAGGAGCTCACCCAGTTCAGGTTTTTTTCCTTTGCATTCTGGTATTCATAGTCTGGTTGCTACCATTTTAAAATCCAGACTATAAATCCAAGAATACTCAACACTCCCACGTATCATGCATCAGGGGTTAGAGTAATGCATTTTAGTGCTGGTATCCGCATCACTGCTCTAAAATGAATATGACAAAAGCAGTCAGAGTGCCTTGGGCTTCATCTGGATGCTCTGCTGTTGATGGATGTCCAGGCTACAAAGTGATCACTCTACAGTGAGTAATCATGTGTGGCATCTGTGCTTTGTGCCAGGCCCTGTCTCTCTGGGCCAGGTGCAGGAGTGTAGCTTGGTCAGTGAGATTGAATGGGGTGAGCTTCAGATTTTCAAACAATCACACTGCCATTTAATGTTAAAATACATTAAACAACAAGGAGGGCGCATTAGAGGTATTTAAGGGTACAGTGGAAAGGGAGAGGAATGCAAATTGGTAGTATTACTAAGTTACAGAAAACACAAGATTTTGTAAAATTAGCCAACATTTTTGAAGACTTTCAAAAAAGAGAGGGGGAGTTGTGTGTGTGCGTTCTTGTCTGTGAAATTTTCTGGTGAAATCCGAGTTACACCTCACCATACCTGACTGAAACCATTTGTGCCCAAATGTTTATCCAAAATATATTTATTAGAGTAGGATGTAACTCCCCAAACACCCATCCTGAAGATAATTGTCCTTGGCCACGTGGTCATCCTGTGATGTGTCAGATTGGAATAAAAACACATAAATAACAGCAGGATCCATTTGGACTCTTGAGTTTATGTGGATGCCGCACCTGTTGTCTTCTGGCACCAGTGAGCACATGCCACCAGTGGCGGGTGCCATAAACAAAAGGTGGTGGGGCGGGTGGGGTCGTATGGGAGGCAACGTGCGGGGGGAATACATATAAAAATATATAAAGTTACCTTTTGCCGCCAGCCGCCTCCAGCATTGCATCTCGTCCCGCCGACTCTCCTCTTCTTCCTGGGTCCTAGCAGCCCCTGAGACAGACTCCCTGTCCAATCCCTGCGCTGCAGAGCAGCACAGGGATTGGTTTGAGCAGGTGGGAAAGATGCCCTGCTCAGAAAGGGGAGTCTGTGAGGTTTTGCCAGCCCTTCTGCTCAATGCAGCAGGGCTGGAGAAAACCTAAGAGCGAATGTGTGTTCTGGTCGACCTTAGTCGGCCGGCCAAAGACACATGAGCACTTAGGAAGTGGACTGCACTAGCACTCTTCCTCCCCCTCCCATGTCTCTGCCCTGCCTCTCCCAACGCCGTTGGCTAAGAGCCGGCAAATGTAAAATAAAACGATGCAGGAACATTGTTTTTTTTTACATTTGCTGCCTCTGAGCCAGGCAGTGGGGCGACGCTCCTCCGCCATTGCAGAGGAGCTGCCACTGCTTGCCGCTAACAAAGATTGGCCCACTGGCGGTGGCAGGTCTGTGTTTTTTACTGTTGGGCTCAGTTGCGTAAGGAACCTTAGGGGGCCTCCCTGCAAAGTACAAGGAGGCCCTCCCAACTCTGACCCAGTCAGGAGCTCTCAGGGAGGCCAGGGGCCGGCTATCCATGCACAGTGCCAGAGGAAGCCTTCTGGAGCTTAGGGCCCCTGCACCGCGGGGGATAATGTTACACCACTTGCTGGGTGTCGCAAACAGGAGCCACATGTTACACTCACAGTACTCTGTGGTGGTGAGGTTGACTTGGTGGATAGTGGGCAAGGTGCAAGATGTTTTCACCACCACTGGGAGCAGCCACTGGATCCCCTCTCTCCAGCTGGCCCCCCGGACCCCTGGAAATTTCATCCCACACAAGACCTGTAATGGTACAAGCCCTCACCTGCCCTCATGTCACGTAGGTTTATGGGGGGCTGTAGTCTGGTCTGACGGGCAGCAACAAGCATGGCACACATTTTAATATAGCCAGTGCCTACCAGCCTGCCCTCACTTGCCAGGACTCCTCCGAGGGAGAGGGCTGCCTTGACTTCACTGACCAAGAGAGAGAAAACGCAGCCTGCTAGCATTGCAATGATGCTTGAGAAGCCGCAAGCACAGGCCGAGACTGCTATTTGGTATATGTTCTTTGTCCTGTGATACCTCTGACATAACAAACCTCACAGGGCACCTAAATGATGGCCATTCCTTTGATTTACTCACAAGAAAGTGTCACACATTTGGCAGTAGAATGTTTCTGTCATGCGCACACTGAAACCATAGAATTGTCACAGTCAGGGAGCTATAAATGCAAACAAAAAAACCTGACCTAGATGAGCTACACACTCATGTGTGAACTTGGGATTATTGAGAGCTCATTAGTAGACATTGGTAATACCTGTATCCTAGAATATTAGTTGCTTATACATTCAGAAAGAAAAATAGGGAATCCACTGATATTCAATAGAAGATCAAGGTATGTTAACCTGGGTCAGGTTTACTGAGGCTGAGGATGAGAAGCGGTGTTGTTGTTCTACTCTTTCTTGGTGTGATGGGAAGACAGTTTTCCTTGCCCTGGTGTACTTCTGGAGTAGCCCACATTCTGGACTAAGCAGTTCCTCTTCTATGACAGCAAAGACCTGATATGCACAGCAGAATGAGTGTGCCACACTACCACAATTGGCCCATAATGGCGAGAGTAGGGTTGCTACCTTTCCTAGAGAAAAATACTGGTCATTTATTCATGTTTTAAGTTTCTGAAAAGGCCCAGACATCATAATTAAATAGCATTTTAACCCTTAACTGCTGATGCTTTTCCACCCCAGTGCTGAGCCCTTTTTGGCTATTTGGGGTAGTTTGCACTTAGGCCTTCATATCTTCTGTTTCCAAAAAAGGTATCCATATCAAATTTGCTCCCTTTTTTCCCAACATGTTGAGGATTCTCAAGATCCCAAAGATTTATGGAGTGCCCTGGTGGGCGCTGCGAAAATAACCAAATTATTGCTAAATTTGTTTTTGGAGGGGGGATGGGAAAAAGTGCTCCACAAAAAAGTGTCTGCTTTTCTTCCTAAACATGGCATCAATAAAAGGTGTGCTAAAATCACCATCTTCCAGGAACATACAGAGCAGAATTGGAAAAAAAATGTTTTAGACTTAGTTTTGTCATTTTTCTAAGAGGTAGCTCATTTTTAGGTCGAGCCTAGCGGCAGCGCACATGCATGGCTCGCTCTGCGAGGCATGCTGTATTAGGGTATGCACTAAAAGCCCCACCCACTCTCCGGCCCATATTTTTCATTAGCTTTGTGTCATTGTCCTTCTTAAATGCTGGCTTTTGATTCGTAAATAGGCTTGTTAGTCACTCCTTGGTACTGCCTTGTCTCCATTTTTTACCGCCCATAAGGACTGGACCTTTTACTTGTCATGTTACACTGTCTGCTTAATCCCCTTTGGTTTTGCATTATCTTGGCTGTGAGCACAATTTTGTTTAATTTTTTTTTTTTAATTTGCAGCGCGTTCCGCTTTTACTTTACCGGCCGTGCTTCTTTACTTAATTAATTTGCATGCAGCACAGTCCGCTTTCACTTTAGCGGCCGCGCTTCTTTATTTAATTATTTTGCAGAACAGTCCGCTTTCACTTTAGCGGCTACTGTACAGAAACTTACATTCTTGCTGTCAGGCTGAGTGAAGGGAGAATGAAGAAGGCTAAGTTTCACCTCGTTTTTTTGCGCTGTGGAAAAGAAGGGAAAACAACTTAATACATGGCTAGGATAAAACTTACAGAGGGGCAGCCGCCAGGGCCCCCCTTGGTTTCTGCACCACATGCCAGCCCCCCACATGTGCGCTTCTGCCTCCCTCTGCCACTGAATCCCCATCCCACACCCCTATTACTCCCCTTCCTTCCTGACCCAGAGTCAGTCGCTTGGAGCCGGTGCCAGCTACAGAAAGTTCCGATGAGGGGCACAGGCGGGGCTGGAGCCAGGCACCTTACGCGAGGCTCGCTGCTTGGTTCTGTTGTGATGAAAGGCAGACACTTTTGCCTAAACAAGCATTTGCAATGCAATAGGTCTCGCATTTACGCAAGTTTGAGCTATTGACATTTTAGAAGACAATGCCTTTTATTTTTGTTTTCGTTTTAAAACTGAAATAAAAAGCATTGTCATTTACAATGCCAATAGCTTAAACTCACATAAATGTGCGACCTATTGCATTGCAAATGCTTGTTTTGAAATGTTATACTTTCAATCATGGGTATGAAAATCAGCTATTTGGGACAACGTTTTAGCTTGTAACTTCTTGTCACAATATTTGTTTTACAAAAGCACTACACTGATGCGTCCGCAAGACTCTTCTGGTCACAGAGATATATAGGGTTTTTAGGTTTTACAAGAACCAGAGGTATCCAGAGCCAACATTTGAGCTGCACCTTACAAACGTTTTTCATTATGTACAGATTATTAAGCAATGCATATGAGAACATATAATGAGCGAAACATGGAAATGTAGGAAACCTATATATTTCTGAAATGTAGGCCAGATACCAGGTTTAGGAGCAGTGGTTGTTTGTATATCTCTGAATTTGTGGGTACCCATACTTGCATGTGATTCAGAGGGAATTTTGCACAATGTCATCTTTCTTACACACTGGCTTACAATTGGAAGGCACAAATGCAAAGAAATCCATTTGGTAATACCAAATGTTCTACTATTCTGTGTTTCCACATTCCTTTAAAAATAGCACCTCACTTCTGTGGCTGGGCCTAGCGCCTGCAGCACAATATACCTCAAAAGGCGACCTGGAGGCATCATATTTTACCCAGCAGAATCTGTGTATTTTTTTTTTTTTTTTTACAACATGGGTAGCTGCAGAGTTTTGGCACTACCTCAGCCGCAATCCAAGAAACCTACCATGCCCAGACATTTCTGGAAACTAGATGCCTAGGGGTGTCCAGGGTGGTGTAACTTCAGTGGTTCTAATTAGGTATTTTTATCCAGAAGCCCTTGCAAACCTCAAACTTTGGTTAAAGCACACATTTTCCTCCCATTTCCGCTTTGGAAATTTCTGGGTTCTACAAATGTTCTACCACCCAGAGTTACCACATGTCTCCCGATAACAACAGTACCTCGCTTGTGTGGGTGAAACAAGAGACCAAATTCCCTAAAGCACAATGTGGAGAGATCGGCGATAAGGGTAGCTGCCGTATTTGGGGCCGTGCTCAGCCACCACTGATGGAGCTACCACAACCACAGACATTTTAGAAAATTAGGTATTTAAGGGATTCCAGTGTGATGTGCTATGGTTGGATCCCACAATGTTTTTTTGAACCACAATGTGCTCGCATACATGGAGTAAGGTTTTTATCAGGACAAGTGGAGGAAAGCTGGGTGGTAGCAATTTTGTGGGATCCAACATATTATTTACATCAAAGAAATATGTTTAATATACCTCATTTTAAGCTAAGTTTGAGGTTTGTAGAGAATTGTGGGTAAAAAAACATCGTGGTAGCCAAACTAGGCACCCTACCCTAGACGCCTCCTAGTATCTAGTTCAAAAAATTGTTTGGGTTTTGTAGGATTACCAAGGTGGGGGCCAATCCCCAGCCTAATTAACACAGTTACTCCCATTGCAAAATCAGCTCCATTTTTAAACAGGAAATGTTGATGTCTCTACATTACGTTTTGGGGCTTTTCCTCTTGCGAATGCCAGACCCACTCATACAAGAAGGGTAGATTTTTTAACGCAGCAAGTGGGGAAATACTGGGCAGTAAAATTTGTGGGCATTGTGTACGACGCTTACCACCCTGGACTCCCCTTGATGCATAGATTTCAGAAATATCTTGGTCTGGTAGGTTTCTCCAGGTGGCTGCCTACCCAAGCCCAAAAAGTGCAGCCATTCAGCAAGGAAAGTGGGATAATATTGCGATTTAGCCTCACTCTCATGGCCAATTCGTAAAAACACGACCCAAAAGAATCGAAATGTCATCTTGCCCTCCATTGGGATGTGGATTTTGTAATCAGCAGGCAAGCATAAATTCTTTGTGGCTTCAGGGTTGAGGTTTGGGCCGGATATCAGGATGAGCTAGACATCACCCTATTATTTTATTTAAAAACATATTACCACTCTCCATTGGGCCTTTCTATTGATTATTTTATCCCAGGTGTCTAGTCGGCTTCGGGGGGAGACAGATTGGAATAATCGCCCATATCTGCCCCCAAAGACTAAAACTATGGGGGGGGGGGCGGTGAGTAGCACAAGCCCCTGCCAAAATCCCTGTTGTCTAGTGGGTGGAACACTGCTTAGGGATTGCTCTCCTGTGGCGATCCCCAAGCTTTCCAACAATACCTCCCCGAACTCAAGCAGTGCTTGGGGTCTGAGATATGCCCCCAAGCACTTATGCAGGGAAAGTAAAACGAACCGATTGTCTCGTTTTACTTTCCCTTTTGTATTAGTGACGGGCGCAAGTGTAATATTTATGCGATGCTGTGTTTTTTTACTAACGCGCTGACTATAGACTTGTTTGGCCTGAGGCAGCAGTCGGAGGCAAAGAGTGTGTGAAGGCGGAACGGTGAAGCGTGCACGTGTGTGTGCATTCACCTACATCAGATCTGGTAGGGATTATCGGCACAGGAGGGGGTGCATATAAGGTAGCGAGGCGTTTTCTCAAGCTTAAACACATTTCGAGCGAGTGTGACTTGGAGGACCTGTGAATCGCACAACAGGCACATCAAAGTATTTACAAAAATTAACCATGGAGAAATTTACTGTTATGCATGAGGCGATCATCAGCTAAAATGCTGTGGGTGTGTAAGGTCATACAAGCTTAGTGTGAGCAAGTTTCTGATCAGATATTGGCCCAAGAGTTTGAGAAACGCCGCAAATTGGGTGAACATTGTGGAGGAATCACTCCATTTGTCCAGCACTGCGTGCAGGCAATGTAGTGGTTAGATTGGTGGAATCCCTTGGAAAAATATTAGTGCATTCTGGTGCTTAGTACTAACCTGGAAGCTAGACCTGCAAATTTAATATTATAGGTGCAGCAGGAAGTGACAATGGTGACCACTTTCTTTAATTTGGTTTATTGTTTTGAACCTCCACGGTGAGTACTTGTTATTATTTTGTTATTACTTTATATCTGCACAGACAACAGTGGCTACTTTTGTTATTTTGTTTAGTGATGTTGTACCCACAGTCTCATAATGGCAATGCAAAACACTGTACATCCACCTCCATTTTTGCAAAATCCAGGGGTACCTTGCATAGGGTGGGAGGATTCAAGGGAGTCTTTTGAAACATACTTGGAGGCCATTGGAGGTGATGCTTATGTGGCAATTGGCTATTTGGAAAGACAATTTAGACATAGAGGGCAGAAGCATTTTGAAAACATTGCCTGTACTATAGGAAGTACAAGAAGAGGAGAATGAGGAGGATGAGGAGGTAGAAGAGGATGTGTATGCTTTGGCAATGATGGCTCGTGAGTAGAATTTTGGGTGAAAAACTAGCATAGTAGTAAAAAGACAAAAGGTCTTTTCACAGGCACAGTTACAAGGGAAGTCTATAAAGCAATATGTGTCAGTGCTGAGAACGCTAGAGGTTTCGGGCAAATTTAAAGACTTACATGAGGAAAGAATAAGGGATCAGATGATAAATAGGACTTGTAATGCCAAAATCCAAGAAAAGCTATTAGGTTTTGAAGATTCCTCCCTAGAGAAATCTGTAGTTATAGCTCATAGAATTGAGAACACGTCTCGTTATGTCAAAGAATTGAACCAAGATCAACACAAGAACGAAAACGAGAATGCAGCTAGTAAGGCAGGTAATGCTTTACGCAACTCAGGTAAGAACTACAAGAGCACTTTTGTACAGGGGGGTGAGACAAATAATGGACACAAAGGGTCTAACGTTAAGCAGTGTTATAGATGTGGTAGCATTAGACTTTTAGTGGAGTTAAATGTTTGCCCTACCTTCTGGGCCAGGTTTAAAGTGCCAGAGATTTGGTCATTTTTCTAGGATAAACAAAGATGGGAAAATTGTGGAGAAATCCAGTGTGGGTGGGTCTAGAGATCTGTGCTCAATTTCTGACACAGATGAGAAGGTGGAGGTGTTGGTAGTTTGCAATGTGGATAAAGAGGGTGGTGATTCGAAGGTGAGACCATATCAACCACCGAAATGTAAAGTAGAAATGAATGGTGTGAAAGTACACATGTGGGCTGATTCATATTCACCATACATGTTGGTTGACAAAACATTGTTAAAAGGGTTGAGGTTCCTGCTTTGATTCCTGCAGATGTAGAACCGGAGGGGTATTGTGGGTTCAAGTTACCCAAGTTGAGGTGTTTTTGTACTGATTTAAAAGTACAAGGAAAAGAGTACCAGTTGTAGGGTGTATGTGGTTGAGGGATGCAAGACTTTATTGGGCTGGAGAGAACAGAAGTATTTTGGTATTATATTGGAACCCAATCACCCTGACCAGGTGTTATAAACGGCACAGAGGTGAGCAGAGAAGTGGTGTATGCAGTTTCCAAGTTTGTTCTGTGAGGAACTTGGGCGTTTAAAAACATTTGAACACAGTATTGTTCTTAAACAGAATGCAGTTCCAAAGGTTCACAAGGTCCACAATGTTCCATTGACTTTGCAAGGACAACTCAAAACTGAATGGCACCGGTTATGTAAGGACGTTGCATTGAGCCCACTGAGGCTTCAGAGTGGCTTAGCCCTATTGTACTTTCAAAGAAAGCCAACAGCAAGCTCCGAATGTGTATTGACTTAAGGGATTTGAACAGTTGCGTATGGGTGGATCGTCATCCTCTTCCCCTTATCAGTGTAATGTTAATGATTGTAAGAAGGGCAAAATGTTACTTTATGCAAGACCTGTCCAATGCATATCACCAGATATGTCTGCATGCTTAGTCCATGCACCTGACATCATTTATTACACCAAAGGGTGCGTATCAATTCGTACTCGTGCCCTTCGGTTTGGCATCGGCATCTTCTGTGTTCCATAGGGTTACGCAGAGTGTACTGAGTGGGTTGTCAAATGTGCCTTTTTGTCCAGCAGGACTCAAAAGGTGGCGCTGGGGGACTATGAATCTACCCCTTTCGTGCTTCCCTGCGGAGTCCCTCAGGGGTCCTCCTTGAGCCCTACCCTTTTTAATGTATACGTCTCCACCCTGGCACCGGTCATCAGATCTTTTGGCTTCAAGTTAACATCATACGCGGATGACACTCAGATAGTAGTTTCAGTACTACCGGGGGAAACAGACAGCACCGCGGAAAGGTTCAGAGGCTGTATGCGGGAAGTCAGTAATTGGATGACGCAAAACTGCCTTAAACTTAATTCAGCTAAAACCGAAGTGTTGCTTTTTGGGTCCAGAGATAACTTCTGGTCCCCGTGCTGGTGGCCGGAGGAAATGGGCACCCCCCCAGCCCCGGTCTGGAAGGTTAAAAATCTGGGCGTTCTGATGGACGATTTGCTGTCCTTCAGACCTCAAATCAATGCACTCTCCTCAGCTACTCACTTCGTCCTAAAAACTATTCGGAAAGTTTTGCCTTTTCTTGCTGACGAATACAAGAAGACGGTGGTCATAGGTCTAGTGATGTCACGACTAGACTACTGCAACAGCTTATTGTTGAATGCCCAACAGGGGCTTCTCAACAAACTCCAAACTTTGCAGAATGCGGCAGCCCGACTGATCACAGGCACACCTAAATTTGCCTCAGTGTCACAGGATCTGGTAAAACTACACTGGCTACCAGTTCGCAAGAGAATTATCTTCAAATCTCTTTGCATAGCATTCAAGGCCCAGCATGGCCTGGGACCCCACTGCATTTCTCAACTCTTTCAATGGCACAGACCTAAAAGACTGCTGAGGTCAGCAGAGCAGGGTCTGGTAGTCATCCCCAGAGTCAGGAAAGCTCGCTGGGGTGGGAGGAGTTTCTCCCTAGGTGCAGCTAAGGCATGGAATTCCCTGCCACTGCACCTTAGACAACTGCCGGACCTCTTGTCCTTCAGGAGGGCCTTAAAGACGTGGCTCTTCTCACACTAATCACTTGTTTCATACACTCACTGTCAATCAGCGCCAGGACACCTTTGGGTAACAGTGCGCTTTATAAATGTGAAAAATAAATAAATAAATAAAATAAATATTGTGCTTCCAAGACAATATTTTTGTGTGGGGAAAGGACAAGGGAGAGCATTATGCCAAGTTGATGGAGGTATTGTTGAGGTTGGAGCAAGTATGTCTGACAATTGCTTTGGAAAAATGTAAATTTGAGGCGAATGAAGTTGAGTATCTTGGACATACTCTATCGTGTGAAGAGATTAAACCAAAAGGCTATAGTAAAGGCGCCTGCCCCACAAGACAAGGAACAATTGAGGTATTTTTTTAGGATTAGCAAAATATTATGCTAAGTTCATCAGAAATTTTGCGGAGCAGGCACATGAGCTGCGAGCTTGGTTGAAGAAAGGGGTGCAGTATGTATGGACTGATGAATGCCAGGAAGCATCTGCTGTTATTAAGAAATCTATCAGTGAGGCTCTGATGTTAAAACCTTTTGATCCCAATGACAAAATCATAGTTGTCACTGATGCTAATGCATACAATTTTGGTGCTGGTTTAATACTAGAAAGTATGGAAAGTGAAAGAGCTGTAGCATTTGCATCCCATACGGTAAAAGGAGCCGAGCCTACCTTTTCCATGATTGAAAAAGAAGCTTTAGCGTGCTGGTGGGTGGCACAAAATTTTCAGACGTATGTTTTGGGAAACAAGTTTGAATTGCGGACTAATCACAAACCGTTAATAGACCTGTTCACCATCAAGGATGCTGGGAGAGCTACACCCCGTATAGCCAAGTGGTTGCATAGGCTGCATCAATTTACATTCTCTATGTGCTATGTACCTGGAAGCAAAAATATAAGTGCAGATTGTTTGTCAAGGCTACCATTTGATGGGGGCGAGAAAGCTGATGATGAGGAGTGGGTTGTGGCAGAAGTTAACGAGACATGCAAGGGTGCTATTTGTGAGGACGAGTGGAAACTAAAATTGGTGGAAGACCAGCGCATTGGTAGTGGAAAAGATTCCAAGTGTCGGTGGTGTAGGTGAGGATAGCAAAGAGAATCTTAATGAATACTTATCTGTATGGGGAAAGCTTTCGGTGTTGAATGGAATTGTCAGAAGGAGCGACGGGTTAGTAGTTCCTGAGGGGTTGTGTTGCCGATTGTTAGAACTTTTGCATGAAGGTTATGGAGGAATTTCTGCCATTTAACACAGGGAACGCATTGATTTTTGGTGGCCAGGAATGGATGGTGATGTTGTTAGATTTGTGAGGGACCGTGTACTGTGTTTTTGCAGCGATAATTCCTATATTGTTACTGAAACTCCCATTGTCCTTATTGCTTTTCCTAAGTGAAAAGTTGTCCATTGATATTTGTAGTCTTTTGATTGTTGATATGCCTTAGTATTAATCGACAATATTTTTAAATGGCTGGAGGTGGCATTCTTGAGGGAGATCACAGGCAATTATGTGAGGAGATTTTCAGGAGAGAACGTTGTCCTGGAACTTTGGTATCGGATAATGGCTTGCAGTTTACATCAGCAGAATTCACCAATTCTCTTAAAATGGAAGGCCTCTACATTATAGCACTGCTGAGTATCATCCCATGGAAAAGGGTTTAGAAGAAAGATCCAACCGTGTTTTGGATGAATGTGTACAATTAGCATTGTGTGCAGCGTTAGAGTCGGAAAGAGAAATTAAAAATATGTTGTAGAGTTACAGAACCACACCACATTCATTCACAGGTGAGACTCCATTTTTCCTATTGAAAGGAAGAGTAGCATGTACTACGGCAGTCCCAGTGTGGATGGAAAGGACTGTGAAAGATAAAGTGGATTCGAAGTCATTGGAAAAGAGAGTAATGACTACCAAGATGTAAACACAATGTAAGAGTAACAAAGGCACGGGTCTTTAGGAAGGGAGCGTGGACTAAAACTCTTAGGAAAAGCCATAAGAAGGGTTCTTCCAGGTGGTCCTGTCCCAAACAAGTCAGTGATATAAAGGGGAATAAAGTTTTGTTAGAAGGAAAATGGTGGAATGCTAGGAAGTGGCTAAGTGCCATGCTGCTGAACCTGAGTTGTGAAGTGGGGACTGTCAGAATAGCATGTAAGAATGGCATGTGGAGTGAGGATGATCACCCTAAGAGTGGGGGTTGTGTGGTTTCAAATCAGGATAACTGTCAATCTTGGAGAGGATGTTGTTTGATCCCTAATCAGTGTGCGACCAGAGGTGTTCCTCTGCGAATCAGAAGGCACCTAGCTGGAGGATTTTGTTGGCTTCCGAGCCAACCACAGCACCGAGACCTCCCTCATCGCCGCCACCGACGACATCCGGGCCCTGATGGACAACGGAGAAACAGCGGCCCTCATCCTCCTAGACCTCTCCGCGGCATTCAACACTGTCTGCCACCGCACCCTAGTGCAGCGCCTCAGCAATGTCGGAATCCAGGAGAAGGCACTGGAATGGATCGTCTCCTTCCTCGACGGAAGAACACAGAGAGTCCGCCTACCACCGTACAAGTCAGAGGCCACCGAAGTCATCTGCGGCGTCCCTCAAGGATCCTCGCTGAGCCCCACCCTCTTCAACGTCTACATGAGCCCCCTCGCGGCCATCGCACGCCAGCACAACCTCAACATCATCTCCTACGCTGACGACACCCAGCTGATCCTCTCCCTGACCAACGACCCCGCCGCCGCCAGAGCCAACCTACACGAAGGGATGAAAGATGTAGCCGAGTGGATGACGACCAGCCGCCTGAAACTGAACTCAGACAAGACGGAGGTCCTCATCTTGGGCCCCTCGCCCTCCGCCTGGGACGACTCCTGGTGGCCCCCCGCCCTGGGCACCGCACCCAAACCGACGGACCATGCACGCGACCTGGGCTTCATCCTGGACTCCTCCCTCTCCATGACCAGACAAGTCTACGCCGTCTCCTCGTCATGCTTCAACATCCTGCGCATGCTACGGAAGATCTTCTGGTGGATCCCCACGGAGACCAGGAAGACAGTCACCCAGGCCCTCGTCACCAGCCGACTGGACTACGGCAACGCCCTCTACGCCGGAACCACCGCCAAGCTCCAGAAGAGACTCCAGCGGATCCAGAACGCCTCAGCCAGACTCATCCTCGACATCCCACGAAACAGCCACATCTCTGGACACCTGAGGAACCTGCACTGGCTCCCCGTCAACAAAAGAATTACCTTCCGTCTCCTCACCCACGCACACAAAGCCCTACACGATCAAGGCCCGAGCTACCTCAACAACCGAATCAACTTCTACGCTCCCAAACGCCACCTCCGATCAGCCAGCCACGCCCTCGCCGCCGTCCCCCGCATCCGAAGAGCGACTACAGGAGGAAGGTCCTTCTCCTACCTGGCCGCCAAGACCTGGAACTCCCTCCCGACTGACCTGCGCGTGACCCAAGACCATCTCTCCTTCAGGAAGAAGCTCAAGACCTGGCTGTTCGAGCAGTAGCGGCACCCCCCCCCCCCCAAGCGCCTTGAGACCCTACGGGTGAGTAGTGCGCTATATAAATGTCATTGATTGATTGATTGATTGAACCGAACTCCCTGTCGATCCTGTGGTTGTTGTGTGCATTAGTGTCAAGCTTGAAATATGATTAATTATGTTTTTTCCGTAGGTTTAGTGATGCTGTTTCATTTCTGCTCATGTATTTATTAATTGTTCAGAGGTTTAGCTATGTAAGTTATTTCCATATTATGTTCTTTTACTTTTTGTAAAATAAAAAGGAGATCGGTTGTAATGTGTATTAAATGCTATGTCACTTGTAGATGGTCGCCATGTGACATCAGATAGAACTTTGGGGGGGTTCTGTAAAGAGCTTTGAGGTGGATGCTTGCTAGAGGTTGATCACTTTTACTGAGCTCAATAAAGCCTTTCCTTAATATCAGTGGAAGCGTCATCCTTTTAAATATGAGGAGCCTTGCCCCCCTCGGGCAAGTGGTGCAGGCACGGTAATGCCCCCTACCCCCATCAACCTCAGCAAATAAATCACCCTCGCTGAAGGGCTTCAGGAAGAAATCAAGACCTGGCTTTTTGACTAAGTCCAGCAAACATGCACCTGGATACTCTCACGGGTAATAAGCTGCGCTTTTTAAGTACTCATTGATTGATTGATTGATTGGGAGGTGAATGAGAAGAACGGCACTGGTGGGCTGAATATATGGAGACCGGGCGGAGGGAACGCGGGGGGAGAAGGCGGTTCTAAGAAGGAGAAGGCAGTTGGTGTTTTACATGTGACTGCTGTACCATGGAGGAGAATGGCAGAAGTGGAGAGCAGTTCCATGGCTGGGCGGACGGCTTCTTACTGGGCCCGATACTATTGCCAGGTAAGAGTTTAGCAGTGAACGCGCATAGACCTGTACATGCTGTTGGGGTAGGAGGGGGTGAAGACAGTGGGAAGAGAGAGGCACACCTGTGGGAATGTAAATGTGCCGTAGACCAAGGAATATGAACAGATAACACAGGACTAAGGGCTGTGTGGACACAGACTGTAATTTGGACAAAAATAAGGGCATAGACAAGGGCACTAAGGAAGGAAGCAGGAAGGGACAGGCGCATAAGGGAGACAAAAAGAATTTAGAAAGTAAAGAGATGACACCCTAAAAGCTGTCCTACATGTCTATTACTAAACCTCTAGGAGCTCACTTGATGCTGAAGATGAAAGAAAGACTATGGAAATGTGAATATATGTTTAAGTTGTTACACAGGGAAGTATGGTTGAAAGAAGGAAGAATATGACCTAGCACATTGCCCTCGAGTACCAGTGGCTATTGAAAAATGGACTGCAGCCTTTTTAATTTATGCCAGTGTGTACTGTGAAAAATATTCAGAATGCTGTATTGCGCTTTTTAAAGATATGGATGTGATTAGTAAGATGCTAATTATTTTCGGGGGACTGGGGTGTGTCTGGTTCGATTAAGAGTTCAGGGCAAAATTATCGGCAGACACAGTAGGAAAATGGGGACCTATGGCTGCATAACATGGCACCTAGCAGGCCAGCACCCACAAGTTACATAGTCTGAGGTTTGCCACTGATTTATCGGCCCTGTCAAGGGCGTCCCACCCAAGAAGGAGTGGTATCAGTTGACAAGCGAATGGAAGGGTTGGCAACAGGACAAGGTGTGTGCTGGAGCTACAACAAGTGATGTTGCATTAGGGAATACTGCTGGTTCAGACACAATCGTTCCAGTGCCTACGGGATATTCGCAGATCGGATGCAGGACAAGGCACAGCATTTGCTGGAAAGGGGGCAGCAGGGGGAGCAGCTAGAGCTCCTGCTGCGGGATGAAAAGGCGTGTACTCCAATTAACATGGAGAGGTTGTGGTGCTGAATGCAGACATACCATAAGAAAGAAGAAACAGATACGATATGGCAAGGTTTTTCTTTTTTCAGGTTCAGGTATGAGGGTGCCAGGGAGGTGAGGTGGACGGAGAAACTGCAGTCAGCACAAGCATTACCAGACGTAGTGTGGCCCAAGCTGATGAAAGAGGTAGGTGCAGAGCAGATGGAGGGACCTTCTGCTGAATGTCCATTATGAAATGTGATAATTTCTCCAACAGGAGTTGTTTCCAAAAAAGAGGGAGGGGACTATCACCGTAATCAACACCTGTCATAGCTAGAGGGCAACTCAGTGAATGGTGATATTGCACAGGAGCTGACAACTGTATCTATCTTATGCTTCCATTGATGAAGCATTTAAATTGGTGAAGGATCCGGGGGCTTAGGGAATTAGGGAATTGAAGTCCCTCTTTTGGGTGTTGCCGGCCAGCCGAATAATTATCAGTTGTTAGGTATTCAGTTTAGTGGAGGCTTTTTTGTGGGTAAAGCACTCCCAATGGGGTGTTCGAGCTCCAGAGCTTTGTTTGAGAAGTTCAGTTCTTTTCTTCAATGGGCAGTTGAGTAATACTCAGGAAACTGGGCCATTACACATTATTTAGATGATTTCCAACTTGTGGGGTCACAGGAGCCAGCAGTGTTTGCAAGGTTTCTGTTGGATTTTCAGGAGTTAGTGGGGGATCCGAGAGTGCCCCTCGCTCCCTAAAAAATCATGGGACCACAAAGGTTGTATCTGGGTATTGAAATAGACTCTGATGCAATGGATGCTAGATTGCCTACTGAGAAGAAGAGGTGAGTGTTACAATTGTTGGAGGAAACAATGTTGAGGAAGAAGGTCACAGTGAAATAGTTTTGTTTTTTTAAAAATCTGTTTATTAGATTTTCATAACATCGTACAAACATACCACTGCGGCAGGCAGCGGTGAACCAAAGACAATAAAAACAAACTTATACAGGTACATTTTTTGAGATCAGATATCACATAACACGCATTTCCTTTTTTTTTCTTTTTGAGCCCCACTCCATAAAGACAATGTCCCCAACTCTGAGAAATCCGAACACATTCCAGTATTCAAAAGCAAACAATTTATACAGTATCTACATGTACCTGCTGTAATAGATAGTCTCTCAAGGGCGACCAGATGTCTTTAGGCCTAGACGACACAGGCAGTTCCTCTGCATACAACTCCAACTGTTCGCGACAAAACACAAAGTCCTTAATCCACTCATCAATTTTAGGTGACCGTTTGCTGTCCCAAGTAAACAGGATACGTCGTTTGGCAATCAAGAGGGCCACTCTAACAAACCTACCCAGAGCGGCCTTCAGCTGGGGGGCATGGCCAAGCAAGCATACCAGAGGCGTACACTGCAGAACAAGTGCTGTCATGGCATGTATGCGAGCAACGACATCCTCCCAGTATTTATACACACACTCACACCGCCATGCCAAGTGAAGAAAATCAGCCTGCAACATGCCACAGCGCCTGCAGTGATCTGACTCCCGCAGTCCCAATCTATATAACTTAACAGGAGTGTGATATGTTTGATGTATGAATTTAAGGTGTATAATACGAAGATTACCATTAGGGGAAAGGCGACCCGTGAGAGCACAGATGTGTTCCCAGTCCCGTGGAGGAATCGGAGAATCCAATATATTATTCCAGCGCACTAAACTGAAGTCAGGCCCACTCACCGTCTCCCCCTGCACTGTCTTATAAAGCTTGGTAATTAACTTTTTCTTAGTTGGAGTGACCAACAGCAGCTGAAGCGTCTGGAGCGTGGGGGGCTCCGCCGGGAAGCCAGGGTAGTGATCCCCAAGTGCTCGTTTAAGCCGATAGAGGGAGTATTGAAACAGCAGGGTAGGATTCTGGATATAGCCTGTATCCGCCTCGGACAAATACCTCCCACCCGGAAATAGATCAGGCATATGCTCAATACCAACCTCTCTAAGGGCTCTCACGGCCCCCTCTCCTGGGTCACCGATAGTGCGCCATGGCCCATCAGAGGCAGAGCCGGCGCATAGAGCGGAAGCTTCTGAGCGCGCCTACCTATCGCCTGCCATGCTGCAATAGTGGTGTCTATGGTATTAATCTCGAATTTGGGCGTGCGCCTATTAGTGTGTGTGATAATACTTGCGAGTGAAACAGGGTGAGCATCCCCATCCTCCACCGCAATGTGTGGAATAAAATCATGTGTCCGAAACCAGTAGTACGCATATTGGGCTTGGGCGCAAAGATAATATACATAGAAATCTGGAGCCGCAAACCCTCCTTTCCCATATGGCAAGGTTAATGTAAGCCAGCTAATTCTGGGTTGTTTATTGCCCCAAACCAGCCTCAAAAGGTGGGATCGTACTGTTTTAAAAAAATGTGTGGTGAGTTTGATCAGGATGTTGCAAAATAGATATAAAAACCTCGGAAGGATTATCATCTTAATCACTGCTATGAAATCAGCCAAGGACAACGGGAGGTGTAACCACCTATCCACTTGTTGCACTAAGTTGTTGTAGGCCCTTCCGTAATTCTCCTTAATCACTATCTCAGGGTCACGGTGTATCCATACACCTAAATACTTCACTGGCACTGTGGACCAGACCAAAGGGTATTCCAGCTGGGGCTGCGGCGTATTTAAAGTCAAGGGTATAATTACCGATTTCTCCCAGTTTATCTTCAGTTCCGAGAACAAGCCAAAACGGATATATTCCCGGATAACCGGAGACAGATGCTGCTGTGGATCTCGTATGAAGAGGACCATGTAGTTCGCATACATCGAGATCCCAACCGGACGATGATTAAAATTTAAGGCAGTCTCTCTATGCCGCTGTCTGATTTTGCAGGCCAGTAGCTCCAGCATGAGAGCGAAGAGGAGCGGGGACAGGGGGCAACCCTGCCTAGTGCCCCCTTCAATCCGGAAAGGCTCCGACGTGAATCCACCCACCCTCACCCTCGCCGACACATCCGTATATAAAACCTGAATCCGCCTCGTCAAGATCGTAGGGAACCCCATTCTATGCAGTATGTGAAACATGTATGGCCATTCTATGGAGTCAAACGCCTTGACTGCGTCCAGAAGGACCGCTGCTGCTGACAATTCCGGATTAAGGACATGGAACATAGAGAAAATAGTTCTCAGGTTATGGGAGGTGGAACCCGGACTGATCGCGAAGCACCAGAGAGGCATTAGCGCTTGGAATTTTGTAGCCAATATCTTAGCCAAAATTTTCGCGTCTAGGTTTATTAATGAGAGGGGACGATACGATTCACAGGACGTAGATGGTTTATCTTTTTTGAGTAGAGTGACAATCAAGGCCTGCCTGAGGGAAGGAGGAAGGACGCCAGCATCATGAGCTTCCGCGTACATTTCCAGAAGATGGGGCACCAGGATGTCAGCTTAGGTTTATAAAATTCCGCCGTTAGGCCATCCGGTACCGGGGCCTTGTTATTAGGGAGAGATAAAATAGCATCACACACATCCGTCTCGTCTATGGGGAGACTCAGATACTCTCTATGGGTGACCGAGAGCCAGGCGCAGGCCACGTCGGATAAATAGTCATTCAATGCATCGGTTTCCATCCCACCTCGGGTTTTGTACATATCCGAATAGAATTGTCGGATTTGACCCCCTACCTCTTGTGGAGTGAAATATTCCAATCCAGAGGAATCCAGTATACGGTTAATCTGAGGATGCTCAGTACGGAACTTTAGGTTGAAGGCCAAAGCCTTTCCCGGTCGACCCCCCTCCCCAAAAGTGTGCGCCATGCGCCTCCTGGCAACATACTTAGCCTCCGCCTCAGCAAAAGAGTTATATTCCTGCAGAGACTCCTGAATACGTGCTAGCAGTTCTGCAGACGGGGCACTAAGATACCGCTCTTCCAGTTCGCCTAACACCTTTTCAACTCTGGACAGCTGACCTCTAATGTCCATGAGGATCCGTGCTGTGGTACCTATGCATACTCCCCGGATTGTCACCTTGAAGGCTTCCCAGAGTACAGACTGACTCTCCACCGAACCCGTATTTAGCTCGAAGTACTGAACAATCGCAGTTCTAATGGCATCGTTATAGGTGGGATCGAGCAAAGCCTCGGCCTGGAACCGCCAGGCAAAAGGGCGGCAGGGATTTGCTGGGACACTGAGAGTCAAAACAACAGGGTTATGATCTGATAATGTGCGTGGCAAAGTACGAACCACTGTGACCGACCCATTAGCCTCCTCGCTCAAGAGCCAGTAGTCCAGTCTAGACCAACTATTGAAAGCCGGGGTGATGTGTGTGCCCCCAACAGTCTCTGAATTACGCAACCGCCAAACATCAACAATACCAAACTCTTCCATTGCATCACGCACGCACTGTGCCACCCTAACGGTGCGTGCCCCAGAAGGATTGGACTTATCCACCTGGGGATTGAGGTGGGTGTTCAAATCGCCTCCCCATAGTACAGCAGAATCAGGCCATGAGCGCAAGACAGCAAGCATATTGAAAAAAGGCGTGGGGTCATCCACTACCGGACCGTACATATTAGCAATTGTAACCACATTCATACCCAACTTGCCTTGCACCAAAGCCCAGCAGCCTTCAGTATCCACACTAGTGTGTATAGGCAAAAATGGTATCCCCTTACGGATAAGGATAAGCACCCCTCTAGCATAGGTGGAATAAGAGGATGCCAGCCTAAAACCCGCCCACCTCCGTGCCACCCCAGGTTCAGAGCGATTGTGTAGGTGTGTCTCCTGCAGCAATGCAATGTGTATTGTATGCCTGTCTTAGTACGATAACACTTGGCGGATTTTCTTTGGAGAATTGAGCCAGCGCACATTCCATGTCATGCAGTTATACAACTGGCCCTTGAGCTTTATCCATCATTAACACCAGCGCAATGGCAGCAGACGACAATTTATAGTCATACCAAGCAGTGCGTACTCTCGCTGGACAGCACAATCTGATCAATGTACCTTTAAACTTACGAAACACAATCCAACACCCACCCGCCACCCACTTTAGCAACCCCAATTCGCCAAAGACAATACCCATTAATAGAACCACCCCCGACAAAAACAACATAGCCCGACAGAACTTTTGGGGTACACCCATTGGGGGAAAAAGTAGTGGCTGAGACTCACTCCCTGATGAAGACGGGAGCGGGCCGCCTTAGTTAAGGACACAGCTCTCCCCCTCCCACCATCCACCCATACAATCAGCCAAGGAAATATCTACGAGCCGACACCGCAACTGTGGGTGAGACCCACAATATCAATCTGCGGGGACCATGATTACCCCAACATAAAAGAAGAGACCACCCCTCCCCCAAACCCCCAGGCGCACACAAGCAGTCGGTATATCACAACCACCTTGGACAGCAAAAAACACAATTCCCCAAAACCGATATGCAGAAGAATTAAGATACTCTAGAGCCTGAACCCATGCCACGCCAACCCAATCTCTATCCCAGAAAGGCACCCATCCACAAAGCTGCAAGCATCACATTGCGCTACAGAGGTTGTAACAGAGATGCAGCCCACAACAACATACCCAGGCAACCATTGTATGTCTATCTCGCACCACTCAGTCATCGACATCTGAAGTAGAGGCTGTAGCCGGAGGCTTGCGTCGTAAGGTTTTAGCATAGTCCCAGGCCAATTTGGAATTAGTGAATATTTTTGCATTGGCTTCCGGACCTATGCGCAGGTGAGCTGGATAGAGCATGGCATATGGGATCTGTTCTTTCATGAGGAGCCTCTTGACCCCCTGAAACTCCTTACGTGCCGCCTGCACCGATGTCGTAAAATCGGGATAGAACGATAAAACAGTTCCTTGGTAGTTCACTGTTCCTTTTTGACGAGTGATGCGCAGTATGGTGTCGCGGTCTCTGAAATTAAGCAACCTAGCTATTATAGGCCTCGGGGGGGCACCAGGAGGTGGACGTGCCACCAAGGACCTGTGAGCTCGCTCAATTGCGAACATACTAGAAAGGCTGTCTGATCCACAGATATCCCGCAGCATGGATTCTACATACTCCTCCAGATGCCCAACGTTGGTAGATTCCGGCAGACCCAAAATGCGCACATTATTGCGCCGTGAGCGCGCTTCAATGTCCTCGTTCTTGGCCTGTATATCAGCTAACAACTTTTCCATACCCACGGTCTTAGCAGTCACCTGCCGCAAGCCGTCCTCCGCGTCCGAGATCTGCTGCTCAGCCTCACCAATTCTCGCCGCGTCTTTATCCAGCTTGGATGAAAAGTGGTCCATGCGATCATTAAGCGCCGCTATCTTCCCATCAATAGCCTGCAAGCTGGTGTGGATGGCTGCCAATGATTTTTCCAGGGCTGTGGGGACCGACGTTGAAGCATCCAGCTCCGAGTCAGAGGCAGCGGTGTGGGAGGATTTGCTGCCCTTTCGAAGCTCGAAGGTGAGCCTGGGCTGGTTCCTCTCCGGCTTGCCCATGGCGGCAGCAACACACGGGAGCACAGGAGCCCCAGCCACCCAGCAGTAGAAACAAGGACAGAGGACTCTCCCACCGAGTCAAAGGCAAGTCACCATCCAACGTGCTGCACTGTCTATTGTGTGCCAACCACCGTCCAACGATGGAGTCAGTGCCTACGAGGAGATGAGATCCGAGACGTGTTGCGCCGGACTGGGCACCACCAAGCCGGAAGAACAGATCAACTCTCTATGGCCACAAGCCCGTCACCAACCAGGCAGGGCAGGGCAACAGATCCGCCCCAATGTCTCCAAACGTGTGCTCCAGCAGTGGGAGGCCCCCCCGGCCACAGCATGCACAATCACGGGGGTGGTATGAGCACAGCAAAGGGCCCTGCAGGCCACAGCAGAGCGTCCCTCAGCCACCATGCAGCCAACAGGTCCCCGTGGGGGCAACAGTCACCGAGCTCCCCACACTGTATTCTGGATCTCGGGGACCGAGGAGCAGACAGCTGCCAGGCAGCACCAGAGCACGTCCGATTAGGCGCTGCCGCCGACCGCACTTGCACCGCGGCCTACCTTTCACAATGGCGCTGGGTCCTCACGTGATCTCAGGGGCCGAGCGCCCCGCAGCTCCAGCTCCCAGCACCCTCGAGGCCACGAAGCACACTCCTCCCGCAGCGGACCACCAGATCAATCCAGCTCCCCGCAACCTCGCAGGATATCAGCAGGTGCCCCGAGGGGGGGGAGGGGACAAACGGGGACAGGAGACAATGCGGCCTCAGCAGGGACCGGCGCCCGCTCACAGCGAGGTGGCCGCCATGACAGCCGCGGCCTCCCAAGCAGCGCCCGCCTTACAGGTCCCACAGAGTAGTTCCGCGCCGGCCGACACACCGTCAGCGAGCCCCCGGCAGCTATTCTCCCTGCCGGCACAACGACAATGGTGGATGGCTCAGGGGAGGCAAAATATCAGCAGGATAGTTGCGGCGGCCGGCAGAGCTGCACTAATGTGCGGCCATCTTGTCGTGCGCCAAGCCACGCCCACCCACAGTGAAATAGATACAAGTTCTCGTGGGGCTCTGGAATTTTGCTTGCTGAGTCGTGACAGCCAGGCGGACTTTCTGTTGGAGGTTGGGACTGGCTTTGGTGAGCAGGCAAATACCTCACCACAGGGATCGAATGACAGCAAGAGTTAAGGCACACCTGCATGCTAGGAAAGTGTTTTCAGAACATTTTAATGGTGCACTGTTGAATGCAACGGGGAAAAGAACGAGTGGTCCATGCAAATATTTTCTGATGCCGCAGGAGGGGGCAGTTCCGACCCATAGTGGCAAGGAATGTGATGTGTGGAAGGGTGAACTTACGGAGGTAAGCAAATAACTTTCCTTAAATTTTTTCCCCTGGTGGTCACAGTGGCATTGTGGGGAAGGTACTTTAGGAACAAGAAAGTTTCCTTTTGATAAGGCCGGGCTCCACTATCTGAATTTAACCAGGAACCCTAGGTTGACGAATCGTTGTTACCTGCTGAGAAGTGTAAAGGGGAAAAATAGCTCATTGAGACAATCCAACATTTCCTATGGCTTTGGCCTAAAAGATTACAGACCCAGAATTCCAGTTTAGGGGGGTTTATTGCAAAGCCAAAAACAACTGAATATACAAGCACCTCAAGACGAGGTTGTAAAAATACATGGGAACTAATACAAAGCCATATCTATGGCTTAGCTTGATCAGATGAATCATGAAGAGAATGAAAAGTTCCAAGATCAGAACACAGGCAAGAACTGCTCCGATATCTAAGTCAGACTTCATCTGTGGCTGAAAAGTGAAAAGCCTTAGACTATCCCTACTCTATCTCTAAATTGACATCCCTACTTAGCATTTCCCAGGCAAGATCAATTAAAGGTGTCAGCTCGTGAAGACTTCCTAAGAAGTACGTTCACACCATATTGGTCAAGTAGCCAAAGCTGCAGAGTTTGTTCTAAAAGCTCTTTCCAGATCGATGATCTCATCTCTTTCTCCTAACTCAAGCCCCGCGACACTGTCCTTAATACAAAACGCAAAGATGTAAAACGCGCCCACAGATCACCTCATTCTAACGGACACCTCTCCTAGGTAATTTTCCACCATCTTCCTCACTCCTTCCAAGTTCTGTCTGATGACCTTGATTCCCAGGCCTCCTCAGCGAGAAAGAACACCGGCTCCCAATTATTCTTTCTACTATGTATCGTTTCTCCTCCATGCCTTACTCCTAAAACAAAGAGCGTTAGTTCTAACTAACAAAGGCAGTTTCTTCCACCTGCAACGGGAAACGTGAGAACAGAACAACCTTGCATGCACATAAAATTTGCTGACTATCTCCAAATGTGAGGGCTTACCTGGGAAATTACATTTTCAGGCCTACACAATCCGGCTTACATAAGAATAAACGAATAAGCCTTCAATTGCACAAACTGAACATTCCATATAGGCCTTTACACATTACATTATATACTCAAGTTAGCGTTGCTTTCTTTTGCAAGCATCTACAATTATTACATGTTAAGCACAATTAGTCATCTCCACGTGCAAACTTCAACATGGTACACGTTTAAATCAAAATGCACTACATTACTTATGAACTTTTGTATTAGACAAATGCAATATGCTAAAGGTTACTCTTTCCAAACATAGATGCCATTTCATTTCTCTTGCATGGCACGAAACAACTTCTATCAATTCAACAACACATCATTATTATAACACGTATTCTAATAACCAAATGTTAATACAACACAGGAATATATGCAGGTACGGACTATCCATGATTAAGATGCACCCTTACAATTTTAGAGCACTATCGCTCTCCATCACTTTCACACAGACAACAAGGCAGTTGTTACTGTTGTAAACAGTCAGTGAAGGATCTTAAAGTATTGCAACTGTTGAGGGTTTTGTGCTATGATGCTTGACTTTTAATTTCATATTTCGTACAAGACATGGCCTGGGTGTCAGTAATGACACTGAGGATACTGTCTCATTCGCAGTGGAGGAGATTCCTTTGGCTAGTGCCAGAAGCAGACAGGGAGAGGACACCCATGCCAGTGGAGCTTTGGTGCGCAGGCGGCAGAGAATGCTGACTCTGGTGGAAGGCTGGCTGGCATCATCAACTAGGAGAGCTTATATGCAGGCTTAACAGGAGTTTTTAAGTTCAGGGGCACTATAGAGGGTGGGGTGGGAGGGGAAGAGGCAAGAGAACATATTAATGACGTTGTTAACTTTATTTTGGGGTTGACTGAGATGGAGTTGTCACCAGTGTCCATAGCGGGGACATTGTCAGGGTGGGCATTAGGGAGGGGCATTTTGAAGGATGGGAAAGGGAGAGAAGTGTGACACAGAGTGCACACAGACCTATAAAAAGGGTAATACCATTGTTGCGTGCCATTTGTCTGTCACAAGACGAAGCAACACTGTTTGGTGTGGTTATTTTTCAGAGGTTATGGAGGTAACCAGGGAGGTCAACGTGATGCCTCAACCTCAGGTGAGCCTGCTTTCTTTTTCCGAAGTTCAATTGGGGGGCAGATTCCAATTTTTTCTCCACAATTGGCAAAAGATCTCGCAGGATGCGTGGATCCTGGGTTCGGTACAGGGTTACAAAATAGAGTTTTTTCATTCCCCCTCTCAGTCTTTCCCTCCTCGCCCAATGCTTTTTTCCCTTCAAGATCAGGTGTTCATTTCCAGCGAAATCGAGTCTCTTCTTCAGAAAGGGGCCATAGGGCGGACGGCTCGCCATCCTCAGGGTTTTGTCAGCAAAGTTTTCCTTGTTCAGAAGAAGGGGGTGGGATCCAGGCTTGTTTTAAATCTCAAGGAGTTCAATGGATGTGTTGTATATCGTCACTTCAAGATGGAGGGAATCCATCTTCTCCGCGATCTTCTTCAGGAAGGGGACTGGATGGTCTGATTGGATCTAAAAGATGCCTATCTGTCAGTGCCCATTTACAGACCTCATCGTTGTTTTCTTCAATTCCAATGGCAGGGAATTTGGTACGAGTACAAAGTCCTTCCTTTCGGCCTCTCGTCAGCACCTTGGTGCTTCACGAAAATTCTGAGGCTTGTAGTCGAACTTCTTTGAGCCCGAGGGGTCCGCCACATCATTTATTTGGACGATATTCTCATCATGGGTCAGAGTTCTCGTCTAGTCATGGAACATCTTGCTTGGACGGTAGATCTGTTGCAGAATCTGGGCTTCTTGGTCAACCCTCAGAAATCGGTGTTGATTCCGTCTCAGTCTGTCGAGTTCCTGGGTTTTCTTGTAGACTCCCTTACTTGTCACCTCCTCTTGCCCAATCGGAAGATCAGATCGATCAAGAGAGAGTTGAGGTTGATTTTGCACAAGCAGATTGTGTCCTTGAGATCTGTAGCCCGGATCGTCGGCTTGTTAGCTTCCTCTATCCAAGCGATCCTCCCGGGTCCCCTTCATTATCGGGCGCTCAAAGGCTCAAGATCCGCCATCTCCAGAAAGGCCTCTGGTATTCCGACCAGATTCCTCTCTCGAAGGAGGCGCGGTGGGAGATGTTGTGGTGGCTAGAGCACATGGATTCATGGAACGGTCGAGCCCTCTTCGGCACCACTCCAGAGGTTGTGATCGAATCCGATGCCAGTCGGTGGGGTTGGGGAGCCTCTTGTGGTCCGGTGTCCACGGGCGACTGGTGGTCTCCGGAGGAATTGAATCTCCACATAAATTGCCTGGAACTTCTGGCGGGTTCCTTTGCAATTCACTGCCTTTCGCCACGTCAGATGAATTGTTGCATTCTTCTCCGCATGGACAACGTGTCAGCGGTTCGTTATGTGAACAAGTTGGGCGGGACACGGTCCCGACTTCTGGCGGAGATTGCCAAGGATTTTTGGCACTTTTACCTTCAAAACAAACTGTTTGTGGTGGCAGAATATCTTCCCGGGTGCAGCAACCAAGTTGCCAATTGGAATTCCCGACATCTTCGGGATTTCAGCGATTGGAGGCTTCACCCTCGAGTGTTCTGGTTGTTGATCCACACATGGGGTCCTTGCCAGATCGATCTTTTTGCCTCCCGACTCCACACGCAACTTCCAGTATTCTTCAGCTGGCGTCCCGACCCTGGAGGCTCTTGCAACGGATGCTTTTCTTCAGGTGTGGCCTCCGGCTCTCTGTTATGCGTTTCCTCCGTTTGTGATGATTCCCAGGGTCTTGGCCCGAGCCAAATGTTATCAGTCGGAGTTGATTCTGGTCACTCCTCTTTGGCGGGCTCAGGCGTGGTTCCCAATACTTCTGGAAATGTTATGTGCGGTTCCTCTTCTTCTTCCCCTACGGTGGAATCTGTTGCTAGACCCTCTCAAGTCCCCTCACCCTCTGATAACATCCGGCCAACTCTTGCTGGTCGCTTGGCGAAATTCGGGGATCGCTGGAAAGTCCCAGGCCTTTCGCGAGACACTGCCCGATTTATCAGTGAAGCTTGGTCGCCCAACACACACAAGCGTTATGCCACAGCCTGGAAACGATGGTGTGATTGGTGCTCTCAACGGGAGGTGGATCCCTCTACGGCGGATGTCTCCATGGTAGTGAATTTTCTTGCATCCCTTTCTGCTTCAGGCCTTGCCTATCGCACTGTCAATAATTTCCGGTCAGCCATTTCTGCGGGTCACGTACCGATTGATGGCAAACCGATTGGTGAACACCCGTAAATTGGGTAAACTGCTCAGGTGTATTCGGTTGTTGAAACCACCTTCTTCTAAGTATTCGGAGCTTTGAGATGTTTCCACTGTCTTACGTTTCTTGGACACCTGGCCGGATAATCAGTTTCTGTCTCGTAAACAACTTTCTGCTAAGATAACTATGCTGCTTTGTCTAGTGTCCTGCAAGCGAGTGTCTGATATCCGCGCTCTTGACCTCGCGGGTCGTAGATTTTCTCCAGAGGGTGTTACTTTCATGATCACCGGACGCACTAAATGTAACACCTCCTCTGTCACCTATCCTATGTTTCCTGATAATCCTAAACTATGTGTGGAACAATGTATCCGGGATTATGAGGTAAGTACTGCAGGTTTTCGCCAAGATATGGGGGTCAATTGTTGATCGCCTTACAGATACCTTTTCGCCCAGTGACCCCAGCTACCCTAGCAAGATGGGTGCGTTGGCTCATGGGTGAAGCTGGTATTGATGTTTCAAGATTTGGTGCTCATTCTGCTCATGGTGCTATGGCATCCAAAGCCTTTTCTGTAGGTGTCAGTTTATTAGACATTAAGAATGCAGCTGATTGGTCATCTGACTCTACATTTAAAACTTTTTATTATAAACCAATTGTAAATATTGCATTTGTTGTGGTGGCGCAGCTTTGAACAAGCATAATTGGAGCCTCCGGTCCTGACATAGAATTCAAGATTTGCGAACATACGTGACAAGAATTTTCAATTCTATTAAGGACACGGAGGCGAGGATTATCCCACCCATGATTCTGTATTGTATTTCTGCTTTTATGCTGTTTATATTGCATTGTGTGCTCATGCTGTTTTTTTCCCTCACCCTTTTTTATTATGTGTCCCTCTTACTGGGACTGTGGTATTACAGCTTGTCTTTCCATTTCAGGTTCTGATCACAAATAAGTTGCTGATCTTCCTCGCTTATGGAGTTGTTTCAAATCTCTTCAAGGGGAGCTGTTCCATTGAAGCTGCCTTCAAGTCTCGTTCCTGCCCGTTGGCCGCTGGATTTCCTTCCATGCTTGGTTCTGCCTTTCAGCTGTTTCCGGATGTCACCATGTGTTTTGATTGTTCTTGGACTTAACTGTTTATTTTTCACACAAAGAAAGAGGATGTGGTATTCTCTTGTATTCCTTATGTAGGGGTCTACTCTATGGTTGTCACGTTATACCCAGTGGTGTTTATGGGTATTGTAGTGTATTTTTTTTTTTTACTTTACATGATTCGCTGCTGAGAATATTCAGTAAAGAAAATTGAGAAGCATAATCCTCGCCTCCATGTCCTTAATAGAATTGAAAATTCTTGTCACGTATGTTCGCAAATTTTGAAGTGTTCATTAAAAAGGCAAAGACAGACCAGACAGGGGCAGGTGGACGAGTGGTACTGTGGAGATATCCAGTGGGTTGTTTGTCCCCTTTCAGCTTGGGGGCCAGTGAAGACAAGAATGGGTGGGGCACACATTTCAGTTGAGGATGGAACAGGACTGAAGAGTGGTCAGATGTTGAGAAGGGCATTGTGGATACCGAATTTGCCTGCCGTGGAGGCAGGAACAGAAAAATTCCTGGGTCGGATTTTTCTGGGTGACAGTTTTTACACTGGATAATTATAAAATCAGGATTGGTTTTGCTGTGGTACAGGTGGGTCTGCTTGGGGGCATGGAGTCAATGGGTTATCTATTGTTTACAGGGAAAATGGACACATGGGGTAGAGGCAACTGAGAACGATAAGGAGAAAAATGTGTAGGGGAGGAGCTACGGTGGGGGATGGACAGAGAACGATGTGTTAGTGATATTGTTAGACAGACTAGATGGTCTTTGCTAAGTGTTGATTACATTGTGATGCAAACCTTTCTCATTGAAGAGGCTTTTTAATACAGATAGTGACAGAGGTCATTTTTTAGGTCTCGGCCGAGCCAGCGCTTTAGCGCTGCTCTGGCAAGAGCTTTAGTAAACGGGGGATTTGGAAGTGCAAACTAGTGCTTTTCAGGCCTCCAAATACAGTGCATGTGCGCCAGGCGCGCGCACCATTTGGCAGCCTGCGTGATCATTTTGCGGCCGCTTTGATGTTCTCAGTGAGCCGCGGGGCCACTGAGAACATCAAAGCAGCTGCAAAAGTGCACTATTTGCCAGCCTGCGTGCCTCTCTCCCCTTAGAGGGCGCAACGTGCCCTACCCCCTCCCTTATCCCACTTCCTGCTTGTTTACTCTTCTGAACTGCTTGTTTAGGACTTGAGGCCTGGTGAAGGAGCGTGTATATTAGGAGCACAAACACTCAAGGTTTTTCTCACACTCGTAAAAACTCACTGTTTTTCGAAGAGGCACTTGTAAGAGACATGCACAGAGTTACATATCTCTGTGTAGAGACTTCAAAATTGAACTGTGAATAACATTTGATAATTGAGATCAGTCCACTGCACAAAGCAAGCCCTCCTTCCACTACACAGCACCAACTCTACGGCATAGGCCCTCTGAAAGTCTCACTGCCCTCCTAACCGGCCTGACCCACACCACGGTAACACCACCAACGTCTGCTCTGCACCCAGCAAGCCGTCTATCCACCAACCAAGGCACATTTGAATATTTAACTCCTGCCTTGAAACATTTTCACGTGTTCCCTCTCCTAGCATGTATTCACTTCAAAGCCTTTTGAGTGAGCTCAGATAAAAACTACAAAGCCTTTCTTGTGACTGAACCAGACCATTGTGCAACAATGAGTGAGACTTTAATTCCAAAATCCCGACGTAAAGCAAGCACTCAGGGACACAAGCCTTCGCCGCCTATGCTGCAAGATTGTTAAATTACATCCCCTACACCTAAGGTGCGGTCAGTCCTTCCTTAAAGTACCTTAGAACCGACCTTAGAGCAATCTCAAGAGTGCTTTCTACATCCGCCTCAGAGGACTGAACCCCGCAGCTCCTCCATGCATTCCCCTGTCCCCTCCATCACCCTGTTGGTGCTGGTCGCCTCGCCCTTCTTCTAAGGGTAGTGCATTACTGCCGCTCGAGGCACTCCCTCAAAGTAAACAAATAAAAGAAAATGTCATTTAAAGAAAAGCCCAAAATGAACGAAAGAAAACCGGATCAGCTTAAATGGTCTATTCACTATGAAAAAAGTAAAAACTCTCGAGTTTGTCAGTGCGTGCTATGCTGTCTTGTAAATATATTTTTAGCCCACCACGAAATTGTGCTAACCTCGAAGTCCCATCGTGCTCTCTGCACACAGATTTGTGTTCCGCCGTTTCAACACAGCAGATGGGCTTTTGCCAACTCTTTCATGTTGCGGCGGCATTCTTCCTTGACATCTTTTGCGTACAAATAAAGCCCAGCCGAGCCTGGTAGGTGGGCTGTTACCCCCCACCGAGCCCATTCCTGCCTGCTTGTCTCAGATAAAGGCTGGCTCCTTCCTCCCAAATGGGGTCAGGCTCCCTCTGAAATCGGGGACACCTTCTTGCTAAATATTTGTTAACACTTGTTTGCTCGGCCTCCTTCCTGTGCAATATTTTCTGCTTTCCCACGTTTGTTTCCCTGAGGAGTTACACTGAATGATGAGCAGGCACTTTAACTACGTGTGAATGTGATTATGTCTCCCTGGCGCAGTGAAGCGAATAACGTTATAAAGCACAAGCATTGTCAAAGCCAACAGGCATAGATTATGTTAGCTGTCTAACTAATTTGTTCTATTATGTTGCAATGGCTTATGATGTAGTGTGATGTGCTTGGATGCGTGAACAGATATTGCATATACAGACTCCCACGCGCACACAGAAAATATAACTAAAAGCGTAAACACACACACATAACTCATACCGTCAGACAACACAGAGATGGGCTCACGCAAACACACAACCATGGTTGGTAAATGGTTGGATTTTTGGATGGGTGAGTGGTACGTGGATGAACAGAGAATGACTAGATGTGAGGATGGATGTAGGTGTTTTGTTGCAATGGGAGGCTGCAAACGCGCCCCGCACGTGTCTTCTCTGATGACACCAGGGACATACTTTCATGGTGGTGACAGAGAAGTAGCATGCACAATTCACCCGAGTGTTCCTTGCGGCATCACTTCTGCCTACAACAGTTCCCTCAACTCTATTGACATGAAAAGTTTCGGCTACTAAAGCAAGATGGCAGTGGCCAAATTGTCTTAAAGCCCTGGGTATGGCTAACAATGAGGAGAACTTTCTTTGCACTTGAATCACATTACTAGACTTTTGTCCTGGCCATCATAGGCCCAGGGTGGTTGGATCCATGGCAGATTTTTAGAATACAAGCAAAGTGTAAAGGGCCAGGGTGGATCAAATAATATTTCACAATTGCAAAGAGATCCCTCCCCAGACGCTAATTAGTAGGTAATTTGAATGGATATACACAGGCTCGTATTGCTTGCTCATCGGTGCTCATTACAATCAACTTCTTTTAAAACAAGCATTGGCATAGCCAATAGGTCTCGCTTTTGGGACCTTATAAGTGTTTAGCCATGCAACAGTTGATGTTGTTGCACCAAGGATATTCTGCTGCATAACTAAATATTTAGAAGGTCCCAAAAGCGAGACCTATTGGCTATGCCAATGCTTGTTTTTGTTGCAGTTTTATATAGCGCAAACTTGACCCGAAGGCATCAGAGCGCTTTACATGAGCACCAGTTGCATTACAACATTGGGATGCATTAGGATGTGCTGTTTAGCCTGAGCTGAAAATGAAAAAACACAGCGCTCACTCTGATGCAAGCACCTGAGGGTCCATTTAAATCCTCCCGAGCGCTCGCGCGTGTCTTACCGACGCACTTGGGAAGTAGTGTGGGTACTGGCCGACACCCACACTGAAGGAGTAAACAGAATTGGCTGATTTCATTCTTAACATGGCCTTTCTGTCTATATTTACTTTTTAAAGTACTTTTATCTTATAATTACATTTTTAAGTATATACTGATCTGGGGAAAAATAGAGCCTAAGATGATTTTAAAAGTTTGACCAGCTGGGAAATAAAAATATCAGTCAAACATATCAGTCACGCAGGTAAAAGACAGGGCCAGGCAGCAACCCTAGCCTGTGATTCAAAGCTACGGAAGCACTCTTCTGGAGGAAGGAACGGCAGTGGAAACAAAAGAGCAAAAAACTCGTCACTTCCGTAATTTCGCTCCCTGTCCTTCACACAGTACTGCAACACATTGCCCTCTAGTGGCAGTAACGCGCCACTTACGCGCTAAAACATGAAAGGACGCTAAAGAGTTTGTCCTTTTTCAGTTGCCATATAAAGTTACCCAGCATAATAAGCCACAGCCAATTTTAGGAATTTACAGCATATGGGCAAAAATAGTTCGGCTTGGTATTCCACAGCGTGTATGTGTTGAGAATGTTATCTTGGAAGGATAGGCTATGTATCGATTATCAAGTGTAATTTGTGACTATTGTGTAAAAGGGGTAACGCCTGCGCAGTATTGGACCGGCAGTTAGCACTCCTTGCAAACATAGAACTCTTAAAGAATGCTAACAGCATCATGGCATCTATAGGCTTTCCCAGGGTCTATGTACAGGAATCTTCCCCAAGAATAGTCTAAGAAACCAACTCTAGTGCCCACAGCATGTGATGAGTGACAATAGACCCCAGAAGCCAGGCATGTGAGACCAAAGCAATGGATAACCCTGGTGCCCTGGCCAGAGTGTGTTAAATACTGACAGTATATGGACAGAATCCCAAACACCAAGTGTACAGCCCGTCATTGGTCTCCACAGACTGTTCCATTAAGAAGAGAGAATTCCTTTGTGCTGACATCATAGAGGTCATTTCATGCCAGGCTTGTAACCAGAGAGACTATTGTCCATGTGGAATCCAATGATGCTCTTGAGGTTTTGAGAGGAAATGAGAGTGTCAGTGCTGCCGGCAGCACGCGTGGTGAAGCCGTCCCTTGTTCCCCCTACAGGCGAAGAGTCAGGCAAGGTTCCAAGGTAGCTGTTCTTGCCCTGTCCTACAACATCAAGAGCTTGCTCCATACAGGACAAGTGCTAGGCAGGGTTCCCAGGCAGTTGCCACCTCCTCACAGATCATCTCAAGCCTCAAAGGCCATACTTCAAGGAGCACCGGGGTAGCCATTGCCTCCTTGAGAACAATTGCAAGTAGCCTGGATTCTCAGAGAGCTCCCCGCAGAACATCGCAAGCAGCACAACTCAAGCCGGAGGATCTGATTTTTCTGTTCGGCCTTCAAAGATAAAATGGACACCTTTTGTGGTTATGCAGCATGATCACGCCCAGCTTGAATTTGGCATCATACTTTCAAAGGCCAGAGCATCATTCACGTCTGTGGTCCCCTCAAAGCCGGAGAAAGCATATACTCACCATCAGACAGAGCTGTGAGAAGAGGGTTGGACATCACCATAACCTCTCTCCAGACCTCAGCCACTGGTCTCCATCCAGGGATCCACAACAAACATCTGCTGCTCTCAACAGGTAGGGAGGACCACAATATCAGGTCTGTTCCGCACCTGCACCCGAAAGGGAAATATGTTGCAGTGCATTACACGCTGCCGCT
The DNA here is from genome assembly GCF_964204655.1 of Triturus cristatus. Lineage (NCBI taxonomy): Eukaryota > Metazoa > Chordata > Amphibia > Caudata > Salamandridae > Triturus > Triturus cristatus. The sequence continues at coordinate 286,271,373 of NC_140590.1, forward strand.
GACGTTTAGTTACCCACTGATCATGGCATATAATCCAGGCAAGATCAAATCAGCCTTCTGAGGTTGAAAAATGAAAAGCATTAAACAATTTGGTTAATAGTAATATTCGAGATTTAAATCACTTAGAAAATAAGTTGCTACATGACAGGTCTATCTAAGGCTTGAATTTCATGTACTGTACTCTCACATCTAAACTCGACAGCTCCATATGCCACAAATCTATAGATAGGTATCAATGACTCCATTATATTCAATATGGCTGTCTAAAGGTAGCAATACTAAAAACCTTTGGACGGGCTGGCGTATAGGGAAATTGGGAGAGTTTTTGTATCAGCCAGTAGGGCTGAGGAACTGTTACCCTTTGTTGATTAAACTGCTGTAGTAAGTTGATTATATTGTATAGTTCTTTATGGCTTAGTGTAACTTTATGGAATGTAGCCATGTAAGCAAAATGTAGAATGCTTCTGGGGATCTAGAATCTCTGGGAGATGTTCAGATGAAGACTGGATTCGTATGTGACTTGTCGTGGGTCGTTTACTCCAGAAATAAACATCTCAATGTACCATCGCTTGTTCCTGTGTTCCTGTATCTAATTCCTGCTCTGAAAGTGAAAAGAGCTTGCTACAACTGCTCGTTGAGTACCTGTTGTGTTTATGCTTAAACAGGCGGGGGGAGAATTTGCTTTGCCCCTTACAAACTTTGAAAGGTAACTTAACTCGCACTAAATTCCCCTCCTTGACCTGGCACTCTTAAGATCCCTACATTGAACCCTGCTACACTTTATATTTGACTTGAACCTCCACAATATTATTTTTAACTTCCCCAGGAAACCACTGTTGTAGCCTAGACTCCACCAACCAACTTTGGATTTCCTTCATAAAAGGCACTCTACCTCACATAATGGTAAAAGGACTCACACTGATAACACCGGTTTTCTGATGCATACCTTTCAATCCAAGTTTTTACTCCTAGCAATCCGAAATGAGCCCTATATAACTTGGTTAAATCTTTCCACTTCGCGGTTGCTGCTGGGATGATAGAGAGAAGAAAAATTGTGCTCAACTCCATTACGCTTCATGAACTTCTTCAAAACTTCACTCATGAATTGCACTCCATTGTCGGTTATGACTCTTAGGAAGGCCCTCTCTTTGGAATACACCATCCAAAAACGCCACTGCAAAATCAGGATTGGTACTGAAAACAAATTCAATCTCTGCCACTTAGAAAAGTAATCCATAGCCACAAGCATGTTACAACAAAACTGTTACAACGCAAGTGGATTTACAACGCATGCCATTACAACGCAAGTCTTTACATCGACTTGCGCTAGATGGCGTGCTAACATTAGAAAAGTGTAATTTACTATTCCAACTCCAGTCCACTTAACAGTAGGGAAGGTGTTGGGATAGTAAACTACACTATTTGTAATGTTAGCACGCCATCTAGCGCAAGTCGATGTAAAGACTTGCGTTGTAATGGCATGCGTTGTAAATCCACTTGCGTTGTAACAGTTTCGTTGTAATGGCAGTGCGTTGTAAAAGTTGCGTTGTAAAGGTTGTTCCCCCAACAAAGCACATACCTATTACCACCATCTGCCTCAATCCAAATTGCGGTTTGTTGAAGTAGATTTATTGCAAGAACCCAGCAGTATGGAGGAGGACAGTCTGGACACTCCTCTTCCAGCCTTGAACTGCTTTCATCTGATCTCACTGGATTCCATAGTTACAGAATGTAAAAGTTGGAACCCAATAAGGTCATATAGCAGCAAGAACATAGTCACAACACTTCCCCTTTCTCACAGAAGAAATGTAATACAAAAATATAACAATAAAGTAGAATAACAATTTGTAAATATCTTTTGAAGTGTTACAAAACGAAATCAAGATGAACAAACATGTGTGATGTAATCCTTTAAATAAAGTGGTTTGACACAAACTTGACCAGCTCTAGTCGCTTCGGAATTATTTTCAGGAATGATACACTCTTTGGACGTAGCGCTAGTGTTATTTACTACAGAATTATCCTGAATAAAATCCGAGAGATTGGTGTCTACACTGGGAGCATTATACAAATTACTAGTATTAGGCACATCACACTGATTGGTGTAGGAATCTTCACCATCTTCTCCTTCAGTAACAAAAGGAGAAAATTCAGAGTCGCAAATATTTGTGTTGGGAATGGAAGTAGATCTTCTTTCTTCTGCAACAAATGGAGTGGAATCAGATTCAGAGGGATAATATTGAATCCAGTCATATTTAATTGGTTGATTTTTAGTCTTATTGTCTTGGGAAAGGTTATAATCAAGTTCATCTCTGAATTTAGCAATTCTGCTAGCATGCCACACCTTCCCATCACTCAATAACGCAGAATTACACATTACTTTAATAACCTTTAAAGGAGCTGAAAATTTACTTTCTCCTTTGCGTGTTAGTCTGCCTTTTTTCACTTTAACGACATCACCAACGCAAAGATGTTCTTTTTTTATATTGTGCGTATGGTCAAAGGTTTCCTTCTGTTTCTGTTGATTATCTTCTAAAGATTTCCTCACTTTACTAGCAGACCAAACTACCGATCCAGTACATTTTAACCAACCCATAATATCTTTGGTACGGGGCAGTCTACCTCTCATCAGTTCAAACGGGGCATACCCCGAAGATTCACAACTAGTTACTCTGTATGCATTGACAGTCTTTCTCAGTTCGTCTTCCCAATCTAAACGGTTGCTGAAAGATAGTTTGATGACACCTTTGATCACTCTATAAAAGCGTTCCACGCAACCGTTCCCTTCTGGGTGGTACAAAGAAGTGGTTCTATGGTTAATGCCAGCTTCTTTGATGAATTTCTTAAATGGCTCGCTAACAAATTGTCCGCCATTATCAGAAATAATGTCTTTTGGAAGACCTTCACGGCTGAATACATCAGCAAGAAATAAAAGTATTGATTCAGTGTCAGGTTTGTCAACTATTTTATATTCAGGCCACTTTGAAAAATGGTCAACAGTGACAATTATGTATTTTGTAATGTTGTGGGCATACCTGACAGGGCCAAACACATTGATGCCAATCCTTTCCCATGACATGTGAGGGACCATAATGGGGTGTAAAGGAGCTTTGTGAGTAGTTAAACTCTTGTCTGAATTAGAACATTGAGCACACTGTCTTACTTCTCTTTCAATATCCTTATCAAGGCTGGGCCACCAATACGATTGTTTTATCCTAGCTTTGCATTTTACAATTCCTAAGTGACCTTTGTGACAAAGGTTAATGATTTTACTTCGAAACTCTAAGGGAGGAATACGTCTTCCATTCCTAAGTAACAAGTCCTCTTCAACTGAAAGATCATTCCTAACTTCCCAAAAAGCAAGGAGACTATCTTGTAACAGTGCCTTTGCTGGCCAACCTTTTTGGACATGCTCAACTACAGAAAGCAAGCTTGAGTCTTTGGCTAAACTTTGTGTCCACTCGTCATGAGATATGCTTTGCAGTTCGTTTCCAAAAACAGAAGCAACCATCCAATCATCCCATTCATTATTTTCATCCTTGATATTGCGAAGTGGACATCTGCTGAGAAAGTCAGTGATTCTATTTTTAACACCAGGAACATAAATTACATTATAAACATAGTCAAGTAATTGGATAGACATACGTGAAATCCTAGGTGAAACATTGCTAAGAACTTTCGATGTAAGTACCTTGGTTAAGGGTTTATGATCTGTCCTAACCGTCACACAAGTACTCCAAATGTACTGTCTGAAATTTTTAAGAGCCCATACGCAACCCAAAGCTTCTCGTTCAATGACTGAGTATATTTCCTTAGTACTCGTAAGAGCTCTGGAAGCAAATGCAACAACACATTCATTGCCACTTTCTTGAATCTGTGATAATACCGCGCCTAAACCTTTACCACTAGCATCTGTGGTGATGATGCTTTTGAGGTCGGGAGAAAAACCTTTGAGTGCGGGGGCTGAACATATATCTTTTTTTATACATTCAAAGCTGGTTTGACATTCATGAGACCAAAAAAATGTACAACCCTTCTTTAAGAGTTGTCTAATACTATACATCTTTCCTGAGAAGTTGTGTACAAACTTTGAATAAAATTCTGCTAATCCCAAAAAGGATCTGACTTCGTCCTTATTCTGTGGTATTGGAGCATTCATGATAGCGTCATCAAGTTCCAATTTCGGAAAAATCACTTTGGAGGTAATTACATATAGATTCTTCAGTAGTTAGTCCTTTAAGTTCTAAAACTTCAAGAACTTTAACAAGATTATTGTCATGTTCAATTCTATCCGAGCCCATGACGAGTATGTCATCTTGAAAAAACACAATGTTTTTCGTGTCACTGAAAATCCTATGCATTAGTCGCTGAAACATGGCAGCGGCTGACGCTAAGCCAAAAGGTACTCGTTTGAATTGAAAAAGACCAATAGGAGTGATAAAGGCCGTAAGGTATCTACTCTCCACATGAAGTGGGACTTGATGGTATACAGAAGTTAAGTCGATGGTGGAAAACAATTGTTTGTTTCTGGTGGCAGAGAGTAACTCACAAATCCTCGGAAGTGGAAAAATATCTATAAAAATGTTCTTGTTAAGTTCTCTCAAGTCCACACAGAGGCAGATGCGGCCGTTGGCCTTGCGTGCGACCACTAAGGGGGCGACCCAGTCAAAAGATTCAATTTGTTCAATTAAACCATTTTGAACAAGTTTATTTAATTCCTTAATAACCTCTTCTTTAACACCCATAGGAATGTTCCTAACTTTATGGATGCATGGACGGGAATTTTTTTTAGGATAAATTTGTGAGAAAACCCTTTTAATTCTCCTACTTTCCCTGAAAATACTTTAGGAAACTTTGAAGTAATCATATTGTACTGTTTTTTATTAGTTTCTACAATACTTAATACTGGATCAGCGCTGTTGGGATCCAATAGGATTCCCAACTCACCCTGGTCCCACCATCCTAGAACACAAGGTCCAGATTTTGAAACATAAATTTTGCACTCAGCACATCTACCTTTGAACTCAAAGGATAATTTTTTTTATCCAATTAGGTGAATAGGTTCACCTGTGTAACTTACGGGGTGAACGTCAGGAACTTCTAAAGCATTACCCAATTTTTTTTCTAAAAAATCACTCCAAGTGTTCTGATTAATAATTGTATATGGTGAGCCAGAATCAGCCATGAGTGAAACTGAAACTCCTCCGATAACAATTTTGCAAACTGGTTTCTTCCTAATAGTTTTTCCCACTATACTAGGTTCTTCAATGATACAAATAACAGAATCAGAACACTCATCCTCGCAAGCGTATTAATCAACAAGGCATTTTACAGATCTTATTTTTTTTTTTACAAACTCGTGAGAAAAGTCCCAAAACTTTGCAAATGGTACATCTCATATAGCAGCAAGGACATAGACACAACAAAGCGGATGTGTGACGTTACAACGCGTGCTGTTACAACGCGTGCTGTTACAACAAAACTGTTACAACGCAAGTGGATTTACAACGCATGCCATTACAACGCAAGTCTTTACATCGACTTGCGCTAGATGGCGTGCTAACATTAGAAAAGTGTAATTTACTATTCCAACTCTATTCCAACTCCAGTCCACTTAACAGTAGGGAAGGTGTTGGGATAGTAAACTACACTATTTGTAATGTTAGCACGCCATCTAGCGCAAGTTGATGTAAAGACTTGCGTTGTAATGGCATGCGTTGTAAATCCACTTGCGTTGTAACAGTTTCGTTGTAATGGCAGTGTGTTGTAAAAGTTGCGTTGTAAAGGTTGTTCCCCCAACAAAGCACATACCTATTACCACCATCTGCCTCACTCAGATGTAAGATATTACAATGTCATCATTTAGATCGCGGTACATTACATCGCTGCTTTTACAACGCAAGTCGGTACGCTGGAGAGCGCTGGACTTAGGAATACTGTGAGTTACTATTCCAACTCCAGCCTACGTAACAGTAGGGAAGGTGGTGGAATAGTAAATCACACTATTCCTTAGTCTAGAGCGCCGTCCAGTGTAAGTAGTTGTAACGACTTGTGTTGTAAAAACAGTGATGTAAGTGTATTGCGGTGTTTTGACCGCGTTGTAAAGTTTGTTTTCTGCCTCACTCACGGGACTCATTTTGTCCACCCCAATGGTCTCCCAAGCCATATCGGGGCAAGGAACCGGAACGAGAAAGGTTTCATTCTCACATGTGACTTATTCGCACCCTCACACAGGTCACATTCTCTGACCACTCTCTCCACATCAACATCAATACCAGGCCACCAGTGAGATTCCTTCACTTTCTTTTATGTCCTTCATGACACAATTTCAGCAGGTCTAGTAGGGAAACAAAGCCCCCCTGTGTATTTGCAGGATTATGTGTCATAACACTGTAGATTTTCTATGGTACAATATTTCAAAGTATTCTGTTCTTTCTTTGTTTCATATTTTATAATTACGTTATACTGTGTTTATTATAGGAGGAAGGTGTGTTGTGTTTATGCTTTCATAGGTGGGGGCATGAGGAGTTCACATGTTTGTATATTTAGAATGTACTGCATTGTTTAAGAACCAAGGGTAGTTTCTTTTGTAGTCAGTTACTCGTTCTGCCGCCCTGACTGGACATGTTGGTCCCAACCTCCCTTATACTAAATAAAATAACCTTTTCTACCACCCTTCGTGTGGACTCAACAGTACCACACTAGCAATAACAGATATACAAAGGAGCTTTGGTGCACTGGCCCACCTCTGTACCTCCTTTAGGTGGCGCTCTAGGTGTGACTCCCATCCATGATAGAAGGATACCTGGGCAATCTGAGACTGTAGGAAGCACAAAGCTTAAGTTGTTGATCCTGCCACTTGGAGCAATCTTATTGCCACCTACCATCTACAATGTCATGTTGTGTCTGATATATTTACTGCTGTAGATCAAATAAAGGGAGGAATGTAAACTATAGCTTTTGCTGCTTCTGTGTCAGTGACAACTGTCTGTGACTGAGTGCATAGGTCAAAAACAGGGTCAAAGGTCAGGTTGCAGAAAGAGTTGAACAACTGAAGAAGGCTGGACACAATTATTTTTCTGTAAGCACGGTCAACATCCTTGGAAGCCACTTTCTGCTGATGTGATGTCACAACAGTGTGCAATGGTTTGGGTTGCATGCAGCTGTGCATCACAGCAGTAAACAGCTTCCACATGGCATGGTTGGTGTCAGTGCTGTGAACAAGAAACTTGCCATTGCTTTTAAACATCCCTAGCACCAACTACTAAATATTACCTGAGTTCAAGTTTCGTAGATGAACATGCTTTGCCCAACTCTCCCTATATATAATAAAGGGTCAACTGCCTCATGTATTTCATATATTACATCTGAGCTCCTTGGCTCTCCAAATAAGTAAATCCCAGTCAGGATTTCCACAATGAACTGTATTAGATGAATTTACATATAATGAATTTCGGTAGTGTCTCAGAATACCGATAATGAAAATATTGCCTGTCAAAAATATCATGGCCAAAGCATCGTTCACAAAAATGTCACTCTATTTAGCATACATTGACTATTATTAACTACAATGGAGGGATACTTTTAGAATTATATGTTGGGCAAGAGAGGGACCTAGTCACAAAGAAAGCAGTAACACTACACTTCTGAATGTAGTTTTGCTGCTTTGTGGATTTCACAAATTCCATTTGGAATTAGCTTGGAAAGCCATGTCCGGTGCATATTTCCATGCAGATTCTTTGGAATACCCGATAATTTCCAATCGGGATTCAATTTCTGCTGTACGGAGATCTCCATGGCAGAGAATTCATAATGGGGGGAATCAAATGATGGGGAAATTAAATACCCTCTGCAAATGCACTTAAAAAGTTTCATTTCTCCACCACCGGTCAAAAAAGCTATATCTTTCATGCATGTTGTGTGCATAGTTTTAGTGGCTAATGTAGCATATAATTATGGAACCTGGAAATATTGCTTCTTACATTCAAGCTTAATTCCATCCGACCTGGTCATTCATCTCCCATGCTCTCCACCTACCAACTGACTGAAAGTTCCAATCTATGCAGAATCAACGTGATTCTAGTTCTGGAACAGAAAAGGGCAGGCTATGATCGTATGGGTAAGCACCGAAAGACTGGTAAGCATCAACACTACAAATTCTCTGCCTCATAATATTGATTAAAAGAAGAGAAAAACATATTGCATAATGGAATAGAAGAAACTAAATATAAGGTTTCAAAATGCACAATTATGCAGATAATTGCATTAAATTTCTTACATTTCAAGGAAGTAAATGAAACTAATCGACTGAAATGTAAACATCCATCAGGAGGTCTTTTCTATCTTTTCTTGATATCCGAGGATTCTTCTACATGGAATCCCCATCCACAGGTCCAATTAACTCCTCCTATCGTAAGGAATATTTATAAATTGAAGGCTCCATCAAAAGAACACTCTTCCTTCTTATGCTCATCCTTATCCACTTTACCTATTCCATCATAACTAACCATGATTCCCACATCTCCATCAACTGAACTGGAATCATGGTCAGAATGAATAACTCACCTACACTTGGGTGATAATCCTCCTCCTTGACATCACATTTCCTCATTGCTTGCCACAGTTTCCTTTCAGGGTGGCAATCCTGGTCAAATTCCAAACCTTTCCACCTTTCAACTGCACAGCAGTACTCTCCACTTCACTAAATTCCACAGGGCCAAAAAACTCTCTCCCTTATCTGCTCTTTCCAGATTTCCTTCACACTTACTCACTGAACCACAGAAATGTGGGTGCATCTGATGCTGTGCTTTATATATATATATAGCTGAATCGCTGTCTTCCAACTTCCCACGGGCGATGCAAAGAACCAGCACGAACTCCTCTTAGTTGGAAATGACAAGATATTTATTTATCACTCAATATGTCATTACGCGTTTCGACTGACACAGCAGCCTTGATCACATAAGGAAATGCGTGAACCATTGCTTATTAAATACCACCTACTTGTGTCACGTGATCCCAAAGAACATAGAAAACACACTATGTAAGTATTTCTTCACATGTGCAAAATAATGCTAAAATTTAGATTAAATAAATAGCAATAAATATAATATTTAAAAATCTCACCAATTCTAAAATTGAATAAATTGTTAAATAACATATTTAGACCAATGGAAACAAAAATGAATTTAAAGCTTAGTCTAGCTTGTTGTGCTGAGGGCTAGATCTAGTATTATTATTTAAATAAATAAAACCCATCTGTGTGTGTTTTGTCTAGTTCCTGCTATTGGCAAAACATAGGATTCTACACACAATAAAACATAACTGCTTAATACAATGTTAAAAATACTTTGCTCTAATGCACAAGAATTCATATCAGCAGTATGATCATAAATGGTTAGTACTGTAGTAAATCATTAGAAACCTCACAAATGTCGCACACTAAACTGACTTAAAATTATCTTATTCTTAATTGTTCATGTGTTTAGCTTCCATTGGTCATATATCTATATCTAGAATAAATAGCAATTATATGAAGTGTGCAAATACCGCAAAAAAAGCCCTACTTGCTAATCTAAAGTGCTGATCTAGTGCTTAATCAATACCAAAATAGTAAAATCCATATCTAAAAATACTACTAAAAAAACCTATATTTGTGCTGGCTAAGTTACATTTTTATGGGATAATTTTCTTATTTATATTAAAAACATCATGTATGTGACCATAAGATGGTAGTGGTACTAGGAAGGCTGGGGTTTAAGAGTGTAAAAATACCCCATAGAGTCATGAACCTAATTCGATACTATCTGTACAGTTCTAGGAATTAAATATAGTTATAATAATAACTTGTAAAGTGCCAAATCGTGATGGAAAAACTGTCGCCTAAGGAAATCTTACATGTTTTACAGATAATAATGCAAATCTTCCGTTGTGTTTAGTCCATTTTGGACTTTACTGTCAAATTCCATTATTATATGCGTTTCCAGTTTTCTCAGCATTAATTCCCTGTCACCACCTCTTGATGGTGCCGAGACCGCAGCTACCACATAGTAATTTAGACAATTGAGATCATTATTGTGCACTGCCTTAAAATGGCGTGCTACAGGATAATTTGTATCATTGTTCACTATTGCTCGGAGGTGCTGCAGAATACGCATATGCACTGGTAACTTCGTGCTGCCTATGTATTTTAAATTGCAAGTGCAAGTAAGGACATAAATAGCAAAGTCAGTGCGGCATGTAAAATGACCTCTAATCTCTCTTTTGTAGGGACTAAAAGGCACCATGTAATCAGTGGTATTCATACCAAATTTACAGGCTCTGCATGTTGAGCATTTGTAGAAGCCTGACAGAGGCTTCAACCAAGTAGTCTTGGTTGCAATTTCAGGACTATTTTTTACTAGTTCCGTCCTCATAGATTTGGCCTTCCTAAAAGTTAGAGTTGGTATTTTGGGTAAACTAGGTGCCAATACTCCGTCGGTAAGTAAAATAGGCCAGTTCTTACTGAGAATGGCCTTTGTCTTTGCTGTTGACTAAAGGTAGTAATCAACCTGGGTACTTCTGGGTTTGCCTCATCTCCTTGATTATTTTCTTTACTGGCAAGATCTCTGTTCAAAAGGGAGTCTCTGGATCTAAGACTAGCTTTGAGCGTGGCTTTTTGAAGTGTATCCTCACTATATCCTCTCTGTCTGAACCTATCAAGGGACTCTAATTTGCATTTGTTGAACTGCTCTTCTGTGCTGCAAATTCTTTTTAGTCTCAATAGTTCCCCAAATGGGATACTTGCTATCAGATGGTAAGGGTGTGCACTGGTGGCATGCAATGTGGAATTACCTGATGTGGACTTCCTGTGTAGAGTTGTATGAAGTTTGTTATTTTCAACATAGACAGTAGTGTCCAAAAAATCAACGCTATCTTTACTGATACATGATGTAAAATGTAAGTTCATTTCATTAACATTGATATTAGATATAAATAATTCTGCACTTTGAACACTCCCCTTCCAAATAATAAAAATATCGTCTATGTAGCGAAACCAACTCTTAACATGTGTGTCTACTGTATCCTTAAAAGTGCCTCTGAGAGCCTGCTCCTCCCACCACCCCACGTGTAAACACGCGTAGCTGGGAGAGAAGCAGGCTCCCATCGCCGCACCTCTAGATTGCCTATACGTTTTTTTGTTGAACATGAAGAAATTGTTGCACAAACAATATATATATATGTGCAATAACTCGCCCTCACTTTTCCTTTTTTGAAGAAATGAACAAACGTGTACCCAGTAATTCTTGTGCTATTCCTGTTTATTTAGCCAATTCCGCCATTACGCGTTATGGGCGATCCCGCCATTGATCACATGACATCTCATTAGCTACAAACCACATTATTTAAAGTGCAAGTGCAATGGCTTGGTTCATAGACACAGTAGAAACACTACAATATGTCGAGGAAGTGATAAAAAGAGGATCATAAATAATTGCATGAATATACAAATTCAGATCACAATTTTTTATATATATACCCCAGGATTATAAAAAAGAAACTGTTTTCTTATGTTTCTTTTGACTTTCCACTTTTTAAAGTAAACAGGTACTAATAGCAGCATAAATGCATAGATAAATTCTATATTTCACTGTGTCCTTACTTTAAAACCATCAAAGTGCTTACCAAAATATAATAAAGTGCCAATTATAATAAAACTTAAAAACAAAAAAAATTATGTAAACACTACACAGTTTCAGGTGACACCAAGGTGACCAATCAGACTCACATATTACTTCATGTATCTGCTATGTGAGTTGGAGGGTTGTGCAAAACGCAAGAGTATTCTAAAGTGCAAACAGTTTTTAGGACAATAATAAATATCTTTAAATATAATAGGTAGATCCAACTAGAAACCATTCCAAATATGTGGAGGCATATAATATGCTTTCCATTACTGATTTCTAAAATCAATCCTCAAACATCATAAATAAATAAATTCCATCCTAAAATTTGCCTTTAAAAATTCTTGTCTAGTGGAGATTGTTGACGCACATCTCTAAAGGAAGACTGCCAATAGATGAAAAATCATTTGTCCTATGTAATATGCTTGAGTCCCCAATGATGTTACTTATTAAATGACAAAATGTTAAAGGAATGTGTATAAGTCTTCTCTGTTATTTAGACCCCTTGGATGTCTAGAATCAAATTGCAGAATATAGGTTGTTTCCAACCTTCTCAACTTGGATTCCCTATCTCCTCCTCTCCTTTGAGGGATAACAGTGTCTATGACATAGTATTTCAGATATTTCGGGTCACTGTTGTGGTTAGTCTTAAAATGCCTTGCAACAGGATAATTATCATCATTGTTGCAGATAGCCCGGATGTGTTGCAGGATTCTTTTGTGCACAGGCAGCTTCATGCTACCAACATATTTCAAATTGCAACTGCAGGTTAGCACGTAAACTGCAAAATCAGACTTACATGTAAGAAAATGTCCGATTTCACATGTTTTAGACCCAAATGCTGTTGTATAGGTCTTAGTGTTAATTCCATATTGGCATGCCTTGCATGAAGAGCATTTAAAGAACCCCTTCCTTGCCGTAAGCCAAGAACCCGTTCCCTTTGTCTCTAGGTTGCTTTTTACTAGTGCCATGCCCATACTGTTTGTTTTCCTGAAGGTGACTGAAGGATTATTTGGTAATAATCCCCCAATTACTGGGTCATCCTTCATAATGGGCCAATTTTTTCTCACTATAGCCCTTATTTGTTTTTCTTGGCGAGAGAATCCTAGAATCAACCTGATGGGTTCTTCTTCACCTTTATGGCCAGCAAGTGTATTTTTGTACTTTAGCAAGTCATGTCTGGCCAAGGATTTAGACTTAACAATTGCAGATTCAATCACATCTGAGCTATATCCCCTATTCAGAAACCTAATTCGGCTTTCCTTCTGTTTTCTGTTACATTAATCTTCCTCACTACATATACGTCTGATACGGAGCATCTCCCCATAGGGGGTGCTCTTGATAAGGTGCGGAGGATGAGCACTAGAGGCATGGAGCAATGTATTGCCCGCCGTAGGTTTCCTGTGGAGGGTAGTAGATAGCTTATTATTCAATATCTGGATTTGTATGTCCAGAAATGTGACCATTTCCTTACTTATATCAAATGTGAATTTAAGATTGAGCGAATTGTCATTTAATACCTCAATAAAGGTTGTAGCACTTTCAAAATCACCATCCCACACTATAAACAAATCATCAATATAGCGGAGCCAAGTAACAACTCTCCTATGAAAAATCTGCTCATGTTGCTGCATGAGGACCAGCTCCTCCCACCACCCCATAAATAAACAGGCGTAGCTGGGAGAGAAGCTGGCCCCCATAGCAACTCCCTGGATCTGTTGATACATCTTTCCATTAAACAGAAACAGATTATTTTCCAGGCAGAATAATAACATTTTTAGGAGCATGTTGTTATGCTGAAAGAGATCAATCGGTCTATTCATCAAGAAATATTCAACCGCCCTCATACCATCATTATTCCTAATACAGGTATATAATGAGGACACATCAAGTGCTATCATTAGGTAAGTAGACTTCCAAGTTATATTCTGCACCTTTCTCAGGAAGTCACTTGTATCCTGCACATATGACTTCAAATTTCTTACAAATTCTTGCAGGAAAAAATCAATGTATCTAGACAGGTTCTCTAACAAGCCATCACAAGCAGCAATAATGGGGCATCCTGGTGGTTTGTTCATATCTTTTGGCAGTTTGGATATGAAATAGATCACAGGAATAATGGCATGCTCCTTCTTAAGATATTTAAATTTATCCCAACTGAGCAACCCCATGCTCCTCCAAGCTACAAGTTGAGAAAACAATGCCTCCTGTATGTCCTTGAATTTAGCAGGTGAGACCCTTCTATAGCACTCTGTGTTATTGAGTTGACTGTATGCCTCTTCCAAATATTCCTTTAGAGGCCATAACACCAGATTGCCTCCTTTGTCCGAGTTGCGTATAATAATCTGATGGTTTTCTTTCAATTTCTTGATGAGTTGCCAATATCTCATATAGCGATATTAAGTCTCTTAATTTGTGCCACAATCTGTTCATTAAAAACATCTATGGAGTCTCTTGCCATAATAGGAACAAATTTAGATTTTTGTTTAAACGGGGTCCGTGGTTTAACATCTGTCCCTTGGATTTGAGATACCTGAGTGTTCATTGTCCCTAATGCCCCCTGGGACTGATTGGGGATACCCGTTACCATTGTATCTCCTCTTTCCAAACTTCGCAGATCATTTAGTAGTTCATAATCTGATCCCAGCAAACCTTGCATCCCAGAGGTTTGAGTTGCCCCCTCAGCTTCCTCCAATCCACCTCTGGCGCTGCGCTGATGATGAAATGTTTTCAATTTTAGTTTGCGTATGAACTTGTAGATGTCTATATACAAGAAAACCTCGAGGGCTATTTGGGTAGGGCCTTTTTATTAGATAAGCCTCCTCCGACCCAACATAGAGACGCTTTTCAGCTGTGAAGGCAGCCTTCCTCAGTCTAATGTGTGCCATTTTGGTTTGGTTTCAGTTTATATACATTGTTAAAATCATGGACATAGAAAACATCATCATGAGGATAAAAGTTTGCATGTTCTTAAAATCAGTGAATGAACACTTCACATATCATGTAAACTGTGTACATTGATGGATATTGCTATCGGTAACTGTAAGATACAAAGTGCATTAACACTGAACATAAAAGAAAGGCCTTCATGATGTTACAAACATAATTATCACCATAAGCCATTATTTAAAAACCATCGCGCTAAACACATGGCTAAAAACATATTTAGAAATCGCGCGGTTCGAAAAATAAAAACAAAAATAAATATAAAAGGCAAGGAGACCCACTATATTGCGTTGTCATTGTATCTCACTTGAAAGCACCATGGGGGAATACTCGTGAAATATTACTAATACTATTGCCTGTACTTCTCATGGCTTTTCCCCAAGTTATTTCTCACCTCCATTACAGGGATAGGTTTATTCCAGCCACAGATAACCACCAGGATTACTAATTCTGCAACATCTCCCTCTCATCAGTTCAAAGGAATCCTATGGCTTTGTTAACACTCGTTCTGTACATCCATATAGTCTCTAAAATGTGAACCTCTCTATTCAATCTGTTTTTTCAGCTCATTGTATAGCACCTGTGATAACACAGTAGAAATGCTCAGTCATGCCTTTACCACTAGGGTGGCGCTGTGTCTGACTCCCATTATTTCCAAATACGCTTTTACCTTATGTGGCGTAAATGTAACTTAATTTTCACTTAACGGGGCAACAGGCAAATCCTCGTTAACAAACACTTTGTGCAGAAATCTAAGAAAAAAATCAGTATCAGTTTACCCGCTTTGATAATAGTCCACCACAAATGTACCAATGATCGCTAAACCATGCTTTTGACCCATTGGTATCATTATATCTATGCCTAAATTTTACCAATAATTAATCAGAATTACGTGGCCACACATGAGTGGTTTGAATGTTTTCAAGGATTTAGCATCCCAAACACGTTATGAACAGTAACTATCTCAACACCAATAGCCATCCCAGGCCACCAGAACCAGAGACATTTTAAGGCATGGGCAAAGTGGGCCCTAGCCCAGGGCCCCAGCCTTTCAGGGGGGCCCCTGCCAGAACCAGCTATGTTCTGCGGAGAGTCTTGCCCTGATGACCTTAAATGAGTTTTAAGCAGATTGTTGTAAATGGCGTTTTTTAATCATTTATCTTTAATGTGTGTCTGTTGCAGACATTTTGCACACACAATGTGTTTTTGTTTCATGCAGCATCCATATAAAAACTTTCTTTTAGATCAATCCAGGACCTCACATATGAGAAATGGGAGGGTGTCACAGAGATCATTTCCAGCAATATTACTGAGCTGCTGCTGTGTTACAATACTGAAAGCATACATCAATATCCGTGAATATCAGATGTACACACATTTAGAATTTGACCAAAAAGCTGAAACTGGTTCATAAAATCAAAGCTATTCCGAACACGGCCCCCAAAATGCATTTGGCCCAGGACCCACAAAATCCTTAAAACATCCCTGACCAGAACATCTTATTTACTCCATGCTTACTTTAAGTGTCGTGATGGATCAAACCCAGATCTGTTGACTGGGTGTGAGTGTTTGATTGGTTCTGATGCTCCGTCCATCACCACCTCCTTTTGTACCGCTTTGTTCGCCATAAGTTGGCAGGGTATGCTCAGACGTGAGTCCCTTGCTCACTTTGCCACTGGATTCAAGCAAGCCTGGCTGAAGACGGCTGAAATGCCAGAAACTGGTCCTAGGAAGCTTGTTTCTGGTCCAGGGAAGGCACGGTTTGGCAGTTTGGGCTGGACTGTTCCCATGAGGCACAGGGTCTGACTGATTTGCATATGGCCATGTCTGAACTGGGGTGGCAGAGTGGGCTAAAGAACGGTGATGGATCAAACCCAGATCTGTTGACTGGGTGTGAGTGTTTGATTGGTTCTGATGCTCCGTCCATCACCACCCCCTTTTGTACCGCTTTGTTCGCCATAAGTTGGCAGGGTATGCTCAGACGTGAGTCCCTTGCTCACTTTGCCACTGGATTCAAGCAAGCCTGGCTGAAGATGGCTGAAATGCCAGAAACTGGTCCTAGGAAGCTTGTTTCTGGTCCAGGGAAGGCACGGTTTGGCAGTTCGGGCTGGACTGTTCCCATGAGGCACAGGGTCTGACTGATTTGCATATGGCCATGTCTGAACTGGGGTGGCAGAGTGGGCTAAAGAACGGTGATGGATCAAACCCAGATCTGTTGACTGGGTGTGAGTGTTTGATTGGATCTGATGCTCCGTCCATCACCACCCCCTTTTGTACCGCTTTGTTCGCCATAAGTTGACAGGGTATGCTCAGACGTGAGTCCCTTGCTCACTTTGCCACTGGATTCAAGCAAGCCTGGCTGAAGACGGCTGAAATGCCAGAAACCGGTCCTAGGAAGCTTGTTTCCGGTCCAGGGAAAGCATGGTTTGGCAGTTCGGGCTGGACTGTTCCCATGAGGCACAGGGTCAGACTGATTTGCATATGGCCATGTCTGAACTGGGGAGGCAGAGTGGGCTAAAGAACGGTGATGGATCAAACCCAGATCTGTTGACTGGGTGTGAGTGTTTGATTGGTTCTGATGCTCTGTCCATCACCACCCCCTTTTGTACCGCAAATGTTCTTAATGGCACTGTTTCAAAATGACACTCTCAATGTTTCTTGTGGCATAATTTTCTCACAATTATATTACTAGAAATGACTATTTCGCTCCTAGCTTCCCAGTATGGTTGCAGTTTACTACTCAAATGTTCTTTCTTGGGCCAACTTTCCTTTATATGACTTAACATATCCTGTAGTACCTTGTCCTTTTCATATTCTCGGCCCCTCTTTCCATTTTTTAACAAAATGAAGACCACTATCATGAACCAAAGCAATGTGATACTCCTCCCACTCTTCATCCATACATTCTCCCATATCAATTGTCAATCTTGATTAAATAAATTGCTATCACATTCTCTTTACCTGGTACATAAACAATCCTTTTCATGTAATTCTGTAATCTCATATCTAATCTTGCTGCACTGGCGAAGAATTTACCATTCCTTCGGTTGTCATCAATTTCAACAGTGGTGTAAGATCCTACTGAACAATGAAGGGTTTACATCTTAGAAATAAAATAAAATGTTCCATTTCCCAAACACATGCAAGTGTTTCCCATACAATAACACAGTATTTGTCTTCCATGGGTGATAAAGATTAAGATGCATAGGTGATGGTTCTCCCAATGCCTTCTTTCTCAATCCATTGCAGCAGTCATCAGTTAAAAGAATGCGATTATCAGAAGAACCAAACCCTTCTGTGCTGGTACCTGGATTATAGCCAATTTGGTAGTTTCAAAATCATTCTGACACCGGGAATACTAACAGATGTGACCCTGTTTTTTTGACCGTTGTATAAAATGTTTTTGAAGGAAGTTGCAGTACAAACTTTGAATAAAATTCAGCAAGACTTTAAAAGGACCACACTTCATTCTTGTGTGAAAGAGCTGGGGTGATCTCAATAGCTTCCACAAGGGACAGTTTTGGTATAACACCCTCTTGACAAATGATAGGGATCAAATAATTTACACTTTTCCCAGCAAATGTACATGTTGAATACTCCGCATTTAGATCCGTTCTTTCCAGTATGCGCAACACCTTTTCCAGGCTTTTCCTCTTGTTCCTTCCTTTTGCCCTCATACACCAGGGTATCATCCTGGAACGAATTTACACCAACCATTTTACCAAAGAGCTGCCACATCAACCTCTGAAACACATCGATTGCGGATGCCAACCCAAACGGTATGCATTTCAATTGGAAACACCCGTTGGGTGTATTGAATGCAGTGGACTTCTTCCTATCTGGAAACAAGGAAATATGAAAGGTAAGCAGCCGAAAGCGCCATAGTGGAAAATCATTTAGCCCCTTTCACCAAAGCTAACATTTCCAATGTTTTAGGTAGAGGGTATCTATCTACAATATTATTGTTGCTAAGATGTTATATATGAATGCATAATCTTCTCTTTTCTTTGCTGCGGCTCACTATAACATCGGAGTTGATCCACTCATACTATTCATGGCTCTATGGTGTTTGCATTAATGAGTTTCTCTAATTCCTTAGTCACTTCTTCCCTCATTAACATTGGGCCATTCCTCACTTTATCAATTTTTGCACAAGTATTATCCTTGACAACATTTAGATCTAAAGGTTTCCCAAATGTTCCATTAGGCACATTTGGAAACTTCCCTAATATTGTCCTTCCTGTGTTTTTTTTTATTTTTTAGAGTTTTATATAGCGCAAACTTGACCTGAAGATGTCAGGTATCAGAGCGCTTTACATGAGCACCAGTTTCGTTAGAGATGGACACTTTCATTTTTTTGTTAGGCACGGGGAGATTAGGTGATTTGCCCAGAATCACAGGATGTTGAGCGTCGTCGCTGAGACTCGAACCTGGTTCCCCAGCTTAGAGGTCGACTGCTCCAGCAATAAGGCCACATCCTCTTATCATCTTCAATGAGAAGCCCTTTTTCCTAACTATTAGAATCAAGCACAGTATGCCAATTGCCCTGGTTGTATCATACTAAATCTTATTGACCTTTCTTAGCAACGGACAGTTTACAACCAGCCTGCTTTACAACTTGAGTTCTGTATCAAATCATCTCACTGTTTTCACCACTGTAACGTTCCGGATTAATTATTAGACTCATTCAATTTATATCCAATCCTACCTATACATCTTTTCTTCCACACATCCTCAATGACAATTGTGTAAGTAGAACAAGAATCTCCATCAACCACCCCGCAACCCACTGAGCTTTACTTGAGTGAGATGCTTTCTAGGTAAAGGTCAATCCTGTGAGATATTAGTTCATGTAAACTAAACCTTCTTCTGTCATGGAAAGGCACACTCAGGAACAATAGGAAACCATGAATATATTTCTTAGATTTATTTAAAATCAAAATCCTTTTATAGTGCATACAATATGAATAGTAAGTATTATAAAATGACAAGCAAAATAGTGGCAATGATGCTGGTAAAAAGCTTGATGCGCGTGCCCTTAAATCTCCCCCTGCCGAACAAAATGAATGTGTCCATCAGTAAAGAAACTGGTGCTCATGTAAAGCGCTCTGATACCTGATATCTTCCAGTCTAGTTCGCGCTATATAAAACGCTAAAAAAAAAAACAAATGCAGCTCATAACTGCCCCGGTGCCCCAATTCGCTTGCCGCCATTGCTGAGGCTGCTTATGAGCAGGCCGAGCAGCATGTGGCTTTGCATTAACCGGCAGGTTAACCCCACCCGGGGTGGACTCATGTCTCGGGCAGCCTCTCCTTGCTGTCACACTTCCCTTCCTAATCCGGCCAATAAATCCGATTAGGCCGGACCGGCCACACAAAGCCATCTTCCCACGCGGGGGACGGGTGACAGGGCTCCTGGAGGGCACTCCGGCCGGGGTGGAACATGGCTCGCGACTGAGAGACCAAGGTGATGATAAAATTATTTATATAAATATTTCTTTGTTTGCTTTTGCATATTGTGAACAAGCGACCACGTGCTGCGATGAGCCCTTCAGTCTGCGGGATGTTCCCCAGGGCCTGCATTGTGCCTGCATTGTGCAGTCATTAGTAATAGCGTGCGCTAAACTCCGCCAGCTGCCAGGCGTAACTAACCGGGCGCCACCCTCTTTTCTCCCTACAGGGTCCATGGCGCAGGGAGGCGAGGGAGTCTGCAACATCTGGAGGATGGAGAGGTGAGTATCACTCAATGGCACTCGAGGGCCTAGACGCCCTCAATGTTTGGTTAAGAAAGAAACGTGTCCTGGTTACTCACCTCCCAGCCACTGTCGGGTGGGAGGTCGGTCAAGGATGTAATGCGCATGGGGAGTGGGGACTGACCCTTCCAGGCATCGTTACCCTGTTCACACCATGCAGATATTCTGTGTATCCTGTGTTTGAGTCAAGATTGCTACGTGGGATGCACTTGTTCCTTGTGAAGAAAGCTAAACCTGCAACCCGTGCTGGGCTTCTCCTGCCTGAGTGAAGCCTGATTACGACCCCTGATGTACTTCCATGTGTGGGACCCTTGCACTGCTGTTCATGCTGTACTTTGTCATTGTGAGTGAACCTTGCAATGCCTCCCTTTCTCCACCCATTCTTTATTGGGGCGCTTCTACTGCTGCTCGTTGTGAAGGAAGTTTGCACTGCGGCTTCTGCAGGACCAGTCATTTATTAGTGAAGCTTGCACTGCTGCTCATTGATTTACTTGTTCTTTGTGAAGGAAGCTTACACTGCCACCCCCGCTGCATCTGTTTCCTTTGTAGGGGAAGCTTGCGCTGCTGCTTCTGCAGGTCCTGTTATTTATGAGTGAAGCTTGCACTGCTGCCCATGGTGCACTTTTTTTGTGAACGAAGCTTGTACTGGTGCTTCTGCTTTACCTGTTATTTATTAAGGAAGCTTGCACTGCTCCCCATGATGTACTTTTATGTGACTGAAGCTAGCACTGCTACTTCTTCAGGGCCTGTTATTTATTAGTGACGCTTGCGCTACTGCCCATGATGTACTTTTTCTTTGTGAAAGAAGCTTCCACTGCTGCCAATGATGTACTTTTTTGTGAATGAAACTTGCACTGGTGCTACTGCTTTACCTGTTATTTATGAGTGAAGCTTGCACTGCTGCTCATGATGTACTTTTTTGAGAATGAAGCTTCCATTGGACCTTCTGCTGTACTTGTCTGTTCTTTATTAGTGAAACTGGCACTGCTGCTCATGGTGTACTTGTTCTTCGTAACCATTTCCTTTATAGGTGAAGCCTGCACATGTGCTTCTGCTGTACCTGTTATTTATTAATGAAGCTTGCACTGCTTCCCATGATGTTATTTTTTGTGAATGAAGCTTGCGCTGGTGCTTCTGCTTTACCTGTTATTTAATAGTGAACCTCGCACTGCTGCCCAAAAACCTACCTTGAACTTCTAAGGCCGGATTGAATCCACCACCTAGGCTCATCACTGGATCAAAAAAGAGGGATCATATCACCCCGACCATCAATCACTGAAATGGCTACCCTTCAAAGCCAGAATCCATTTCAAAATTGCCTGTATGACCCACAAAGCATTCTACCACAATACACAGAAACTGACTCTATCTGGTGGAAACAGATCTTCCAGAAGCAATAGCTCCTTACTTCTTAAGCTATCAAAATGTAAGTAAAAGAAAACCTACAACGGATCCTTCCCCAGAATTCCCCCCAAAATCTGGAACTCTCTCTCTACAGAGATTAGATGCAACACATCCACTTCAATCTCCAGGAAAGAAGTAACATTTTTACTACCCAACAAATTCTTCTCACACTGAGAACCCTTCTCCTTCTCCCCTTGATCTATTACCTCCGCCGAATCTGTTTGTTGCCTCTTCTCACGCCAGAATATGTTTAGGCCTGGATTTATGTTACACTGTGTGTTCCTATCTTCTGTTTGCCATTAGTGCGTGTGTGTGTGTGTGTATGTATATATATAAATATATATATATATATATATATATATATATATACAGGGCCGGACTGGGAACTGAAAGCAGCCCTGGCAAATTTTTCCAGACCAGCCCCCGTCCGGCGCGTTGTGCGCGAGCACAGCGAGCGCGCCTGACCACTAGTAGGGAGGGGATTGGGGGGGTTCTTCCCCCAAGAAAATTTTGGAAAAAGACAAACAAAATGGAGCATTTTACAGCACATTTTTCATTACATATTTAATTGTATCAACTTTCAAAGCACAGTAAATAGTAGATGATGACCTTGAAGAGCACCAGGTTACCCCACCCAGTCATATGTGTACCCATAGACATTCTTACAGGGAGTACCAAAAATAGACACGAGTAGTGAATCAGAGAGAAGTAAAAGTGAGACCAGCTCCCTGCCCCATATGGTGTGTAGCAAGCAAGAGCAGTGAGCAACCACTACTAGGCCATTGCTGTATAGAACATGAGTATCGGCTAATACTATCAATCAAATATTCATTATCTATACTATCATACCACTCAAATGTCCTTAAAGAATCAGAGACGGCAGCACCCGACAGATACACAAAAATAACCACACACGCAGAAAGGCAGACAAGAGGCAATCAGACATTTAATTAGATATGGAAACTGTCAGACAAGCATTTAGATACTGACACAGAGGCAGACACAGTCATGGTGCCACTTTAGCACACAATGTAGCTAGACACAAAGATCCAGATGGATGCAATCACACAGAGACAAACAGATGAGACGATAACGACTGCACCAGAGCTTCCAGTTTGTGAGGGAGAGGCTGGGGGGCCGCCCATGCCACAAATAATGTTTGCTCCGTTTTTTGTTTAGATACCATCAGATAGATTACAGAGTGGGGCCCAGGGGGTACTAGAACCAGAAAAAAACTAAACCTTGTTAAACAGTTTACCAAGGTATGTAAATATGCATATGGTCTTTAAAGACCTGTAAAAATCTCAGGCGTGCCGGAGATAAGACTCCAGACACAGCACAGCTGAACCCACAGCAGCTCGAGCTGCAGCAGCCCGGGCTGACACACACGAGAGAAGGGGGAGGGAAGCCCTTTCAGCTCTATGGGCGATGCGCGCCTGCCTGGAAGCAAACTACTGCACAACAACCCGTACCTGTGCATTGTGGGGTAGGAGCCCGGACATCACACTTAAAGCCTTGAACCCATCCCTGCACCGCGGAACGTGCACGAGATGTGTCCGGACCCATCAGAGCTTGAAGGAGGTTGGGCTGGGCACCCCCGTAATCTTTCGTTGCCGAGTCTGGTATGCGGTAAGGTCCTTTGACAATCTCTGCACTTCAACTGTGTTGCACCTTTTTTGGCTTCCTATGTAATCACTTCAAAATGGGGAAGAGAAAATCTACCACTTCAAGGGAGAATCCGATAGCAGGAACCATAGTCTTCTACTTAACAAATGCTACTGGAGTACTAGAGAAGGAGATTTGCTTGATGGAAGAGCGTGTGTGTACTGCTATGAAATCTGTTTCTGATAAAGGAAGTGGGACAGAGCTCAGTGCCAGGAACGATTGGCAGCCTTAACACTCCCTCGTCGCAGGTAGGCACTAGGGGGAGAAAGTTGTGCAGCAATTAATTTGTGACAGACAAATTAACCATCCTAGATGCTGTGCATGACAATGTACCGCTGTACTTAATCCACCGGGCTCCTACTGTTCATCGTCCCTGGCCAAAAAAGAAGTACCCCCAGCAAATGAAAGAAAAGTCTGTTCAGGATGCTTGCTCGATAAAAGTTCTTGATAATATGACCCAATAAGCTTTCTTGTGCAGCACATTTTCCCATTCCTAGACCCAAAAAACTAAATGGAGTTATAATTTGGCTATTTTCTTTCTCCCCTGCAAGAGAATCCACAATCAGAGGGTGCCTTTAGAATCCCCAGGATGTTGGGGAGAAATTCACAAATCTGGCGATGGATACCTTACATGGATAAAAAGTTATGAAGATATAAACACGAGCTACCTTTACATCCAAAAAAGGCCTTAGCATTCAGGAGGCTAAAACTTTGTGACTGTAAAACAAAGTTATGCAGAAGAGGGTACTGCTGTCTTCAAACTCCACGGCAAATTCCCCAGCAAAAAGAAATTCAGTTTGACACAATGAAGGAGCTGTTAGTCTAATATAACAAAGTTCGATACATCCACGTCAATTGTTATTCCTTTCTGATGCGCTTTGTGCATTCACAAAGGAATTTGTGTTCGTTGCTCCAGTGAGACAATAATCCTCGTACTCCCAAAAAAAAAAAAGGCGGTTTAATGCTAGCCAACTATATCTTCCAGGCAGTTGTTTTCTTTGTCAAAAGATCATTTAAAATGTATAAGTTTAGCTCGTGAAAGCAGGACTGGAAGTACCAAAAGGCAGGCGTGTGGTCCTGATTGGAGACACTCATTTTACCCAGTAATAATAAAAAAACGAGCTAACATAATTCTCTGTTAGCAATCGAGGCGATTGTCGCATAACTCAGGTAAGTAATTGTATGCTACGGGAAGCCGACTTGTCTGGCACAATTGCCCGGGGGGAGGGGAGGGATGGTTATCGAATATTCTATTTTAAAGAATGAAAACCAATTTCTAATAGAGTGCCGAAAATATGAAACTTCTTAAGAGCGTAAACTACACAGGCGGTGTGCAAAAATTACTTAACTTTCGTTGGCCGCCGGCCCGCCCCATGCATGCAGCCCCCGAGAGGCCTAGCAATCACAGTAGGCCGCGATTAGAGATAGAAGAAGCCAGCATGCATTACCCCGCCCCAGCCGCCCGCTTACCACCATGCGCATCAAATCAAAAATTTTAATAATGATGAATCCATGATGATTGTTTGTCACTGTCGGTGACAATCATCATGGATTCATTATTTTTTTTTAATTGTATTTATTGCCTGCAGCCATGGCCCGCGAGCCGCGACGGTCTGGTGAGCGCGCAACTCACGCTCTGCAGTGCCTCCGCCCTTCTCAAGTCACAAGCAACACACAACCAGATGAACACAACAATCAAATTAATACTGCGCACGACGCACAGTGCCACCACTGCCCACCTCATTGCCGACCAGGGAGAGTGGACGAAAAAACTCACCTACTGCTAGAAATGATTAAATGATGGCCGGACTGGCCGCACGATCAGGCATCACCTGGGCACAGTGCCTCTCAGGGTCTCAGTGGGATTGCGCGAGGGCAAATGCGCATGCTGCTTGGTCAGTCAACCATCTGCCCCACCGTAAGGCAGACGCGGGCACGCGGCGGAGGAGGAGCCAGTGCATCTCTCTGCGTGCTGCGCTGCGCACAGGCAACTCCTCCTCCTTAATGTATTAAACCAGTATCCGCTCTGCCTCACTGCACGCCCGAGTCAATCAATCAATGCAGACTGAGACAGACGACAGTTGTGCTTTTTCCCTGGTTGCACTCACGCGGACAAGAGACATGTCAGCGTAGTAGTCTCAGTCTGTCAGAGACAGACAAGACTACTGTGACTCTCACTCTGACGCACGTAAGTCACATCACGTCGCCACGGACCGAAAATCGGCCCCAGCCACAAAACCGGCCCCCCCATCAGAAAACCGGCCCCCACCCCATCCAGCCTACCGGTGGATTGCCCGGTGCCCGGAATTGCCAGTCCGGCCCTATATATATATATTCGCAGAAAAAACCATAGGTTTCAGGTGTGTTATAGTTAGCTGGACATTTCACTCATACAAAACCATAGAAATTCCTCTGTTATAGTTAGTTCTGCTAACTATAACTCGCGCGCCCGCAATGTACTGCTGATGATGTCACATATTACATCATTCATGACATGTTCAGTGACATCACTGCTGGCATCACTGATGACATCTCAAATGAGTTGTTTTTGGAATGATAAGTAATTCCAAATGTTTCCTGTTTTATTTGTTCTTTTTTTTGTTCATTTTTTGAAAAAACACCAAAAAAAATACAAACTTTTTCCCAAAAATTAAAAAAAAAAGAAAAAAAAGAAAAAAGAAGAAAAAAAAATTCTTATCAGAACTACCTTATCTGGTTAAAGAAAGAATTATAATTGCAAGATAATGTGTGAAAGTTTGGTTAAATATATGTATACAGCATGATTGTTTGAAAGAATGCATTAGTAGTGTATGGTGAATTTATAGGTGAAGATTTATGAGGAAGTACTGCAGCGTGACACTGCAAGCTCTTTAGCTGCACTGCACTGTGGCACTTCTGAAGCACAGGGATGTGACATATGTACATGAATATGTTGCAACTATGTGCTTCCCTCTGCACTGCTGCACAAACTGCAGCCATGCGGTGACACAGGCACCCTTGCACCATGGTGCAAGGATGTCTGTGTCATGTGGAGATGGTTTTTGTGCAGGAAGGGACACCTTCCTGCACAAAAACAATCAGTAAAGGCATTTTCCTCTTTCAATGTATGCTGCGGAATGCAGCATGCATTGAAAGAGGAAAAATTGAGGAGAAATGAAAACAATTCTCCTCGTTGCGCCTTGCTACACCAACTCTAGGATGGCGCAGCATTCACACACATCTCCAGATTTACAATTTCTCATAAATCTGGAGATGTGTCTTGTTCTACGGGTGTTGCGTGGGAACACCCACAGCAACACCTATGGGACGCCCCTTCAATGCAAAGTTCTGTGTATGAAGGGGTCGTATTTACAAGGAGAGGAAAAAACATGCAGGGTGGCTTTTCCTCTCCTTGTAAATATGAAGGAGTGCCTGGCGCCATCACTACGTTACAAAAAGTGACGTACTGGTGGTGCAGGGTGCTTGTAAATCTGCCCCATAAGTGCTTAGGTATTTGCAGACTGATACAATAAGAACATAGTGATGGATGGGTGATTGAAGAATTGCATGAGACTGACAGGAGGTATGGGTACTACTTCAGTATTTAATGGAGTGTATGTATCTGCTTAGAGATTTGTAGGGATTATGCACAGAATATTTTATGTGTACTTGTGTTGGGGCCTAGGTCATTTTATAAGAATACCACTAGTAACTGGAATGATGACAGTGCTGCAAACAGAGTGAACACCTAATTTATAAGTGCTTACGTACTGGGGCAGTGATAGGATAAGTAGACAGTGGTAGATAAGTGATAAAAAGAAGTACTGGACGATTCGTACACTGCATGAGTCCTAACTGGGTATTTAGAAGAGTGTATCAATAGTATGTAGCTAGTTAGAGGTCTGCTTGGATAGTGCACAAAATATTAAAGATGTACTTGTGTTAGTAGCTAGGCCATTCCATAAGTTCATGACTAGTAACTAGAGTAATTACAGTACTACAAACAGAGTGTATAGTGAATTTATAAGTGCTTATGTATTGGTGGACTAATAGGATAAGTAGATAGTGCTGGATGGGTGATTGGAGACATGCATGGGACAGACAGGAGGATTCCTACACTGCATACGTACTAACTGGGTATTTAGAAGAGCGTATCAATAGTTTGTAGCTGGTTAGAGGTGTGTATGCATAGTGTACAAAATATTGTACCTGCGCTTGTGTTTTTGACTACGCCATTCCTTAAGTATACGACTAATAACTGGAGTAATTTCAGTGTTGCAAAGAAAGTGCGTGCTGAATTTATAAGTGCTTAGATATTGGTGGAGTGATAGATTATGTGGATAGTGCTGGATGGGTGAATGGAGAAGTGCATGGGACAGACAGATGGATCCCTAGACTGCATAGGTACTAACTGGGTATTTAGAAGAGTGTATCAATAGTATGTAGCTGGTTAGAGGTCTGCATGCATAGTGTACAAAATATTGTACCTGCACTTGTGTTAGTGGCTAGGCCATTCCTTAAGCATATGACTAATAACTGGAGTAATGTCAGTGCTGCAAAGAGAGTGCATGCTACATTTATTAGTGCTCATGTATTGGCAGAGTGATAGGATACGTAGATAGTGCTGGATGGTTGAATGGAGAAGTACATGGGATAGACAGAAGGATTCCTAGACTGCATAGGTACTAACTGAGTATTTAAAAGACTGTATCAAAGCTATGTAGCTGATTAGAGGTCTGCATGCATAGGGCACAGAATATTGTAGCTGTACTAGTTTTACTGGCTAGGCCATTCCTTAGGTACATGACTAGTAACTAGAATAATTTCAGTGCTGCAAAGAGAGTACATGTTGAATTTATAAGTGCTTAGGTATTGGCGAAGTGCTAGCATACGTAGATAGTGCTGGATGGGTGATTGGAGAAATACATGGCACAGACAGAAGGATTCCAACACTACATAGGTATTAACTGGGAATTTAGAAGAGCGTATTAATAGTATGTAGCTTGTTAGAGATCAGGTAGAAAGAGAATTCACTTGGTGTAATATTGAGTTTAAGGACTGAATTATTGTATTCCAGACACAAACTAAAACCCATGTGTTAGAACATGTACAATATTAAATTAAACCATAATAGTTTTAAAATGAATAAAAGAATATTTTATTAAAACAACAATTAAAAAAAAAAATTGTAGACATAAATCATCTGTAATCCTACCACAAATACATATATCGACTACATGAATATATCACATACACTTGGTGGAGACCTATTTCATTAAAGAATTAATACAAAGTAATAATACAGGATTATGTTTTTGGAAAAGACCACAACAGTGACACCTATGCCTAGCTTCTATACTTAAACATACAATTAACAGAGAGACAAAAACAGACAGTTTATTTTGTCATTGGATAACACATCCGTTTTTTTAAATTTCAGAAGCTCTTCTTAAGTACAATCTATTCGTTATGTATCTAAAAGAAAAGCTATTCCCACAGATTGTGTTAGATACAGCGCCGACGCGTTTCGATGGTTTTATCTAATAATCCATATTTATCAAGACCCAAATACGTCTCTCTTGTTGTAGAGGCACTGGTTGGTTGCCGTTGTGAATCACTCCTGTTAATAAATACAGTATGTCAGTTTACATTTATGGCGAAGAACATCAGCTATCAAACTTAGCCAATCTCTATTATGGTCTGCTTTCAGTTATATATGTATAATACATTGCCTCCATATAGCTAAAGATAGATTTTATTTTATTTGATTATTTCATCATATCTAATGACAACATATGTATTCGTTTTATTCTCCCCTAGTGCAATTATATCTCCATACATCCTTCACTGGTGTCTATTATGTTCTATCAAATGGGCTACAGGTAATGAATAGCTCATATTTTATTATATATCAAACCTCAAATCCTAATCAACAAATAGAAATAAAGGATTACCTTATATCATGTCATAAGGTCCACAATTCTGTTAATTTTATGGATTTGTCCTTATCATTTGGTCAATTGGATCTGAAAAGGTAATTGTAGATATATCAGCGTTTCCCTCCCTACATCTTGATATTTCTAACATACAATAAATTCTAATGAAATGACCTGGTCCTTACCTCAATAAAAACATTAGTAGTCGCCATATAATAAAAGCCCAATTGTTCGTCTTCGTACCCAATCATGCGGTTACAACCTAACGGTAAAGGGCAAGTATTAGTCCTAGTTGTTTTTACCAGGTTAATATAACGTTTTTTATATATTTTTAGAATATTACAAAGACGAGATTTTCGTAGTTCAACCTGATTTGTCTCAAAAAGTTTTTACTGGTCCGAATATTAAATCGTTACACCAGCTCACATTAGGTTATAAATGCATGTGGAATTTTTTCTTTATTCCTATATCTTCCTCCATTTATCTTCCTCCTTGTTAGAAATCTGCATGCACAGTGTACAAAACATTGTACCTGTACTTGGGTTAGTGGCTAGGCCATTACTTAAGTATATGACTAATAACTGGAGTAATTTCAGTGCTCCAAAGAGAGTGCATGCTAAATTTATAAGTCCTTAGGTATTGGCAGAGTGATAGGATACGTACATAGTGCTGGATGGGTGAATGGACAAGTGCATGGGACAGACAGAAGGATTCCTAGATTGCATAGGTACTAACTGAGTATTTAAAAGACTGTATCAATGATATATAGCTGATTAGAGGTCTGCATGCATAGTGCACAGAATATTGTAGCTGTACTAGTATTGGTGTGTCTATGGTTTCGAGAACGGTAGTCTGTATTTTAGGGTGTGAGGAGGTGCATCAGATGATCACGTAGATGATGTCATCAGTGATATCATTTGAGGTGTCATCAGTGATGTCATCAGTGATGTCACTGACCATGTCATGAGTGATGACATGTAATATGTGACGTCATCAGCAGTGCATTGCGGGGGTGCGAGTTATAGTTAGCACAACTAACTATAACGGCTGAATTTCTCTTGTGTTGTACGAGTAAAATGTTCAACCAAATATGACGTCCATGAAACCTGTGGTTTTTTCAGCGAATTTCTGAGGTTTTTTAAATGCTAATTTCTAACTATAATGTCCCTGAAACTTGTGTTTTTTTTCAGTGAATTTTATATATATGTATTTAATCTCCTCTCACTCTTACAAGGAAGAAATCAGCACTCAGGTTGTAGTTTGGAAGTATTTAATCTGAAAAGGACGTGATCCACGCGTTTCGGCTCGTCCGAACCTTGATAACGATACAAGACGTCATTGTAGCATCCTTATTTAAATGTACAAATGCCTCCAGTTGCCAACATTAACAAAGGACTACATATTACTTTAATCCAAAAAGCTGGCGGCCATATTGGCCTGGTCACGATGTGAAAATTCAGGAATTGATACAATAAAGAATAGAAAACAAGTGTTAATATGCACACAATGTAATTTCAGCATATCTTGCCCCGTGACCGCCATACCTGTATGTTCGTCAACATGACTTATTCATAATAAACATACTTAGAATTGCAAACATCAACATAAACAATGGACTACACATTACTTTAAAGTGAAAGGCTATCGGCCATATTAATCTGGGCACGTTGCATATTATAATGGTTCTTACATGAAAGAAAAGGAAAAAAGGGGTGTTAATATACACACACTATCCCTAAATAAAGTTCTAGCGATTATAGTTCTATTCCATTCACAGCTCATTTGAGATGTCATGAGTGATGTCATGAGTGATGTAACTGACCATGTCATGAATGATGTAATGTCTGAGGTCATTAGCAGTACATTGCGGGGGCGTACGTTATAGTTAGCTAAGGTAACTATAATTGCTGAATTTCACTGGTTGTGTATGAGTGAAATCTGAGTCTAACTATACCATCCCTGTAATCTTTGTTTTTTTCAGCAAATTTCTAGTTTTTTTTTTAACGTTAAGTATGATGCACATCACAATAGATGGTGGGGGGTTGGAAGCAGGGCCTGGCATTGTGCTGCCCCCACCCAAACTTGCTGCTCCTGCCTTCCCTCCTCCTAGCCATCCATTGTCCAAGTCCATGTCCCTGCTCCCTTATTACAGCCCTGTGTGGCCGTTTTTCTGCCACTGGCCTTCCCGCCTTCTCTGAACAGTTAGATTGCTGCCCTATCCACCTCCTCCCTATCCTCTGTTGTCTGAATCCATGGACTAGCCTCCTCCCTCCTACCATGCATGGTCTGATGTGCTGCCACTGCCCTCCATTTAGCAGGATGTACCAGTCCACTCCTCCTGCCCTCCATTGCCCAATTCTATGCCCCATCATTGACCTCCTGCTTAGCCTCTGTGCTTAGCTTGCTGCCCCTATTCTCCTTCCCCCTGCCCTCCGATGTCTTTGTGCATGCCCCTGCTCCATCCTTTTTGCCCACCATGTTCCATGGACCTGCCACTCCTATCTACTCTGAGTGTTCTGTTGAGCTGTCACTCCCCTCCCACCTGCCTTGCATTGTCAGATGACTGTAACCTGTCCCTGCCACCTCCACCCTGCCTGTCCACATTCCATGCCCCTATCCCCTTCCTCCTGTCCTCCATGGTCCATTTTACTGCCACACCCTTCTGCACTCCCTGGTCTGTTGTGCTGTAACTGCTCCTCCTGCCTGCCTGCATGGTCTGCTGTGAGGCCCCTTCCCCTGAACTCTCTTGTCTGTGCCCAGGTCCTGACCCTCCCTTCTATCATCCATGGTCCTTTGTGCATGCCCCTGCACCCTCCTTCTTGCCCATCATAGCCATTGGGCTGCTATGGCCCCTTCCACCTTCCCTGTGTGGTCAGCTAGCTGCCCCTGACCCCCTCCCACCTTCCCTCCATGGTCTGTGTGTATGCCATCACAGTCTCACTGTTGCTCTCCATGGTGTGTCTTGCTTCTAGTGCCCATCCTGCCTGACCTCCATGGTCATCTTGCTGCTCCTGCCCTGCTCCTTGCCCCCAGCCCTCTATTTCCATGTGCAGACCCATATTCCCTCCCTCCTGGCTTTTCTGTTCCTTTGTAATGCCCTGATCCATCCCTCCTGCCCTTTATGGTCTGTTATGCTGCAGCTTTCTCTCCTGTCTGTCCATTATGGTCAGCTAGCTACCATTGCCTCTTCCCCTCTGTTCTCTTTTGTCCATGTGCATGGTCCTGTCCCCTCCCTATTGCTTTCTATGGATTGTTGTGCTGCACTCCCGTCCCACATGCCCTGTGTGGTGTATTGTGCTGCTGCAAACCCTGATGCCTGCCCTGTAAGGTCAGTTTGGTGCACCTCTCCATGTCCCTCCTGTCCTCTGTTATCTGAATCCATGTCCCTACCCCAATCCCTCCTGCCTTCCATGATCCAATGTCCCATACTTGCTAACATTCTGAACTTGGTAAGAGGGAGATTTTGAAAAACAACTGGGGTATTGATTTTCCCTTTTGACTTACATTGAAAAAGAGGAGATTGTAGACAGGAGACAGATCAAATAAAGCCCATTTGGGCTTAAAAATGGAAGTTTCCAGGCTGAATCGGGTCTGTTGGCATGTATGGTTGTACTACCACTGCCTCTTCCTTCTGCACACAATGGTCTAATATATTACTACAGCCTCTCTTGTCAGTCCTGTATTGTTGGTTTGTTGGCCCTGCCCCCCCTTTCCACTGCCCTCCATAGTCTGTTGTGCTGCCACTGCCCTTCCTGCCTGCCCAGTATGGTCAAATTGTTGCCTCTGCACCTTCCTACCTGCCTTCAATTTTCAGAGTCCATGCCCCTTGCCTCTGCCTCTCAACAGTATCCTAATGAACAACTAGATTGCTAACATTCTATATTTATTACAAAAGTGTGGAACGCCTGACGCCATCTTGATGTAATCAAAACTGTAATACCTAGAACATTTCCTTTAGAAATTACATATATGAGAGGGTCTTATTTGCATCAAAATTATGGTTAGTGCTCTAAAAAACTAAAATGAGGACATATTTTCTGAGTTTTCAAATAGAGACAAAGCACTTTTAAATTATTTGTTATCTTTATGTTTTTTTATCCAGTTGACCACTTGATTAAATGTTGCACTTAGGGGAGAGGATGTGGTGTTACTTCCAGAGCTGCAGATTTTGCAACTGGGGAACAAGGTTGGAGTTTGTGCTTCAGCTCGACATTCTGTAATTCTGGACAAATCACGTAATCTCCCCATGTCTACAACCAAAATGAATTTGTTCTTGTGTGATGTAACCAATGCTCATGTAAAGCACTCTAATACCTGAGAAGTCTGCACTATATAAAACTGCAAAAACACAAAAAACAAAAAGTGTTTTGCACACTTCTGTCATTGGGCTACATGTGGGCTACATCTGGGTGATATTTGCGCTACATTGGGTCTCTTTTGTCTCTGGTGGCCATCTTGGGAGACTTATTTGTTATGAAGTTTCCTAATTTCCTCATTTACTGCAGTCTCCTCAGTAGGAAATACTTTCAGTTTTTTACTTTGGTTCCATCAAAAAGGCATCATTCAGATGTGTCACACATTTGCCATAAATTCTGAATGTTAGCACTCTAGTTGGTCATTAGATTACTGTAGTAAAGCTACTGCTCACCAGGGAAGTCTGCTGCTGGTATTCAAAGTGCATGTTTCAGTCTGCATGTCAGAATTGTTTTAATGAAATAGAAGAGGATTTGAGAAGTCAAAATGTGCCCTAATTTTTCTTTCTGCAGCACTAATCATAATTTCTATGGCAAAATGAACCCCCTCATTTTGTTCCTTTGCAAATTAAATGTTTTAAGTGTTGCCACTTTATTCCAATCAAGATGGCTTCAGGTGTGAATACTTTTGTCACATGTAAGACTGTTAGCGCTCTAGTTGTTCTTTAGAACACTCTGGGACATTCTGTCATTGGGCTACACTTGGGCTACATCTGGGTGATATTTGTGCTACATTTGGGCTCTTTTGTCTCTGGTGGCCATCTTGGGAGACTTATTTGTTATGAAGTTCCCTAACTTCCTCATTTACAATAGTCTCCTCAGTAGGAAATACTTTCAGTTTTTTACTTTGATTCCATCAAGAAGGCATTCAGATGTGTCACACATTTGCCATAAATTCAGAATGTTAGCACTCTAGTTGCTCATTAGATCATTGTAGTAAAGCTACTGCTCACCAGGGAAGTCTGCTGCTGGTATTAAAAGTGCATGTTTCAGTCTGCATGTCAGCATTTTTTAATGAAATAGAAAGAGGATCTGAGAAGTCACTCAAAATGTGCCCTAATTTTTATTTCTGCAGCACTAATCATACTTTCTATGGCAAAATGAACCCCCTCATGTTGTTCCTTTTTAAATTAAATGTTTTAAGAGTTACCGCTTTATTCCAATCAAGATGGCTTCAGGTGTGCAATACGTTTGTCATAAGTAGGACTGTTAGCGCTCTAGTTGTTCTTTAGAACACTCTGGGAAGCTGCAGTAGAACACAAAGGAATCAACTGACAGTCTCTGCCCTTGTTGGATGTACATGTTTTACTGAGAATGTCAGACCTCATTCTCACATGACTGAGAAAGATAATGTGAATTTACAAAAAATATGCTCTCAGTTTAGCTTATAGATCACCTTTCAATCCTCTGTGGGAAAAGCATGAGAAAATAGTTTTCTCTCAAACATGATTCATGATATCCCAGCAGAAGGCTTTTTCGCATGGTAAAATCACCTTAGAACACACCACAATTCCTAAAATTAGTATGGTACCATAAACAAATGATTTATAATGTAACTAAAGTCTTAAAACCCTCTATTAACTGCAATGCTTTTTAATGAGGTGCTATCATGTATATTGGTCCCAAGATGGCTGCCAACACTTCTTGGATGAAGTGCTGACAGCCAATCAGATCTCACAATGAGATGTGTGGTTAGGCTCCGCCCAGATATATATATTTCTTTTTCCATTAATATTTTAAAAACTACTGAACGGATTTACACCATTTAACTAAAAGGCACGACTCTGAACCAAGGGCTACCTTTTTGCCATATTTGGTGTAAATCCGTTCAGCAGTTCGGGCTGTAGCTGCGACTAAAGGTTCCTATGGAAAATTGCATGGGGAAAACAGGTTTTGGGACTCTCCTTTTTTCTCAGCCCCCGCTTGCCGAATCATCCTGAAACTTTCAAGATAGGAGCGGACCGGAGCACCCCATTAGCTTTGAACATTTTGCGAAGATTTGTCAATCGGCGCCAAAGTTATTGGGAATAGAATGTTGCGAATATCTGTATATATATATATATATATATATTCATGTATTTTATTTTTATTTAGTGTCTCCATATTTCTTCTTGTCCTATACCCATGTTTTTATGTACACTATCTGTAAAGTGCTCTGTCACCCGAAAGGGTCTTGTTTGCGCTATATAAAACTCCAAATAAATAAATGTACTTTTTGTGAATGAAGTTTTCACTGGTGCATCAACGTTACTGAACCTTGCACTGCTGCCCAGTGTTGTCTTTTTGTGAATGATGCTTCACTGGTGCTTCTGCTGTTATCTATTAGTGAAATATGTACTGCTACTCCTGTGTGATGTACTTTTTGTCTGTGAAGGTCGCTTGTATTGCTAGGCTG